>NC_053489.1:567425489-568025489 GCF_905171775.1 Rana temporaria | reverse complement strand
ACACAAAAATAAAATAATTCATATAGACAAAAGCAAACAAGTTCCAACTAGTCATCATCTGAGGGTTAAACTTTACAAGTAAAACTGCACATCTAGCTTATCAATACAGTAAAAGTGCTACTAATGAGAACAGATAAAATGAAGTTATACAGACTTGAAGCTCCATGCAGAGATAAAGAGAAGACTGTGTTTCTTATATACTTTTCAGTTTGTCCAGGGAGACCAAGCTTTACTCTCACGTAGGTAAGCACTGCACTGTTTGTCAGTTGTTTGTGGCTATGTATGTGACTGAACAAGCTGTTGCACCATTTGATCTATTTTTAGTAGAGAAATATTAGTTACCCTCTCCTTTTTTGTTGTAGTGCAGCATAGCGGAATTTTGATATATTTAGCTTGGAATTGCCATTTCCTGTGAATTGGATTTCTGATGTGCTTTGTGGGACAACTTTCTTGGACTGATTTCAGACCGACATAATTGAGACCGACATTTCACCCATTCTGCAGTGCCCTGGTGGGAACATGCAATGCCTCTTTTGAGGTTTTACCTGAACTACTATTCACTGAATGTAACTTTTTTGAATGAACATAGATATTACCAAATGACAGTGGTGTTTTATTGTCTATGAATATATTTTATTTGTATTTATGTTTCTGTATTTATGTGTCAATGAAAATTCCTGAAGAAGCTACCACGTGAAACGCGTTGGCCTGTGTCTCTTTTCTCATACTTTGGTCCTGAGTGTTTATCATGGTTCATAATTACACATATATGTGACTATTGAGGAAATTGTTCACCTTGTTGTAGAGCCTGTTTACTGGTGTATACAGAGTTTGCGGAGTCATATTTTTGTTATACATGTCTTAAACGATATAAGAAATTTTTAAATATTCAATACAATTTTGTTATTTTTATACATCACTGTGTCAGATATTATTCCATTAGGAGGTTTCAGCATCTAATAGACCCATTACTCTATTTCTCTTTGTTCTATTTAATCTGGGATGTGGTGCTGTAGTTCGGCTGATATAAGTTTATTATAGCTAGTTCATATGAGTATGTGAGCTGCCAGAGCCGTCACTACTAACTTTCACCATTGGTTGGTGTACACTTGACTTTGGATTTCTATGTGTGCCTCACCAAACATAAGCTATCTTTCACTATACAAGTAGTTTAATGGTCCCCACACTAACATACATATAAACTGGTTTCAGTTTGAAATAAAATCCCTGAGCAGGCTGGGAGTTTATATGGACCTCATAGCTACCAGAGCTTCTTCATATGGCCTCATTGCCTAGTCAGACAGCCCAAACAACCTCAGCTCTCCCACCTAATCAAAACAAATTCAAATATCTAGCAGACTGCTGAAATCTGGTTGGACACACTTAAGGCCCCATACACACGATAGAATCCATGCGCTTGAATTTATCCGCGGATCGGTTTCAGCGGATCGGCGGATTTATCTGTTGATCCGCTGTCACGTACACACTAGCATATAAAAATCCCCGCGAACCAGAACGTATGCAACGTAAACCACGTAAGACGTCACTATAAAGGGGAAGACCAAAGTCAACGGCGCCGCCCTCTGTTCCGCTTTTGTGTGACCGCGTGCTAGTTAAGGTTTGGTTAGAGCCGATTCGTGCTTTTCAGTCTCCGCGGTTTGACAGGTGGTATTCTTGGGTTCAGTGCGTGTGCTTGCGGGTTTGCAGTTGGCATTCGGGCACAGGCTTTCAGCACATTTCCGCATACTGTGCGCTCGTATCTGTGTGTCGTGCGGGCTTAGCAGGTTGTGCTGGATTTGGGGGTGCTTTCTGTTGGAGTGTGTTCTTGACTGACCAGCCTGTCGGTTTGAATCCATGATGGAGCAGCATCGTCGATTCTCGCGAATTGGTGGTGTTTATGGGTTTGCTTATGGACAGGCTCAGCGAATCAGTTGTTTGGGCAGGAACACTGGGAGGAGTCGTTTCTGGACCAAGAATTGGTTGCGCCAGCGTGACCATTTTTCTCATATGCCTCTGCTTAGGGAACTCCAGGAGAATAATCCTGATGATTTTAGGAATTTTCTCCGCATGACGGACCCCGTATTCAACCGTCTGCTGGAACTTCTGTCCCCCTATATCACGAGGCAGGACACTGTGATGCGGGAATCCATCACGGCCGAGCAGAGGCTTATTGCCACGTTGCGGTACCTGGCGACTGGGAGGAGCCTGCAGGACCTCAAGTTCTCGACAGGCATCTCTCCCCAGGCGCTTGGGGTCATCATACCGGAGACGTGTACTGCCATCATACATGTTCTGCAGGAGGAGTATATTAAGGTAAGTTCCCTAATTTTAACATCACAATGTTTTTTTTTTAAATGTGTGATAAAGTCTAATATTTTTTTCTTCCATAATAACCATGAGATTGGAATCTGCTGTGTGTGGGATGTTCCCTTTTCTCCCCATGCATGTTGTTAACCTTTAAATTTTTTTTTTTGGGCCTACCTGCATATTTTGTCCTTACCCACCATAAACCTGTCCAGCATGCTTTGCTAGGCCCAAACCACCTAGCCAATTTTTGCATTTTTGGCTAATCAATTGTAGCTCTGCCCCTCATCCCCCCTGAAATTAGTTTATTGCTCTATCATCAGAGGGATGTGGAGTCTGATAATTAAGTGGGCCTATATTGTTTTAACTAAATACTCACTTCACAATGATGGTATGAAATTAGAATCCTGTTGTTGAAGTTGCACAATGATGGTTTTTGTATTGTGATTGCAATGTTTATCTGATAAATTAGTAAACATTTTTTTTTGTTTGTCCCCACAGCTACCCTCCACACCACAGGAATGGCAGTCTGTGGCTTCCCAATTTGCCCAGCGTTGTGATTTTCCAAACTGCGGTGGAGCAATAGATGGGAAGCACGTCCGCATTGTGCCCCCACCCCACTCGGGGTCCGACTATTTTAACTACAAGGGTTTTCATAGTATCGTGTTGATGGCGGTGGTGTCGGCACAGTATGAGTTTCTCTATGTGGACGTGGGGAAGAACGGCCGGCTGTCAGATGGGGGAGTGTTCTCACGGACTGAATTCTACGATCGTCTCCAAACTGGTGATCTGGCACTGCCACCAGATGAAGATAATGTAGAAGGACTTCCGTTTGTGTTCCTAGCGGACGAAGCTTTCGGGCTTGGACCTCACCTAATGCGGCCTTTTCCCCTGAGGACTCTCACCTACGAGAGGAGGGTGTTCAATTATCGGTTGTCCAGAGCTCGGAGGGTAGTCGAGAATGCCTTTGGGATTCTCACCAACCGGTTCCGCCTGTTCCTGACAGCTATACATCTGGCGGAATATAAATTGAACACCATTGTATTTGCCTGCTGCATTTTGCACAACTTTTTACGCAGGCATTCCCAGACGTACCTACCCGACAGCGTTTCTGAGGCAAGACTACTCTCAGATCCTCTCCCTGGGCTGGTCACTGGTCGCGCTGGCATTGGCACCCAATCTGCTCGTGAGGTACGCAACAAATATGTTGAGTACTTCATGGGTCGGGGGGCCATTGCTATGCCAGATGATATTACTTTCTAATTCGGCCCCCAAAAGAAAGGAATATTCACAGAACTAATAAATAATTAGACCATTGGACTTTATACAGTTGTTTGTCATTACTGCTTTGTTGCTTTTTATCTGTCTTCCTGGTTTGCACCAAAAATAGTGCACTTCTAGTGCCAAATGTAGGGTTCAGGTTTCAGTAAATAAACACAATTGCACATTATTCACTCATCTACAAACTGGGTATCCAGCATATAAAAGAAGAAAGCCACTCATTGTTTGTTTTTTGGACAAGCTTTTTTTATTTTCAGCTTTTTCATTTTCCTTGTTTACTCAAATTTTTATTAACAAACATGTCAACTTTGAGTTTTTGCAAGGTTTTTTTTACTTTTTATATTTTTTAGTTATCGAATTCTCGGATTTTTAACAATCATTATTCTCCTATATTTTTGGAGTTCACCAACAATGTATTTAAAATTTACATTTTTCACACAACTAGAATATTTCACAAATGTAAACTTAACACAATTTTTGTGTGTGAATTTTTTAATCCAAATTTTTTTTTTTTTTTTTTAGGAATAATTTGTTTTTTATTTTTTTTGGTATTATTGCTCAAATCTTGGTCCAAGTTTTTCGACATATTTCACACCCAACATTTTTAGTGAAACTGTGAATATTTGGAAAGGTTTATTCTCAAAAATATTATATTTAACCTTTTTATTTGGTTTCCTTTATTTATTACTTTTTTTTTAGAAAAATAATTAAAATCTTCTAAAAAAAATTTTGTTTAAATTTTTACTTTAATTTTAATAATAATTTTTTTTTTTTCATTTTTTTTTTTTTTTAATATTAATTTTAGATTTTTTTTAAGTTTTTTTTTCCTGCTTTTTGATTGAAGCCTTTATTTTTTAGAAAACATATAAAATGTGTAAAACATCTAAAATACAAAAATGTTTCACTTGTACATCCCAGTCATGGTGTGAGTTCACACCTGAACACGCCAAAATTTGAAGATGCACACACCAATGGACAAATGTCAGTTCTACAACATCTAAACACCGACAAAGGGCGACATGTGCTATCTGCCATCATGAGTGATCAATGTCTGTGTTATGTGGGAGCAAACCCTTCCTCCAAAACTACTTGAGAATCGAGGAGGGGGTTGTACCCACAAAGCACAGATAATCAAGATTCTGTGATGGCAGATAGCACATGTTGCCACACTGTGTGTGCATCTTCAAATTTTGGCGTAATGCTGACTAACAAAATAAAACTGGTTGGGGGATGGGCGGGTGGGGGGGGTGGTCAGTCTTTGACCCAGCCCATCATGTCAATGATGTTTTTATATTTCAGTTCTATGGCACTCATTTGTTGGCGCATAGTTTCCAGCACTCTAAAAAGTATGATTTAACATTTTGTTCCATGAGATGCAGTCTTTGGCGCATGTTGTCCATCTCACTGCTGCACTCCATTACTTGCTGTATAATGATTCCAGCACTGGCGGCCGAAAAATGATGACCAACATCTTCATCCCCTACAAAATGAAGCCAAAAAAATACTATGTGAGAAAAAGCCTGTCTAGATCTATATAGGGTTGCCACCTCATCCCTTTAAACCACAACACATATTAATTTAACAGGTTCTGTGGCTGATTAAGGTGGTAATTAAACTCATCTGGTGCCATATCAGCATTACACTAGCCACAGATACAGTGTAATCCATATGTGTTTGGGAATAAAGGGATGAGGTGGCAAGCCTATCTACGTCTGTTTTTCCATATCAAGCTGGTGTGACACTGACCTGATGGTGTGCTCCTTCCAGCCTCCACATCTTCGACATCTTGAATCACTCCTCCTTCTTGCACCACTTCCCCATCATCCTCCACGACTCCTCCTTCCATCAATCCACCATCTTCTAAATTGCTAAAATCATCCTCATCAAATTCCCCTTCCTCATCCACAAGTACCAGATCCAAGATGACTCCATCTTCCTCTCTTCCTTGCATATCCTCCTCCTCCTCCACATCCTCCTCTCTTCCTTGCATATCCTCCTCCTCCTCCACATCCTCCTCTCTTCCTTGCATATCCTCCTCCTCCACCACATCCTCCTCTCTTCCTTCCACATCCTCCTCCTCCTCCACATGGCGAGATGTTTGATGTTGGCCTTGTCTGGCCCTCTCTGCCTCCTCAAACTGCAGGCGTCTTCTTTCCCCTAAATAAACAATGACAAAAAGGTATACTCATCAACACACAGATATTGTAGAGCAGAAATCGCATACATTGCTTTATTAAGGAAGAGGCTTTTTTTTGGGGCTAAATTGGGTCTTCTACCCCCCACTCCTACATTTGGGATGACTTCTATGGCAAGCTCTGATTCGGGCCCTTTTTAGCGAAGTGACACACATGGATGTCCCCCCCTTAAATTTTAACACGGACACCATACAAATTACAATCTTAATATTTAGGTGGAGACACAGGTGCTCTGGATTTCAGATATGAAAACACCAGCTTAGTAGCACTGTTGGCATTACACAGTCTTGGATTTGCATTTTCCACAACTCTATTTGTACACAATGTTTACAAACCATGTTTTTGGCCAGAGAGGCATGTCCAGGTGTTTTGTTCCTGGGCCAACATCGTATTTAGTAGAAATAAGCTGATGTCAAAGATGTTTACTATTAACAGTCGTTGCCCAAGCAAAATGTTTGAGAACAACACCTTCTATTTCAACATGAGCTCAGAAGTACAACCAGGCCAAGGAGACAGATGTAGAAATGTACCTGACCAAGCTAAAAATCAAAAAAGGTTCCCCCCCCAACTAATATAATTAACTTACTTTTCTTTAAGATTTTTTTGATCCTCTTGTACTGATGTGGCTCCCTCAGTTTCAAATCGGACCACCGCTTCCGTAGCTGCTCCTTGGACCTGGTGATCCCAAACATTCTCTTCATTCTTCTTGCCACCTTCTCCATTATTTTCCCCTTTCTGCGGTTGGGGGTCTTGTATGGCCCATATTTGCCATCATAATCCTTCCTCCGCATTATATCCACAAGCTCTATCATTTCCTCAAAAGCCATATTAGTGGCCTTATACCGTTTTGGACAGGATCGGGACGTTCCTGCCTCTGTCCCCTCACTTCTGGCCTGAGAGCTCCGTGCATGGTCGCCTGTCATCGCCATCTTTCATCCCCACAGAGATTAGGGGCGTGGAAACCAGGAAATGTCCCGTCATGGGCGTGTACGAGGGCGGCGGTTCATGCATACGCGGAGTGTAGAGAATGAATAAGACGTAATTACGTAGGTTACGCGGAGATTATTCGCTCGTTTCACAGAAGTTACATAGTTCACGCCATATTTTTGGAGTTAACATTGATTAGGGGGCATGGCAAAGGTGGCGAAGGCGGGGTGTCACGCACACGCGGAGTGTCTAGAAGGGAAGCCACGTGGTTACGTACGTTACGCGGAGATGATTATAACATTTGACAGAAGTTACCCACTTAACGCCATATTTTTGGAATTAACATTGATTAGGGGGCATGGCAAAGGCGGGGTGTCACGCATACGCGGAGTGTATAAAAGGGAACCTACGTGGTTACGTACTTTACGCGGAGATTAATTGAAGGTGCTTCACGAGGAGCTAGAGATAGTAAGGTAAGAAAATTGGAACATGGGATCAGCAGAGGCCTAAAAAATATAGAGCCATGGGATTGGGGTTTGGTCTGTTGTTTGCACCCTTTTAACGCTACTTATGTTTCTTGTGTCCCCAAAACGGTAATTCCTTCTCACAATGCTTCCACACATCACTTTAATGTATGATGTGAAGAATGCTCTACGTATTTGTAGTTTTTGACAGGTGTATTGTGATCATGCAAGTATTGTTCTGTGTTGGTTGGCCAGAGGTTAGTATGTGAAGTGTATTTCTATGTCAGGAATGATGAGGGGCATGCTAGGTACACATGAAATAGTGCCTGGAGGAATGGTCAAAATATCAAAAATGGAGGATGGTTAGAGATGACACGTATTTAGCCAACTTTTTTATAAAATGGGCTGCATATGAAATAATTTTTGGTCACAACAATGGGGCAGAGCTGGGCAGCATTTTAGCTGCAGGAGACACTGTGTTTGCATAGTAGTTTTGAAATCTGGTGCCACATATTCTTACAATGTGAATGCTGTGCATTTTTTTATGCTTCTTAATTTTTATTTTTACAGTGTGTTAATTGTGTTTTTTGGGAAAAAACTTTCACAAAGGAAATGGACCAGATTGTGGGCCAAGAGGCTATCAGTCGCCTTATAGCGAAGTATCGGGAGACGCCCCTACTTTGGGATAGCAGACACCCCCTGTATAAAAATCGGGCGCGCAGAAGGACAGCACTTGCTGACATTGCAACATATATGCAGACATGGGTTCCCGACTGCACAGGCCACATAGTCAAGAACAAAATAAACAACCTGAGGGCCGCATTCCGCACAAAAAGAAAACAACTACGGGAGCAACGATCAGGAGCAGCAGCAAGCCAGTCCACGGAGCCAAGTCTGTGGTACTACCAGGAGCTGGAGTTTTTGGGGGATCAAATGGATGGCCGGCGATCAATGTCAAGCCTTCCTCCCAGACAGCAGGGCAGCAGACCTTCCACGGATCACCGTAGACAGGAGGAGAACAGTGAGGGGCTGGCTGGCATGCGTCCAGATCTTCGACTGAGCACTTCTTCTGATGAGGTAGAGTATTTTACACCAAATTTTTTGGCTGCTAATTATGGTTTAATTCTTGAGTTGATATTGTAAGCACAAAATAAAAAATGGCTGAGAAAATTCGGGGTCATAAAAATAGGGGTCCTGGATGACAAGTACAGGGATCAGAAGGAGAGTAGATTAAAGATTAAAGTAAGATAAAACAAACCAGTCTAGAGCCTGAAAATGTGTGTGATTTGCTGGTGTCAAATTGTAAAAAATGTCCCTTTTTTGCCACAGGAAGAAGAGACCAGCCTGGATTTGACGGCTACTGAGCCCGAGATGCATGCCAGCCAGGAGGAAGGGGTCATTGCCAGCCAGGAGGAGGAGGCCGGGCCAAGCACTAGTCAGGAGGGCCCCAGGCCCAGGGCTAGCACAAACCCGCATGTCCCTCCCCCCCAGGTCAGGCAAGCAGGCCTAATGAGGCGCAGGAGGGAAGTGGAGGATAGGAGCCTTGAGATGATCAGGGAGGCAAGCGCCATAATGAGGGCCCCCCTGACCCGCACTGAGGCCTACAGTGCCTATGTGGCACACGAACTATCAACAGGGGGGGGAGGAAGATCAGAGGCGTGCCAGGAACCTATTTAAGAAGGTCATTCTATGGATGCAGAGGGGCTGGCTGACGGATGACACCGAGCTCAGTGACCCGGCCCATCCTGCCCAACATCTCTTACCTCCTCCTGCTGCCACATCCTCCCCATCTGCAAGAGGCCGTTTCCGGATCCGTGGAAGATCTGCTGCAAGGAGGGTTACAAGGAACAGGAGAAGATGATTCCCGGCCTTCCATTTGATCCCCCAAAAACGTTTTGCTTTTTGGACTACCACAGCCTGGGCTCCATTGGCTCGCTTGCTGCTGCTCCTGGTTTTTGATTTTTGTCGTTGTTCTCTTTAGTTGTCGGTATGCGGTCCTCAAGGTTTGCCATTTTGTCCTTGACTATGTTGCCTGTGCAGTCTGGAACACAAGTCTGCATGTATGTTGCTATCTCAGCAAGTGCTGCCCTTCTAGTTATTTTTTTGTTGAATTATGTTTGAAATAAATGATGAGTTTATTTTCAGAAATACCTTGTCTATTGTTTTTTTACACTGTGTTGATTAGGCATGAAACATTTTTGGTAATATGTGTCATTTAGAAAGGACACCAACTCCTTGTGGGGGGGGGGGGACATTTG
Source organism: Rana temporaria (assembly GCF_905171775.1). NCBI lineage: Eukaryota > Metazoa > Chordata > Amphibia > Anura > Ranidae > Rana > Rana temporaria. The sequence continues at coordinate 568,016,060 of NC_053489.1, read as the reverse complement.
GTGTACCAACTTGGTGAAACCAAAAAGGAAAAACACACGCATAGCAAAAATGGTGACATAACCTCACCCAAAAAAATACAAAAAAAATGTGCATGAAAAAACAATGGTGCCAGAAATTGCACAAAAAAAAAAAAAAATGGGCATGAAAAAACAATGGTGCCAGAAATTGCACAAAAAAAAAAAAAAAAAAAAAAATGGGCATGAAAAAACAATGGTGCCAGAAATTTTACAAAAAATAAACAAAAAAAATGTGCAGGAAAAAACAATGGTGCCAGAAATTGCACAAAAAAAAAAAAAAAAAAAAAAATGTGCATGAAAAAACAATGGTGCCAGAAATTTTACAAAAAATAAACAAAAAAAATGTGCAGGAAAAAACAATGGTGCCAGAAATTGCACAAAAAAAAAAAAAAAAAATGGGCATGAAAAAACAATGGTGCCAGAAATTGCACAATTTTTTTTTTTTTTTTTAAAATGGGCATGAAAAAACAATGGTGCCAGAAATTGAACAAAAAACATTAATAAAATAAAACCCCCAAAAAAAAAAAATGTCCATTTAAAAATAAACCAAAAAACATAGACATGTGGAGGACTAAAATAAAGTTACAACATCTGGATAGATAGCATTAGCAAGAAAACGGGTTTATTCTAGCAAGAGAACGCAGAGAAAAAAAGAGGCAAGAAACAACACAATAGAGCTTTAACAGGACGAATGTGCCATATCACAAACAAACGAGAGTTTTACCTGAACGAGTGCTCCCATCCCCTTATTTCGTCTGAGCATGCGCGGGATTTTTATACGCGGATATTGTGTACTAACCAACGGATATATCCGTCGCATAGCTTCACAGCGGATATATTTGTTAAGCATGTCAGCAAATATTTGATCTGCTGAAAAGCGATTCGACGGAAAAATATCCGCGGATAATTATCCGCTGGAGTGTACACACCATAGAATCTATCCACTGAAACCCGTTTGCACGGATTTATCCGCGGATGGATTCTATCGTGTGTACGGGGCCTAACTCTCATCCTGAATGCAATCAAAAGTTTTTCTTAGCCTGCTATAAAAAATATAAAAAATAAAAAAGTAAAAAAAGACTAATGCATCCCTTAAAGTTTTAATTCAGACTTCTGTTATGTTTACCATTATAAACGCCATTAGAAAATGTTAATATTCCCTTTGCAATTTATTGAACATTTATGCTGCAGAAAGCCCATTAAAATGGTCTTCTTCTTTTAATCACACAGCATGAAGTAATTCTAAAAATTGATATGTGTTTATTAAAATCTCAGTAGCTGTTTTCTAACTATGAATTTACATATGTTGTGTGGCAAGTCTGTTCATTATATTCTCTTACATTTAAACTATTTAAATATAGGAATTTGCACATAAATATGGTTTAGATTGCAGCTGCTGACTCAGTTTTTCAGCCATCTGTGCTTTAGAACCACATGCTGCTAATGTATATCTATGATTCATATTTTTGTTATATATACTATTTTAAAAAAGCTCCCCAAATAGCTAATTTATATTTAGTATTAATTATACTCCAACAAATTCCTGGTCTCACACCATCAACGGGATTCCATAAAAATTCACAAAGCATTACTGTGGTCATAAGTGGCTGGTAATGCTTTATGAGTGCCAGTAACCTAATGCAAGATGTCCTGTCACAGGGTGGAAGTGATCGGGAGACCAGGAAATATTACTGAACTGCAGCAGAAAAAGATAAAGTCATTTTTCCTGCCAGTTAGAAAAACAAAACATAGAGGGGCATATCCACGTACCTCTGCGCCGGGCGCAGTGTATCTAAGATACACTACGCCGCCGTAACTTTGTTATTTTTTTTCGAATCCTGAAAGAATTTGTGGCGTAGTGTATCTTTGGCGGCGTAATGGCGCGCCATTCAAATCTCTGTGATGGGAGCGTGTTTTATGTTAATACGTTGTGACCCGACGCTGCATGCTGAATAATAGAGTATACGTTTGAATAATAGAGTATAAGTTGCATGATATTTAATTAATTGGTTGAGCCTTGTACAGTAAGACAATGGCTTCTGGTCTGGGATTACCTGAATATTATAAAGTGTTTGATTTGTTTGCATGGGACAACTGTAAAACCATGGCTGGGTCCTTGAACAAAAGCATGGAGGAAAGCTGAGACCTGTAGCCTTTTTTTCTAGAATAGTGCCAGTTGCGGTACAAGACGTTCTGGGAACAAGGCATGCCGGCGTGTCTGAGGGCCTTTGCCTCGTGTGCCATGGCTGTGGAGATGGCCACATCATTTACACTGGGTCACCTTACAGAACTGCACACCACACATCAGGTTGCATATTAACTGAAGAACCTTAATACCCAACACATGTCTGCACAACGACTAAGCGGGTATGAGGGCAATCCCTCACTACAAATCAAATACGCTGACCTATTTGCAAGTCCCATTGAGGGAGCACACACTGTGTTTTTGGATGGATCTTGCTCTCGTCCCAATGATCACACCTACTACAGTATGCCAGATATACTGTGGTAAAATTGCCTGCCATAGTGAAAGAGCCACAACCCATCCCCTATCAATCAGCTCAAGCAGCAGAGCTTATTGCTCCTACAATAGCATGTCAGCTTTTTAAGGGACAAGAAGTAAACATTCACACAGACTCCAAGTACGCTTTCGTAGTCACACAGGACTTCGGAATAATACGGCAGAGGTGTGGTTACATAACTGCAGATGAGAAATCTATTCATTCATTCATTCATTGCAAAGCACATACACACCATGCTGATGATGTCTCCAGGGGAAATGCACTGGCATATGGCACTGCCTAACAAGCTGCTCTCACAGTTCCGACCTTTGTCCAATTGCCCCCCCCTTACGCCCCCAACTTTATCCTGGCAACAGTGTATGAAGCAATTTTGCTGTGAGTTATTCATGTATACTGTTTCCTATGCATAGAGATGTTTGGATATGAAACAAGGGAATTGGCTGATGAAAGGTAATTATATTTAGATAATAGTCAGGTCTAGTAATTTTTTTTTTTTTTATTGATTTCTTTATTGGGAAATTATTAAAATACAACACACACCCACATTGGTGTAATAAGGAGCTTAATTCCAAAATCCATAAAACTACTTATTTCCTAGTTTTCCCCTCCCCTTCCCATCATCCTTACCCTCCTCTTCCCACTACTCCCCTTCCATCCCCGATCTGTCATCCTTCCTTCTTACCCTACTTTATTCTCTATATTTTTCTGTCATTCCCTGTACATATTTATCTGACAGTTTAACCACTTCCCGCCCGGTCAATAGTAAATTGATGTCCGGGAAGTGGTTGTGTAATCCTGACTGGACGTCTATTGACGTCGAGCAGGATAACATGGCGGCGCGCGCCCGGTGATGCGCGGGGGCAGTCTAACACCCTGCATCTCCGATCTCGGTAAAGAGCCTCCGGCGGAGGCTCTTTACCACGTGATCAGCCGTGTCCAATCACGGCTGATCACGATGTAAACAGGAAGAGCCGTTGATCAGACGTGAGTAGAGGAGAGCCGATCGGCGGCTCTCCTGACAGGGGGGTTCGCACTGATTGTTTATCAGCGCAGCCCCCCCCCCCGGATGCCCACACTGGACCACCAAGGAAGCCACCAGGACCACCAGGGAAGGGGGAAACATGTGGATGGCCAGGTACATCCCCCATGGCCATCCACATGTAAAAAAAAAGCACAATAGATGCCAATCAGTGCCCACAAATGGGCACTGTCAAAAATGTGTAAATAAATAAGTGATGCCCAGCAATACCATCAGTGCCACCCCTCAGTGTCCATCAGTGCCACCCCTCAGTGTCCATCAGTGCCACCACTTAGTGCCCATCCATGCCCAGTGCCCACCTATCAGTGCCCATATGTGCCACCCATAAGTACCCACCAGTGCCACCCATAAGTGCCGCCCATGAGTGCCCATCAGTGCCGCCTATGAGTGCCCAGTGCCGCCTATGAGTGCCCATCAGTGCCGCATACCAGCGCCGCCTATCAGTGCCCATCTGTGCCACCCATAAGTACCCATCAGTGCCATCCATGAGTGCCTATCAGTGCCGCCTATGAGTGCCCAGTGCTACCTATGAGTGCCCATCAGTGCCGCATACCATCGCCGCCTATCAGTGCCCATCAGTGCCACCCCTCAGTGATGCCCAGCAATGCCATCAGTGCCACCCCTCAGTGTCCATCAGTGCCACCCCTCAGTGTCCATCAGTGCCACCTCTCAGTGCCTATCCATGCCCAGTGCCCACCTATCAGTGCCCATATGTGCCACCCATAAGTACCCATCAGTGATACCCATAAGTGGCGCCCATGAGTGCCCATCAGTGCCGCCTTTGAGTGCCCAGTGCTGCCTATGAGTGCCCATCAGTGCCGCCTATGAGTGCCGCATACCAGCGCCGCCTCTCAGTGCCACCTCATCAGTGCCACCTCATCGGTGCCCATCAGTGCCGCCATATCAGTGCCCGTAATTGAAGAAGAAAACTTACTTATTTACACAAAAATTAACAGAAACAAATAAAAACGTTATTTTTTTCAAAATTTTCGGTCTTTTTGCGCAAAAAAATAAAAACCGCAGAGGTGATCAAATACCACCAAATGAAAGCTCTATTTGTGGGAACAAAATTATAAAAAAATTGTTTGGGTACAGTGTAGCATGACCGCGCAATTGTCATTCAAAATGCTACAGCGCTGAAAGCTGAAAATTGGCCTGGGCAGGAAGGTGCGTAAGTGCCTGGTATGGAAGTGGTTAAAAGCTCTCCATTTCCCCCATATTGCTCTATAGCTTTCCCCCCTTCCCTGCTCTCCGTGGTTCAGGTATTCCATCTCAGAGATGTAATCCACTCGCTGGATCCACTGTTTTATGGTCGGCTTTGTTGTTGATAACCAATTTTTGGGAATTAACCCTTTGTCGAAGTGAGCAGGGGTGGGACCAACGTTTTTCTATATTGTTCTTTTGTTTTGTCTGTGCCATGGATCAAACATGTCCAGGCATTTTGTGGATTTTTTTCTCCTGTTACTACCTCAATGTATTCCATGATCTCCTCCCAGTACTCTTTTATTATTGGGCATTCCCACCACATGTGTATTGTCGTTCCTAAGTGCTTACAGCCCCTCCCGCATAATGGGGAATTGTTAGAGTGAATTTTGTTCATTCTCTCTGGTGTCAAATGCCAACGTACCATACTCTTGTAGTTTGCTTCAATCGTAACTATATCGGATGCAAAACTATATACTGCTTCGATTATTTGTTTTTCCTCTATTTCTTTACCCAATCCCTGACCCCATTTTTCTATGAAGAGTAGCGGTCCTTCCGTTTCTAATTCTGTTAATATTTCGTATGCCTGTGATATACCGTGGTTCAAAGACTTTCCTTTACTACATAACTTTTCTATTGGAGTTAGTGCTTTTTCGTTTCTAATTGGTTGTGGTATAGTGCTAACTAAGGGCCAGATTCACAAAGCACTTATGCCGGCGTATCTAGAGATGTGCGGCGTAATTGTAAATATGCGTTGTGCGTATCTATGCGCCGTATCCTCAAAACGTGATTAGCCTGAAAAACAGCTTTTTCCGACCGACGTAAAAAGATTACACCGGCGCATCGTGGGGCGTAAAAATACGCTAGACGCACCATTGTTTTGCTAGTCAAATATGCAAATGATGGAGATACGGCGATCCACAAAAGTACGTTTGTGCAGCGCAGGCTACGCCCTGTGCGCATCAGCTGTTTTTCCGGCGTAAAGTTACCCCTTATAAAAGTAGGCTTAACTTTGCACCAGACATGTGCAGGTCAGCTAAAGCAACACCGTTAGGGACGAGCTGAGCACACACACTTGCAGGACAACAATATGTATGCCAACATGCCAGGGGCATCCATGCTCATAGCTATACTAGTGACTTTAGAGGTGCGCAGAAGGAGGAGGGAACAGAGGAGGAGAAGGAGGGCACAGGAGAGGATATTCCACACACGCATAGATGTCTTTGGAATGCCTGCTTCTGAGGTGTTTCGCATCTTCAGATTCAGCCCTGAAGCCATCGTGGAATTAACCACAACCCTGAAAGATGACATCACCAGCCCAACACAACGCTCACATGCAGTGGAGCCACTGGTCAAGGTAATGGCAACACTGCATTTCCTTGCCAGGGGATCTTTTCAGCGCACAAGTGGAGTGGTGTCTGGGATGTCACAATCCTCCATTAGCAGATGTGTGCACCAGGTTGTCCCCGCAATCCTCAGACGCATGGCCACCCACATCATCAAACCCACCCAGGAGGACCTGCGGATGAAGACAATGGCTTTGATGTTTTGGCCATGCGTCTGAGGATTGCGGGGACAACCTGGTGCACACATCTGGCCGGTCTAAATATGCGCCGCTCTACGTGAATCTGGCCCAATATGTTTTAACTGGAGATACTCCCAGTCGTTAAGCTGATTCCACCCGTTCTTCGTAATTAAATCTTGTCTTGTCCTTATTTTTCCTAATATAGTGATATCCTTTAATTGTGTGGTTTCCAATTGTTTTCCCAGCCGTGTCCCATTTCCTGGTGTAAAGAACTCTGTGCCCGCTAACTTTATTAGTGGGGAATTATATTTCCATTTTCCATGTCGATATATTGTGTCCCAAATTTTAAATACATTCCTAGTAATATTATGTGCGTCTGTGCCCAATGTTCTGAATTTCGGTGGTATCCATATATTTTTTTGTAAGTGCATCATACTTGATGTGTCCTCCATTTGTATCCACTTTTTTTTTTGTGTATAGGTTTGCCCATTCCGCTAATCTTGCTAAAATAATTGCCTTACAGTATCGCTTTATATCTGGTAGAGCTATGCCCCGATTTTTTTTTCTTTACCAGGTAAAGCTCATCTAACGTTGGTGTTATTTTAATTCCTAAATATGTTAATGTTTTTGTCTCCCAAGTAAACGGGAATTCTTTCTGTAGTAATCTTTCTTCATTTTTATCTAAATTCAAAATTATCGTTTTAGTTGGATTAATCTTGAAATTTGAAAGATCCCCATTTTTTTTATTTTTTTTACTACATTGGGCAATGACAGCCTTGGCTTTGTTAGGTATAGGAGTATGTCTTCTGCATATGCAGCCAACTTATGTTCTTCCTCGCCCACTCTCACCCCCCCTATGTCCTGACTATTTCGTATATTTGCCAGCAATGGTTCTAATGCCAACACATACAGGAGGGGCGACAGCGGGCACCCCTATCTCGTTCCGTTATGCATCTCAAATACAGACGACACACTCCCATTGACCTTTACCCTGGCTGTAGGGTGGGTATATACATTTTTGATCCATCTCATATATTTTGGTCCCAGACCTATATTTCGAAGTGTATCCATCATAAACCCCCAGTCGACTCGGTCAAATGCTTTTTCAGCATCTATTGACATGAGTATGACTGAGGATTTCTTCTCCCTCCCTTTCCACATTAATAATAAAGTTCTTATACTGTTGTCTCTCCCCTCCCTTCCTGCTACAAAGCCCACCTGATCTGCATTTATTAATTCTGGCATTACGTTTTTTAATCTCGTTGCCAATACTTTTGCACATAACTTTATATCTGTATTCGGTAACGCTATAGGCCGGTAGCTAGAGCATATAGTTCCGTCTTTTCTGTCTATTGGTATAATATAAATATTGGCAAGGAGAGATTATTTTCTTATTTCTACTTCTTCCCCTATTTTATTAAAATAGCTAAATAGTTCCGGGAAAAGCTGTTCTTTAAATTTTTTATAGTACTTAATCTGAAATCCATCCGGTCAAGGGCTTTTCCCCTCTGGTGTTTCTCGGAGGGCTTTATTTATTTCTTCTTGTGTAATTGGAACTTCTAAGAGCTCAGAACTATCCGATGTTGTCTTTGGTAGGTTGGTGTTCCCTGGTCCATACCTTTGCATGGGTTGTGCCTCATCTATGGGGAATAACTTTACGCCGGACGTACTACTTATGCAAACCGCGTATATTATGCGCCGGGCGCAAGTACGTTCGTGAATCGACGTATCTCCCTCATTTCCATATTTGAATAGGAAAACAATGGGAGCGCCACCTACGTCCAGCGTAAATACAGTATGCGCCCACGATACGCCGGCGTAGGAAAGTTACGTCGGTCGGATGAAGCCTATTTTCAGACGTATCTTGGTTTCAAAGTCCGGCGCATAGATACGACGACGCATATTTACACTTACGCGGCGCATCTCGAGATACGTCGGCGTAAGTGCTTTGTGAATCCGGGGCAATTGTTTCCACGCTTACTTCTGGTGTATTATTTATTCTGAAATATTCTTCAATTTCCCTCGATATTATCTCACCTACTTCTTTGTTGTCTATGAGGTCCTCATTTTTTTTTTTACCACATTCAGACTCAACCCACATAGAGCACGAGACTTGCTCACGTTTTGCCTGCTTATAGCATCTCTACTTTGGTTTTGCATCATTTGTGGTTCACCTTTCCTTTAATTCTTTTTTTTTTTTTTTTTTTTATGACATGTTTTGAAGGCTTTACATATTATGAACATTAACATACCTAAAAAGTATGTGACATACACACAACACGTCTGATTATTCCCCTCCCCCTTCCCCCCACCCACCTCCTGCTACCACACCGTTCCTACACTTGCGACCTTAATTCATAACCCCCTCCCTGAGCTGCTGTTAGATATTCTCCCTTAGGTTTTCCGCGTAACTCCACGTTTTCTTGAATGCCCTCCAGTGGTCCTATTTCCTATTTTGGGCCATATTACCCTCCTCTATTCTGTTGCGTAGATCTTCCATATTATACGTCTCTTCTACCAAATCTATGCACTCCTATATACTGTAGATGGACACTCTGCCTCCTGCCACTTTCTGGGAATCAGCCTCTTGGCTGCATTTAGCAAGTGTGGTACCAAAGAGTCTTCATACAATTTTACCCCTTCCTCGCCTCCATGAAAGAGAACAGTCCATGGGTTGGTCTTTATTTCCTTCCTGGTGATATCCTTTACAAATCCCAGAATTTGTTCCCAATAATTTCTGACTTTTGGGCATTCCCACCGTAGGTGGGTCATTGTACCAGGGGACTTACAGCCCCGCCAGCAGTCCGCTGACTGGCCCTCGTTAAATTTGCCCAGTTTATCTGGTGTTATATACCATCCCGTTATGCACTTGTAGTTCATCTCTGCGGTCCTATTGTCCACAGCTGAGGAATGGGCTATTTTCAAAATTTTCCCTATTGTGAACTTATCCTTCTGTGTACCTAACTCCCGTTACCATTTTTTGATGAATGGAGGTATCTCCTGTTCATCCTCTGCTAATAAAATCTTATACAGTCTTGAAATGATACCTTTGGATCTATCGGTGGTAAATAGGCTTTCCAATGCTGATAGCTGTTCCCCTGACCTTAATGGTTGGGGTAGCTTTCAAGCAAAATGGCTTAACTGATGATATCTCCAGTCATCGATCACCATCAAATCATCTTTATGTTTTAACTCCTGTTGTGTTATTAAATTCCCTTTTTTAATTATGTCCCTTAGCTGTGCGGTGTCTTTTTTAATCCAATTCCCCCCCACTGATACTTTAGCGGGTGCAAAATACTCATTATCCTTTAACGCTAAGAGAGGTGAATTATATTCCTTATCAATTTTTTGTGTAATGTGTCCCATATTTTAAGTGCATTCCATGTTACCACGTGGGTGTTCACTAGTGCTCTAAACTGAGGGGGGTTCCAAATTATGCTTCCTAACTTAACCTTTGACAGTGCATTTTCTAACTTAACCCATCTTTTTTCCTGGTTGGCCTTGGCCCATTCCACTACCCTGGACAAGACCACTGCTTCATAATATTTTCTAATGTCCGGTACCGCAAGTCCCCCATGTTTTTTTTCTTGTTTCAGGACCCTAAAGGGAATTCTATATTTCTTATTTTTCCATATGTAATTCATTATCAGGTTTTTAAGAGTTCTGAAATAGGGTTTTGGCAATGCGATTGGTATCATCTGAAATTTATAAAGGATTTTTGGGAGTAGGACCATTTTAAAGAAATTAATTCGACCTGTCCAAGAGATTGGTCTATTTATAACCCTTTTTATTTCAGTTTTGATTTCGTCCATTAGGGGGATATAATTAATCTCATATACTTTCTTGATAGAGTTGGCTAATTTAATTCCTAAATATTTAAGCTCCGTCTGCCAAGGAAACCGAAACTCCGCCCTTAGAGACCGCTCTTCTGGCTTGCTGAGATTTACATTTAAAATCAATCTCTTAGAGGCGTTAATTTTAAAATTGGAAACATCCCCATACTGTCAAAATATTTTTAGTAGACTCGGGATTGATGTTCTGGGGTTTACAATGTAGAACAATACATCATTCGCAAATGCGGATAGTTTAGGCTCCTCATCATCTATTCTGATCCCTTTTATGTCAGGGCAATTACGAATACTAGCCAGGAGAGGCTCAAGAGATGAAGAAAAAATTAGAGCAGTGAGAGGGGGCACCCCTGTCTCGTACCGTTTTTCATCCTGAAAGTTTGGGATAAGCTGCCATTAATTTTTATCCTGGCCGTTGGAGATTGGTACAGTGTATTAATCCACTCTAACATCCTCTGTCCAAATCCCATAGTCTCCAGAGTTTGTAACATGAGTCCCCAGTCTACTCTGTCGAACGCTTTTTCTGCGTCTATCGACAGACGTAGACCTGAGGACCCGTTCTCTTTCATCTTTTTAAGGAGTAGCATAGCTCTCACCCCGTTGTCCCTCCCCTCTCTCCCTGGGATGAATCCTGCCTGGTCCGTGTGGACCAGTGTGGTCATCTCTCGTTTCACTCGTTCAGCTAGCACCTTTGCAAAAAGCTTTGCATCGGTATTAAGCAGTGAAATCAGCCTGTACCCGGAGCATAGCTTTTCGTCCTTCCCTTCCTTCGGGATGACTATAATGTTAGCAGTCAGGGCTTCCCTACTCAATGCATAATCTTTCCCTAGACCGTTAAAATATTGACATATTCTTGGGATAAGTATCTCCTTACACTTTTTATAATATAGCGTTGTGAACCCATCTAGGCCAGGACTTTTGCCCGATGCTGAGCTTGCCAGCGCTTCACTCATTTCTTCCTCAGTTATTGGTTTCTCCAAAGTTAGGGCTACACTCTGTCTGATCTTGGGCAGACTTGCACCCTCAAGGAACTCAGTGATTTTGCATTTTTTCTCTCCCTTCTGCCATGCCTTCTGCGCTACCGAGTACAACCCCTCATAATAATTTTTGAAAGTTTCTGCTATATCCTTCGTTGAGTGTACTCTCCTCTCGTTTTTGATTTTCTCTATATAATTTCTGGCTTTCTTTTTCTGCACCATCCTTGACAGATGTTTGCTGGATTTATTCCCCCACAGGTACCTTTCTTTTGCAATGATGTTGAATTTCCTTCTCGTTTCTTGTTCCATGAGTTCTTTGAGTTTATTTTACTAACTAGGTCAAGATAAAGCTCCTGCTGCATCCCCTGTTTTTTATGTTCTTGTTCAATTTTGAATACTTCGGCAATTAAATTATTAATTTTCCTGCACTTTTCTTTTTTCTTCCTAGCCCCCTCTGAAATCAAAATCCCTCTAATGAAAGCTTTGTGTGCTTCCCATAGAGTTGCTTTTGAGATTTTTTCGGTGTCGTTTATCTTAAAATAATAATCTAACTCACTTTTCACCCTTGCTAGACTTGCTTCTTCCAGAACCAGTTCTTCATTCAGTCTCCAGTTTTGGAATGACCTTTGATGCCCGGGGATGTTCACTGTCAGGCTCACTGGTGCGTGGTCTGACAGTGTTGCGATTTCTATTTGCGAGTCCACTATCATTTCCAGCATACTATGATCCACTAGGATATAGTCAATGCGGGAGTACACCCCATGTACAGGGGAGTAAAACGGGTGTAGAGTTCTCCATATATCTATCAACTGACTTCTATACATAATATTTTAGATCTTTTTTAGCTGTGCGTTGTTTGTCCCCTGTACCCGAGATGTAATATCCACTTCCGACTCTACACAAAAATTCAGATCACCCATCAAGATTACCTTGCCCACCTTGAAATCCTTCAACTTTCCTAGTATTTCACTGAGATATTTTATTGGATGCACATTGGGGGCGTATATGTATACGCCGTGGTGCACTCCTTCTCCCTCAGCTTCCCTTTTAAGAACAGGAATCTTCCCTCTGGGTCCGTCATCCAATGTGAAGCGCACCCCTTTAGCCAGACCTATTGCCACCCCCCTTGCTCGTTTTGAAATGGTATCACCATAGTACCATCTCAGAAAATCTGGGGAATAAAGCCTCACATTGGATTCCAGGGTCAGATGGGTTTCCTGCAAAAATACTACCTCCGCTCTATACCTTCTGGGCTCGCTTAGTATATTATGCCTCTTAGTGGGGCTGTTAAGGCCTCTTACATAGTAATGTATCGGACTCTGCAGAGTTTTTATTCTGGGCATTTTTCTTTTCCTTCTTCTTCTCTTTACTTTTGGCTCCATGCTTTTTTTTTCTGTCAGTGATCTACAAAGCTGCGCATTTTACACTTTTGTTTCTTACACTGAAACATCCCTTCTTATTTACAAAAGTTGGCTGGGGATAGAGAGAAGGCTTATTCACTTCCTGCATCCTGCTTGGGGCCATGATATCCTTAATATTAGAGGCCCTCTTGTACATGAATCTTGGTTTGGTGGGAAAAACAAAACTGAATTTGAAGTAAAATCATCCAATGGTGTTGAATAATCGTTTCTACCTGTTTGTATTTACAATACAAATTGTTTATAAACTTTACATTTGTTAGTTGCTGATGCTTTGTCTTTAACTTTGGGAAAGATGTGAAAGCCATCCTGGTGGGCTTTATCTATTAGCTCAGGGTTATACCCTTTCTCTAGATCATGGCCCACATAATCTGACATAATCTGACAGCTATTAAAATACAGGTGTGAATTACCCAAAGATGGTTTAAAATATGTTTTGGAGACTATTTTACCTGCATGGTGGCTGAGCTTGAGGTTCAAAGGAGGTGGAAATCCAGACATGGGTATAGGAAAGGCTCATATGATTGCCGTTGCAATATTGGACAAATGACTCAATAATGGATGGAGGACCGTCCCATATGATGATTATATCACAAATTTACAACCATACAATAAAAAGTGTGCTATCATTGTGCTAGGTGTAAGTTAATGAATCACATTAGAAGATATAAATTGGGATAAAATCTTAGAAACAAAGAACACGGAGGAGAGATGGGTTTGCTTTAAGAGCATATTAAATAGGGCATTAGCCAGTGCATCTTATTGGGAAGTAAATGTAAAAGAGTGAACAAAAGTCCTGGATGGCTTAACTCCAATGTAAAAATGCATATAAAAGCAAAGGAGAAAGCCTTACAAAAATACAAGGCTAAGGGATCATCATTAGCATTCAGACTTTACAAAGAATGCAACAAGATATGTAAGGGTGAAATTAGGGCGGCTAAGTTAGAACACCAAAGACGCATAGCGGAGGAGAGCAAAAAAAAATCCCAAGAGATTCTTTAAGTATATAAACAGTAAGAAGGTAGAACAGACCATATTGGCCCATAAAGAAAGAGGAATGACATCTTCACAGGAAGCACCCTCATGGCTAACAGAGAACAGAATTAGAAATAGACTTGGGAAACTTAACATTAATAAATCACCAGGATCAGATGGCTTGTACCCGAGAGTACTTAGGGAACTCAGTCAAGTAATTGCCAGACCATTGTTCCTCATTTTTACTGACAGTCTACTGACTGGAATGGTACCAGCTGATTGGAGATGCCAATGTAGCACCAATAATTAAAAAAGGGCCTAACATCAATAGTATGCAAGCTCTTTGAGGGGATGATAAGGTACTATATACAAGATTTTAGTGATTAAAACGGTATCATTAGCAGTAATCAGCATGGATTCATGATGAATCGCTCTTGCCAAACCAATCTATTAACCTTCTATGAGGAGGTGAGTTGCCATCTAGATAAAGAAAGGCCCGTAGACATGGTCTATCTGGATTTTGCAAAATCATTTGACATAGTTCCCCATTAAACGTTTACTGTACAAAATAAGGTCCGTTGGCATGGACCATAGGGTGAGTTCATGGATTGAAAACTGGCTACAAGGGCGAGTTCAGAGGGTGGTGATGAATGGGAAATACTCTGAATGGTCAGGGGTGGGAAGTGGGGGTCCCCCGGGGGTTCTGTTCTGGGACCAATCCTGTTTAATTTGTTCATAAACAACCTGGAGGATGGGATAAACAGTTCAATCTCTGTATTTGAGGACGACACAAAGCTAAGCAGGGAAATTACTTCTCCACAGGATGTGGAAACCCTGCAAGAAGATCTGAACAATTTATTGGGGTGGGCAACTACATGGCAAATGAGGTTTAATGTAAAAAAAAATTAAATTTGGGTGGCAAAAATATCAATGCAATCTACTCACTAGAGGGTAAACCTCTGGGGGAATCTAGGATGGAAAGGGACCTGGGGGTCCAAGTAGATGATAGGCTCAGCAATGACATGCAATGCCAAGCTGCTGCTAACAAAGCAAACAGAATATTGGCATGCATTAAAAAGGGGTTTAACTCCAGCGATAAAGCGATAATTCTCCTATGCTACAAAACTTTGGTCCGGCCTCACCTGGAGTATGCTGTCCAGTTCTGGGCACCAGTCCTTAGGAAGGATGTACTGGAAATGGAGCAAGTGCAAAGAAGGGCAACAAAGCTAATAAAGGGTCTGGAGGATATTAGTTATGAAGAAAGGTTGTGAGCACTGAACTTATTCTCTCTGGAGAATAGACGCTTGAGAGGGGATATGATTTCAGGGAACAGGGCAATGCCCCCTGCCAGAACACTCCCGTTATGATCGGGAACCGGCCAGCTGCTGGTTTTCCAGCATGCTTGTCCAACAGAAGCTGGCCAATTGGCATCTGGCTTCTGTCGGACCGGCTGCCTTACACACGGGCCGAATGGTGGCTGTTTTTTATTGAACCAGCCGATGTCACACCACATTCGGGCCATGTGTGTAGGGCTTTAGAAAATGATGGCCAACCAAAGTTTCAGAATGTCAGAGTAAGGTGCCTGATAGAATGTATTGATAAAGATACCCTTAGCATGGACGTGTGTATCATCTGGATATCATTGCTTAAAAAATTACCTTCAAATTCTGCCCTAGTCACCCAAAGGTCTTCCAAGGCCTCCAAAGTTTTTAAATCCCCCTGTATACCAAACACCAAAATAATCTGTCAACTGATTTACAGGATCTAGATCGTCATCATTAGACTTTTATAATACTGTTTTAATGTCAGTTTGCAAATACATTAATTCATATCCCCATATAATGTGATTGGGTTGGAGAAGTAAGAAGGGACAAAATTAAAGTGATTGTAAAGTCTCTTTTTTTTGTTTTAAATAAAAATAATAAACATGTTGGGCCAGATTCTCAAAGGACTTACGATGGTGTATCTCCACGTACGCCGTCGTAAATCCGAATGTGACCTGTCGTATCTATGCGCTTGATTCTTAGAATCAGTTACGCAGAAATTTGTCCAAGATATGAGCGGCGTAAGTCTCCTACATCGTCGTATCTTGAGTGCATATTTACGCTGGCTGCAAGGGGTGCTTCCGTAGATTTACGCGTCGAATATGTAAATAAGGTAGATACGCCGATTCACGAACGTACTTGCGCCCGCTACGCCGTTTACGTTAGGATTACGTCCAGCGTAAATTTACCCCTGCTATATGAGGCGCAGCCAATGCAAAGTATGGACGTTGGAACAAGCGTATCTTTTTACGTTGTTTATGTAAGTCGTACGTGAATGGGGATGTGCGTAGGTTACGTTCACGTCACAGGCATTGAGCTGGCATATCTTAGGGAGTAAATTCGACGTAACACTGAGCATGAGCGTGCATGCGCCGTAGGACTGGCGCTTCATTTGCATGGGGTCACGGCTCATTTTAATAAAACACGCCCACCTCTTCCACATTTGAATTACGCGGGCTTACGCCGGCCGATTTACGCTAAGCCGCCGCAACTTACGGAGCAAGTGCTTTGTGAATACTGCACTTGCCTGTCTAAGCTGCTGAGGCGTAGCGTAAATAGGATATGCTACGCCCGCACAAAGATATGCTCTCCTACGTGAATCTGGCCAGTTATACTTGCCTCACGGACGGCTGAGGCACTCGTTTACATTGCTGAACAGAGATGGGGCTCAGGTAAGTATTCGGGGTGCTGGGGCCGCTGCTGCACATAAAATGCATTAAGATAAAACAAAAACTTCTGCCTTTTTAATCACTTTAAGGCCTTTCTTTAATAGTGACATTTCATGATGAGAGGGTATCCTGTCCTATACATTCTCTACTCCCTGCCACTCATTGCATGCTGCATTATAGGAATGGGAAGATAGACTTGGGGTGAATGAAAGGTAAGATATATAGACTGTAAAATATATAAAATATATAATATATAATATAATATATAATATTTGCTTTAGCATGTTTTTTTTCTACTGCAGTAAAGAATAAAAAATAAAAATAAATGTTTGTATCTCTGTCAAACATGCATGATGCATGTTTTTCTTATACATAATGGACTGAATACTGTGTTTTTCCTGAAAGGCAGCCCATTATTCACTAAAGTATAACTGAGCTGTCAGTCAACAACTGAATGTTGTGGTTGGGTTTTGCACAGCCAAATCTAATCGCCCCAGGCAGTTAATGCGTCTCAGAAAAATGTCACTGAATATACGTATGCAGGTTCTTGTGTTCTAGGTTGATACAAAATCTAATTATAATCCTTCATGTTAAAAATCTTCTTACATTATGAAAATTAAGGTTACCTTTTAAAAAATATCAACTACGTGACATTGACAATATGTGATACATTTATATAGGTGATCAATGTTCATAAGAGAGAAGTGTTTGTCTAACAAAGATAAAAATAAACTGATTAAAGTTACAGCCAATAAAAAAGAAAAGCTCAGCATGAAGAACGAAAACAATATGGAGACTTTTGTTGGCGAGAAATGCTGAAGTTCAAGTTGAATATGCTGGTTGTATTTCAAGCAAGTTTTTTATTTTAAGTCAAAATAATTCATATGTGGGTTTAGATAATAAATATAAGCTATGGATATTATATAAATAAATAAATAAATAAATGTATCTATATTATCTATCTATCTATCTATCTATCTATCTATCTATCTATCTATCTATCTATCTATCTATCTATCTATCTATCTATCTATCCACAGTATCTCATAAAAGTGAGTACACCCCTCACATTTTTGTAAATATTTTATTATATCTTTTCATATGACAACACTGAATAAATTACACAATATGAATATATATATATATATATATATATATATATATATATATTGGGGAGGGAGTGCTAGTAGTGGCTGTTAGATTTTCATTTTATTTTTAATATTATCCTTTAATGACAGGCATTAAAGCAGAACTTCAGCCTTTCCTCCCAAAACAACAGATGCAATGTACATGTAAATTAATCACAATCCCAGTGTCAGTTTATCTGTATCTTACCAACTTTAGCTGTAAAATCCAGGTTTCTGTGTCTGTAATGTCACTCTTTCTCCTGGATGAATTTCAGAGTTCTCTGACTTCCTGTTTCCTTCCTTTACCAGTTATGATACTGAAAGGAATTATACACCTTGATGACCATCCTTTTTCATAGGTAGACCACTGGCACCCTCAGATATCTGGAGACACCAAATGAGACACATGAAATGAGCTTGTGTGTATTCAAAAGATAATTGACTTTTGAGGAAGACAGTGGCTTGTATGCAAACAAAGAAGGGAGGGGCTATGTTTTAATGTATATGTGTCTTAAGGGTTATACAAAAATTATACAAAATTATCAGGACTTTCTTATCATGTCATACATGACCATTTTAATCACAGTATTGTTAACCACCTTTCTATCTGTCCCTGTAGAGCAGACAGAATTTTGGGCCAAAGAGAGTATTGAGAAGGAGACGGAGACTAATGCACTGTCACCATCACCAGCTGTGAGGAATATGTAAGGATTTTATTATTTCAGTAAAGTTGTATATTGTCGTACTATTTACAAAAGAATGCAGTGATGAACAATTTTAGTTCTCTTTGCTAATGCAATTCTTGTGACTCTTTGTTGTATACATTGCACTCCAATCTTCATCCCCATGTTGCTCTTAAGGAACTTGTGTCAGCCACTGAAAATATATAGTGAACGATCTTTCTTGTATTGGCTTCTTATCTTCACCGATAGAAGCCATTGTGCAGTTTTAAATACTTTCAACTGAGAAATGACATTGCTGTGAGCTGTCTACAAGATACCAGAGTATAAATGTGTTATTGATTACATGCTGGGGTTAGGTTATCATTATAGAATTACGACTGTTGTGACTAGGCTGTCAATATATTGGTGATATGTTGTATCATATTTACAAAATATTGGTGAGTACTTGTGCCAGTGTTTTATGGGTAATGAAGTCTGATCTTTAATAATTTGAAAATTTGGTGATCCATATAACATTTTGCACTATTGACATTGCTTGTCACTTATCATTCTGTAGTATAGTGCTTTGCTATTTGAAGTCAAAATTGTTGCTACGCTAAAAAATACATTGCATTTAACAATCAGTATTTAGAACACATTCAACAAAGTAGTGCACACGCAGTGTCCTGAAGATATTTAAAAGTAAATGAAACTTCTCAAAGGCATGTAATAGAAAATATACTCCAGATCTCTGATATGTGAAAGATTGACATCTAAGCAATGTGAAGCTTAGTTGAAATAGGCATAGATAAACAGACATGTTTAGCAGGTCTGCCTTTAGCTACAAAGAGCATCGAAAAATAAGGATAGATAGAAATGTATTTAATTATTTGTGACAAATAAAGCTTGAATTATTTTGAATCAAAGGATAACCTGCCCAGCCCTACATACACATTGCATTTACTAATGGCGTGTTACAAAAAAGTGAATCCATGTTTAAAGAGAAATTGCCCTCATGTTTCAGAGACTATGTTTGATTTAAAAAAAAAAATGTTTTCCAGAAGTTATTTATCACTTCTATATTGTATTAAAGTTGAGCAAAATGTTTCAAAGAGATAATTTTCCAGTAATGAAGCTGTTGACAAACTATAAAAAAAAGAGAAAAATCAGAATGATTTCTTTTTATAGTGTGTTCTGGCATTAAATCTTTCTGACTTTTATCATACCCTTAAAGCACATCCGTGGTAGGAGAGAAATATGCTGCATTTTGATCTGACAAACTTAGATTTTGCCCTTGAAGGGCTTCTGGTATGTGCATTACATTTGACCTGCTCTTTGATTGATTATTTGTGTTTTTTTTATTTCTTTAGATCTTTAAAATACTGATGGGCTGTCAGTACTACTGAGTCCTGTTTCCTCTTTACCAATAACCTTTGGTTCAGATGTGAGTATTAACTTTATGGCAATCTATTCTCCAAGGTTATTTGAATTATATTATACTGTATTTTATCTTCAATAGAAGCACTGATGAAATCTCTACTGACAACCTGAAGAATCTATTTTTACATGTCTTCTGTTTCAAGTGTGTCCTTAGAAATCACTGTGGTGCCCTTGTTGTAATAATTCCTCATTGATGAAGTCATACACCAATGGCACAAAATTAGAAGCTGCTGGTGATTGCTTCAGTAAACATATTAATAATCTGTGTTGCATTCTTTCAAGATCTTTTCTATTTTAATGCCAGTGGTGATGAGATAAAATGTTATTAAGTTTCAGCCACTGATGCAGCCAATATCCTGTAGCAGTTGTTTATGCATGATAATGTCACAAATTTTTTGCCATGGCATAATACAATGAAGAATGAAAGTGATATATAATTTCAAGCCTTTTTTTCTGCCATTTTTTTTACTTCCTACATAAAAAGTTATTATAATGTTCAGTACCTAGAAAGATTTAATTAACCCATGCAGCTCCTAAAAACCTATTTTGAAGAGTATTTTCACTGCCAACTTTTCAATATTACACACATACTATTGTCCTTATCAGCATGTTGCTGCAGTAGACATGTTTACTATTCTATTTGTCTATTTCTTAAAGTAAATGTTGGTGGTTTTGCATACATTTTTATTTATCTATTATGTTCAGGACCAAAAAATGTTTTTCTTCTTTATCTTAGTCAGGTAAACATGAAATTACTTATAAATATTGAGTATTTTTACAGACATCCAGAAGGTAGAGTGTTCTGCCACTTTTTATTTTTTTTCAGTATCTACTTACCTCATGTTCTAAATAACCTATTTTTAGAGTGCTCATTACTTCAAGTTAAAAGTCACACACCATTTTAGCAGCCACACCCAATGTTTCAGTGAAAGACAGCATGTTTGAGAAGAAGGTACTACTCCAATATTACCCTTAGAATTATTTGTCCTAAATATTCCTTTCCAAAATAAAAAATTATATATAAAACATCATCAGTTTAATATTGTATAAACTGGAAATAGCTAATAAAAAAATAAAAAAATAAGCTTTCTAAGAGCCTATAAAAAACACAATTTAATTATACATAAATGTAACTTAGGCCCCGTACACGCGATAGAATCCATCCGCTGAAAAATCCCAGCAAATGGGTTTCAGCGGATAGATCCTATGGTGTGTACACTCCAGCGGATCTGTTTCCGCGGATATTTCTCCCCTGGGATGGATTCCAGCAGATCGAATATTTGCTGACATGCCAAACAAATCCATCTGCTGGAATCCATCCCAACGGATGGATCCGCTGGTCTGTATAGACTCACCGGATCCATCCGTCCGAAGGGATCCCCCGCATGCGTCGTAATGATTCGACGCATGCGTGGAATTCCTTATATGACAGCGTCGCGCACGTCGCCGCGTCATAATCGTGGCGACGGCGCGACACGTCATCGCCAGAGGATTTCGGTGCGGATTTCAATGCGATGGTGAGTACACTCCATCGCATTAAAATCTGCTGAAATCCTCGAGAGGATTTATCCGCGGAAACGGTCCGCTGGACCGTATCCGCGGATAAATCCTCCCGTGTGTATGGGGCCTAAGCCTTTCTGCAATGATTACATTTTTATTATATTTTCTGCAGGCAATTCAGCTAAACCTTTTTTTTAAAAAGAAAAGTTCCTTTAACTCAGTGTTTCTCAATTCCAGTCCTCAGGCCCCCCCAACAGGTCAGGTTTTCAGGATTTCCCTCAGATGAAAAGGCTGTGGTGATTACTAAGGCAGTGAAACTGATCAAATCACCTGTGCAAAATAATGGAAATCCTGAAAACCTGACCTGTTGGGGGGGCCTGAGGACTGGAATTGAGAAACACTGCTTTAACTAGTTAAGAAACAAGTCTGTTTTTCAAACTTGGTGTTTACAAGTTAAAATCATTTTTTTTTGCTAGAAAATTACTTAGAACCCCAAACATTATATATATTTTTTCAGACACCCATGAGGATAAACTGGTGGTCGTTGCAATACTTTATGTCACACCATATTTGCACAGCTTTCTTACAAGCGCAATTTTTTGGGGAAAAAACACTTTTTTCAATAAAAAAATAAGATAACAGTAAAGTTAGCGATTTTTTTTCATATTGTGAAAGATAATGTTACACCAAGTAAATTGATACCCAACATTTTACGCTTCAAAACTGAGCCTGCTAGTATTTTTTTTCCAAGATTTTTTCCCCTTTAAGACCATTGGGCGGAAGTGACGTTTGACATTGATTCTGTCATCCAATGGTATGGAGCCGAGGCGGGGGCCATCTTTCCCTCACTTGACATCCAGCCTCACAGGGGAAAGAATACGATTGCCTTCGCCACTACCGACAGTTCCGACTACCGGCGGAGACACCCAGAGCGCGGCAGGAAGGGGGACCCTCTCCCACCCCCAATAAAAGTGATTTCACAGCGAATCTGGTTAAAGCATGTTATACTGCAAAGTACTTGTGCTGTGAAATTTGGCCCCTTCTATCACCCAAAAAATCTGGATGATCCTGCCAGTTTCTGCCCTCCCCCTGTAAATTGACCATGGTAAATCATGGCTGCTGACCCCCAACAGAGCCGTTTACATGCCTTCATCATCCGCAGCCCTGCTCTGTCCTTCTCTGTGCTCCTGTGTCCTCCTCCCCCCTGCCTGTCAGCTCCATGTCCGTGCTCACACCCTGTCCTCTTGCTGCTCAAATTACACTTCATTTTTTACACTATACACTCTGTTTAATTATGTAAGGTGCCCCAGTGTCTGTGCTTTATAAAAAAAAGCTGCTATATACCTGATTTGCGAGTGCTGATTGGCACTCACGTGACCCACTGCCTCTCTCCTCCTCCCCTACTGACTGACATCAGTGGGGGAATTTCGGCCCCGCCCACTGCATCTGTCAGTCCGAGAGAGGATAGAGTCGGCGGGTCACGTGATCGCCGATCAGCGCTCACAAATCAGGTATAAAGCAGCTTATTTTTACAAAGCACGGACACTGGGTCACCTAACATAATTAAACAGAGAGAATAGTGTAAAGTATATATAGTGGCTTAACAACCATTTTAAGTTTACCCATCTCTAACATTGATTTATACTGTATATCTTTTTTTTTATCTATATGCAGTAGTTGTTTTGAAATAAACATTTATTTAATGACAAAGGATTTCATGAGAACTATGGGTTAGCTAAGGAGACAGCACAGCAGATGTTGCCTGTTTTGAGGTTGAGGTTTGTCTGACTGAAACTTTGTAAAGTTCAGCTGAAATTTAAAAATATGAAAAGGAGTCAAAATATGGCTCAAAAGAAGAATACTAATATGGAACATTACGTTTATCTTACATACAAATATTTTTTTATTTTACATTTTATTGTTTTAGTCCTGAACATAAAAATAACAAAATTATGTACAAAACAACTGCAGATTCCCATTAACCACTAGTAAACAAAAGAAGCCTCTCAGTGTTCACGTTATTCTCTCTTGCTCAGTATTAATCAGTATGGCTGAGCTCACAAATGCCTTGTATTGCTTTAGAAAAGGCTCATACCAGGGGATTTAATATAGATGGCTTCAACAATAACAAATGTGTTCCTGATGTGTAATTCAACTCATATCTCATTACAGCTACATATGCTTAACCACTTCATTACTGGCCACTTAAACCCCCTTCGTGGCCAGACCAATTTTCAGCTTTCAGTGCTGACGCATTTTGAATGACAATTGCGCGGTCATACAACACTGTACCCAAATTATATTTTTATCATTTTTTCCCCACAAATAGAGCTTTCTTTTGGTGGTAATTGATCATCTCTGCAATTTTTTATTTTTTGCGCTATTAACAAAAAAATTTGAAAAAAAAACACAATATTTTTTACTTTTTGTTATAATAATATCCCAATTTTTTTTTTTTTAAATATTTTTTTCCTCGGTTTAGGCCGATACATATTCTTCTACATATTTTTGTTAAAAAAAATCGCAATAAACGTATATTGATTGGTTTGCACAAAAGTTATAGCGCCTTCAAAATAGGGGATAGTTTTATGATTTATTTTTTACTAGTAATGGCGGCGATCTGCGATTTTTTTTATTGTTTTTTTGTCAGGCCTGCGATATTGCGGCGGATGTATCGGACACTTTTGACACAATTTTGGGGCCATTCACATTTATACAGCGATCGGTGCTATAAAAATGCACTAATTACTGTATAAATGTGACTGGCAGGGAAGGGCGGTGAGGAAGGGGTTAAATGTATTCCCTGGGTGTGTTCTAACTGTGTGTGGAGGGGGACTGACTGGGGGAGGTGACCGATGCTGTGTCCCTATGTACAAGGGACACAGCATCGGTCTCCTTTTTCCCTGACAGGACGTGGAGCTCTGTGTTTACACACAGAGATCCATGTCCCTGTTGTCACCGCCGATCGCGGGTACCTGGCGGACATCGCGGTCGCCAGGCACGCGCATCGGCATCTAAGCGATGCGCCGGGCACAGTATTTCCCCGCTGCGCGCCCCCATCGGCGCGCGCAGGGAATGTAAATAGCAAGACGTCCAGGGACGTCCACCCAGCACTTGAGAGCCGCGCTGTGGACGTCTTTCGTCTATAGCGCGGCCCTCTAGTGGTTAACAACACATTACAAAGTGGTATTTATGACACTTTTATATTTCTGAAAACAAACATCGTAAGTGGAGATTGTTCTTTAACCACTTCAAGTCTGGACACTTTCACCCCCTTCCAGTCCAGGCCAATTTTCAGCTCTCAGAGCTGTTATACTTTAAATGGCAATTATTCAGGCATGCAACACTGTCCCAAATAAAAAAGAAAGCTCTATTTGTCTCAAAATGTTTTTCTTTTGGTAGTATTTGATCATCACAGTTTTTTTTGCTTTATAAATAAAAAAATACAGAAGTTTTGTCCACCCCGGACATGTGTGAACCAGCTCCATTGAGAGTCGGTCACATTCATATGTCAAGCGAATTGGATTCGGTTTAAAACACATCCAATTCACATATATGTGAACCAAGCCTAAGGCCCCATACACACGAGAGGATTTATCCGCAGATACGGTCCAGCGGACCGTATCCGCGGATAAATCCTCTCGAGGATTTCAGAGGATTTCTCTGCGATGGCGTGTACACACCATCGCATTGAAATCCTCTGGCGATGACGTGTCGCGCCGTCGCCGCTATTATGACGCGGCGACGGGCGCGACGCTGTCATAAAAGGAATTCCACGCATGCGTCAAATCATTACGACGCGTGCGGGGAATCCCTTTGGACGGATGGATCCGGTAAGTCTGTACAGACGAGCGGATCCATCCGTTGGAATGGATTTCAGCAGATGGATATGTTGTGCAGCACAGCATATATTCGATCTGCTGAAATCCATCCCAGAGGAGATTTCTCCGCGGAAACAGATCCGCTGGCGTGTACACACCATAGGATCTATCCGCAGAAACCCATTTGCTGGGATTTATCTGCGGATGGATTCTATCGTGTGTATGGGGCCTAAGAGGCATGGTGAGTTTTTTTTGAAGTTGTAATTTTTGTCATTTTTTTGGAAAATGAAAAAAATTAAATACAATTAGTTTTTTTCACAAAGTTGCCATTTTTTTTACAAAATTATTTTTCCCACACAGCATGGGCATACTTAAAAAATACTACATGTGTGAGACTTTTCCCCAACCTAGATGCATAGAGGAGACTACAATCCAAGGAGCACCTTCAGGCATTCCAGGGGCATAAATTACGCATTGAATTTCCTGACTACTTAACTAATTTTTGGAGGCCTTTTAGCAGGACAATTGAAACACCCACAACTTAACCACATTTTGGAAAGAAACCACTACAAGGTATTTTCTTAAAGGCATAGTGAGTCTTTTGAAAATGTATTTTTTTTTTCCACCACAAGCTTTTGGAAAATGCGGAAATAAAATAAAAATATATATATATATATTTTTGCATTACTTCCTGACAGACCCATACACCTATGGTCATTGGAGCTGTGTCATCCATGTGCCTTCTATTGAAATCCATGAAATGGCACTATCTGCTGGTATTTATGCATAATGCTTATCTATGTGTTACTGATGTGAGTGCAATACTATTTTTACTTTTGTTTGTATTGGTTCTATTAAATACTACACTTACAGTGGCAAAAACTCTCTCTTTGCCTACAATAGTTTAATACTTTGGAAATGGTGTACCTGCACAGGCTGACAAGGATATCCACCCGGAACTTTGATGTGCTTACTACTAACGCCATGGATGGATAAGAGGTCACCAACTTTTTTAGGTGGAAGGGAAAGAGGAGAAGGGGAACACCGAGTTACTATACACTGGAGTTTTTTTTTTATATGGTTACAGTAAACAAAAACATTTTCTGTATTAGCCAATGTAGGTATCAGATCCATGTTTTGGTTCTTTGCCGCACTAATATTTTGGAGACACCTCAAAAGCATTAGTGGGTACTGGCATATATATATATATATATATATATATATATATATATATATATATATATATATATATATATATATATATATATATATATATATATATATATATATATATATATATATATATATATATATATATATATATATATATATATATATATATATCTATCTCTCAATTATAGCTATTCTCTGGACATCTTTGTAATTTTTTGGTACTACATACACAACCTTTCCTAGGATCTGTGTCTGTGGATAGTATTTTCCACTTGTACCTGGATCCACCACTGCTAATAATTTAAAATAAGTTGTGTCTTTTTTTTGTGTGAATCACAGGCTGGTTTATTTGGTGAGCTTTTAAAAGCCCACGTTAAAGAACATTTAAAAAAAAATAATCTTGAGGCATCTTTGAATTATACTACAGTGTATTCGAGTGTATTTTCAATTTTCGGGTTATTCTCTTGCTGAGGTTTACTCAATTGAACCATAAATTTACCACTGAAAGACTCGCTTAATTTCAAAGACATCATTTTTGTTAAATTATTACATATCAAATGCACCAAGCATAGCCAAAGGCAGGTCAGTCTCTGCTGATGCAGAAAATTGCAGACAAAAATACATGTATACTAAAATATTTACTTTAAATAAATAGAGAATTAATGAGTAGTTTAAAGCATCCATAGAAAACAAATACTCCATACTAATTTTACCCATAGCTGCATCAAAAGCTAAATCACTGTAAGATTAATTTAGGAAAAGACAACTTTACTTTAATCCCTATGACAGAATACTATATTTTGACTTTGTTAAAAAATGTATGAGTTGTGCTATTTTTTTTAAATATCCATTAAGTGCAATCAATATCTGTAGAATCCTAGAACAAAATTGTTTTCCATTAGCAACATAAAATACCTGTGTAAGATGCTTAAAACATTATTATATAAAAATAATCACTTGAAATAAAAAGAAGCAGTATTGTAAAAGTATTGTAACATCTGAAATGAACAAGTAAAAATGGAAGATTGAAAAGATAAAGAAATAAATTAACCTTTAAAGACCAGATGAACTCAAGCAGCTTTCAAAACCATAGCTCTAATTTCTGTGTGCAGTGTTTCTAAACATGACTCTGCACTAGTGTTAAGCCTCGTACACACAATCGGATTTTCCAATGGGAATTGTGTGATAACAGGCCATTGGCGGGAAATCCGACAGTTTGTATGCTCCATCAGACAATTGTTGTTGGATTTTCTGCAGACAAATGTTGGATGGCAGGCTTTAAAATTTTCTGTGAACAATGGTCTGTTGTTGGATTTTCCGATCATGTGTACACAAGTCCATCGGACAAAGGTCCAAAGTACAAACACGCATGCTTTGAAGAAATGCTCACCAAACACAACATTAGCAGAAGGTGCCCAACGGGTGGCGCTAAAGAGCTGAAAAACCACATAGTACATAACTACATTCTTGTTTGTTGGCCGACAATTGTGTGCCGTTTGTATGCAAGACAAGTTCCTGGTCAAAGTCCTTCGGACAAAAGTCAGAGGCTTTATCTGTAGAAAATCTGATTGCGTGTACAAGGCTTTAGACCTAGTGATCTAAGTAATACAGATTGTACTAACACAGCTTTCAACATTATAGATATATCAAAATGAAGTGACACATTCTAACATGCAGCATTTGGGGTATAAAGAAAAAAATACATCTTAGGCATAAAGAAGATTCATTTAAACAAGCTTGGATAACTCAGTACAAATAAGAAGGGATTGGGTGGAGAGGCCATGGGAATAGCAACAGTTCTTTTTGAGGGTTTAGTCCATGTAAAGTTCAAAATAATAGTAATAAGTAATTAACTGTCCAGAGAAGGCTGCCAATTCAAAAAGTTTTAGAAGGAAAAATAAAACTCTGAAATATAAAAGGGAACAGAGAACGGCACCTTCTAAGTGCAGCAAGTATGCAGTTTAATAAGGAAAACTTAATTGAGTACACTCACAAGATTGTGGTGATGACAGGCATAGTGGGGTTTCATCCGCTCTGACTTCCGGGTGAGGGAAGAGTCCAATGTCACTGGTGTCCGTGATCGGGTCTGTCCTCCGGCCACACTGCTGGTGCATGGTGCTTTTGGATGGATGGCACTGTAAGGCTTGCTAGAGTTCCCCCATAATATCAATGCATTGTAAGGCTTGCTAGAGTTCCCCCATAATATCAATGCTTGTAGAGATGTATCCTTTAACCCAGAACCGTTAGGATTAATTACACAGAAGCTAGAAACAGCCTTGCAGTATGTTATTGTGTACGTGCGAGTACAAGTACATCTTGCATAACAAGATAGGGCATGCGGTAGAACAAGTTTTAGCTGGTTTCATGCTTCTAAGGAAGATGGTTATACGCTCAGGAATGTTGTATAATTGTGACATACTGTATTACTTGTATAAACTAATTACTTTACTATGACTGGCTGAACCAAGGGCGTTCCTTTTCTTGTATGTTTTGAATAAGTGCAGTGTGCACAAGGAATAAAGTTCTAGTTTTTGATTTACCATATCCCTGCGTGTGACTTGACTTGCCGATGCATCAGAGTCTCCATACATCCAGAGGTCCTAAAGCCCGGGGTCCAGTTGAACCACCAACCTCACAGATGGTACCAGAAGCCCCCACCCTCTGGGTTCTCTGTGAGGAAATCGCCCCTCCTTTCACACTTGTGAAGGAAAAGATGATTTTTTCCCTCTGGGAACGAATGAAAAATATTCTGTGTGACCGGTTGGTTGAGCATGCCGGAACATTAAAGGAACTTGTGCACTTATTATTTGTATTTTTTATATTGCTAGGTAAACATTGTATATGTATGTAGCGTTCCGGTTTTATATATATATATATATATATATATATACATATATATCTTTATGGAAAGAGATGGGTTGGAAATGGCTGAGCACTGACTTGAACATGCTAGGGTCAGAGCAGATGGGAGAAGAAGGATGCCAAGTCCTCAGGTGCAAGCCACAGCCCAGTAGAATCCCCCACCCCCCCTTCCAATAAAAATAGTTGGCAGGATGCCAAATAGGTATATCTCTTAACAGGAAGTTTATTTTGAAAAACTGATTCTTGCACATTAACAGCCACATATTAGGGTATCTCTGTGCAAAATATTGCCATTTGGCCAAAGATCTCAAAAGTTTCAATAAACATCGCATCTTAAAGGAACATAACACTTTAAACGCTTATTAAGCCTAATCTGTGTATTAGTGAGCGATTGTAGTGATGCTGACACCCTGTTCTGAGGCTGTTTTCAGCTTTCCAGATTCTTGCTGAGGTAGCCATCATAGCATTTGAGACTCATATATGGAAGCAGACCAGACGGCTAAGGATGCTGCATTACAGCCCCGGACACTTGATGGGTCTCTGAAACTCACAGATTCCACCTGGTTCTGGCCCAGTATAGCTGGGATAAATAATTCAACTTTAAGGACCCCAGAACTGCCAGCCATTCTGACACCTCTACAGCCCTGCAGCCTGACACATGGAACGTGTCTTCAGTCACAAGCAGTTATGGCTGCCCTAGTAAATGAACATGGGATAGAGGCAGGGTTCACCACAGTTGGTTTTATAATAAAAATAGAAGAAAAGAAAAGGGCTCACCAGCCTAGTGTGTTACCGTTATACCAAATTTAATAAAATGAAATATATAAAAAACCTACTCACAGTATAGGCTTAATCGACATAAGCTGTAGTGGATTGCCCTCGAACCACACTCCTTTTTTCTTTTTTTCCATGACCTGTTGGAGTGTGGTTCGAGGGCAATCCACTACAGCTTATGTCGATTAAGCCTATACTGTGATTCTTTCTATTACCATTGTGAGTAGGTTTTTTATATATTTTATTTTATTAAATTTGGCATAACGGTAACACACTAGGCTGGTGCGCCTTTTTCTTTTCTTATTTTTTTGTTTGCCACTAGGATATCCCCATCCATGAAGGGCAGCAAGGCCAGTGGCACCGCTGTTGGTATTTTTTCCATGGATCATTGATTGCTTGACAATCCACTCATGCGCAGGAGTTTGTTTTCTGGGTTTTATAATATACCACTTCTTGTTTGACCTGTTACCAAAGGTGTTACCAAGGGCTGAACCTCCCTTCCGGAAATATAAAAGATATATCCGGGTGCCCAAGTAAAGGTATCTGAAAAGTGCTGTGGTTGTAGCACCCAGGCTTGGCTTCCTCGCTATGTTTGTATGCAAGGGACAATTAAAAGACTATGATAGGTGTCCTCACCAAAAAAAAAACATGGTGGAGAGCTTTGCCCTGTGTTTTTTTTTTCCCCAAAGGTGGTCTCAGTTCAGGTTCAGGGTATGCCTCCTGAGCGATGGTGGTAGGGGATGGCAACATCATTTACCCTGGGCAGACCAACTACAATGTTACTTAAAATATTCACACCCAACACATGTCTGCTCAATAGATTGGGCGGATATGGAGTTAATCCAAAAGCTAGGATTTTAATGCCTTTTTGGGATTAAATAGGAGAACAGGGTGAGGTAGTGGCACAACATGACTGTATACACATTGCTCAACGGGACACTTCTCCCAGGTCATTTATGACTTCACCATTTTATCTGATGTGCACAAGGGTTTTGTAGATTCTGCTGTTATTAGAGTGCATTTGCAGGGTCAGATAATAGAGCAGCCAGCACATACCCAAATGCCAGTATTAACACCTGAAATAGCACTGCTAGATCATTCATTATTAGATCTCCAGACACATGCCACAGAGAAAGATTTGAAGGTTTGGGGGGGCGATGACTTGGAAAAGACCATAAATGGACTTTTCCTCAAAGAGGGGAAGACATGATGCATCCCCGCAGCTAGTGTATCTTTGTTTATGGCCCAATACCATAGGGTAGGTCATAGAGGTTGGCAGAACACATTTTACTGAAGGATTTCTTTATCGCAAATCTACCCAAGCTTGTTAAAGCATATGTGTCACGGTGCATCACATGTATCAGGAATAATCCAAACATAACACAAGGTGAAACATGAACACCTCCCGTATCCTACTACACCTTTCACTCATCTGCAAATAGATTTCATCCACATGCCAAAGAAAGAGACGGAGCAAGAATACCTTTTGGTCATCGTGGATGTATTCTCACGATGGGTGGAAGCATTCAAAACCACAAGAGAAGACACACAGACAGTAGTGCGCATACTCACAGAGGGAATCATTCCTAGGTGGGGATGTCCATTGCAAATAGGGAAGCCACGCAAGGAACTTTAAAAGATTGTCTAGTACACTTACCCTCGATACTATACCAAATCAGAAACACCCCTAGTTAAAGAAATGAACTTTCTCCTTATAAAATTTTAATGGGTAGGCCAGTACAAAAGAGGAAATGGTTTATGGAAAATGAACATCCCCAAGTGGATCCTAACCTTTACTCCCTACAGGAAGAGTATGTGAGAAATCTGGTAAGTACACTTAGCGAAAATCATGAAGCAGTGGCTGTCACCTTTCCTCCTCTTTCCACAGATCCGATCCACCGGGTCATACCGGGAGACAAAGTCCTAATAAAACTACTCGCAGTGAGAAAACATATAGGACCCATTTACACCGGCCCACACAAAGTAGAAAAAAGTCTCCAGAACTGCTGTACTTACTTCCCAGGGACCACAATGGATCCATGCATCCCCGATAAAGAAGACTCCCCTTTCACTTCCAACTCCGGAGGCACCGACAGAAGAGCAGAAAAGGAGGTATCAACAAGCCGCACAACTGGAGGACTTAATCCAAGGATTGGAACAGGTCACAGTGCAACTACCTTGAATATTGTCAAAGACTGGCCCCAATTTTTGCCCCTGTTTCGATCCCAGACCACTTACCAACTCCACATTGGCCCAAGTTGCAAAATATTTTTCTTGTCACTGATTGTTACATGTTGTGTTCTCCTTATTGCAATCCTAGGAAAATGACTAACCCCCATGTGAAAAGGGGTGAGAATGTCAGCATGGCAAAGTTGACCATAGAGCAGAAATGGTATAAGGAGTGATCGGCGTAGGCTAGTGCCTACACGATCAAAGGAGGGATTGTAAGGCTTGCTAGAGTTCCCCCATATTATCAATGCATTGTAAGGCTTTCTAGAGTTCCCCCATAATATCAATGCTTGTAGAGATGTATTCTTTAACCCAGAACCGTTAGGATTAATTACAGAGAAGCTAGAAACAGCCTTGCAGTATGTTATTGTGTACGTGCGAGTACAAGTACATCTTGCATAACAAGATAGGGCATGCGGTAGAACAAGTTTTAGCTGGTTTCATGCTTCCAAGGCAGATGGTTACACACTCAGGAATGTTGTATAATTGTGACATACCGTATTACTTTTATAAACAAATTACTTTACTATGATTGGCTGATCCAAGGACGTTCCTTTTTCTTGTATGTTTGGAATAAGTGCAGTGCGCACGAGGAATAAAGTTCTAGTTTTTGATTCACCATATCCCTGCATGTGTCTTGACTTGCCAATGCATCAGAGAGTCTCCATACATCCAGAGGTCCTAAAGCCCCAGTCCAGTTGAACCACCAACCTCACAGGGACTACGATCGGCGGTACACTTCGGATGATGTCACTTCTGGGTCGGGTCAGTGGGGCGGTGCTCGCGTTCAGAGTATGCCGCTGTTATCCAAGCCTGAGGAAGGAGTAGGCATACTCCGAACGCAAGAACTGCCCCGCTGACCTGACCTGGAAGTGACGTCATCCGAATGTGTACTGCCGATTGTAGTCCCATCCATCCGGAAGCACCATGCACCAGCAGTGTGGCCGTAGGACAGACCTGATCACTGACACCAGTGACATCGGACTCTTCCCTCAACTGGAAGTCGGAGCGGATGAAACCCCATCGTGTGTGGGCCCCATCGTTTTTTTTCCCATCGGTGAAAAAACTGAGAACCTGTTTTAAAATTATCTGATGGTTAAAAAACCGATAGATTTCCCCACAGACGATCGTTTTTTTCTATCGGTTAAAAATCAACGCATGCTCAGAATCAAGTCGATGCATGCTCGGAAGCATTGAACTTAATTTTTCTCAGCACGTCGTTGTGTTTTACGTCACCGCGTTCTGACACAATAATTTTTTTAACTGATGGTGTGTAGGCAAGACTGATGGAAGTCAGCTTCATCGAATATCTGATGAAAAAACCCATCAGACCGTTTTCATCGGATGAACCGATCTTGTGTACAGGGCATTAGAATTGCAAATAATATATATTTGGTAAAAGAGTGGGCGAAATGAAAAATGTAAGGTAAGTATCAAAAACTGTGAAGGGGGTTTCAAGCAGAGTTTTAGTGCATTAATTGACAAATTGACTCAATTTAAAAAGAACATTTTCATTCCAGGGTTGAACCATATGTGAGGTAAGACTGATAGTGTAAACAAAAGTTAAGTCATTAGAGATTCGGGGGTATTTAGGTGGTATTCATCCCACAAATTGCACCAAAGATTTCTAGTAAATTGCATTGGGGCTACCAAGTCAGCACCTGGGATTGGGTAGGACCAACTCCATAACATTGGATTAAAATGCATGGCTGCTATCCATACTTTCACCAATTCCCTCCATCTGATGTACGATGGATTTGGTATTAGCCTACAAGTAAAGTGTCGTAAGAAGGTAGCAAAGTAATAATTGGAAGAGTTAGGTGTCTTCAGGCCATGAGATTCCTAGTGGGCATAGTCATATGTAAGTTATTGCTGATTGGTGTATATGATGACTCACATATAAATCACATGTAATGACTTTCAGCCTACTGTCTATACTGTAAATCAGGGATTTGCAATTAGCGGACCTCCAGCTGATGCAGAACTACAAGTCCCATGAGGCCTAGTAAGACTCTAACAGCCTCAAGCCTAACACCCAAAGGCAGAATGGGACTTGAAGTAACACACAGCTCAACCACGGCCTCTCTCTCACTCTCTCTCTCTCTCACCAAATGCAGCAGCGTTGAACCATTGGAGTTCTGCTGTTCTATTTTACATGATAGAAGAATACTCAATGTCATAATACGTTTTTATTTTATGATTAAAACAGATGAGCATCCATCTGTGTGTGTGTCTTTAATGCGATAAGGCCCCATGCAAAATGGGCATTAATCCCGGGTGTTACAGCTGGCATTTAGGTGCTGGTGAAAGGCATAGGTGTACCGTTCAGCCCCACTACTGGCAGCCTGTTAAAATCTATCTGAGGCTGGCAGTCACTGTTGCTGGACCAGACTCAATAGTGCATGGGGCTCTAATATTGTTTATGACAGTATGTGCTAAGGGACGAATAGCCATAATGAAAAATTTGTGTGGTCTAGCCATTCGTCCCTGGGCAAATACTACCCTAAGCATTAGTTGTGCTCCGAACACCATTCTGTTATGTCTAGAGGCCCTAAACCATTGAGTCTTATACACAGGGGCTTAACACCCAGTGTACATTGGTCACTTTTAATTGTGGCATATAGGTAAATCAATCCACACTATGGGGGTTATCCTCAAAAGAGATACTCCGACTTAACTGCTGTTCAGTCTGTGTGTAACTTTGGAAACGATCCTCAAAAGGCTTTTTCCAAAGTTAGACAGAAGATCCGGCATGTGTAATTGAATTACACTGCCGAATCTTAGGATGCAGTACCGCATCCGCCGCTGGGGGCATTTCGAGTCGAAATGCCGTTGCTAGTATGCAAATTAGCACTTAAGGCGATCCACAAAGCTTTCTAGCTTCCTTTTTGCGCCGTAAGTGTTATTTTGCAAGTGTAAAATTAGGGCTCGTTCTACAAAGTGTAAAGTTAGTCACACCTTGTAAAGGCCCATTCCAGCGACGGCATTTGGTATGCTTTCCCGAGGGAGAACTCCACGTCAATTTGTAAAAACAAAACCGGCATGGGTTCCCCCCCAGGAGCATACCAGGCCCTTAGGTCTGGTATGGGTTGTAAGGGGACCCCCCCTACGCCGAAAAATCGACGTAGGGGTCCCCCTACAATCCATACCAGACCCGTATCCAAAGCACGCTACCCGGCCGGCCAGGAAGGGAGTGGGGACGAGCGAGCGCCCCCCCCCTCCTGAGCCGTGCCAGGCCGCGTGCCCTCAACATGGGGGGGTTGGGTGCTCTGGGGCAGGGGGGCGCACTGCGGGCCCCCCCACCCCAGAGCACCCTGTCCCCATGTTGATGAGGACAGGACCTCTTCCCGACAACCCTTGCCATTGGTTGTCGGGGTCTGCGGGCGGAGGCTTATCGGAATCTGGGAGTCCCCTTTAATAAGGGGGCCCCCAGATACCGGCCCCCCACCCTAAGTGAATGGATATGGGGTACATCGTACCCCTATCCATTCACCTGGAGGCAAAAAGTAAAAGTTAATAAACACACAACACAAGGCTTTTTAAAATATTTTATTATTCTGCTCCGGAGGCCCCCCCTGTCTTCGTTATTAGCTCAATTACCAGGGGGGGCTTCTTCTTCCGCTCTCCGGGGGTCTTCTCCGCTCTCCGGGGGTCTTCTCCGCTCTCCGGGGGGGGCTTCTCCGGACTCCGGGGGGCTTCTTCCATCTTCTCCCCTCTTCCGCTCTTGACTCGGCGAACCCCGGTTCTTCTGCAGATGTCCGGTGCCTTCTTCTTCAGCGCTGGCTGCCTGCTATGTTTGTGTGTTAGCTCGATTAGTAACAGGCAGCCAGCGCGGTCTTCTGTGGCGTCAGGGTCTTCTCTTCCTTTCTTCCGATGTTGCCTCGTCGCCTGTTGTCGCTGTAATGATGGAAGCGCGCCTTGCATCCCATTTATATAGGCATCACCGTCCCATCATGCTCCGGTAGGTACCCACGTGGTGGGTGCCTACCCACGTGCACCCACCACGTGGGTACCTGCCGGAGCATGATGGGACGGTGATGCCTATATAAATGGGATGCAAGGCGCGCTTCCATCATTACAGCGACAACAGGCGACGAGGCAACATCGGAAGAAAGGAAGAGAAGACCCTGACGCCACAGAAGACCGCGCTGGCTGCCTGTTACTAATCGAGCTAACACACAAACATAGCAGGCAGCCAGCGCTGAAGAAGAAGGCACCGGACATCTGCAGAAGAACCGGGGTTCGCCGAGTCAAGAGCGGAAGAGGGGAGAAGATGGAAGAAGCCCCCCGGAGTCCGGAGAAGCCCCCCCCGGAGAGCGGAGAAGACCCCCGGAGAGCGGAGAAGACCCCCGGAGAGCGGAGAAGACCCCCGGAGAGCGGAAGAAGAAGCCCCCCCTGGTAATTGAGCTAATAACGAAGACAGGGGGGGCCTCCGGAGCAGAATAATAAAATATTTTAAAAAGCCTTGTGTTGTGTGTTTATTAACTTTTACTTTTTGCCTCCAGGTGAATGGATAGGGGTACGATGTACCCCATATCCATTCACTTAGGGTGGGGGGCCGGTATCTGGGGGCCCCCTTATTAAAGGGGACTCCCAGATTCCGATAAGCCTCCGCCCGCAGACCCCGACAACCAATGGCAAGGGTTGTCGGGAAGAGGTCCTGTCCTCATCAACATGGGGACAGGGTGCTCTGGGGTGGGGGGGCCCGCAGTGCGCCCCCCTGCCCCAGAGCACCCAACCCCCCCATGTTGAGGGCACGCGGCCTGGCACGGCTCAGGAGGGGGGGGGCGCTCGCTCGCTCGTCCCCACTCCCTTCCTGGCCGGCCGGGTAGCGTGCTTTGGATACGGGTCTGGTATGGATTGTAGGGGGACCCCCTACGTCAATTTTTCGGCGTAGGGGGGTCTCCTTACAACCCATGCCAGACCTAAGGGCCTGGTATGCTCCTGGGGGGGGAACCCATGCCGTTTTTTTTCTTTGAAAATGGGCATGGAGTTCTCCCTCAGGAATGCATGCCGCTGTCATTTTTTTTTTCCCCGACGCAACTTTAAGCCGTCGCGATCCTCAAAACTCGGCGTAACGTAACTTCGCGCATGCGCAGTACGGCCGGCGCGGGAGCGCGCCTCATTTAAATGGGACTCGCCCCATTTGAATAGGAACGCCTTGCGCCGGCGGAATTTTAGTTACACAGCCTGAAATTTCTAGATAAGTGCTTTGTGGATCAGGCACTTAGGTAGAAACTTTAAGGCAGTGTAACTTAAATTGGATTTTTTAAGTTACGTCAGGTTTTTGTGGATCTGGCCCTATATTACCAAAAGTATTTGGATGTCTGCCTGTACATGCACATGATCTTTAATGGCACCCCAGTCTTAGTCCGCAGGGTTTGATATTGAGATGGCCCACCCTTTGCAGCTTTAACAGCTTCAACTCTTCTGGTAAAGCTGTCCACGAGGTTTAAGAATGTGGAAAAGTTTGCATTTTATTTGGAAATCTAGATCCCAGAGTCTGGAGTAAGAGGGGAGAGGCACAAAATCCAAGTTGCATGAGGTCCAGTGTAAAGTTTCCACAGTCAGTGATGATTTGGGAAGCCATGTCATCTGCTGGTGTCGGTCCACTGTGTTTTTCAAGTCCAAAATCAGTGCAGTTTGCATTTCATTTGGAAATCAATATCCCAGAGTCTGGAGGAAGAGGAGAGAGGCACAAAATCCAAGTTGCATGAGGTCCAGTGTAAAGTTTCCACAGTCAGTGATGATTTGGGAAGCCATGTCATCTGCTGGTGTTGGTCCACTGTGTTTTATCAAGTCCAAAATCAGAGCAGCCCTCTACCAGGAAATTCTAGAGCACTTTATGCTTCCCTCTGCTGACCAGCTTTATGGAGATGCTGATTTCATTTTCCAGCAGGACTTGGCACCTGCCCACACTGTCAAAAGTACCAATACCTGGTTTAATGATCATGGTATCACTGTGCTTGATTGGCTAGCAAACTCACCTGACTTAAACCCCATAGAGAATCTGTGGGGTATTGTCAAGAGGAAGATGAAAGACACCAGACCCGACAAAGCAGATGAGCTGAAAGCTGGGCTTCCATAACACCAGCTGATCGCCTCCATACTATGCCGTATTGATGCAGTAATTCATGCAAAAGGAGCCCCAACCAAGTATTGAGTGCATACTGTACTGTTCATGGACATACTTTTCAGTAATCTCACAGTTCTGTATTAAAAATCATTTATTTTTATTTTATTGGTCTTATGTAATATTCAAATTTTTTGGGATACCGAATTTCCGAATTTTCACAAGCTTTAAGCTGTAATCATCAAAATGAAAAGAAAGAAATGCTTGAAATATATCACTCTGTGTGTCTATATAAAATATATGAATTTCACTTTTGAAATGAATTACTGAAATAAATAATTTTATCGATTTATCGTATAGTTTGTTCCATTGTATCCTTCTCTATCTATAAAAGCAAGGCATACAACAATACATTTGTTCTCTGATCTACCTACTTGGCTGCAACAGTTTGTGTAATGTCATCTTTTCTGGTTTTCTGCCTGCTGCTCATGCTGAGAAACATACCATGCAAAGTGGTATTTTGCCCTGCCCGACTCATAAATATTGGTAAAATCTCCATTTTAATTACATGTATCTCTCTGCATGGCTAGTGAACATATTACTGAGACACAGTATATGTGTCACAAAGCTGTGCAATCACAGAAGATGCTGAAGGCATTTAAACTATTGATTAGAACATTTAAAATGTTGTTTGCTTTGATTCACTGCCATTCAAATGCAGGCAGTGTTCTGTTTTTTAATAAATCAGGTAGATTTGAGAAAGAGTACCATGGTGAATGCAAGAAAATCAAAAGCACTAGGGCTACTCGTACTGTCATAAATCTCCCCTTTGGCCTCAGCTTTTTTTTTTTTATGTCTGAATGTCCTGACAAGGTATTATATTGTAACTACTGCAGCAGGGTAACACATTGGTTTCCTGCTCGAGTGGCTACATGAATTGCTTCCATTCTTTGTGTCTCTATGGCTGATATTTACAGTTCATATATTTAATATAGTTGTAACTCTGGGCATAATTACACACGCCTGTGGTCTATATATCTTTGAAAAGCCCTATATATTTGTACACCTAGTCTAATATATGGAAATGCCTCCATACTCCACATTGTTACTGTAGTGCTTGGTAATATATGCTGTGACATTTAAAGAAGACAATATATTTTAAACAAATTAATTCGTATGATAAACTTTTCAATAAAGCACTAGTAGCCGGATTCAGGTAGACTTACGACGGCGTATCAGTAGATACACTGTCGTAAGTCCGAATGAGCACCATCATATATTTAAGCAAATTCTGGAAACCAGATACGTTTAAATTTGGCCAAGATATGACCGACGTAAGTCTCCTACGCCGTCGTATCTTATGTGCATATTTACGCTGGCCGCTAGGGGCGTGTACGTGGATTTTCGCGTCGAATATGTAAATGAGCAAGATACGCCGATTCACAAACCTACGTACGCCCGTCGCAGTATGATACGCTGTTTACGTAAGACATACGCCGGCGTAAAGATAAACCACCAAAAAGATGGCGCAGCCCATGCAAGGTATGGACGACGGAACAGCCGTCGTATTTTACGTAGTTTGCGTAAGTGTACGTGAATGGGGCTGGGCGTAGGTTACGTTCACATGGAAAGCATTGAGTATTTGAAACGTGATTCTGAGCATGCGCACACATGCGCCGTACGAACGGCCTTCATTTACATGGGGTCACGGTTAATTTAAATGTAGCCCGCCCACTCCATGCCTACTTTGAATTAGGCGGGGTTACGCCGGCCCATTTGCGCTATGCCAACGTAACTTACGGAGCAAGTGCTTTGTGAATACTGTACTTGCCTCTCTATTTTACGCTGGCTTAAACATAAGCTATAGGTGTCTGTTTCAAAAGAAACATCTTACACTAGCAAAGTAATTGGTATGTTTTGAAAAAATACAGCGAATATTACCTGCTTCCGGACCGCCCAATGTACAATTACTGCGGCAGGGCAGCCCGGCTGCGCAAAGCCACACACCTGTACGTGATTTTGCATACATGGTTTAGGTAGTGTGCCTCTGGTGCGGTGCTCCCGCTGTCATTGAACATAGCGGAAGCCAATAAGCAGGTCCGGTGGCCGTGTTGGTTGCCGCGACCCACTGATCGTTTACAGGATAGACGGAACAGCCGTCTGCTTATGTAAACAAGGCTAACGGCAGATCTGTCTTTTCCTTCAGTGTGACACTGCCCCACACAGCTAGTAAGCACCTCCCTAGGGAACATTTAACCCTTTCATCGCCCCTAGTGTTAACCCCTTCCCCACCAGTGCCATTTATACAGTAATCAATGCATTTTTATAGCGCTAATCACTATATTGGTGTTACTGATCCCCAAAAAGTGTCACTCAGTGTAAGATTTGTCCGCCGCAATGTTGCAGTCCCACTAGAAATCACAGATCGCCGCCACTTCTCGGGTCCCTCCTCAGCACTCTTGGCCCCCATCCTGTTAAATGCCCCACAGCAAGCAGCTTGCTATGGGGGCACCCGAGCCGAGCCACAGCTCCCTGTGTCCATTCAGACACAGAGTCGTGGCCCAGCTCTACCCACTCTCTCTCCTCATTGGCTCACTGACTTTGATTGACAGCAGCAGGAGCCAATGGTGCTTTGCTGATGTCTCAGGCAATGAGGAAGGAGAGGCCAGACAGCCCAGTTACTCGTGCAACATCGTTGGATCGAGATGGGGCTCAGGTAAGTTTTAGGGTGGCTGAGGTGGTCTGCTGCACGCAGAAGGCATTTTCTCGTAATGCATAGAATGCATTAGGATAAAAAGCCTTCTGCCTTTACAACCACTTTAACTTAGCTTTTTCCTGGTATAGTATCACTGCTGAGCCTCTGTTTCATCCTGGATTCGTTTTCTGACGGACATTTCTACATTAGCCTTTTAAAACTGGAAACATAAATTATAAAGGTTTGTCGCTGTTGGTAAATAAATGCACTTATTATCTTACTTATATTTACCCACAGTGGCAGATCATTTTGACAGATTCCTTGTGCAACTTTTCTTCCCAGCATAAAAAGCTGCATTGCTGAATACAAATCAGCTAGGGACATTACACATGTAGCGCTACCCCACGCAGAAGCCACTTGGTAATTTGGGTCCTTTGTTCTGCACCGCGACTACAAGAACACCCTGAGCCACTCTGACACACCTGGTTGAATGAGAGTTACTGCAAGCACTTATAGGAACACTAGTATAGATACCTTTAACTCAGCTATGAGCTAACACCAGGAAAAAGACACAAGGGCGTTTAGTGGTAAATTAACTCAATGTATTGGTACGGGTTAAAATAAATAGTAGTTTGAGCACAAATAAGCAGACAGAAGTTAGGTTCAGACACATTCTGCTAGACAGTATGATCACTATGCCAAGGTAACTTAGAATAGAGTTCTATACCACTAAACTGGAATCAACAATACATAAATCAGCAAAGTCAGCATTAAACAGTGCATTTAAGCATTAGCTGCAATGTGAGTAACACTACTAAAACAAGTCTAGAGTGCATTCTAGGAGAATGGCTAGGATATGGTGCAATGTCCCCTTAAAAGTACCTCTTAGCATAAACACAAAGCAAATGTCTTTGTGTCACAGCTGTAAAAGGACATTCGTTAGTCCTGGCTAGCATTGAGGCCCAGTTGTATTGTTGGTGCACATGCGAATAGTCCCAGTCTAGCCTGTGGTCAGAAATAAGGCTACAAGATGGCTATATGGTCATTTGCTAAAGGGCTCAGCCTCTCTTACTAGCAGCTGATAGTAAATTCCAGAGATATTGAAGCTTACCATCTGGCCACATACATCGATTAATTTGGTACACCTTGAATCATCACTCCGGATCCTGCACAAGCCACCATTATGCAGCAATGGTGGTGAAGACTGGCTCCCTCATGTCAAGTGGAACATGTGTCCTGTACAGCATGAGGAAATTGCCCTCCTGGCAATCTCTCTCTGGGAAATGCAGTTCAAAATCTCTTGATTACAGTAGAGCCTCTCTTCTATGGACTACAGTACCCAAAGTACAGTGCTGCCTGATTCTATTTAACTCTTCCTGCTCCTCAGCAGCTTCCTCCTCTTGCTGATATAGCTGTTAACCTGTTCAGCACTGCAGGACAGCAGCCACATATAACATCTACAGCCAGTGTTTCTTTTAATCACCATTCCTAGCTAAATACCTGGTTACAGACAATTGTAAACATTGCACGATAACGTGGATCTTGAATTGAAAATGCAAGTGTGATGACAGTAAGGTCTGATGAACACCAAACCAAGTTTGGAGAATAGGGAAGCTATACTGAACATAGTGCCACCCTAATTTCTTCAAATTTTGCAAATCAGTGATGAAAATGGTCAGATTTAAATCTTATATCTGTAATGGAGGAGGTGTCAACATTAAAAAGTCAGAGACCAGACTGAAACACTCTTGGAAAAACAAAATAGGCAGCTCAAGACACAAAGCAGAGCCATCATAAGTCTCATTGAAACATCCCAGGTAAAGCATCTTTGACAAGACACAGGCCCAGGCCCAGCTGTGTAATTGACCTGCAATAGCAGAATGTCATAAATCTCCCTTAAAGTCATTCTATAGCCTGGAATTTGTTTCCACCTTAATACATTTCCTGCAGTAAGGTTAAAAATATCCCAGTGTTTGTATCCCCCCTCACTCTCCTTTATATTTATCTATCTCTAGTTATATCTCAATAAAACTGGCTGGGCCTGTCCGCAGCAGCTCTCTCCAATCTCTCTTTTCAACGAAGCAGCAATTAGAGCCATTGGCTTCTGTTCATGTGAGCAGAAGGCTGGGAGTGGGACTGAGCTGTGCTGTGTGTGTCAATAGATGCACACCGTCCAACTCGGAATCGACCCTGCAGTTGTGGCTTCCTAAAGTGGCACACAAAGAAGAGAAGGGCCGGGAGTGCAGGCAGGGAACCTAAGAAGATGAGGTTAGGTGTTGTTCTGTGCAAAACCATTGCACAGAGCAGGTAAGTATAACATATTTATTTTAAGAAAAAAATACCTTTACAAATGTTTTAAGTCAGAGCCTTTTAATGGTTGTCATAAATAGTCATGAAACAGTATA
This sequence comes from Rana temporaria, assembly GCF_905171775.1. Classification (NCBI taxonomy): domain Eukaryota; kingdom Metazoa; phylum Chordata; class Amphibia; order Anura; family Ranidae; genus Rana; species Rana temporaria. Next base: position 567,973,061 of record NC_053489.1, on the reverse strand, counting down.
GAAAGTGGTTTGTGCAAGGGCAAGTTCTGAGTCTGTTGGAAAACCTGAGGTGGTAGATCCAACATGTAATCCATAACTCTTGCTATGATAAAATTGCATTAAAAAAAACATGGTGACACTAATGTGTAATAAAATGACAATTACTGGAAGCAGTCAATAGTTCCTCTTGATTATATAAAGAATAAACTGGATTGTGGCTAATGACAGGATTACCTGTATCCTTCGTAACTCTACTAAGAAGTTTGATGTGACATGGAATACCTGGATACGATATCTATTGGCACGTTAGTGAGTTCTTGGCTGGCCCTCTCGGTCTCTCTTTTCTCTCTCTCTTTTTTGGTCTATATTTTCTTTTCTTCAATACTTTTTTATGCTTTAAATAAATGAAGGAAAATGTATCATTACACAGAGTGGTACTGTGGATACAGTGAGTGAGTGAGTGAGTGAGAGAGTGAGTGAGAAACTTATATAGCGCAACACATGCGAACTGAATCGCCTCTGGGCGCTTAACACATTAGAATAATATGTGTGCCACGTCCTGATATATATTTCAGGGAAGAGGAATACAAAGGGCTGATTCTAGGACTTTGTAGGCACAGTAATAGACCATATCTTATGAAAAAGTATAAAAATTTATTGAGACAATTAACATAAAAAATACAATTCCCAAAAGTCTTAATATAGCATTATACTTAAACAGGCACCATTATACAACCAAAAAACATAGATAAGGTTAGTGGAAAAAAACGTGGTAAAAAACTTCCAAGGTAATAGACAATCATAGCAACATAATCTTGGAAAGTTGGTTAGCCACGTATACTTAATGTAGATTGGAGTAGTAAATGGATGGATAGACTTGACATGTTTCGCGTGTATCCACACTTCTTCAAAAGTCTTTGTTAAGTACGCTATATTGAAGGGAAAGAGTTTATAAAACAATATAGAAATAAGTCATAATAGATACAAAATATTATTATGCACTGCTAGATATGTGAACCAATAACACACAGAGCAATTTGCCCAAGAGAGGGGGGGGGGTTGGAGGGGGAGAGGGGAGGGGCAGAGAGGGGGTGGGAGGGAAAGGGGGGGGATAAAAAACACAGATAGCAGCAATGGAGCCAAACTGAGCACTATGGGGACGTGAAAAATATTGTAGTATGGATTGTAAAAGTTAATTAATAATAGGACTGTTAAATAAGATACTTATAAATAACAATAACAAAGAAAAGGAAAGAAACAACAGTCCTTTTCATAGATGCAACAAGGTAATAAAAGTAGTAATAAAGTCAGAAATACTCACTAAAAATGCAAATGCATCAAACTTTGGATTAAATGGACAAAGAGTAAAAAAAGGGGAATGAAGCGGCAATATTATGCACATTTTTTTTTCTAAAAGGCTAGCTCATCCTTGTTCTGTCCGGAGCCTGAGGGGCCACAAGGGTGACAAAATGCAAACTCAGATGGGGGCTGTATAAAACCGGTCCGCGGGCCGCAACTGGCCCATGGGCCGGACTTTGGACATGACTGGGGTAGAGGAAAAAAGTCCACCCAAAGGCTGATGCAGTTGCATGCTAAGAGTAGCGTGTTTAAATAGTCATGTCCCGACCGTCTGTCAAACACCACCCGGCGCGGCTAGCGTGACGTCATCCAGACCGGCCGCTGCGCTCTACTGCCGCCCAGAAATGCAGCACCGAACAGGCAAATCGCTTCAGATGCGCTGAAAGCAGCAGTATATAGGCCAACAGGAGAAAGCGGAGACATGGTGATTGTCTCCACCTGGTGGTCTACGAATATATTGCAGTTAGTCTAGATCTAATAAAGCATAACTAACAATACCAGCAGCGGCTGCATAATGGTCAGATTGCAGCCATAAAAGCAGCCAATAGGTGGCAGGGGGTCTCCATAAGACCAAAAAAAAAAACGAACCAGGGCAAGGCAATGGGGAAAAGGTCCGCATGAAAGTGTGCACAAATTACACAAGATAACAATATTGGATAAGATAATAATACAGATATACAGTAATATTGGTTGACAGCAAACAAAAAAAATTTCAACGAGCATGCATCATCAACTGGATAACCCAGATGATGAAAGCATAAGTATATAATAGTTGTTAAAGTGTGTATTGAATTGTATAAACAATTTGCAGCGGCTTTTTGTCTAGCAGATCTATAACCCTATTTGCTACACTGGACTGATGGCTGCCTAGATGCTTTCTACGTGCATAATATTGCCGCTGTATTCCCCTTTTTTTACTCTTTGTCCATTTAATCCAAAGTTTGCTGCATTTTTAGTGAGTATTTCTGACTTTATTACTACTATTATTACCGTGTTGCATCTATGAAAAGGACTGTTCTTTCTTTGCTTTTCTTTGTTATTGTTATTTATAAGTATCTTATTTAACAATCCTATTGTTAATTAACTTTTACAATCCATGCTACAATATTTTTCACGTCCCCATAGTGCTCAGTTTGGCTCCATTGCTGCTCTCTGTGGTTTGGGTGTCATTCATCTGGCCAAAAATTCCCAAATATTTTGCATACACGGATTTTATATTATATTTCTTTACACAGGTCATTTCTGCACTGGATTGTTGCACTTTTTGATTAATTTTTAAGAGTCATTTATGGATATGTTTTGCAATTATCACCTTTGAATTATTTGGTGTTTTATGCACGCTATTTCATATAGTTTAAAATAATTTTTTAGTAAGCGCCCCCTCACCCCCCCCTTTTATTGTTTTATTAATGTACTTTCTACTATAGTATCTTTCTATTTCAATGACAATTAGACACCAAACACACCTATATTACAAGATGCAGAAAGCTAACATAACAGATTATACTTTCTAAACAAAATATGCACACCATATTTATCATATTTTGTCTCTATCAAATCATTTCAGTCGCCTTAATATTATGTTGTTGGTAGATTGTGAAACCTTGTCATCTGAAAAGATATATATACATTTAGAAAAGTTGACATTAAAGCAGGGTTCCAACCACAATTAGCATTTTTTAAATGTATGTTCTTTCATCATGTGTTTTTAAAATATAAATCCGGTCACTTACTATTTTACAATCCGCCGCCGCTCCGCATAGTTATTCAAAAAAGATAGTTTATAAAACTTTGTCCACATCGTAGTCATTTTGCTTGTGGGCATTGTGAAGCCCACAAGCACTTACTTCCTGGAAGTCTTGGATGGGGAGTGATAATTGGGTAGCGCACTGCATCCTGGGAAATTATGACACACATTTCCCAGGAGCATTAGAGGGAGATTATGTCAGGATCCTAGGTTATTCCAAAGGCAGATTTCGTGGGACTGCATAGCAACAGGCATTTCCAGATGAGTAAAACATTTATTTTTATTTTTTTTTTTTTTTTTTTAGGTCTAATGAGCACAATAATGAAAAAAATATTTTGGGATGAAAACTCCACTTTAAGTGAGTGTTTGCATTATAAATCACTTTAATACCCCTTCAGCACACCCCTAAAAACCTTTGATCACTTGTGTATTTTCTGTAAACACTGTCTTCAGGGATCAGAAAAGGTGGCTGCATCTTCTCAGTAGCTTTCGTCTCCCTTAAACCTATGAAGAAATGTTAAGAGTCATTCATTAAAGCGAGTGGAGACTTTTTGCTTTCAATCCCATACATTTTGCTGTTGCCTATTATACATTTTTTTATATCTTTTCAATAAAAAAGTTTTTTTTAAGTGCCTTTCCTTTTCATTATACCAATATTTGAAATAATTATGCATACAAATATATATAAAAAAAATTGATTATAATAGATATGGGACTTATAAGGTGGATATTCTCTCAAACACACAATACAGAATATATATAGATTTAAAAATAAATCACCTTTATTTTCATCCTAAACATTTTTGTTAGAAAAAGTAAAAACAGGCTACCGTACATATAGCCCTAAAATAAAAAAAATCATCACAAAAACACACCACATATGTTAAACAGGTAAGATTTAGCCCTTTCAATGGATTTTTTCCCCCTAGCAGTGAAAGCATTAATACTGGTCAATTAGTCCAGTGTCCCTAGTATATTTAACAAGAGAAGTATAGTTATAATTGCTTGTTTTTATTTTTTGTAATGTATTCTTTTCATTGTATTGTACAAATATGAACGATACTATTATTATAATAAAAAACGAATGGGATGATGGCGCTGCTAGGGCTGTATTGTCAGGTATGTGTTGGATAACCTGAAATAGGGCTAGGTCCAATGGGATGTGGACACCCTAGAATCACACACTAAGTCCGCATACACACGGTCGTTCCAAACCGATGAGAATGGTCCGACGGGCCATTTCCATCGGTTCACCGCTGAAGTGGCCTGATGGTCTGATGTGCGTACACACCATCGTTCCAAAAACCGATCGGGTCAGAACGCGGTGACGTCAAACACACGACGTGCTGAATGAAACGAAGTTCAATGCTTCCAAGCATGTGTCGACTTGATTCTGAGCATGCCAGGGTTTTGAACCGATGCTTTTCTGTACTAACCATCGGTTTGGACCGATCGGGCAGCGGTCCATCGGTTCTGTTTTGAAGCATGTTTTTACATTTTGGACCAAAGGAAAACAGACCGATGGGCTATACACACAGTCGGTTTGGACCGATGAAACTGAACCTCGGTCCATTCTCATCGGTTTTGTCCGACCGTGTGTACGGGGCCTGAGAGAAGTAAGGGTGTGTGCAGGTTGCCCCGTTTATGGTACCAATTACTAACTGGCGAGTGAATGGCTAAGCTTGGACCTCCAGCCTAGGTTGGTATCCAATTATCATGTATAATATACCAAGGAATTGTGAATAAATGATAATTTGATTTAAGTGAAAATGAAAAAAATAATAATAATAAACAATAAGGTCAGGATCCTGTGCAGGCCAGTATTTGCTGGCACGATGTGACTAAGGTGTACTCCACTATGACTTGATTCCTAATGTGCCTGGAAACTGTTGACTATCTTATATCTCCCAAATATTAAAACTCCCAAATATTAAAGTGCACTGAGCGTATACCAAAATTAAAGTGAAGTTAGCGGATGCCAAACAATCTTACATGGAGTGTAGCAAGGCTAACTGTGTGAAGACACCTGCCTACATTAATTCCCCAATAGTAGTGAATAATAATATATAGTAAAACTGAGTATATGAACAGGTGATACCAGATGTATAGTCAGGACACTGTGCAGATCAGCAGTATTCTATTGTTGGTTGCAAACATGTAGGGTGTAGGCAGGGTGCCAAACAGCCTAGAACAACCTTGCCAGTGTCCAGAATCTGGTATGTGAAACCAGACCAAATAATCATAAGATTTAGATCAAACAATTGACCAGCATAGAGGATCTCCAATGAGGTGAAAAAATATATTAATAATAAGTTCCACCTGGGAGTCCTAATGTCCACGGGATTAAAAACAAAGCAGTGTGAACACTAAGAGTCCCACTATTCCTGGTGGAGATGTTTTAGATCAAAGTTCAAACCATGGACGCAATCCTTGGAAAAACATGTAACAATTGCAGATGTGACTTTAAGTGCCGATCCCTCGCAGATCAATAGTGACTGTTGTGCTCCCCCACTTAGGTCCCCACTCACCAGATGTCGGCACCCCGATGGGGCAAAGGCAGTTGGTGATGGTACCTTACTCACTCCTGTTGCACAGTGCTCTCCTGAGCGATGTATGTGTGCTGTGCAGCTTGGTGGAGGTGTAGAAAAGTAGGGGTATGTATCTCGGGCGGCAATGATGTAAGTGGTCACTCAGAAAAAAAGTGAAAGATCCACATAGCGTGACAAGTTTTTGGAAGTGGCTCCAAAAATTATTTATTTTGCAAAAAAATAAAATGTATATGATAAAAGCAAGTTGGAGATAACTCCACGGCAGGTCCCAATAACAGACTGGGTCCCTCCCAATAAAACAAAACAATTAAAATGGATAATAAAAAACAAAAACAAAACTGAGCAGTGAGCAGACCGCTAAGCCGGCCGCCTATCCCGTGGTGCTGCAACCTATAGCTACCGTCTCCGCCGAGGGGGCTCCTCCGTGCTGGTGCTAGCAGCTGGGATGTATGGCGTGCAGGTGAGCGGCGTGTATACGGACGTGCTGTGCGTAGCGGTCCTCTGACGCGTTTCCTCATGTGACTTTCTCAAAGGTGATACTATTATTATGACTTTTGTTATGCCTTATGAAAACATAATAAAATATTTAAAAAGAACAAACAGGATAGATATGTGCTATCTGTCCCTGTTATGAATGGATATACGAGTCACAACATGTTTCCAAAATGAGGCTTCTTCGGAGGGAAAACAGACGAGAGGCTGTGATGAAATGTTGTGATCGGAAAGATAATGTGAGTAATGACACAGTTGCACATCAAACAGGTAAAACAATCAGCAGTGCCTGAGTTCCGTAAATGTAGATATTAAACAGTGTATCAAAGGGGGTTCTGATGTCCTCCAGTTTGCTTAGAGTATACTTTTTCTAACACAAATGTTTAGAATGAAAATAAAGGTGATTTTTTAAAACTATGTATACTGTATTCTGTATTGAATCTTTGAGAGAATACCCACATTAAAAGACCAATATATATTAGAATCAAAGGTTTTTCTTGGATACAGCCATACACATGTAAAACCAGGATGTGGTGGTTAATACATATCCTGCCTCTGATATGTATTGTTTTGAAATCATTATGCTGAATCTCCAAATACTGCACAGTATATTCCAAGGCCAATTACAACAAATTCCGTGGACGGACATCACCACCTCATATACACATATACCATTTCCATCTGGTGAGTGAGGACCCAGGAGGGGAGCATGGACAGTCACCTGAATTTTTGATTTGAAGTTGTCACGGAAAGTCACCTGAATATTTGAGCTTGTCACCGGCTCAACATTACATTTTTTTATGGACTTTATTGATTGTAGTCATTTTGCACTATACTGGCATTGAGCACCTTTGTTTATATATACAGTATATATATATATATATATATATATATATATATATATATATATATATATATATATATATATATATATATATATACATATATATATATATATATATATATATATATATATATATATATATATATATTGTAATTTATAGGAGCAGCGCTAATTTAATTTCTTGTTTCAAACCTTTGGGGTACCTTATATTTTAGCATCAGCCCTAATTATTCATTTATTGTTTGGACACATCACCATAGCGCGGGTTTGTTAAATTTTTCTTTATAACAAACATGTCATACTCACCTCCACTGTGCAGTTAATTTTGCACGGCATGGCCCCGATCCACCTGTTCTGGTGTCCCGCATTGGCTCTCGCGGCTCCTCCCCGCAATAGATAACCCACTCTGGCAAGCTCTCTCCTGAGGAGGTTACCTTGCGGGAGAGCTCCCACGTCACTCTCTCCTGGGTCCGCGTCATTGGATTTGATTGGCAGCAGCGGGAGCCAATGGCTGTGCTGCTATCAATTTATCCAATGAAGAGCAGAGAAGCCGTGGAGAGAAGGAAGTGGGATCGTGCCTACAAAAATTTGGGGCTAAGGTAAGTAAACAGGGGGGGCTGGCGGGTCAGACACTGCAAGGTGTTTTTTCAACCTAATGCATAGGATGCATTAAGGTGAAAAAACACGAAGGTTTACAACCCCTTTAATGAAAAACAATTGATAGTATAGTAAAAATTCGGATTATGACATTACTCTTTGCACCACTGAAGGCAGAGAAAAGGTGAGTATAATTTTTTTCCTTACAGTTTTTTTGTATATTTTTTTCTAGCATGGATTGGGCTAGAATGATGTATCAAGAGCCTGGTCAGTGGGAAATGTAAATCCAGCCATGGATGACCTGGGCAAAGAGGAAGTGAGTTGAGCAATGCCAGAAATTAGACTGGGTACATCCAGCCACAGAAAGAAGTATTGCAAAGTAAAATCTCTTGACTGAAGGTGAATACCACAGCAAGAGCTGATTTTTGTTATTATATCTTTTAATGGGCTATGCAGCTGTATCATTGTAACGGGCGCTCCTTGCACCCTCTTCTTTCTAGTGCGTTCAACGCTGGAACGCATTACGGCGACTGCACGATGATGTAATCGTGCGGCGCCGTGTGCGTTCCACCGTGGAACACGGAAGTGCTCCACAACTCACGGCGCTTCTTTTTGAATCAGTGCTAATGCACTGCACCTGACCCCTATCCTTTAAACAGAGCGGTGTGCTGACTGCACACCGTTCTATTATTGTCAGCCATAGCTCGGCCACGCTACAAACAATGGTGTCATCGCTCCCCAAGCTGCAACAACTGACCAGCCTGCAATGTTTGCATTAGAGCTGTTGCATTTACTGCAACAGAGTGCCATTGCCAGGGACAACCTTTGAGGCCTTCCTTCCTGTGACCATACACTACGGAATCCCTACTTTCTACACTGAGGCCCTGCAAACGGATAAGTAGCAATTGTGTCACTTGTAGTACTATAGGAAGATCTGCTGCATACTTTCCATCTAAAACAATTGCTATTATATATTATGCCACGTGGCTATTAACATACTACTTGGGATAGACTGTTGTACCTATGACTGTTTGCTAAAGAATATCTTAAAGGGACATCTACTCTCAAATTACCTGAGCTATATTTGCTTCTCATATGCAACTATTATTACCTGAGCTATATTTGCACCTCATATGCAACTATAATTACCTGAGCTATATTTGCTTCTCATATGCAACTATTATTACCTGAGCTATATTTGCATCTCATATGCAACTATAATTACCTGAGCTATATTTGCCTCTCATATGCAACCATTAGTTGTCTTAACAACTAATATTTACTACGTGCTTGACATAAGTGTAAATTGCTTATGGGCTTTGCCCTGACTTGCTGAACATGTTCGCTCTAACTTTTTTATGCTAAGGGTTGATGGTATTTCATACCAGCTTCCTTAGTGGCCTTATACATCTCTATATGTTTAAGTGATATGATGTAGAGAACCCCCAAACTCCTGTTTGCTTGGAGTGACGCCTGGGGTCCCCTGTAGTGATAATCACTTTCATATAGAGGTGCATTGGAATCTTTAAAGTGTATACTATAATTTTAAACGCTAAGCTCTGGTCGCATGTTTTAATGCGTCCATTCTTAGTAGCTCAACGCCTTTCTTTATGTGAGACAAAGATGATGTAGAGAACCCCCAAACTCTTGTTTGTGTGGAGTGTTGCCTGGGGTCCAATACTGAATTCTCACATTAAGAAGTGCATTGAAATCCTTGCTAACCGCAGTTGTGGTTCACTCCGTTCACCAGAGCTGTTACAATCATGTTTTTTTTTGGCTAGTGTACTGATTTAAATATGCCACATTAGGTATTCTAAGGTTTTCTGCAAACATAATATAAACTAAGTGTACCTTCCAATCCTTTGACTTCAGGTCACGATTCTTGATTAACTGAGAACTAGATGTAAAGGCTTAGAGAGAAGAACTTTCCAAAAGTGCTGCTCATCACCTTGTACTTTTTCAGTGCCGGTACATTGTCATCTGCGTTATTAACTAATTCATGACTTTGGCAGGAAAAGAGGCAATGCATCTTGTTTTCAAGAGCAAGACAATGTGTTCTCACAGCCACTGGATTTTTAGCTGACAACTCCCAATTAAAATCCTGGCACCCTCTCTTTGTTCAAGTCACTCGTAAATCAGCACTAGAAACTATCCATCTCCCACAGGCACAATTGATAGTGAGAAAACATCTGAGGTTTACTGTCGGCTTAAAGATGTAAAATGTTAAGAAAGTAAATCAAATCCATTATTTTCTTTCTAATAGAACAAATAAAGTTTATCACTCCTAATGTAGTTATTATTATCCAATAGTTACATAAAGTGAAAACATATGACACTTAAAATCTGATCTCAAATAAGTATCCAGTTGTTATACACATGTAAAGTGCATAGCTATGTATCTGCATCTGTTTTGTCTGCAGCAATGCAAATAATTATTCATGTAGCAAAAAAAGGAAGTATTTTTTCAAACAATAACCTGTTTCAGTAGTTTCTGAATACATTACATACAACGCAGTAAGCTCTTCCCCACCATAATGGCCAAGCAGCTGCTTAGCCACATCGGTTGCTATCACATGAAAGCTGACTGTCCGCTCTAAAAAAAACAGTACTGGGGTGATGCCTCTGGCTGCAGGCATAAACCTGATTTAACCATTTCAACGAAATGATATACAGGTACGTGATTTTGCGTGAAGAGGTTAAAAAAATACACGTAATGGTGCATACATTTTTGTCTGTTAAATCTGCCTGAAGTTAAGCTTTAACATTTTAAAGCAGGGATCCAACTTCCACACAGCCTCCTATGTAAAGCCAGACTCCCCGAAGCCCCCTGTGGATATATTTTTTTGAAAACCTTGTACACAAAACTTTTTCCAGCAGTCTTCAGGCCGGTACAATGATGTCATGGGCCCTTTTTTTTCTTGGCCGCTGTTGCTCTTCAACCTGGACTGAACAGTGCTCACATAATGGCATGTGAATGCATTTAGTTCAGGAATTCTGTATGCCCAGGCTACTTTATGATAATACCCCAGGGGGGTATTGATAATGCCAACTGTCATTCAACTCCAATACTGGCTGAGAAGTAGTAATACATGGGAAAACTCCAGATTGAAGCTGAGTATTGCTTCAAAAGATCATTTTATATTTTACAGATTAGAGGATTTATAAAATGATGTAAGACTAAAAAATATATAAAGATTTTAGAAAGACAAATGTACTCTCTGAATATAGAGAAATATGAGATGTGAACAAGTCTATATATATTGCTCTATTTCATAGTTAATTGTTTGGGGTAAAATAGCTGGTAAATTATTGGTAAAATGTAAAAAGTAATAGTAACAAATCATTTCTAGAAAGTGTATAGAGAATACCTTTATTTCCATGTGGTCTTTTTCAGTGACATGAATACATAGTATTCAAAGCCCTTCAAAAAGGTTCCCTGGGGTCCCTGGTTTCCAAGAAGACCTGAGATTATGATGAGGAGCAGAGGCATGCCAGAGCTAAGATGTGTTATGTTGAATGATGACTATAGTTCTGTACAGATAAGCATAAAAGGAACTTTATTCACACACATAACACGTTTTACAGTTTATTGGCTGCTTCATAACAGCATACAGCACTATACCGTGTTCAGATTAGGTTTTCAGTATCCAGAACATCCACAACAGTAATTTCCAAGAAAATCGTTGCATATGCAAATAAAAATACAATTTCTTTATCCATACTGGCTGAAATCTGCATTCTAAATTTTAATCAGTGCACCTGTGACTACTATGCCTCTGAAATAAAATATAAATCTGTACATTTGCAAGCAAGGTTTGCTGATAGAAGAGAAGCTGTGACTTAGCTGAACGTAATGCCGCGTACAAGCGATCATTTTTCGGCATGAAATAAAATACATTTTTAAAAAATTTAATTTAAAATGATCGTGTGTGGGCTTCACATCATTTTTTGGGTTCTGAAAAACGGCAAAATAAAATTTCGAACATGCTGCATTTTTTAACGACGTTTTAAACGATGTAATTTTTCGGATTGTAAAAAATGATCGTGTGTGGGCTAAAACGACGTTAAAAACCTGTGCATGCTCAGAAGCAAGTTATGAGATGGGAGCGCTTGTTCTGGTAAAACTACCATTCACATTCATCACGCTGTAACAGACAGAATATCGCAAATCATCTTTTCCTAACAGGAAATCAGCTAAAGCAGCCCCAAGGGTGGCATCATCCGCATGGAACTTCCCCACTTCCCCTTTATAGTGCCGTTGCACGTGTTGTACGTCACTGCGCTTTGCTAGAGCATTTTTTAAAAACGATAGTGTGTGGGCAACGTCGTTTTAATGATGAAGTTGGAAAAAACTATGTTTTTCCCGGCTCGTTGTAGTGTTGTACGTCAGCGCCTTCTTGACGGACAGAATTTTGTGTGACGTTGTGTATGCAACACAAGCTTGAGCCAACATTTCGTCGGACAAAATCCACGGTTTTCTTGTCAGAGTTTCCGATCGTATGTACACGGCATTAGTGAAAGCATCTCTAAGGCCGTGTACAGACGACCAAACATGTACGATGAAAGCGGTCCGCCGGACCGTTTTCACCGTACATGTCTGGCCGGGGATTTCTGTACGATGGCTGTACTAACCATCGTACAGAAATCCGCGCGTAAACACTACGCGGGGCGTGTCCGCGGGGCGTGTCCGCGGCGTCGCCACGGCGACGTGGGCGGGCCTGCCAGTTAAATGCTTCCACGCATGCGTCAAAGTCATTCGACGCATGCGAGGGATGGCGGGCGCTCGGACATGTACGATAGGTCTGTACAGACGACCGAACATGTCCGAGCGGGCAGGATTCCAGCGGACTGTTTTAAAACAAGTCCAGGAATATTTGCCCGCTGGGAAAAGGCCCGGCGGGCAAATGTTTGCTGGAATCCTGCACGCTCGGGCCTACACACGACCGAACATGTCTGCTGAAACTGGCCCGCGGACCAGTTTCAGCAGACATGTTTGGTCGTGTGTACGGGGCCTAAGTAGTTTATCATCACATGCTCCATATTTGGAATACTGTACTAAGCACATCTTGGCAATGTAATGAAAGCTAAAAGATGATTTTAATCACAAGTTAAAAAGTTATATCGCACATACAATCTTCCCATTTAAAGTGGAACTCTAATAAAAAAAATGCAAACAGACGTACTCTTGTGCATATACATTTTTTACTTTTCTGTTCACATTGTACCAGAGCATGCGCAGCAGGGGTGATGTCATTTTGGTCCAGTCAATCAAAACAGCAGAAGATTAGGAAACCAGAAGAAGATTAGCCGAAGATGTCAGCGGACAGTGAGGGAGATTCAGGACACTGCAGTGCTGGAATGGAGGTGAGTATAGTTCTGCTTTAATTCAGCCATATCACAAGTCCACAAGATGATTCTCATTACAATGATGCACAGGAGGCAGTCTACACTCTTGTGGCTGGCCTAAGGAGAGTGCTGTATATCTGATAATGGCAGAGTAAGGGTAGCACTTGTAATGTCCTTACTGAAGCTAAACAGATTGCTAATGATAATAAAATACTTCTCACAATTTTGTTTTAAAATATTTTAACCATAAGAGAAATATGTGTGATAATACAGGACCTCTTACAGCTGAAATCCAGGAAGTAATGCAAAAATAACATATCATTTAGTTATGCAGTAATTAAAATATAATTAAATGTGTTTAAATGCAAATAATAAATGCATCTGATATAATATCATCTTATTTTGGTCCCCTTTACTGCAGCAGTCAGGGAAAGGGTAAGACACCGCTGGAAGCCAATCCACTGTGCTGCATGTAGGCACGTGCTGTAGTGTGTCAACCAACTTGAAAGTCATGCTGTACTGCTCCATCAGGTTTCTAGGTGCACATGGGACTAAATTGTCCCCTGGTATTGGCTCCAGTTGGCCATCTTGGGGAGGACAGTGTTTTATTGGAAGCCAAATTATTGGCTGAAATAGTGGCCTCTGCTAGTTGAGCCCCTTGATTGAAGAGCACCAAACATAATATAAAGAAGCTGTATTTTTACTGCTTATACTGTATATATGACATCTTCCTTCTTTTATTGGTTGCTACCAAAATCGGGTTAATGCCCACCAAATTCAACAGTCATAGAATTCCTGAGAAACATAGAAGGTGGAATTGATACTATTGCCACAACCCCATTGGCTGAAGATAGTGCCCAGGCATAAGGTAGTGTGCCTATTTATTGTGGAAGCCAAGAAAAAACTGCAGTGGGCTACTGTGATAGTTGAACCTTGCTGTGACCTGAAGTTATGGGGAGACTGGCTGATAGCTAGAACCGTGTAACAAGGAAGGGTAATGGCCAAACTGGCAACAGGCTGGAGGAAAGGGGCGTCACTAATATCATGAGGGATTGCTGCTACAGAGTCCAGAGTCACCTCCAGTGTCACAGGTTCTAATTATGAGACAGTGGAAGGAGGCTCCATAACAGAGAGCATACTGGTGTGAGGACACGGCCACAACTCCAATACCCGCCTCTTAAATGGACAGCACAACTCTGACTTGAGGCTTAGTCTGGGGACTAATGCCCTTTACCATGGACTACAAATATACCTGAGTACTCCAATGCAGGACCCTTGGTCCCAAAGTGTATTACCACACTGTCCAGTGGCAGGGTTTTAAAAAGAGCAAAGGATATTTTATCCTTTACTACCACCTTTCATTAGGACCCCCCTAGACCTCTCTGGACCCATTGGCAAAGCACCGTAATATCAATTTTGTTTCCTTTTGTAAGAAGGATTTATTAATATTGCCTCCTTTTTGATTTGGATGAATACTGTTGAGTGTTATGACTGACAGACCATCAATTTTATAGTGATAGAAATGTGCAAAATGCCTCCTATTGGGCTCTGCAAGTTGTTGTTAGGGATGTCAAAGGTTTGGTCATATATTCACATATACAAATTGAATAATAAGGATTAAAGGTGACACAGTGTGGAGCATGTGAAGGTTGCACCTTTGATCTGGTTGAAGATGGCACTGGATATGTGCACATTAGCACTGCAGTGACTATGTTATAGAAACTGGTGTTTATGCACAGTTTTTTGTATTTTGCACACAATTATATGTGTTTAGAAATGATTTTAGTGTTTTAAGAAGGTTTGTAGAGCAAAATGCACTTTGAGTTTTTACACTTTAACTTAAAGAGACAGTGCACTTTTTCAAGTTTTAAGTTTGTAGAGCACACAAAATTTTGAATTTCAGCACTTAAATTTAAAAGGACAGTGCACATTAATAAGTTCACGGTTAATTAGTATGGGAAATCAGCACTATATCATCCGTATAGATCTTGTGTTATACTTATTAGGCGATATTTATCCATACAGCAGCTGTGGGTTGATATTTACAGTGTGGCACAGACATAATACATATTGTATATGCAGTATATATTATATTGTGTTCTATCTGATCATTTGGATTTTCTTGATAAATGTCTAGATTGGGTACTCTCTTGGATGGATTGTTTGTGTTTTATGTGTCATTGTTACCCCCATGTTTTCTGCTGCCTAAAAAAAACTGTGATGATTTTGGAATGGCTCCTGCTGCCATTTTCTGTGTATATTCATTTTGTGGCAAGTCTACATTTGAGTGCTGATTAAGTCTGTTTATATTCAATTCCAAGTGCACTTTCTAGTGCGCGCAGCAGTGCACTTCTAGTGTAGAGTGGATTTGCCTTTAGTAAATCAACCCGTATGTCTCTGTAAGACTGTGAATATACTCTGCCTATGTTGTATAATAATGCATCCAATAAAGACTTAACCACTTAAGACCCGGACCTTTAGGCAGCTAAAGGACCCGACAGGTTTTGCGATTCGGCACTGCGCCGCTTTATCAGAAAATTGCGCGGTCGCGCGACGTGGCTCCCAAACAAAATTGGCATCCTTTTTTTTCCCACAAATAGAGCTTTCTTTTGGTGGTATTTGATCACCTCTGCGGTTTTTATTTTTTGCGCTATAAACAAAAATAGAGCGACAATTTTGAAAAAAATGCAATATTTTTTACTTTTTGCTATAATAAATATCCCCCAAAAATATATAAAACAATTTTTTTCCTCAGTTTAGGCCGATACCTATTCTTCTACATATTTTTGGTAAAAAAATCGCAATAAGCGTTTATCGGTTGGTTTGCGCAAAATTTGTAGCGTTTACGAAAAAAAATATTTTTTTACTACTAATGGCTGCGATCAGCGATTTTTTTCATGACTGCGACATTATGGCGGACACTTTGGACAATTTTGACACATTTTTGGGACCATTGTCATTTTCACAGCAACAAATGTATTTAAAATGCATTGTTTACTGTGGAAATGAAAATTGCAGTTTGGGAGTTAACCACAAGGGGGTGCTGATGGGGTTATGTAAGACCTCATGTCTGTTTCTAACTGTAGGGGGGTGTAGCTGTAGGTGTGACGTCATCGATTGTGTATCCCTATAAAAGGGATCACACGATCGATGAAGCCGCCACAGTGAAGAACGGGGAAGGTGTGTTTACATACAGCTCTCCCCGTTCTTCAGCTCCGGGGACCGATCATGGGACTCCTGCGGCGATCGGGTCTGCGGGTCCCGCGGTCCCGGTCACGGAGCTTTGGACCGGGTCGCGGGCCCACAGCTGGGTACTAGCATAGGACGTACCCATACGTGCATGTGCCCAGCCGTGCCATTCTGCCGACGTAAATGTGCAGGAGGCGGTCCTTAAGTGGTTAAAAAAAGGGTATTTTTATCATATACCACGTTTAAAATCTTAACTCTGTTCCCACTACACAGTTTGAATTATATTATTACTAAGAATTCAATATACAAAATATGTCAAAAGCTTTATAATCATTGAAAGCTCAATGTATAAAGTATACCAGTCTATGCGTTTAACGGGATTATCATTTCTTCACGACTGTAAATTGAGCTTTCCTGTATAACTAATCGCACGTACACACGGTCGGAATTTTCGACAAGAAAAGTCTGATGTGAGCTTTTGATCGGAAATTCCGACCGTTTGTAGGGTCCATCGGACTTTTCCTGTCGGAATTTCCGCCAACAAAAATTTTTGACAACTGGTTTTCAAATTTTCCATCGGAAAAAATTCCAATCGGAAATTCCGATTGTCTGTAGCAATTCCGATGCGCAAAATTCTGATGCTTGCTCGGAAACAATTCAACGCATGCTCGGAAGCATTGAACTTAATTTTCTCGGCTCGCTGTAGTGTTGTACGTCCCCGCGTTCTTGATGGTCGAAAGTTCAGAGAACTTTTGTGTGACCATGTGTTTGCAAGCAAAGCTTCAGTGGAATTCCATCAGAAAAGACATCCAAGAAAATCCGATCGTGTGTACGCGGCATTAGATAACCAAAATCCATCTGCAAAAAAATAACATAAATTCACATAAACATAACGCATACATTTTATATACAGTTAATACTGTCCATCTGAATCGAAAATGTGGAAAAAAGAGAAAAAAAACTCAAGCAGTGGAAATTATGATTAAAAATGGTTGAATTTAGAGGCCAGGTGGATCTATAGACTTAGAGCTACTCAACCTTTGGGCCTGAACGACCTTGTAAGTTCTGCAACTTTTTTGGAACATTAGTTTGTGCTTTAAATAATATTTTAATGATTGAACATTGTTCATGTAATATTCTTTGAGATATGTGAGGGTTATTGCAAACGTTATGTTATGTTGTACACACACTTTAAATTCAGCTGTGGAATTTGACACCTACACTATATTTCCAAATGTATTGGGACACTTGCCTTTACACGCACATGAACTTTAATGGCATCCCAGTCTTAGTCTGTAGGGTTCAATATTGAGTTGGCCCACCTTTTGCAGCTATAACATCTTTAAATCTTCTGGGAAGGTTGTTCACAAGGTATAGGAGTGTGTCCACGGGAATGTTTGACCATTCTTACAGAAGCATATTCGTGAGGTTAGGCACTGATGTTGGACAAAAAGGCCTGGCTTACAGTCTCCACTCTAATTCATCCCAAAGGAGTTCTATTGGTTTAAGGTCAAGACTCTGTGCAGGCCAGTCAAGTTCCTCCATCCCAAACTCGCTCATCCATATCTTTATGGATCTTGACTTGTGAACTGGTCCAAATCATTTAGTGGAGGGGTGATTATGATGTAGGACTGTCTTTCAGGGGTTGGGCTTGGCCTCTTAATTGTAGTGAAAAGAACTCTTAACCACTTAAGACCCGGACCAATATGCAGGTTAAGGACCTTGCCCCTTTTTGCGATTCGTGCAACGTGGCTCCCAAACAAAATTGGCGTCCTTTTTTACCCACAAATAGAGCTTTCTTTTGGTGGTATTTGATCACCTCTGCGGTTTTTATTTTTGCGCTATAAACAAAAATATAGCGACAATTTTGAAAAAAATTCAATATTTTTAACTTTTTGCTATAATAAAAAAAAAATTTCCTCAGTTTAGGCCGATACGTATTCTTCTACCTATTTTTGGTAAAAAAAATCGCAATAAGTGTTTAACGATTGGTTTGCGCAAAATGTATAGCGTTTACACAATAGGGGATAGTTTTATGGCATTTTTATTACAGTTTTTCTCCATTGTTTTGGCTCATTTCTTGAAACAGAAATTACATTCTCAAAACAACATGGACAAATCTCCAAACCACTTCGCAATTGTTCACAACTGAATGGCATTTCTCATTCATTTCATCAAATTGCAAATGTCTCAGTACATGTCTCCATGTCTCAGTACATTTTTCAAATGATTTAGTACAAGTAGCCTACATTTAGCACAATTTCCAATTGAATAGATCGTGTTGATCTAAACTGATTGTCATTTCTTCAGTCTAATGGTCGTTCTCTCCAAAACAGGTCAGCGTCATTTCATTGTTTAAGTCATCACATGCACAATAGTCTGTTCAATTGTCAAAATTATTCAGGAACATAATACCATGAATACCATATATAAATCTCTTGGAACATTTGATAAAATTATTACAGCAATTGACAGTCGGGTGCAACTAGAACTTGACTAACGAAGGAGGAGTTGGAGTTGGTCTCAGATGACCAATCAAACAGTATGTTTAGTTACTGTACCTGACAGGTGCTGTCCATGATTGTGAATGCTGCCAAACATGTATATATCCAGTTAAGCCCCGGACCAATATGCAGCCTAAAGACCCAAGGTGTTTTTACAGTTCGGGACTGTGTCGCTTTAACAGACAATTGCGCGGTCGTGCGACGTGGTTCCCAAACAAAATTGGCGTCCTTTTTCCCCCCACAAATAGAGCTTTCTTTTGGTGGTATTTGATCACATCTGCGGTTTTTAGTTTTTGCGCTATAAACAAAAATAGAGCGACAATTTTGAAAAAAATGCAATATTTTTTACTTTTTGCTGTAATAAATATCCCCCAAAAACATATATAAAAACATTTTTTTTCCTCAGTTTAGGCCGATACGTATTCTTCTACCTATTTTTAGTAAAAAAATCGCAATAAGCGTTTATCGATTGGTTTGCACAAAATTTATAGTGTTTACAAAATAGGGGATAGTTTTATTGCATTTTTATTATTTTTTTTTTTTTTACTACTAATGGCGGCGATCAGCAATTTTTTTCGTGACTTCGACATTATGGCGGACACTTTGGACAATTTTGACACATTTTTGGGACCATTGTCATTTTCACAGCAAAAAATGCATTTAAATTGCATTCTTTATTGTGAAAATGACAGTTGCAGTTTGGGAGTTAACCACAGGTGGCGCTGTAGGAGTTAGGGTTCACCTAGTATGTGTTTACAACTGTAGGGGGGTGTGGCTGTAGGAATGACGTCATCGATCGTGTCTTCCCTATAAAGGGAATGACGCGATCGATGCGCCGCCATAGTGAAGGACGGGGAAGCCGTGTTTACATACGGCTCTCCCCGTTCTTCAGCTCCGGGGAGCGATCGCGACGGAGCGGCTATAAACAAATAGCTGCGCCGTGGTCCCGGATCGCTCCCCGAGCGGACCCGACCTCCGCATGTAGCGGGGGGGGTCCCGATCGGACCCCCACCCGCTAATAGGCGAGGACGTACGTGTACGCCCATGTGCCTGTACGTGCCATATTGTGGACGTATATGTACATGCGGGGGTCAGGAACTGGATATAGAGCTTGACCATGCAGGACCAGAACAATTTCTGAACATGGAGTCACCTGGCCAAGTAAATGAACAATGGCAACTGTCTGCTTGAGGAAGAAGAAGAGGAGGAGGAGGAGGAGTAAGGGTGTGTGGTGGTGGAATAGGGGGGAAGAGGCCGAGGAGCACGAAGACACCATGCTGTCCCTGATGAAATTCGGGCCACAATTATAGACCATGTCATCAACCATGGCCTCACAATCAATGATGGAATTATATAATGTATAGGACAGGACACTGTGCATAGAGCAACAAATATGTTTATTCATTTACATATTCATTTAGTGTGTGTGTGATAGGCCTACAGTATAACAGTATCTTACCTCAGTGGGATGTTACGTATGATACTAACAATGACAAGAAAAATATTGTAGATGTAGCGCCTGTGTACTTCCAAGTACCGGTGCTATTACTGTAAAAGTTAAGGGATAATCAGAGTGTAGTTGACTCTGATTCTGATTGCAATTTTACAAAGGGTCTCTTTTTCAGCTGGGCTGTGCTGCGGGTCCATTCTGTGGTTGCTGGGGTGTCATACCACCCCGGGGCGACAGTGGAGTCCAGGCTGGGGTGCCTCTTGCCAGCAGCCAATCGGGAGGGAGTTTCTCTCGTAGGGCATGCTGGGGGAGGGTACTTCTGGAGCAGACGCCATTGAGGCGGGGTTCTTTTCCTGAGGTGGCACCCACCTTTAGGGTGACCACACATCACGGCCCCCCGGCGAGATGGCCTACCAGACAGGGGTGCGCGTGCCACGCGGTGTTCCTGGTTCCGGGACCATGTTGGCCCGGAACATTTAAAGCTGTGGCGGGGCCCCAGTATTCGACTGGGTCCCCAATTCTGAGAAGAACATGTACCCCAGGTTTGGAACCACTGGAATACTGGCCAGTAGTATATTGAACTTGTGTAGAACATAGAATATTCCAAATAGCTGTCTGTAACTCTAGTGTATGACTCTTCTGTATGACTGATTTGATGTTTTCTTTTTTTACTCTATTGTAGAGAATAATGGCACTGGAAGGAAACGAGACCTCTCACATACCCGTGTATGTGGATGAGGCTGGCTTCAACCTGGCCAAGGGCCAAAGACGTGGCCATAATTTTATTGGCCACTGGGCCACGGTGGATGTCCCAGGCCAGCGAGGGGGCAATATAACTATGTGTGCTGCCATTTCTGAGAATGGTGTGGCCACTCACATCCCCAGTCTTGGCCCATACAATACACAGAAGCTCCTCATCTTCTTGGACCACCTTCATTTGGATTTGATCCCTGAAAATGAGAGAGGTCTCATAGGGCCTCACCTACCACAAAATATAATTGTATGGGGCAATGTGAATTTTCCCCATGGCCTGCTTATCAGGACCTGGTTCACTGCTCATCCAAGGATGGATATGGTGTTCCTACCACCTTACTCTCCTTTCCTCAATACTATTGAGGAGTTTTTCTCCGCTTGGAGGTGGAGAGTGTATGAGCATCGGGCTCAAGATCAGAGATCCCTGATCCATACAATGGACGCTGCCTGTGAGGATATTACAGGAGATCAGTGTAGGGGATGGTTGCAACATGCACACCGTTTCTTCCCTCATTGCATCGCAAGGGAGAATATACGCTGTGATGTTGACGAAAATCTGTGGCCAGACAGACAGCAGCGTGTGGATGGGCAGGAGGGTGAGGACGGTGGGCAGGAGGGTGAGGACGGTGGACAGGAGAGGGAGGGTGAGGACAATGACCAGTGAAGAGATGTTACAGTAGTTGTAAAACTCCAGCTTTATTTACAGCATTGTAGGCTAAATGTAATTTTCCTTGTTTTATGTTTGTGTATTTATATTTCCGTATATTATGCTGTATACATTTTCTTTTTACTCTGAAGTATGGAAGTTACTTTGTTTGTGAATGATAATGGTTACAATACTGTAAAGTAATTTTTCCTTGGCAGTATGAGTGCAATGTGTGATGTCAAACCTTGGAGGCGACTCTTACACTATAAATCTTTTCTTTTTTTTCCAGTTTTATACACAATTGTATTCAATTAGCTAGACAAAAACTGTACAGTAACCATTGTCAATGAAGGACTGGGCTAAGACTGAAAGGGGGACATGAGGGATATTTCAATGGTCCTCTGCCATAGAGAGAAAACATCTAAACATTTTGACTTGCAGTGCTTACACAATGCCAAAGGGATGAAGCATTTTGGGGGCACTGACTATTTGAATGAGAAAGAAATTTAGTTTTGACACATGAGTGAACTGTTTTGGGAAAGATATGAACTTTTGAAGGTGAACCATGGTGTTGTGCTGAACCATCCAGGGTATTTTGGCAAAAGTACCAAGAGAGCTGAGAACGTCCGGTCTGTATCAAGAAATGAGCCAAAGCAATTGAGAAGAATATTTGCCATTTTGAGGGCACTGACTCTTTATATGGGAAATTAATACGGTTTTGAAGCAAGAGTGAACCGTTTTGGGAGAGATATGAGCTTTTTTCACCTGAGTTATAGTGTTGTGCTGAACTGTAAGACTGTTTTGCCAAATGATCTTAGAGTTTTGAGAATGTCATTTCTGTTTCAAGAAATGAGCCAAAACAATAGAGAAAAACTGTAATATTTTTTTTTTACTACTAATGGCGGCAATCAGTGATTTTTTTCGTGACTGCGACATTATGGCGGACACAACAGACAATTTTCACACAGTTTTGGGTGGCTGCAAAAATGCTGGGAGAGCGGTGAGGGTTTCAGGAACAGCCCAGGATTCAGTGACCCCTGGCAAACCATCATTTGACCACCAAGGGGGCCCTGACCCCAGGTTGAGAAGCACTGATCTAGAAGGTTTGTTTTTAAGCCAACCCCCTATGATCACCATGATTGGTTGTCATTGTTATCACACCATCAGCTGGTGTGAGACTAGCATTAGTCAGTAACAGAACTGTCTTCAAACTAGGAACAATCCAGAATATCTTCCTAAATGCATCAGACTAGTTGCTGTATACTTGGTAGGGTAGTGGGGCAGGAGGTAGTGAATGTGGATAAAAGGGTGTGCATTAGGTTTTGGTTACAGGAGAAGTTCTTTTCCTTACTTTTATCTTCAAAGGAGTGAAAGTTTAGTGTATAGTTACACCATCTGAGTAACTCCATCGGAAATACAGATGAATTCCATCAGAGTTTAGATAGAGAACATGTTCTATTTTACTCCGATGTAATTCCTTTGGAATTCCAATGTGATTTTGATTGGACAAAGGTCCGGTCGTATGTACGGGGCTTTAGGGAGTTAAGTGTAGAATGTAAAAGTTTAAAAGGAGAAGAAAAAAAAATGTGTTGCAAATAGCAACCAATAGGATTTTTCTTTTTTTACTTACCCACGGAAGCCTAGGTAATGAATTGTAGAATACTATTAATAAATTAGTGACAGAGGCAGATTTGAGTACTTTTGCCAAGTATATGTATAAAAGGGGTTGTAAAGGTTTGTTTTTTATTTTCTAAATAGGTTACTTTAAGCTAGTGCATTGTTAGTTCACTCATATTTTCCTTCGATTTCCCTTCTAAATATTTTTTTCTTTGTTTTCTTTGTCTGAATTTCTCACTTCCTGTTCCTCCTCAGTAAGGTGTTCAGTAAGCTGTTCTAAATGACTTTCCACTGCTTGGATGATGGTGGAAAGCTTACTGAGGAGAAACAGTAAGTGAGAAATTCAAACAAAGAAAAAAACATTTAGAAGGGAAATAGTAGGAAAAGGTAAGTGAACCAACAATGCACTAGTTTAAAGGAACCTATTTAGAAAATAAAAGACGAACCTTTAGAACCCCTTTAATGCTTTTTTAATCAATCCATAACTAGCTAAAAAAAATAATAAAAAAAAATGTTATATTTGTATAATATTTAAGAACACAAAAAAATATCTAGTTTTACACCTAAACTATTAATGTTAGCATAAACAAATCTGTGAATTTTAGAAAGAGTATCACTTTCCCTTGTTAGTTTCTTGGATTAATATTTAACTTTGGCAATAGGTTTGTTTAGAAGAGCCATTTAAAGCCTAATGAGAACAATTTCAACATAATGAAAATGTGATTAACAACTTGTGCCAATTGGCAGCACATTTCTTGATAATGAAAAATGACACAAATTAGTGCAGTGCTGGATAACTATGTTACACTTATTAAAATGTACAAATCAAATATTCTTTGTTTTTAATGATTTGATCTGTTTTTCAGCTGCCTCAGAGTGGAGCAAAGATATACACATTGTTCTACTTATAACCTTAAGAAGATAGTTGCAGATGCATATCAATTAATGATAAAAATATAAAAATATCTATTCTTCTGTTGTTATTTATTAGGCAAAAACATTAGGCCAATATATAACCTTCCTTAAAGTGGTAGTAAACTCTATTCTACTAGACATGTGTGGTTAGTTTTGTTCTGAATTAATATTCAGACTTATATTTTGTCATTCGGAGATTCGGATTTATCTGAATACCTGAATTACAATATAATTGATTCTTACATTGAACTCCAGTTGCGTTCTCACTACACATGTTGCTGAAATCAAAGACTGTGTGTATTATTCGAGTACCATTTCAAAATAATGCTTTTTTTTGTTAAGCCAAAGGTGATTTAGTCATAGTAATCATTTGTAACATTTTCCTTTTGACCAATTTGAAAATGTATCGATTTGATTATTTAGAATCCAAAAAATCTGTAAATTTGAAGAAAATTTTAAATTCCGAATATGAATTCCGAATACGAATTCCGAAAACAAATTCCGAAAATGAATCGAACGAGTCATTTTATTAGTAGATTAATTAATCAAAACGAAACAAAACAAACCAAATTGTTTCTTCATGCACATGTCTATATGGGACCAGAGGCTGAAAACATATATATTAAACTTTTAATAATAAATAAATACACACAAACTGTAGTATGGATAAAAATGGCCATGGTCCTTTATTATTGGCATAAAAATTAACCAATTTATCAATAAAATATTTTCATATAACCATCGTACTAAATTTACCCAATATAACAATAGTTCAGCCATCACAGCTCGAACTATATTAAACCATTAATAACCAATAGTTCAGTCATTAAAGTTTAAACTATATATAAAATTAATATAACAGTAATCTCCTTACAGCAGAAGGGACCAGCCACATAACAAGGACCTCGACAAAGGGAGGGGGGGGGGATTCTTCTTCTTCTTGAATTGCTGCCGTTGGTCTGACGACCGTTGAAATTCAACTGTCTTCCTGTAGGTTCTTCTGGTCACCTGACCTTTTGAGACTTCCAGACTTTTTAATAAAGTTAATTGATAACGGTAGGTAAATAATTATTAATTTACATTAAGAGCCCTTTCACACTGGTGCGTTTTGTGGCGTTTTTGCAGTAAAAATATCGCTATTAAAACACTCATAAAACGCTCCAAAAATGCCCCTCTCCATTGAACCGAATTGAAAACGATGTAAAAACACGGTAAAATCGTGGTAAAAACGTGGTAAAATCGCGGTAAAATAGCTGTGTTTTACCGCTATTTTAACGCTCCGCTATAGGCTTTTCCAGTGTGAAAGGGCTCTTACTGCTTATCTTTTTGTTTCAGTCCCTGTTCCCATAGGCAGGGGTTGCTATTGAGCTTCTCCTGCCTTTCATTCTACCACTTATAACTACAGGCAAGGCTTACTTGTAGGTACTGTGAATATATCCTAAACTTGCACAGTTGAGGAGATTTTCAGAGTGCATACATCCAGTGATGTTACTGGCACATGTGCTCTGAAGGTCCGGCATACAGTCCCGGACCTTCAGAGCCCATGTCGTAAGTGGCGGCTCGCACGTGCATGCATCGGGAGTGACGTCATTGCGTCCCCGGCCACTCATGTACCTGGAGGACACAAACTCAGAAGGAAGACCGGGGGAAGGTATCAGCCCTCTCAGCGGTGACAGCATGGTGCTGGAGGGCTTTGTTCTAAGGTAAATCTCTCATAATGTGCTAGTATGTGATGCATACTAGCACATTATCACATTGCCTGGCAGGGAATTTTTTTTCATCCACTGCGGTTTACTACCACTTTAAACACAGTAGATTAGCAGTGAATTTCGGTAATTATATTATTTGTAGGCTGTGTTATTTTGCCTATCTGTAATCATTCTTTATTTTATATTTTCATCAAGTTCTAAAGCAGCTATCAACTTAACAGATATTCTGAAATGGCTCCTGAGAGGATAGAGACATTAAAAACTGAATTCAAAAACCGACTTTAACCAGTAATAAACCCCCCAAAAATGTTTTAAATTGCAGCTCCAATTTCTTAGATGCGGTGGCTGCATTTGTTTCTTTTTGTTTTCACCTGGCACCAGTAAGTCAGTTATTTTTCAACTTAATTGAACAGATCAAGCTGTCCAGACAAAGTAGCAGTTAGAGGGTTAAGACCAAATATTTACCCATGACAGGGATACTTACAATAAAGGGTAATGCCTCGTACACACAATCGCGATTTCCGAAAAGGAAAACCGCAGGAAAATGGCTGAAATCTGTCTTGCATGCACACGGTCACTCTAATCTTGGCTGAAATTCCAACTGTCAAGAATGCGGTGATGTACAACACGTACGACGAGCCAAGATCAATAAAGTTCAATAGGCATGCGCGTTTTTTGTGTGCGTCGTAATTGCATACGATAGGAATTTTTGCTGTCACGAAAATTGAGATTCTGCTCTCAATCTTTTCTTGGCAGAAAAACTGGCAGAAAAAGTGTGACGGAGCATACACACAGTCAGTTTTCCTGACAAAAACCTCACATCACACTTTTCCTGTCACGAAAACGATCGTGTGTACGAGGCATTAGCTGGAGTTAGTCAAGTATATCTAAATCTGCTTGCATAACTTCACCCTCTCCCTATACTGACAAATTCAATCCTGCTGTCCAAATGTGTGTGCTTTATTACTTCATACAAAATGCAGACAGCTTATGATAGGAAGTGTGTTACTGGCAGGATCACCAGGTGAAATCAAGGGAAATAGTGCTCCATCGCTGTCGTCAAAGACTCAAACTGATACAGCCACATCTAAGGCCTCGTACAGACGACCGGATCTATCCGCTGGGATTGATCCGCGGATCAGTTCCAGCGGACAAATCTGGTCGTCTGTACGGCTTAGCGGATATTTTTCCGCGGAGATTCATCCAGCTGATCGATTTCTAGCGGATATAAATTTCTTAGCATGCTAAGAAATCTATCCGCTTGAATCGTGTCCAGCGGATTGATCCGGTCGTCTGTACAGACTCACCGGATCAATCCGTCCGCTCCCATCCCTCGCATGCGTCGTAATGATTCGACGCATGCGTGGAAGTAGTTACCTTCCAGCGTCGCGCAACATCGCCGCGGCGACGGCGCGACACGTCACCGCGGATGTATTCCGCGCGGATTTCGATCTGATGGTGTGTACAGCCATCAGATCCAAATCCGCCAAAGCATTTATCCGCTGGAAACGGTCCGGCGGACCGTTTCCAGCGGATATCCTCTCGTGTGTACGGGGCCTAAGGATTGGTATGCTACAATATAGTATACATTTTTGGGGGTTTAATACTTCTTTAACGGGGCTAAGAACATTTTTCCTAAATGTATGAGATGTGATTCTTGGTGAGCTTTATGTATTACTTCTAGATCTTTGGAGTAATCCAGCATGGAACTATGCCTTTGTGCAAAATGCTTCCTGTAATAAAAATCAGTAACCGCTGCTCTCTGTCCTTGTGCAGGGTGATTGGTCTTGTATCCGCTCCCTATTAGTTTTTTCTTGTATGTGGGCAGCCTGTAGTATGTGGGGTATGCTGGGTCCCTCCCACAGCGCGGCTTTCTGCAAAAGCTATGTGCAAATTGATGATGTTGCTGCTAATTATATGGTAATAACTGTGTTTGTAAAGGCATTTGGTGCACACAGCTTTATATCATTTGAGGCTATTTAGGAACATATTTAAATACAAGTTTTTTTTTTGTCTTGAGTTTAGGTTTAAGGGACTATTTACTAAAATTTCACTGGCCAATTCTCCTAGTGAATAAATAATAGGCATTCCCTCAAGTGAAATTCAGTCCGCATTCCGCAATAAATTTTTTACAATAGAACAAATGTGCACCAGGCTAGTTTAGCTGTTGACGGACAGTTGTCAAATCTCACATATACGGAATCAGTAAAGAATAGGATTTAGCTTGCAGGCAAATCTGTTGGCAATGGCTCTCCATGGTGCTGAAACTGTGTATATACACATTTGGCACTAGCAGGGTTTATTGATATCTCAGTCTAAGAAAACATTTAATAAATTGCAGCTTACTAGTCTTTGGATGTAATGACTACATTAGTTTTATTTTGTAGGCTAAAAACATTCAGCAAGTTCAGCAAGTATGGAAAATACTCATTGATCTCCCAAAAAAAAAATGTTTCTGTGAACTGAGCTAGTATAAGCTACTAATCTCTTAACTCCCCTTTGCAATCAGATGAAGAGAGGGAGATATGGTTGTCCAACCTAGTCTGGGCAAGAACCATGGCTTCCAACTATAGATACAATTTAGTGTAGGAGTGTAGCCACCCTAGGACAGGAAGTTTATTATTTTCATTTACATTCCGACAACAAAACTGTGGATTTTTTTCCGAAGGATGTTGGCCCAAACTTGCCTTGCATACCCACAATCACACAAATGTTGTTGGAAATTGTGAACGTCAAGAACGCGGTGACGTACACCAAGCCAAGAAAAATTAGGTTCAATAGCCAGTGCGGCTCTTCTGCTTGATTCCGAGCATGCGTGGAATTTGAGCTCTCAAATTTTTGTTGTTGGAAATTCCGACAGCAAATGTCCGATGGAGGCTACACATGGTCGGAATTTCCGATAACAAGCTCCCATTGAACATTTGTTGTCGGTAATTCCGACCGTGTGTACATGGCATTAAGCTATTTTTCTATTAGGAGGTTACCCTGTGAAAGTCAATAAGGAAACTATTACACACATTGCAGGAATTATTTGTTATACTTGTACATTTTATAAAGTGGCCCCTATTTTTTATTTAAAATTCGATACATAAAGTGAATATTAAAGGGGTTGTAAAGGTACATGTTTTTTCATTTTAATGCATTCTATGCATTAAGGTGAAAAAACATCCGACGATTAGCGGCCCCCAGCCCCATGTTTACTTACCTGAGCCCTCGAAAGTCCAGCGTCGCGAATATCAATTGTTGCCCGGGCTTCTTGGCTCTGTGTGAATCAGTATATCTGACAAATCTCACATTTTTGTAATTGACCTATTTAGATTTGCCCAATCTGTGATTAACTATACAATTCATTAAGATGCAACGGATGATGAAAAAGACAATGTCAGAAACACCTTCTGATTTGCCGATAAGCCTCTAACCACTCCTCCCTCCCCTTTTCCTGTGATGTCGCTCTATCTTCTGTCAGTGAGCTTCACAAATTACAGTCATAGATGTCACCGGTTGTCATCCTACCTGGCAGGACTGTTGCCATTGGTATCTAAATCAAAAGGTTTTTCTGACATTGTCTTTTTCATTATCCACTGCACTCCACGCTGGACAAACGTTTACAGTATATGTTTTTTTTAAAAAGTCATGTGACATCTGTTTGACTAATTTCTCCACTCTTCTTTTATGTTCTTCTGGGTGGATCCATCCCAGATCTTCATACTGGAAGCTGCAAGAATTCCTTGGATCTGTTGCATGCCATTCCAATCCTCTATCGTTGACTTTATAGGTTTAATTTATGGCTTTTGAAGAGCTGAGTATGTTATGTACTGTGCAATTATTGTGCATAGATACGTGTTTGACCTTATAGATTGACTTTCACATGTATAAAAATAGTTAGGAATACAACATGGTATTTGTTTTTATTTTAATTATATTTCACACTCCAGTTCTGCTAAATTGTACAGTTTTCCTAAGAAGGTTTATATATTGTCTTTATTATGTAGGCATTTTCCCTGGGGCACAGACTTGGCAAGGATGTTTATTTGGCTTGCACATTGTGTTCATCTTCTTTGTTAAAAACTCATTTTTTTTTGTAATGTAATACCTGTTATCTTATTTGAAACCCATTTAATTACCGTATATTTCGCACCATAAGACACACCTAACCATAAAACGCACCTAGGTTTTGAAGGAGGAAAACAAGAAAAAAAATATTCAGAACCAAATGGTGTACCAAAATATTTACCAGTGCCCATGAAATGCAGCCTGAACATTGCCATTAATGCAGCCTGACCTGTGCCATTAATGCAGCCTGAACATTGTCATTAATGAATAACATTTAATTTAATTAAAAGCACAGTCCACTTTGCTGCAAAGATCACTGGCTGCCTGCAGGAAGAGAAATTACATATCATTGATCAGTGTATTCTGTACAGCTCTGCACAGCACAGGGAAATGCATTGTTTCAAATGATTTCAAGGTAAAACTGTGCTACTCCTCCTCAGTGATGAAGTGTGGAGGAAAAGGTTGGAAACATGCACACAGAAGAAAGGAGAGATTGTCCCTGAATATGTGCTTCTGGAAATGAGAAACAAATTCATTATCCCCGCAAAGGGTGATTTTCTAAAAGATGTTCTTTATGCTGAGCTGGGGTTAGGAAAAGAGAGAGAGAAAATAGAGGGGGTTGGTGAGAAGTGCACACACTCACACTCACAGTCTCCTGGGGGGCTCTGGCTCATTCAGTAGTATATCCATTAGGGATGTCCCGATACCGATACTAGTATCGGTATCTGTACCGATACCGAGCATTTCCCAGAGTACTTGTACTCGGGGGAAATGCTCCGATGCCTCAGCCGATACCTGGGCAGGCAGGGGAGTTGCAAGTCTTCTCCCCCGTGTTCCCTGCAGTCTTTCCTCCCCTCTCGTGCTCCGTGCCGCTCTTCTCTCCCCCTGTCAGTGCCACTCTTCTCTCCCCCACCCCCGTCCGTGTCGCTCTCCCCCCTCAATTTGTTAGGATGGAGAGCGGAGGTAGGACCCGCTAAACCCGGCTCCTACCTTTTCAGAATGGACAGAGTCAGTGATCACTGACTCTGTCCATTCACATAACTGAGCATTGTAACCTGTGTTTACGATGCTTCAGTTTATGAATGGAGAGGAGCTTCCCTCCATTCATTTCAGCTGAGGCTGCAGAGAAAGGGACTGGGGAATCTGTGTCCTTAGTCCCTTTCTCTGTCTTAAAGGGGAGATTTCAGAGGTCTTTTAAGACCCCTGATATCTCACAAAGACCCCTAACAGGGCTGATAAAAAAAAATTGCAATAAATATTTTTAAAAATAAATAAAAATAAAATGTAAATAAAAAAACAAACACACTGACAATTCACCCCCCCCCCAAAACAACAACAACAAAAAAAAGTAAAAAAAAATTGTAAGAAAAATATAAAAAAAAATACCTCCACTGTCACATGACATAAAGATAAAAGAAGTATCGGTATTCGGTATCGGTGAGTACTTGAAAAAAAGTATCGGTACTTGTACTCGGTCTCAAAAAAGTGGTATTAGGACAACCCTAATATCCATGGTTGTCTGCTTCTTTTTAATCTTCCCGCCCACCTCCTTCACAGACAGAACACACAAGCAAGGAGGGAGGGGCTAGAGAAGGGATGTGTGAAGCTGCTCAGTCGGGACAGGCTTTGAAGGCTTGCTGGAGGTGGAGTTGGATGGAGCAGCATGATGATTGGATCCTCTCCATGTAGGACAGCTACACTTCACGAGCCATCAGCAGCACTGTCTGCACACAGTGACAGAGAGTAGAGGATGGAGCTGCAAATGGAGGGAGGGAGGAAAGGAGCAGGTGGATGGGTTTTCCACACACAGGAACTTATTTCTGTTCCCCTCACTTACTTCTCATGACGTATGGTCGGGCGGGACCGGCAGCGGTGGGGGGCGGGGCCTAATGTATATTCATTCTATAAGACGCAGGGACATTTCCCCCCACATTTTTGGAGGAAAAAGTGCGTCTTATAGTCTGAAAAATACGGTATATTTACCCTATTTTTTTAATTTTCTCTCTTAAGGAAAAATGTTTTATTGCATTTAATGAAGATGAAGGTTAAGTAAATGTATTGAGGATACAAGTGAAGACAACTCCTTGTAAGTAAACACTGACATTGGGCAAACTCACATTGATAGACTGAATGTCTGAAGTTTTTCTATAATGGGAATGTATAATGTTTTTTATTTATTATAATTTTTTTTTATTTATTATAATCAAGACTAAAAAAAAAAAAATACATTTTATGCCTTTCCTTTTTTATTTAGGTAAATATAAAATATTCCATATCAATATTTCATATTTACTGTTTAATTGACAGGTGGGGTTCTAGGATCCTTTTCACGTATTTGCCAAAACTGTTGTTTACAAGACCAAATAGCTGAATCTCAAACTAGAAACATGGTTGGAAAGGGAGTAGTTTAGTTCCCCCCACCTTTTTTTACTCAGATGATGACAGTTACTATGGGCCAGATCCTCAAAAGGGATACGCAGGCGTATCTGCTGATACGCCGTCGTATCCCTGTTTCTAACTATGCGGCTGATTCAGAGAATCAGTTACGCATAGATATTCCTAAGATCCGGCAGGTGTAATAGTTTTACACTGTCGGATCTTAGGATTCAGTACCGCGGCCGCCGCTGGGGGGCATTTCTCGTCGAAATTCCGCTTCGGGTATGCAAATTAGCACTTACGGAGATCCACGAAGCGGTTTCCCTTTGTGAAGTCTCCGTAAGTTGTTAGTTTGCAAACGCAAAGATAGGGCTGCTTTTACAAAGTGTAAAGTTAGTACACCATGTAAAAGTAGACCCTTCTTTCCCGCGACGCTGTCAATTTTTTTTTAATTTTTTTTTTTTCCCGCCGCATCTCTTTTTTTTCCCGACACAACTTTTTTTACCCGGCGCGATTCACAAAACTCGGCGCAACTTAACTTCACGCAAAGCACGTCGGGAAAATCGCGTCGGGAGCATGCGCAGTACGTCCGGCACGGGAGCGCGCCAAATTTAAATGGGACTCGCCCCATTAGATTGGGCCCGCCTTGCGCCTGACGGATTTAAGTTACACCGCTGAAAATTTCTAGGTAAGTGCTTTGTGGATCGGGCACTTAGGTAGAAATTTTGCGGCGGTGTAACTTAAATCCCAATATTTAAGTTAAGCCCGCTGTACGTGGATCTGGCCAAATGCACGTTTACAAAATTCAGAATGCTATGCACATGTAGGCTGGTGGGTGCACTCTGTATTAAATGTAATATTTATTTGTAGACTTTTTTTTATATGAGATAAAACCTTGTAAACTATAAATACAGTGGCCCGGATTCCGATAGCCTTTACGCCGGCGTATCTATTGCTACGAAGCGCCGGCGTATCTTCTTTCTGTATTCAGAAAGCAAGATACGCCAGAATTTCCCTAAGATCCGACCGGCGTAAGTGTCTTACACCGTCGTATCTTAGGCTGCATATTTACACTGGGCGCTAGGTGGCGCTTCCGTATATTTCCGCGAGGAATATGCAAATTAGGTATTTACGCCGATTCAGAAACGTACGTCCGCCCGGCGCATTCTTTTATGTCATTTACGTTAGGCTTTTTCCGGCGTAAAGTTACCCCTGCTATATGAGGGGTATCCTATGTTAAGTATGGACATCATTCCCGCGTCAATATTTAAAAATTTTACGTCGTTTGCGTAAGTCGTTCGCAAATAGGGCTGTACGTAAGTTACGTTCACGTCTAAAGCAATGATGATTTGCAGCGTAATTTCGAGCATGCGCACTGGGATTTTTTCACGAACGGCGCATGCGCCGTTCGTAAAATACGTCAAATACGCGGGGTCACAGTGAATTCAAATAAAACACGCCCACATCATCCACATTTGAACTAGGCGGGCTTACGCCGGACCACATACGTTACGCCGCCGTAACTAAGGGCCAAGTTCTTTCTGAATACGGAACTTGCGCCCTAATTTACGGCTGTGTAACGTATCTGAGATACGTTACGCCACGCCAAAAGATACTCCAATGTATCCGAATCCGGCCCAGTATGTTTATATTTAAATGCAATAGGCTTTGGCAATATTAAAAATATATTTTTAATTTGAGCTAGTGTTAGCACACCAGTTCTAATCAAGTGTGTAAACACTTTAAAAAATAGATTTTTTTAAAAACAAGTGAACAAAAAAAAGCTTTTATATGCAGGGAAGGAATATATTATCACTCCAAAGGTGTAACTATTTCCTGCAATGGAAGATAAAATATGAATGCATTTGCAGAGCATATTTTAACACCAATGTTATTATATTCAAACTTTCATATCTATTATAACTCAATTAACAGAACCTTTTCTCCAAGAAAAAAATTGAGAATAAAAACACTTATTTTCTTTTTTTTAGGTATAAACAAATACTTAATGCATTTTTTGCAATGATATTCATAGTTTTTTTTTTTATGTAAAAGGAAATTGTTCAAGCAGGTTCTAGAAAATTAATGTAAAGTGAAACAACTTAACAAAATCATAAAAGTATAATATGAACATGGCTAATATAGATATATGAAAACTCAGAAGTGTTTTGCTCATACAATATTAAGAAATATTATACACAAGATAAATGATATCGTATGAGAAATAAATCTACTGCTTAAATTGTGGTAATGATTAATCCAATGTTATCAAATTTTGTTAGCCCCAATTTAAGTGCATCTATCATGATCATCACTCATGTGTTCTTGCAAAGTGGTTTGCCTGTTCTACTGTGGACCTTTTATAACCTCTATTGTAAACCGTTCCTTGGGAATGACTGTAACCATAATGACAACTCTCTGCATGTAAGTGGATCACTTTTTTACAACTGATTTGTGATTGGCAAAAGATCTTATGCGAACCACTTAGTGTCAAATCTAAATAATTAATCACTTAAGACCCGGACCAATATGCAGCTAAAGGACCAGGCCACTTTTTGCGATTCGGCGCTGCGTCGCTCTAAATGACAATTGCACAGTCATGCAACGTGGCTCCCAAACAAAATTGGCGTCCTTTTTTCCCCACAAATAGAGCTTTCTTTTGGTGGTATTTGATCACCTCTGCGGTTTTTATTTTTTCCACTATAAACAAAAATAGAGCGACAATTTTGAAAAAAAATCTATATTTTTTACTTTTTGCTATAATAAATACCTCCCAAAAATATATATAAAAAAATGTTTTCCTCAGTTTAGGCCGATACGTATTCTTCTACCTATTTTTGGTAAAAAAATCGCAATAAGCGTTTATCGATCGGTTTGAGCAAAATGTATAGCGTTTACAAAATAGGGGATAGTTTTATTGTATTTTTATTAATAATTTTTTTTTACTACTAATGGCGGCGATCAGCGATTTTTTTCATGACTGCGACATCATGGCGGACACATCGGACAATTTTGACACATTTTTGGGACCATTGTCATTTTCACAGCAAAAAGTGCTATAAAAATGCATTGTTTACTGTGAATATGACAATTGCAGTTTAGGAGTTAACCACTAGGGGGCACTGTAGGGGTTAAGTGTGACCTCATATGTGTTTCTAACTGTAGGGGGGCGGGGCTGGACATGTGACGTCATTGATCGTCTTTCCCTATATTAGGGAACAGACGATCAATGACACTAGAAACAAGAAAAAGCCGTGCCACAGAATGAAATATAAAAATAAAAATCAATTGAAATTAGCAAACTCTGAGAATGTGATAAGCAACAATCCATATAGATTCAGTAAATTATTAGTGAAATGTCCATTTAGGTGTATTCCTTAGATGGTTAACATATGGTATGCAGATTATTTCTTTGCAGAAAAAACTCCTACAATCCACACCACCAAGTGACATATAAACAATCAGTGCACCCTCCACCGGAAGAAAAAGCCGCTTACCAGAGGGCAAGCAATACGGTCAGTTGGCTATAACCCAGCAATTCCTTAGGGATTCCAATTGGGACAGGTTACCTCTGGGACAACGATGACTGTCAGCTCCAAATGGTTCAGTGAAAATGGAAAAGAGAGGCGCACATAGCGTAACTCCATAAACCAGATAGTTTTATTTAAAAAGTAGAAAATATACTCACAAGCGAGCAGTTAAAAACAGCATAAAATTACAAACATTGCCGGCCGGCATGTAAGGAGCCCTCCTCCTCAGCGTGGTGACACTGCCACAACGAAGAACAGGGAAGGTGTAAAAATGGATATTACCGCGCTTATCAAAGGAGGGGAAACAAAGAGGGGAAGAGAAGGGGGGGGGGAATGAAAGTGAGGAAAAGTGGAGGTACAGCTGCGGCACTGGAAGGTGTATCAAACCATAAGCAATTGATAATGGGGAGGGTAGTGCTGCGCTAATCAGTGGTGAATGGATAAGTAAATAAGCAGGTGGGGGAGGGGAATGAAAATAGGTGTAATTGAAATGAGGAGCAATATAGCCCAAATGGCATCAGCATAAAAATAAATATAAATGATCAGTGAACAATAACAGTACTGGTGCAAATCATATAACTACACAGGTTCCTCTTAATGTGATGAAATACACTATAAATATTGGTGCAAAAAAATTCCAAGTAGCTGTGCTAAGTGACACTCCTATACTGGTGATAAACAGTCCATCAACAGAGTTTGAAAAATATCAACAAAAAATAAATATAAGTAAAATTTCAAAAGTCCAAGAAAGCAAAAGTGCAAGTGTGGGTCCGCAATATGGAGTGAGAGGGAAATGGGTATCCAGTGATCCTTTTAGGGTAAGTAAGGATGTCCCCTTACCTTACTGCTGTAAGGTAACAGCATATAGATCCAACCACATTAGATGGTTCTCTCGATGGGCTCTGATCCAACAACGGCAGGTCCTCCTTGGAGTTCTCGTCCCAGATTGGTCAGTTTCTCGCCCCAAAGAAATAAAGCATCGATGGTGTGATACCGTTTTAAAAATTTTTAATTCTCAAAGAAAATAGACAGGGGTACTCACATAATCTAAAATACAATTGAGCATGTAAAAAAGAGGGGCAATCTGTCGCCAACGTCACCTCCGATACCTCTCAGTGGACTCATGCGCATTCGTCACTATCATGTGACTTCCTCAGGAGTTTACACACACCTCTCCCCGTTCTTCAGCTTCGGTGTCCGATCGCGGGACACCGGCAGCGATTGGGTCTGAGGGTCCCGCAGGCACGGTCACAGAGCTTCAGACCGGGTCGCGAGCGTGCCGCCGGTGGCGCGCTCGCGACCACCCCACGGCTGGGCTCAAGGAATCACGTACGGGTACGTGATTGTGCCCAGCCGTGCCATTCTGCCTACGTATATAGGCGTTAGGTGGTCCTTAAGTGGTTAATATGAGCATCCTGTTCCTCAAAAATGAAACTCAAATTATATTAATTATTATTCCTGTGACATAAGAAGTCATCAGTGTGCATATTTTGGTCCACGATTAAAATAAGATTGTTTCCATATTTGGGAAAAAATTTGATGTTGGATCTTAAAGGTTTGACCTCTTCAAAAAATATGATGCTCCTCCAACCATCCCATATATACAGTATGTTAGCATAGGTACTGGCAAACTTGGACCCTATTTAAAGCAGCATTAAACCCAAAAGCAAACATGATTATAAAGTGTGAGCTGGAGTTTGGCTTCAATTTGTTAGTGTATCTAATTCTGCTAAAACATTTAACACTACTACCCCACCAGACTGACAATGCTGCTGTCTGCTGTGCCTCCTTTTCTCATTCCTCCGGAGTTATGTCTCGCTAACTCGCTACTGACCATATTGTTAGGTAAAAACAGAGAACACAAAGCCAAAGAGAAAAAAAATGAATGAAGCCAACATATCTACTAATTGGTAAGCTGCAATTTAACTAGTTCAGCTCTTTGGGCATACTATGTACATCCAAAGAGTGAACCATTAAACACAAGCCTGCGTGGGTTCTGTTCAGCCAACCATCCGCTTCAATGTGAAGCGGCAGCTCCACAACTGCTGATCACTTTCACACAGCTGGCAGTGTTGTCCCCCCCGGTGCTTTCTGGTGCTTTAGGCACTTGCCAGATTTAAAAATCTTGGGAACAGACTCTGATTCACTTTGCGAATATGCTCACGGATGACAAGAAGTTAGCCTAGAATGTGACCTTTGGTCTCTGAGATCTGCTTGTGATTCTTTCCAGACCCTTATGTTTTGTGTTAGCTAACGGTGCTCTTCAGGTCCCATGCTAAGTCTCTGTACCCTTTTTTATTATAAGTTTGATCACTGGAAAATACTTAATTGAAATTACATGTAAACACCACTATTATCCCCTTTGATGTCAGTTTCCACATAATAGGTTAATGCACTGGGGAATTAATGTGGGAGAGAACTCCCATGCGTGATATTTAGCCTATAATATGGCTTAAATATAGGTACTTTAAATATCTCCTAAATGTGTGCCATTTAGGAGATATTTACTGTAGATGCAGCCGGTGGCGTCGCCATCCTGTGCTTTAAACGGCAGCTCCCACGTGATGCCATCACGGCTCCAGCCACTTACACAGCCGGAGTCCGCGAACCCGGAAGGGAGACCAGGTGAAGATGGATCAAGAAAAAATTACTACTCAAGGTAGTGACAAGGCGGACTTTTTGAGGCAACACAGGGACATTGGAATTTAGAAAAATATTTAAATTTAATTAAAAAAATACATACAGTAAAATACATTGAAAAAATACAAAATATACATTCACAAGCAATATTTTTTCTTTCGTCTCGCCTACGCGTTTCGCCTAGCAGCTTCTTCAGGACAAGTTTGAGAGAGTTGGACAGTAAAGTATTGCTAATTAGCAATACTTTACTGTCCAACTCTCTCAAACTCGTCCTGAAGAAGCCGCTAGGCGAAACGCGTAGGAGAGACGAAAGAAAAAATATTGCTTGTGAATGTATATTTTGTATTTTTTCAATGTATTTTACTGTATGTATTTTTTGTAATTAAATTTATATATTTTTCTAAATTCCAATGTCCCTGTGTTGCCTCAAAAAGTCCGCCTTGTCACTACCTTGAGTAGTAATTTTTTCTTGATTCAATATTTCGGATGTTGGCAAATGTGAGTGCTTTTTTGGTCCCCCCCATCCCTTGAACAGGTGAAGATGGAAGCACTTCAGTGGTGACAGTGTGCCACTGGAGGACTTTGTTCTAAGGTCAGTTTCACATAACGTGCTTGCATGCAGTGCAAGGGAGAATCACTTGGGTTTCTCCAGCTCATGAGCCACTAATAGTCTATAGTGTCCCCCTCTATAAAAGTTCTGATTGATGTAGTACAAGCTAGCTTAAAACAGGAACAGCTTTAAGACTGATACTAGTACACTTGTTAGTTTGTAATCCCTAAGTGGTGTCAAAACTAAAAAAAACATTATCAGTACACTCCTTATTTGAACCAAACTCTTTCAAAACATTTTACTGATCAATAGCCATTTGATCAGGCTTTTATTTATTTATTTTTTTTTTTTTATTTTTTTTTCCGACTCAGAGAAC
This sequence comes from Rana temporaria, assembly GCF_905171775.1. NCBI lineage: Eukaryota > Metazoa > Chordata > Amphibia > Anura > Ranidae > Rana > Rana temporaria. Next base: position 567,933,840 of record NC_053489.1, on the reverse strand, counting down.
ACTTACCGGAGACCTAATCAATTTTGCGTTCATACGCTGTCTCCATCCTGGTTCGCATCATGGTGGGAAAAGTCCTTTTCCTTTTTTTTTGTTCTCTTTTTTTTTATTTTGTTTTTGCTTTGTTTGCTATGTCATTATGTGTTTATATTAAGCCAGCATGGCCACAGTATGGCAAAGTACAAAAAAAAAAAAAAATTATATCATAAAACCAAAGTGCCCCTACCCAAGTCGACTAACCCATCCCCACCCCCCCCCATACCCAGACCCATCCCTTTCTCTCCGAACCTCAGTCTCTTATTTTATCAACTTTTACTTCACTACACTTCCTATCCTATACCATCCGGACTAGATAACTCTGTGATGACTTATAGTCAACCCAGTCCTGCCATTTAAGTTTGAATCCCCCTTCACCTTCCTCCCCCATAAACTTAAGCTGTTCAATGTAATAAATATCATTTATTTTATCAAGACAATTCTTCATTGTTGGGCTCTCGGGATCTTTCCACTGTTTAGGGATCAGGCTCTTTGCTGCATTCAGGATATGGGGGAGCAAGGTTCTCATATACTGTTTACTATTCATGTTTGTCCCGTGGAACAAACACACCCATGGGTCGACTGCTATTTTAATTCCAGTAATTTCCTTGATTAATGATACCACTTTATGCCAATATCTGTTGATTTTGGGGCACGTCCACCAAAGGTGTGACATGGTTCCGGGTTCCGTACACCCCCTCCAACAGAATCCGGAAGTCTCCCCTTGGAATCGATGTGCAATATCTGGGGTGATATACCATCTTGATAAACATTTAAAATTCATTTCTATCAACCCGCAGTTAGTTGAAGTGATGTGCGTCATCTTCAGTATTTTCCTAAAATCTCTCTCAGTGTCCCCTGTTGCCAACTCTTCATCCCATTTTTTAATATACGGAGGTAGCCCCTTATTTTTTAGTCCCGACAATATTTTATAAATCCGTGAGATCCCACCTCGTCCGCTCGAGGCCAGGCACATACGCTCTAATGGGAGCAAATTTCCCTCTAGCCTGATCGGACGAGGAAGGGAGTCCACAAAATGTTTCAACTGTTGGTATCTCAGCCAATTCAGCTCAAACATTTCTTTGTGTTCCCCAATTTCCTGATAATTACAGATTTTGCCATCTTTCAGTATATCCCTTAATTTTACGTCAGTTTTCTTTATCCAACTCCCAGACAAGCTTTCTTTCCCTGGTGCAAAATAATTTGTGTCGTATAGTGGTATTAGTAGGGAATTGTATCCCCATTTTTCGTTTTTGTGAACCCTATCCCATATTAACATAGATGTCCGTGTAATCGTGTACAAGTGCTCTTTTGACTGTCTGAATTGTGCCGGAATCCAAATCTCCTTTCCTAACCTAGTTTTATTTAAACTACTTTCCAATTTAACCCATAATTTTTCTTTATTTTCTCTAACCCATTCAACCACCCGTGTCATGTGAATGGCCGTATAGTATGCCTTAATGTCTGGTAACCCCAAACCGCCCTGCGCCTTGTCTCTGGTGAGTATAGACATGGCTATGCGCGCTTTCTTTTTCCGCCATATGAATCTAATTAATAACTTTTTTAACGTTTTAAAATATACTTCTGGTATTGCAATCGGCAGCATTTGTAATTTATATAGAATCTTGGGCAAAGTTAACATTTTAAAACTATTTATTCTTCCTAATATGGACCTCTGTCTGGAAGCAATTTTATTTAAGTCCATTTTAATATCGTTCAGTAATGGAATAAAATTATACTGATAAATTGACTCAGAAGATGTTGTTATATTGACACCTAGGTATTTTAATACAGTATCTCTCCAAATAAATGGGAAGTCTTTTTTAAAACTGGTTACATCCTGTGCTTTCACAGTAATATTCAGGATTTCGGACTTTAAGGGATTAATTTTGAAATTAGAAACTTCACCGTAGACTTTAAGAGTTTATAAAAGATTAGGGAGAGATGTAATTGGGTTCACTATATATAACAGAATATCATCGGCGTAGGCCGCAATTTTATGTTCTCCGTCTTCTGTCTGTATCCCCTCGATGTCAGTATTATTTCTAATCGTAGACAGTAAAGGTTCTAAGGACAAAATAAACAATAAAGGTGACAAGGGACAGCCTTGACGGGTCCCATTAAACATCTCAAAAAGCCCGGATACCGTCCCATTTACCTTAACCCTTGCCGTAGGGTGGTTATATAGAGCTTTTATCCACCCCAACATCTTGGGGCCTACCCCATAAAACTCTAAAGTAGTCTGAAGGTATCCCCAGTCTACTCTGTCGAAAGCTTTTTCAGCGTCTATCGACAGTAGTAGACCTGGGGACTTACCTTCTTTTATTCTCTGAATCAGTAACAGTGTCTTGATACTGTTATCCCTACTTTCCCTACCTGGGATAAAGCCCACTTGATCATTATATACCAATGTATTCATGATATTCTTCATTCTACCAGCTAAGATTTTGACGAACAACTTTACATCTGCATTTAATAGGGAAATAGGTCTATAACTGGAACACAATGAAGGGTCTTTACCATCTTTAGGGATAATCGTAATTGCAGCCTCAAGTGCCTCACGACGAATATCCCAATTTGTGCCGATGCCATTCATATAAGCACACATCCTAGGAACTAGGATATCGCTAAATTTCCTATAATACTCCGTTGTTAGCCCATCCGGGCCAGGACTTTTCCCTAATGGGGACTCACTTAAGTTTTTCCTAATTTCCATTTCTGTTATAGGGTCCTCTAGAAAACTAAGTTTATCTACTGGTATTTTTTTAAGACCTGCTTCCTCTAAGAATTTTTTTTGGTATTCTGATCTCCTTTTCACTTTCTCAGGGGGATCATTTTGAGATATCGCGTACAGCCTCCCATAGTATTCTTGGAATATTCCCGCAATCTCAGGGGTTGTAAATACTTTATTTCCTTTACTAGTTTGTATACTTTCAATAAAATTTCTGGTAGATTCATTTTTTAACATTTTGGCTAGATATTTTCCCGACAAATCCCCCCATTGGTACCTTTCTTTCTTAACTTTAAGACAGGCTGATCTATTCTCTTGTTCAATAAGGTCCCTTAGTTCTGCCCTTTTTAGAATAACCGAATGTCCAACTACGCAATCACCTGTTAATTTATGTCTTTGTTCCAGATCAAGAATTGTTTTATATAAGTCATCTCGTTTCTTACTACTTTCTTTTTTTTTAGCTATTCCAATTGCGATCATAATACCTCTGATATAGGCCTTGTGTGTTTCCCAAACTAATGCTTCTGACAGAAATTCTGAACTATTTTCTTTAAAATACAATCCTAATTCCTTTTTAATCTTATCTACAGCCTTTTTGTCTTGCATTAAATCCTCATTAATTTTCCATGTTCTATTATTCTTTTGTATTCCCGCTATGTTTAAATTAATTGATACTGGGGCATGATCCGACAAAGTTACTATTCCGATATCAGAACTTTTGACTGTCTCCAAAGATTCATGGTCCACCAAAAATAAGTCAATTCTGGAATACGTCCCGTGTACAGAGGAGCGGAATGAATAATCCCGTACTTTTGGATGTTGAATTCTCCATACATCCATTAATTGGTGTTGATGTCATTTCTTTTTTAGTAATTTCCATTGTACGTTCCCTCCCCTCTGTACACGCGACGTACAGTCGGCATCTAGATCCAGACAGAGATTCATATCTCCGGCCATAATTACCCTGCCGGACCTAAAATCCATGAACCTCTCAATTACTCCCTTAAGAAATTTAACAGGGTTTTGGTTTGGGCCATAGATATTAGCTATAGAGTAGTCGACTTCATTTATTTTGCCCCTGAGGAAAAGATAGCGCTCCTCGGGGTCTACCATTCTCTCCCCCAGGGCAAATCTGACTCCCCTGGCAAAACCAATGGTGACACCCTTAGCACGTTTAATCGGTGAGTCCCCATAGTACCATAGCGGGTAGTCATGTGAACTTATTTTAAGATTAGAGTCCAGTGAAATATGTTTTTCTTGTAATAGAACTATATCTGCTTTAAGAAATTTTAGTTCTCTCAGAATATTACCTCTTTTTGTAGGGTTATTCAAACCACGAACATTATACGAAAGGATTTTTATGGTTCCTATTTTATCTGCTGGATGGTATATCACCAGGACTACACTGCAGGTTCGGAGAGAACCCCAATCCAAAACCCCCCCCTTTCTCACCACCCCCCCATTCCATCCACCCCCTCCCACCCCTATCTTAGAACCCCCCACCTCCCCCCACCCACAACATCTCCTACCCAACCTACCCCCCCAGAACCTCCCCCTACCTCCCCTATCATAATGGGGGATTGCAGCCTTCAAAAGGCTCAAAGATCCGTGGCCCTCCTTCTCCATCCAGTCCTACGGTTCTCCCCCTGAGGTTGAGCTCTGATGTGAGACCCTCAGAGAGCTGCTGCCACCCACCCCCGGCATCCAGGCCCCCTGTTCCAACTTATGTCGCATGCAACTTAACTCGTAGCCCCACGCTGCTCCCCGTTCACCCCTTCCCCCCTCTCAAAAAAATAAATAAAATGTTGTCCCCCGCCATTTAAAGCCGCCCTACTACTCCCTCATTCTTATTATTGTTTCCTCAATAACTATTTTCCTCTTTTATTTCCTGAGATGAGGTGCCAATTTTGTTGTAATGGTGTGTCAGTGTGTATTCTCCTGTGTTTCACTCCAGCCAGGTATATCTATCAGAGGGATATCAAGTCTCTTGCAAAACTTAGCCAGCTCCTCAGGAAACCTTAGGGTTGCGGACCTGCCTTCCTTCCTCCCCGTTAAACATGCAGGGTAGCCCCAAAAATATTGAATATTATTCGTTTTAAGGTGTTCCAATAGGGGTTTTAATAATCTTCTTCTAGACAGGGTCTCGGTAGAGAGGTCCGGAAAGATCTGTAAGTTAACATCATTAAACTTTGCAGGTCTAGATTTCAAGGCCTGCCAGATTTGTTCTTTATCTTGGAAGTTATGGAATCTGGCGATCACATCTCTGGGTGTTTCCGCAGCCAATTCCAAGGGTTTCCTTGATCAGGCTTTTATTAGGAAGTGGGCTGTCCCCACTGTGGATCCTATAATTCACTTTAATAAAACAATGAATGTACCTATTACGTAGGCAAATATCTAGAAGCCCTTTTCAAATTCCTGTTTTCACCAGCAGGCCCAGCCATCCAACCACCATATATGTGATGTCCATTTGTAAAATCTTAGGGAAATGAACTAAATAGAAATTTAAAAGGATCTGCTGAAAGGCCATTACTAATCATTTAGTTGTGGAGTACACAGAACTTATGTCTACGCCCCTATGCTTCCCTATGCTAATGCCTAAATAGTAAGATGAGTTTTGAACTACAAGCTAAAACTGTGATCTCTGTCACCACCCTGCTTCATGTTGTTCAACCTCCCTATGTCTCTGCACCAGCTAGCAGACCACCATGCTGTTCTAGCATATTTTTTCAGCCAAAAAGTCATTGCCATTGTTCCCCTAACAGAAAGGTTTTGAGTCTTTTACCTTAACATTTTCACTGGTATGAAAAAAAGGGGGCATCTGCCCCATCTTGGATCTTAAAGGATAATTTCAACTTATTTTTTTTAAAAATGCAAATGTTTTTGTACTGTAGGTAAAAAAATGATTTTTTTTTTTCTCAGGAGCCTGCAGAGCATTTCACCCACAATCAGCAGATTGATGGTGCAAGGTCAGGCTCCTGCAGACACTTAGTACATCTGTCTGCCTGTACCACACATATTTGAAGACATTTACTGAAGAGCAGGAAGAGCATAATTTGAGGGCACTGATCAGCTTCCATTGCAGTTCATTAAAAGGATAAGTACAGTCAAAGCTTTATCACAGGAGTGCAGTTCATTTTGCATTCCATAGAAAGAGGGGAAAAAACATGGAACTTTATATGAGGCGTAAATCCACTGGTGAATAAGGTACATATTTATCTTTTATACAGCCATAGGTAACAAAAAGTACATGAGAAAAAAGTGTTTATTTAAAAAGTACAGCCAAAAATGGTACAAAATTAAAAGCATTGGTCAGATAGCTGCAGTGCCGATCCTGACCTCCCTGGGGCCCTAAGCAAAATGACACGTCACATTAATGTTGAGAACGGGGGGGGCTGCTAAATTACATGTCACATTAAAGTTGAGAAGTGGGGGGGGGGCACTGACGACAGTGACATGTCACATTAAATATTAAAGTTGAGAAGCGGGGGAGGGGGTGTTCTGCTATCGGAACTGACATCTTACATTAAAGTGAGAATCCGGGGTTGCTGACTTCTTACCTCTTCTCCCATCCAGCCAGCGAGTTGAGAAGCGGGGTGAGGGTCCGAAAATGACTTCTCACCAGGCGGGGCCTCTACTAACTTGGGGGGGCCCCCTGCAGCTTTGCGGGGCCCTAAGCGGCTTGCATAGTGAGCCTATAGGGTGGATCGGCCCTGGATAGTTGCACACAGCAGCATAACATTGAAACCATAACATCCATAGGTAGTGTACTAGTGGAAACTATACAGACACAAAATATTACCAAAATAGGGATATCTATTAAACATACTGTATTTAAAATTGATGGCCAATGGTAGTTGAATAAATTCATGATAGAAACGGTCAAAATTGCATCCTTATGCTCTACATGTTTTGTGGAAAAATCACTTCATCCGGAGCGGGTGCAATCTGTATGTCTATAAGATATTGGCAATAACAAGTATATATTGCTTGGAAAAACAGAGAAAAAAATGGTAACCTTCTGAAGTTAACTTACTGATCAACTTATACACATTGTGCACATATGGTGTGGATAGCCAGGGGTAGACTATCAACACCCTCCTGGGAACTGAGGGGGCTATATCCATATAGGTCAGATGGTGAACAGCAGGCTGCAATGTGTAACGGCACTGGTGAGCGGGAGTGAACCACAACTGCAGATAGCAAGGAGTTTGGGGGTTCTCTACATCATCTCTCTCTCACATAAAGGAATGTGTTGCGCTACTAAACTTGGACGTATTACAACATGCGACCAAAGCTTAGCATTTAAAATTATAGCATATAGATCAAGATTTCAATGCACTTCTGAATGCAAGCGACTATCAGTACGGGACCCCAGGCGTCACTCCAGTTGGAGAACAGGAGTTTGGGGGTTCCCTACATTATATCACTTCACTTCAACACAATACTCATATAATACAATATAAGTATTTATTCCAATCCAATCCAATCCAATCCAACATAAATAAGTACATTAGGCCACTAAGGGAATAGGTATAGAATACCTTCAACCCTTAGCATAGAAAAGTTTAGAGCGAACATGTCCAATAACTTAGGCCATTGGCCCTTTAACAAGTAAGAACTTATGTCAAGCACGTAGTAAATAGGTATACTGTAGCAACCAGTAATTGCATAAAAGAGACATATATAGCTCAGCTTATTTGAGAGTATATGTTCCTTTAAGATCTTGTGCAGCAAACAGCCAAAACACAACAGACAGTCCCAAGTAGTATGATGATAGAAGATAAGCCAGCTTTAGGTATAGGACTTGTATAACAGCAATATGTGTAGCAGATCTTCTTAAGGCACTACAAGTAACACAATGGGGCTGATTTACTATAAACAATGCGCTACGCCGGTTCATGGCTTAATTGGTGCGCCAGATAAATCATTAATTGAGCGTATGAACCGGCGCAGCAGAGGGCGCAATACAATAATAAATATGTAAAGCCGCCAAGCTCCCTTTAGAAGTCTATGGGAGAAATCAAAAGTGTTCATTTTAAAGGTTAATATGCAAGTTTTTGTCACATTAAGTCCTGCCCCAGGGGACATGTATCAATGCATTTTTTTTTTTTTAAATGGCCGTTTTTTTGGGAGCAGTGAATTTAATAATGCTTAAAGTGCAACAATAAAAGTGAAATATTCCTTTTAATTTCATACCTGGGGGGTGTATAATATGCCTGTAAATTAGCGCATGTTTCCCGTGGTTATAACTGTCTCTGCACAAAATGACATTCTGACGGAAAAAAAGTAATTTAAAAATCACTTGCGGCTATAATCTGAGAAAATTCATTCATAAAAAAAAAGTGTGGGGTCCCCCCGAATTCAATTACCAGGCCCTGCAGGTCTGGTATGGATATTAAGGGGAACCTCACCGTCAAATAGAAACAAAAATTACGTGGGGTTCCCCCCAAATATCCATTCCAGGCCCTCCAGGTCTGGTATGGATTTTAAGGGGAACTCCACCCCAAATAAAAAAAAATGGTGTGGCGTTCCCCCAAAAATCCACACTAGACCCCTTATCCGAGCACACAACCTGGCTGTCCGCAGGAAAAGAGGGGGGACGAGAGAGCGCCCCCCCTGAACCGTACCAGGCCACATGCCGCCAACATGGGAAGGATGCTTTGGGGTCCCCCCAAAGCACCTTGTCCCCATGTTGATGGGGACAAGGGCCTCATCCCCACAACCCTGGCCGGTGGTTGTGGGGGTCTGCGAGTCTTATCGGAATCTGGAAGACCCCTTTAACAAAGGGGACCCCCAACCCCCCCCCTGTGTGAAGTGGTAATGGTGTACGTTGTACCTCTACCATTTCACCAAAAAAAGTGTAACCTTTTTTTAAAAAAGACAATAGCCGGTTTTTGACAATTCCTTTATTAATGTCTTCTTTCCGCACTTCTTCTTTTGTGCATTCATTTGGGGTTCTTCCTCCATCTTCTTCTTCCTCTGCTTCTTTATTTGGTCTTCTCGTCCGCATCTTGCACCGGCTTCTTCTTCCCTGTTGGTTCTCTGGACGATCCGCTTCCAATTGAAGTTCCTGCTGTGTGACGCTCCTGTTCTTCTGACAGTTCTATTATCACTGAGGACACAGCGTCACCCGTTGACCCCGCCCCCTCTGACTCCACGGGGAAAGCCATAGGGAAGTGCCTGTGTAGTACTTGTGCGTCAGAGGGGGGCGGGGTCACCAGATAACGCCGCGTCCTCAGTGATAAAAGAACTGGCATAAGAACAGGAGCATCACACAGCGGGAACTTCAATTGGAAGCGGGTCGTCCGGGGAAGAAGAAGCCGGTGCAAGATGAGGACGAGAGGACCGAAGAAAGAAGCAGAGGAAGAAGAAGATGGAGGAAGAGTCTTTCATGTGTGGCACAAACACTGCAGCTGGCTGTCTCAGAGGGGCTTTTATCACAGCGCAGCATTACGGAGGCTGTGGGAGTTGGGCGCAAAATAGTTGGGCACTTTAAACATTCAAACCTGGTATATTCTCGGCTGCAAGATTTTCAGATCCAGCTTGGTCAACCCATTAAAAAGACTTCAACAAGATGTTCAGACTCGCTGGAATAGCACTTTTTACACGCTGCAGTCTCTGATAGAGCAAAAATGGGCCATTGGAGTATATGTGCCAGAACATGAGCTGCCTGCAACGATCACTGAAAATCAGTGGAATCTCATGGAAAAGATGATCACTATCCTGGCTCCCTTTGAAGAGTTGACTCGGCATGTGAGTTGTTCAGTTTCTTTTGCCTCGGATGTAATTCCTGCAGTGACTGTGCTACAGCGATTATTATCGAAAGAAGTGGCTGAGGACCACAGTGTTAAAATGTTGAAGAACACATTGCTTGGTGCTTTGCAGAAACGGTTCTCTGACATGAAGCAAAATCCACTTTACTGCATCCCTACCTTACTCGATCCAAGGTAATCAATTATTTATTGCTGGCTGCTATTTTGCATTGTTTTTTATTTGAATATTGATGATATGATTCTTCTAACTGACTTTTAACTGAACATGCAGAGATTCTTCTGTTTCTTAAAAAAAACTTGCCACTTGCATTTGAATTAGAAAAGTAATCTACCGCCTGTTACTGTCCAACAGTAAGGCATCATGCACAGTTGCACGCTGGAGCTCAAAGCATCTGCTCCACCCGGCATTTGAGTGTTTTTTTAGCGTTTCCTCTGTCTGTTAACCCCCCTCCATGTTGGCCTTTTTAAAAAAAAAATTGCCTTTTTAACTCCATGCCACAAACGTTTTCCTTACGTGAAAAAGTGCATCACCTATGGTGCACACTATAAGTGATTCAAAACGTGCAATGCATGGGGGACACATAGCCTAATATGGAGGCATAGAGTTCCTTGGCCTTGCCATCCTGAAATGAACCTAATTTTGGTCTGTGAAAAAATGTTTTTCATGAGTTTCATAAGAAGTTGAATGACAAGCTAGGGCTTTAAAAATGTTTACAAAATGTTTGTTTTGACTTTGAGGTACTGTTCTAGTTGCTCCTCCTCATGCCTAACATAACTGTATTGCACTTGGGTTGGTTGATGACGTGAACTGTGATGTTTGTTATACACGTGACATCATCAACAATGATGATTTCATGTTCTGTGGGTGACATTTTAACTTTTCAATTTCAAGGCATAATGCCTGTACAATGCAGGTCAAAGCATCTGCTCCACCTGGCATTTGAGCATTTTTTTTAGCGTTTCCTCTGCCTGTTAACTCCCCTCCATGTTTGCCTTTTTAACTCCATGCCACAAACTTTTTCCTTAAGTGAAAAAGTAAATCACCTATGGTGTGCACATTGCACACTATAGGTGATTCAAAATATGGAGGAATAGAGTTAACACTACAGGCAAACAAAAGGCTCAAATAGAGGGAGCTCAAACGCCTGTAGGAGCAGCTACTTTGAGCTTTATTGTGCAGTCATGTGGCCTTACTGCTGCTAAGTTCTTGGCTACTTGGCTTTGCCATCCTGGAATGAACCTAATTTTGGTCTGTGAAAAATGTTTTTCATAAGAGGTTGAACTAGAAGCTAGCACTTTTTTTTAATTTAAAAAATGTTTACAAAATAATTAATGTTATTTGGGGTACTGTTCAGATGCTCCTCCTCGGGCCTAACATTATATAGCACTTGGGTTGGTTGTTGTCATGACGTGAACTTGTGATGTTTGTTTTATACGTGGCGTCATCAACAATGATGATATTTCATGTTTTGTGAGTGACATTTGAGCTTATCAATTTCAAGGCATAATGCCTGTACAATGCAGCTCAAAGAATCTGCTCCTCATGGAGTTTGAGCTTTTTTCCTGCCTGTTATTAATGCCTCCCCTCCATGTCAGCCCATTGCACACTATAGTTTCAGGAGTTTAGTGATAAGAAAGTGTAAGCTGCCCTGCCACTAGTGTTCCTTGGCTAATGGCCATGAATGAACACATAGGCTAACATGGAGGGGAAGAGGTAACAGGTAGAGAAAAAAAAAACTCAAAAGAGCTAAAACACCTGGAGAAGCAGCTGCTTTGAGCCAACCAAACACATAACCATTCATTGCCATCCTGGAATGTTCTGAAATGTGTTTCTCTTACACATGTGTAAGAAGTTGAACCGGAAACAAACACATTTTTTTTTTAAATAATGTCTTCATTGTGTTGTGAGTTGACTGAGGTACTGTACTGTTCTTGCTTCTCCTCATGCCTAAACATTGTGAATGTGAACTTGCAATGTACATGTCATTGATTACATTGACAACAGCTTTGTGACCAGCAAATAAACATGTTTTATTTCATAATGTCTTTTGACTGCGTTTCAATTCCTCATATTATGGCGACAATGTGCAATTTTTCAAGATTAAAAAAAAAAAAAAAGGTCACATGACCAAAATCAGGTATCGGTAATTGGTATCGGCGAGTACATGATGTCAAGTATCGTACTCGGTTTAAAAAAAAGTGGCATCGGTGCAACCCTACTAACAACGGTTGGCAGAGTGTATATTACCTATTAGGGAGGAACTAAAAGTCTTGCTGTGACAAGAGAGGTAGAAAAGGATTGCTTGGGCTAAACTGCACGTTCCAGCCTTGCCACCATTCAGATTCCATGCATTGACAATTGGCAGACAGAGAACCTCAACTGGCAATGTCTGGATCCATGAGAATGGTCTTTACACCCAGAATTTTTTTCAGACCCGTGTCACAGATGAAGGATGCCAGGTGTGGACCTCCTGACCTCTAAATTCAACAATTCAACACCAAACTAAGCAAGATTGTATTGGTGCAGAGATATTTTGTTGAAAGCAGTGGATGCTTTGATGACTCTGTGGTATCAGTACAACCTGAGAGACACCTTCCCTCCCCTGAAATTCTTACCACAGGATAGCAATCAGGTCTGAATCATCAATTGACCTTGCAATCTTATTCCAAAGACTGGTAGCCTCCCATTCATTGGTCAAGACAAGAGATACAGGTTGTTTCTCTTGTGTGTGTGCCCCCTGTCCAACCTCCTGTGACTATATTTAAAGATTGTTCTGTCCTCTTTACATTATTACTCACAATGTTGTGATCCTTGTTGCCATCACCTCTGTGAGGTGTGTGCCTGAACTTGCAGCTTGTGATGTAAAGAACCCTATTTTGTCTTAAAAACGCATAAGGTAGTATTGAAGCCTAGAGCCTTCTTCATCCGTAAGGTAATTTTAACATTTCACATAAACCAGAACATTGTTCTTCCATCTCTCTCCTTATTGCCATCACCTCTGTGAGGTGTCTGCCCGAACTTGCAACTTGCAAAGAATCCTATCTGGTCTTATATATGGTCTTATATATGCATAAGGTTGTGTTGAAGCCTAGAGCCTCTTTCCCTGCTAAGGTGTTCTACAACATTATTCTTTCATTTTTCTTTCCAGCCCCAGTAAATCAGAGGGGAATTTCAATTTAATGCCTGGATGTATTTTGTCCTGTGTACATGAAACCCTTTGTTTGCTATTCCTGATGGTAACTATTAAGGGAAGCTTAATTCTCAGTGGCTCAGACAGGTACAAGCTTGTAGTCATATAGACAAGTTTATACTCTATCCTTAAAGGAACACTCTACTAGGTCTGTGAGCTATTCTTGGGCTTTTCGGCCTTTTGCAACTTTTTCCGTTTGCAAGGATGCCACTCGGCCTTCTGTTCACATGTCTTCAAATAGGTGAATCTTCAGGTCCTATCTGATGATAGTTTCTGGCATAAGGTCCTTCAGGCAGCACTTTGAGCTGCAGGCTTCCCCCAGTTCCAATTTGTATTTTATTTGGACCAGTTCATGTTTTTTTTTTTTTTTTGCCCACCACTTGTGTGTTTTGTGTCCCTTAAGGAACAAGAAAGAAAATAAAAATGTTGTACTTACTGTAAAATCTGTTTCTTGGAGTTTATTAGGGACATGGGTCCTACACCTCTGTGTTTGTTATCAATGTCCAATATTGCTTTTCTATAAAATGTAAGCATTCTGGGAGTGGGAAAAATTATAACTGGCTGGCCAATGACTTTTTTGTTTGCCAGTGTCCAATTCCTCCCTGAAGACTGAAGTATAGCACATTCCAGTATCAAAATCCTGTGCCCCTTAATGTACAAAATCAACTACAGTACAACAATTCTTTTTTTTTTCATCAAATTATTTTGTAAATGGAAAACACCTGCCCCCCAGAATTGCAAAGAGAAAAAAATATAAAAGCAAACATAATAAATCAATAAAGTATATTTTTTTCAGAAGGCCAATAACATCTGTATATTATTTTTGCCTTACAAATCCTTGTCTGGTCTACTAATCACTAGGCTTTACTTCTTATCCTTATGTTTGTTAATTCTTATCTGTGATAATTCTTTTTCTTGTTTTTACAAATTCATGAGTTTCCTTTTAATCCCCAAATGATTGCAATGAGTCTGCTTCCTGATCTGTTTGCTCTGCAGCGAACAGCAATAGTAATCTTTTTTCTGGAGTTTGAGCTGACAGTTCTACTACATCTAGCCAAAAACGGATCATTTGTTATCATAATACGAGAGATACAAAAAGACTACAGCATGAAAAGAACTAACATTATTTCTTACGTAAATAAAAAGCGGTTACATTTTACATAATACTTAAGTTAAAGTGGACCTTTTAATAACAACTTTGCATGAAAAAATTACTGATAATGTAACAATATAAAGCAACAATATATTTTTTTCAATAAAGTTGCACCTTTTAATATTGAAGACCAGTCTCTGAGGTAAAGCAAGTGTCTTTAACTAGACTGAGTTAATGTCAACACAAAAACTTTCACGTAAATAGATGTCATGTATAATGTATCTCAGGGAATAAGACAATAAAAGACAATAACAACCAGAATTCAATATTCTATCTAATCCTCAAGTCCTTATAACCAATCAAGATCATTTTACTAGAGGGAAAGTAAAACTCCCACAGAGGGAATTCTGAGGACTGGGCAATTAAGACTGGTTGATAAAGGCATTGATATCCCTGTCCACATAGCACCTAAGCTGATATATCCAAAAAGTTTCGAGCTTAGATACACCCCTTAGGCTCGATTCTACTCTCCAATGGGGCGCAAACTTATCGATGATCTGAAAACTGGTGCCCTCAACATTTTTATTGTGTTGTTCAAGGTAGTGTCTGGGCACTGTATGATTGGTGTAACCTTTTTTAATACTGGTAATGTGTTTTTAACGCATACTGTTAGACAGGTAAATTTGGTTGTTCTGCAGGCTGGTCGGTAAGGAGGCTTGGTTTTTCCCTGGACATTCCCCAGGTTTTGTTATTATCTGTGTTAGCCTTCCTATGCCACTTACTGCGATTGCCAGCAATAGATGGGGGCGGTGGACACGTTTTTGTTTCACCTGTGGTGTTTATATTGGTCCAACAGTGCACCAACACCCTTGCAGCCATTGTGCTATATGCTGGGTGTTTGGTGTGCTCCTGTACCTTTAAGGAGGGGTGGCTCCCCTTCAGTCCAGCTGCCCCCATCTATCCGTTAGAATGCATGTGCCTCCACTGTGGGGGCGCTCATTGTTTAGTGTTAGGACCACAGATTACAGGGTGCCTTGGCACGGCTCTGTGGCTCATGCATGCGTTTGCAAATGTGTGTGGACAAAACCCCCTGTTTTTAACGCATACTGTTAGACAGGTTAATTTGGTTGTTCTGCAGGCTGGTCAGTAAGGAGGCTTGTTTTTTCCCTGGGCATTCCCAAGGTTTTGTTGTTAAATGTGCTCACCTACCCTTGTGGAAAAGGTCCGTATGGTACGACCAACGTACTGTTTCCCACAAGGGCAGGTGATAAGGTACACAATGTGCTTGGTGGCACAAGTGAAAAAATGTTTCAAGGGATATTCCAGGGCAGTAGTGGTAGATTTAAAACATGTGGTTTTCTTTCTTCCACATGTATTGTGTACACAGACTTTGCATTTCCGACAAGGATGGAATCCCTTGGATAGTGGAAAAAAACTTACGTGGACAGGAGGGTCTGTAACATTGGGAGCGATTTGTCCTTTTAGTGACATAGCGCCTCTATAAACAGTAATAAAATAATATTGCGCAAGCCACTAGGTGTCGTGAATCAGGCAGCCAACATAACAAAGTGGATACTAAGTGAAAAATGCTGTAAATTAATGTAGCGCCCAAAGTGAATAAACCCTTAAAAGGATATGGATAAAAAGAACCTGATAGTAAAATGATCTGCATCACCAACTAGTCAAATCCCCAAAATATGTGAACCTGTGAGGTAAACACAAACACATAGACCAAAAATACTCAAATAAAGGTCCATATGATAATGCCAAAAAATTGTGTCAATATATACAGTGCTATGATCAAAAAGTGAAAATGATATCTGTGTGAGTTCAAAATTCTTTCTCAGCAGTCCCTGAGAAAAAATAAAATAATGTGCAGAGATGACATATAAGTGATCAAAAAACACAAGTCCTTAACAGAAAACAAACATGATAATGAGTTGCGACAAAAAGGGATAAGAACACCTTGAGTGGTTCAATGACTGAATAAGTCAGTGAGCGTGACACCATAACAGTGTTAAAGGAAAAAAAAAAAGTATTTTTGAAAATGCACATAAAATCTTCAATTGTTGGAATGGAGCCACAATCTTCAAGACACATAACAATCTTCACACATGGGCATTGATAAAAGGGTGGGTACTCTTACCAGAAAAGGTGGACCCTCAAACTACACCATACGGTGGGAGGGTCATTAGAGCTTGTACAGACTCGCGTCTGGATCTGGGAGTCTCCCCTTCAGATGGTCAGAACCAAAGATAGCCTCAGGTGTACTCGATTGTCCAGGACAGAGTAGCAGAAATCAACTCATCAAAATTGCTCCAGACATCCCAATAGTTATGCAAAGAAAAAACATATAGAGGTGCTCCTCATAGTGTAAAAAAGTTTTTTTATTTGCACTCATAAGGCAAATTTCAAAATTAAAATAATGAAAAAGGCTTACAAAGCCACACTGCAGGTAAAAAACAAACAGCAAACTAAAAAAATCCACGGTAAAAAACCACAGAAAACTGGTATAATAGCAGCAGATACTCTCACTTCAGATGGATATGAGAGAATTTCCAATAAGTCAGCAATGGAGTTATAATAGAGCTATCACCCGATCGGTTTCGTCTCGATAGGACTTCAACTGGGGTACTGACAGTCTACTAACTCCACTGCAATAAATACCTGTTAATCCAGATCCGTGACCGCCAACACCTGGTCCCCCTCGCTACACTGGCGTGTGTTCCATATGCATTAACGAAATCCCATTGTGCGTTGCAGAGACCGGAAGTGGTCATAGGCAGACGCTGATAGGACTAAAAAAACTGTCTATCATTATGCTAACAAAGGATAGGAAAACGTGTCTATATAAGTTAGCCAATGGGCGTCAGTATAAGCAAAGCGCGATGACGTCAAGACGTCAGCGCTGCGTTCCAGGATCATTCAGAGGCTATGTGATTGACCAGGTCTCTCCCCTCTCCACCAATGAAAATGGCATGAGAATGGAGGTGTGTCAGACCATCAGCAACACTCATCCACCCTCCCATGTCATGAGAGGCGCCAGGCTCGTCAGCGCTGCGCCTCAACATGCGTTCCAGGGAGTCATTCTTCAAACAGTATAATCTGCAGAGAATATATTGAATCATTCGTGTGCTAACGGAAGACATCTATTCCAAAAAAGGGGGGGGGGGAAACAGGATCATTCCTGGTCATTCTCACAGGCCAAAGGTGAAATGTATCCATAGATTATATTAAAATATGTCAGCGTCATGGGGGTTAGGAAATGGTAAACACGGAGATGGATTAAACAAAACATCTAGCAATCTTATCCAAGCATAGACATCTATAAACAAGGGAAATACACACATACATATTAGTAAAGTAGTCCAAAGAAAGGTAAACAAATACATATGTTGGAACCACGTATAATATATATGTATCAATTGTAAGGACAAAACATCAGAAAAAATGTATATACAAAAATATAAAAAGTTTCTCTATATAAAAAATCTACAATTTCTGATGTGTAAATAAGTACCTTAAATGGTCACCCTGATCAGGATTGGTTTATAAACGCATTTACGTCCCATTCGACGTTCAGTCCGAATGGCGCGTAACTTTTGAGCGTATAGATCCAGAAGACCTCTAATTTAGAGACCCCTCTGATAGAAGGCCCGCCTCTCCAGTGGGGAACAAATTTATCAATGATGGCAAAGGTGGTGCCCTCCAATTTTTTGTTATGTACCTCAAGGTAATGTCTTGGTACTGTATGTTTGTCGCAACCCTTGAGGATCTTCGCAACATGCTCACCTGCCCTTGTGGAAAAGCTCCGTATAGTCCGACCAACGTACTGTTTTCCACAAGGGCAGGTGATCAAATACACTATGTGCGTGGATGCACAAGTAAAGAACTGCTTCATAGGGTAAGTCAACCCAGTAACAGTAGATCTGAAAGAAACTGTTTTCCCTGTGTCCCTGTGTGTTATTCAGACATACCCTACATTTCCTGCAGGGATGGAAGCCCTTGGATAAAGGAAAAAAGGATGGCTTCACTGGTGGATCAATAACATTCGGAGCGACTTGATGTTTTAAAGAGGTGGCCCCCCTATAAATCACCATAGCATTGGTAGGTAAAGTCGGTCCCAATAGTTGGTCTTCCCTAAGGATCCCCCAATGTTTCTGAATGATGCTCTTAATTTGTTTATGCTGTCCAGAGAATGTAGTAAAAAAAGCATTCTTAAATTTTGGATTTTGAGCAGTTTTAGTTTTTTCCACTGTAAGTAAATTACGGTCAACCTTCCCAATCTGTTTTATTTCAGTATCTATTTCAGCTTCCGAATATCCCTTGTCCAAAAACCTCTGTTTTAAAACGTCTGCCTGGACGAAAAAATCTTTTACATCTGAGCAGTTGCGTCGAATACGCAACAACTGACTTTTAGGTATCGAATTAAGCCAGGCCGGATGGTGGCAGCTATCGATGGGAATATAACTGTTGCGGTCCGTGTTTTTGAAAAACGTTTTGGTGGCAAGACGGTTATTCTGGACAAAAATTTCAAGATCAAGGAAATTAATATTGCTAAAACTTGCCTCATAGGTAAGAATAATCCCCACCTCATTTCTATTCAAAGTGGCCATGAAGGTATCCAGCGACTGTAAGTCGCCTTTCCATAGGAGGAGGATGTCCCCACTGGAGAGGCGAGCCTTCTATCAGAGGGGTCTCTAAATTAGAGGTTTTCTGGATCTATACGCTCAAAAGTTACGCGCCATTCGGACTGAACGTCGAATGGGACGTAAATGCGTTTATAAACCAATCCTGATCAGGATGACCATTTAAGGTACTTATTTACACATCAGAAATTGTAGATTTTTTATATAGAGAAACTAATATGGACTACTTTACTAATATGTATGTGTGTATTTCCCTTGTTTATAGATGTCTATGCTTGGATAAGATTGCTAGATGTTTTGTTTAATCCATCTCCGTGTTTACCATTTCCTAACCCCCATGACGCTGACATATTTTAATATAATCTATGGATACATTTCACCTTTGGCCTGTGAGAATGACCAGGAATGATCCTGTTTCCCCCCCCCTTTTTTGGAATAGATGTCTTCCGTTAGCACACGAATGATTCAATATATTCTCTGCAGATTATACTGTTTGAAGAATGACTCCCTGGAACGCATGTTGAGGCGCAGCGCTGACGTGCCTGGCGCCTCTCATGACATGGGAGGGTGGATGAGTGTTGCTGACGGTCTGACACACCTCCATTCTCATGCCATTTTCATTGGTGGAGAGGGGAGAGACCTGGTCAATCACACAGCCTCTGAATGATCCTGGAACGCAGTGCTGACGTCTTGACGTCATCGCGCTTTGCTTATACTGACGCCCATTGGCTAACTTATATAGACACGTTTTCCTATCCTTTGTTAGCATAATGATAGACAGTTTTTTTAGTCCTATCAGCGTCTGCCTATGACCACTTCCGGTCTCTGCAACGCACAATGGGATTTCGTTAATGCATATGGAACGCACGCCAGTGTAGCGAGGGGGACCAGGTGTTGGCAGTCACGGATCTGGATTAACAGGTATTTATTGCAGTGGAGTTAGTAGACTGTCAGTACCCCAGTTGAAGTCCTATCGAGACGAAACCGGTCGGGTGATAGCTCTATTATAACTCCATTGCTGACTTATTGGAAATTCTCTCATATCCATCTGAAGTGAGAGTATCTGCTGCTATTATACCAGTTTGCTGTGGTTTTTTACCGTGGATTTTTTTAGTTTGCTGTTTGTTTTTTACCTGCAGTGTGGCTTTGTAAGCCTTTTTCATTATTTTAATTTTGAAATTTGCCTTATGAGTGCAAATAAAAAAACTTTTTTACACTATGAGGAGCGCCTCTATAAACAACTCCAGCATTTAAAGGAAGAGTAGGGCCTAACAACGGGTCCCCTTTCAAAATCTTTCAATGTTTCCTTATAATTTCCTTAACTTGTTTATGTTGAGTGGAGAAAGTAGTTATAAATGAAGTCTTATGTTTTCGACTCTTGAATGGGCTTAGGGCGTTCCAATGTTAAGATATTCCTATCTACATTAGCAACCTTATTAATCTCTCGGTCAATAGAGTGACTATGATAGCTTTTATCAACAAATCAAATTGTCAGTACTTCATCTTATCTTTTATCCTTATGGAGCTGGGAAGCAGGGTGTCAGATATGTATGTACAAGTTGTATATTACTATGAGTATTTGTTCTATACAAATAATAAGGTTCTAGTCACAATATATTACACATCTGCATGCACAACCAGCAGATGGGTCAATATGTGAGACTATATTTTATCCCTGAATATGGGACAGAATAAGATACAGGTGTGTGGAATATTTATATAATTGTGACCATACAGCTTGAATCAAGTTTTACTATACATTTGTGTGTATATATTATCAATTGTATTGTGAGTTTAATATAATGCACTGTCCTTGATGTGCCTGAGGTATAAATGCCTTGGCCCTTTGAGTTCAGATGGCCTGAGTTGTCACTCACGTTAAGCGGTATGCGGTATAGGGTTGAGCATGGCTGATACGGAATTGTAATGTAGAAGTTTTTCCGCCCACAGTCTGGCAAGAGCATCATTGTTTGCATTGCGGCTGTGCGGGAACAACGTCGTTATCTTCCGCCCATAACATGGCAAGGTCCTCACTGCTGCGAGTGCGGCTGCGCCAGAATGACACGAATGTGATTGGCGTCATTTTGGTGGGCGGGAGGTACATGTGGGCATATATAACTGGCCGAAGATAGGTAGAGTCACACCCTCAGACAAAGTCAGCCAATGACGAAACGCGTCAAGTGCAATATTAATGGCATATGTAGATGATAGCTCCATGCTGATCTAATATTACACTTTGGTGAGTGCATCCCCAAAAGGGAGAACATCCCCCCACGTGGTGATTATCCCCTGGTGAAAGGAGCACTGGTTAAGAACTGTTTTGATCAACTACATCTCGTTTCCCCTGCACCATTATTGTTTCCTATGTGCACCACACATAGAGGTCTTTCAAACGGTGGTTTGACAGTAGCACTGCTACAGAAGTATTCTGGACTCTGGGACATTTTAGAGAGTTTTATTATTACTGTGTGTTTCATGTTTTATGTATTTTAAGCAGCTGCTTTTTTAATCTTATATTCACATTCACACTATACTTGTTTGCCAACTTTCTTAATTGTTTATTCTTAAGCGCTGAGCAGTGCTAATTTTAGGTAGGGCGTCACTAGCACTTTTGTTGAAATTCATTATAGCCGCGAGTGATTTTAAATGACTTTTTTCCTTCAGAAATTACACTTTGTGCAGGGACAGTTCTAAGCACGGGAAACAAGCGCTACTTCACAGGCATATTATACACCCCCCAGGTACGAAATTTAAAGAAATATTTTACTTTTATTGTTTCACTTTAAGCATTATTAAAATCACTGCTCCTGAAAAAAATGGCAGTTTTGAAAACTTTTTCTTGCATTGATACATGTCCCCTGGGGCAGGACTGAGGTCCCCAAACGCTTTTTAGGACAATAACTTGCATATTAGCCTTTAAAATTACCACTTTAGATTTCAAACGTTCGAGTCCCATAGACTTTAACGGGGTTCTAAAGTTCACACAAACTTTTGGTCTGTTCGCAGGTTCTCGTGCGAACCGAACAGGGGGTGTTTGGCTCATGCCTACTGATGATGTGGTCTCTTATAGTGGAGTACAGTTTGCTTCGAAATTTTGGAAAAGTTTTTGCTCAGTCTAGCTTTAACAATTAATCTGTACCCAGTCTAGTGGTCAGACCGAGAGGACCAATCAAACTTTGGAGCAGTAACTGAAAGTTTTTTCACTTATCTTCAGGATGACTGAATGGACTATCTTCCTATAGCTGAGTTTGCTTATAACATAGCTCCACTTCCCAAAGACCTTTTTTCTTAAACACCGGGTATCATCCAGTTTTTATGATCTCCTTATCTCAACTACAATTCCTGCTGTTACCAACAGATTAACTACTTTAAAGGAGATTTAAGAGAAACTGATTTATAATTAGAAAGAGGTTCAGGGATATTACAAGAAGGCAGCTGACAGACATCACATATCACTCCCTACTTTTCATGTAAAGCAGGAACAAAGATTGTCTCTGGACAGCCGCACTCTGAACAAATTGTAGACTTTTATTAAAAGAAAGACAGCACTACAAGTCACAGCAAAATAAAATAAAAAACTTGACTACTGACGCGTTTCACACTGAAACTAGTGCTTAGTCATAGCTAAAAGCACTAGTTTCAGTGCGAAACGCGTCAGAAGTCAGATTTTTTATTTTGCTGTGACTTGTAGTGCTGTCCTTCTTTTTAAAAAGGCTACAATTTGTTCAGAGTGCGGCTGTCCAGAGACAATCTTTGTTCCTGCTTTGCTAAGTGCATTGCCTGCACCTGAGTTGCCTGCAACGGAGGATATTCATCTGGGTTTCCACCTGGAGCGGCTATTCCCTTTCCCCCTACTTTTCATGTAGGTTTCAAAGTTTGGTTATCTACCCAAAATTTTAAGATTTGTGTTCCATCTGCTAAGTTGGGTCAAACGTTTGAAAGACTTTTCCAGATCTCTGTTCAAATCAACCTATTGCTTAAAACTTCCTGACAGCATGAAAATCCACCCTGTTTTTTTACATATCACTACTCAAACCATCTCATGAAAATCCCCTTTATGAAGGAATTCTACCACTTCTCCTAGGGATACTAGGTACCCCTGATGACGTCACATCTGACGAAACGATCGCCAGGACGCTACGCATACACATACTCCGCATGCACGATTTGATACAGATTTGTATTTCTTTTCCTTGCAAGGAATTTTGCTGTATTTTTATACATTTTATTGGAGCTTTCATGCAGTTTCTCCTTTTTATAAAATAAACATCTACAAAGTCTCTCTGCACTAATGGAGTTTTTTCTCTACTTTTTAATATATCATCACTCCATGCTGTTTATGCCATCGGTCCCCTATCTGACGTCTGTGGCTTTCCCTGGAGAGGAACACTAGAGCAACTCCTGTCAGAGGACTTCTGACTCCTCTACAGCTGTGTTTGATCCCCCCGAGTAAGGGTGGTCACAGGCTTTCTGGTAAGCACTTTATTTTACATTCTACACTGCACTAGGGGAGTTTTTTTCTGGATTTCATCAGATCAAGGACTTATTTGTATTTACTGCAAATTGTATTGCGTTCAATCTATTTTGAGTGTGTTTTTTTGTATGCGACTTTTTAGCATCATTGCACAGAATCGCACGGCATTGCTTTACTTTTGTGGAATTATTTCTCTGCAATTTCCTTGGACTATAGTTCCCACAATTTATTTGTATTCTTATTTGTTTGATATTTGTTTTTTGATAGTCAGCAAAATCAATTCTTATTTCATTGTCTGCACATAATGAAATTTATGCACAAGTTCACTTTATTTTAAACTTAGTGTTGCACTGTATTAACTTTACTATAAAGGTTTACTGTGTTGTTTGCACAGAATGATATTTATGCACAGATTCACTTTATTTTATATCTAGCGCTGCACTTTATTATTTTTATGAGGCGTGCGTACCTGTACACCTTACTCCTTACTGGAGCAGTCATTCCCTTGCATGCTAGAGGAGGTGTTGGGCTCCAGCAATACTACTTCTGAATTGATATTCCCACTATTGTGTAAACAAGCATATTTTTTTAGGATGTATGAATTCAGGACTAGCCTCTATAACATGTTTCCATCTGCTGTGTCATCTAACTGTAACCCACCTACCCACTCCTGACCCCATCTCCTGTATGTCTCCATCCTCCTCTAATCTGGCCCTAGCAAGCACTTGATGGGTGAGGTCCAAACTCCCGTACAAGTTGTTAATGCTCTGCAGTTTTGCCAGTTGATTTTTTAGATAAAGGATCTGAGCTTCCAAGCAAACAACTTGCTCCCTTCTTGCACAACAGTATTTGTCCTGGAACAACTGTGCAAGGATCACATACACAAACATGATGTGCCCTGAAACACATTAGCAATCATATCTTGCCTGATTACCTAGCTTCATGGCTTATTTTTGTTTATAAATTATAACTCTGTTACAACTTACAATAATGCTGTAGGTTTTAGCCCTGTTCCATTATTCCTTGGGGTGTGCTATACCATTGGTATAAGTATGAGGACCAATTTGTTATTTAAATATGAATGGATGGAGGAGATTATTTACCTATTAAATGCTTACTCATACATTATTGCAAATAGATTTATACAGCTTAGAGGCGGTGCTGGTGTGAAACCTGTTGGTTTCAGAAGCTGTTTATGACTGCGAGCATAAGGGTGATTGGCAGTGATTATTGGTTTTCTGTCAAGCGGTTTGAGAGAGGTGGTCATTAGTAGCCTTTTGATGTCAGTAGTGACTATAGTAGAGGTTTTTAAACTTTACCAGGTTGCAACTAATAATTCTAATAATATTGTGATATATTTTAATAGTAATGAAAATATTAAATTCATTATGTTTTAGCTGCCTGGTTTTATAGTTATAGCTCAGAGCAAGTATACAGTTTGACAGGTACTATTCATCTGCTAAGAGGATGCTGGGAGCTAAATCAAAGCCAGGCATGATATACAAAGGGCTTCCATGCCACTAGTTAGGGACTGCTGCTCTGTGGGGGCGCTGTGATGTATTACAATAAACTATGCAAAAGGGCTCGAGGACATTCCTTCAGTGGGTCTTCAGACACAATACAGTAGTGCAAAAAAAACAAACTTTAATGAATATCTTTGCAATGATAATATCCATATTTCTCATCAGATAAGGCTCCAACTTTGCCTTTTTTCAAAAATCTGCCTTATGCTGACATTAAAAATAAAAGATTAATGCCAAACAAACAGAATCAGGTAACTATTTATCACCTCACAGCCCCCTTCAAAGTGATTTTTATCATTGAAGCATGTGCTAGCAACTGCAAGGTGTTCAGTATGTAAGTTAATGAAAAGCATTTGTAGACACATCCAGCTGACTCGAGTCTTGGTGGTTTACAGATCTAAGTGAATGTATTATGTTTGTTTATAGCATGTTTTTTTTACTCTAAATAAATGGCATCAGTTTCTGGCATGTCTCACCTTCAAAATTGTCAGTAATCTACTTGTTCTTATTTTCCTTTTATAACCATATTGTGGATTATTTGTATTGCTTAGAGTATATTTACACTAAGTTATAGCAAGCAATCAATTATGCGATCTTGCTGTCTAACCTGCTCTAAAAGGATAAAAGCATCATCTCTGATGATTGAGTATTACACCTTTGTGCAGTCTTTTCTAGCTCTGGTCCTCCAGGAACCACACAAGAAGCCTAGGTACGTTCCAGTTAAACAGAGCCTTGCTGATAATTACATCTGTAACTCTCTGAACAGCAGCAGGCTAGTAATAAATAGCAGCCCTTGTAGATAAATCATGGAAACCCACAGTTATATGTATGACCGAACTCTAAAAATGTTTATGAACATTTTACCACTTCTGACTCTGTTACATACCACTAAGGTAAAGGTCAAACTCAGAACTGTATCATGTTAATTCCTTTCACAAGTCAGTATCTACACTGTTCTTCACATTTGATGATTATAGGGTGTCTGTAAGTATTTAGATCAGTCTTCAAGTTTTGTTAACTTTCTTTCCTTAATTGGTGTGAGTTCCATAAAACATGCACATCACTAATGTTGTAATGAATTCCAGGGAAGTAAAAAAGCAGGATTCACACAATTTAATATTTTGAAAGGTAACGATGAACATGAATATTAATACAAACCATGAAACAGTAACTTTTTATCCTTTCTTTTAAACTTAATGCAGTAATGCGCTTTTGTAAGTGTTAATTAAAAAGACAAAGCTGTTAAAATGCATCTCATTGTAATCCAGTTACTTGTGTCATTATTAAAAATTGGATAGCATTAGTACTGTATATAAAATCATTACATCTTAATTTGACTTCTTAATTAGTTCAGTTTTTAATATTTAGTAGATCATTAAAATATCATGCAAGTGGTTAGGAGTGTTTTAGTTCTACACCTGTAAAAGCAGCACATTCATCTGTGTTTTTATTTGCCAAACTGATCCAAAGGCAGTGTGTTACTAATTCTAAAGAAAAAACAAAAAGGAAAGACAAGGATAACGGAGCAAGTGCAAAGTTAGGCATGTTAAAATAAAATGGTTACACTCACAAGTTTTCTAGAAAGGGGCTCATGTGTGGCCCAGAACAAATGCTTTTCTTGACAGCCAGAAAAAGTGCAAAAATTAACTGCATGGTGTGGATAAAAAAACAACACAGCTTCTGAGTAAGGCCGGGTTCACATTGTCCCCGCATGCGACGCACAGCAGGGGTCCGATGCGTGCTGGTTCACAGGTTCAGGTCTGATTTAAGCCTGAATTTTGGTCTGAAATCGAACCTGAAACGCACCAAAAAAGGCACACATTTTTCCGGCATACCGCATCAGACCCACTGCAGAGATATGTGAATCCGGCTCCATCAAGAGCCAGTCACATTCTCCTGCTATGCGAATTGAATGCGGGGAAACACGCATTCAATTCGCATAGGTGTGAGAGGGCAGAGGACCCGCTCATTGCCTGGAAAGCAACCTCAAAGGACTTTGAGTCCTCACTTACTTTGCAAGAAAGTAAATATTCGTTAATAAGACAAATCTATGTTCACTTTAAAAACATAATTATGTGCATGGTGAAAAAAATATATATTTATTTGCTAGCCCATTAACAGTTTATTAAAATAAACAGAGCTAATTTATTAAGCTCAGTGAACATTTACTTTACATGCTGAACATACAGTCTGCAAATTGAACAGTTCCTTGAGTAAATCAATCTCAATATGCTTTAGTGTTGCCTCACATTTAATGAAGCACCAGACATTGTTTGTGTCTAAAAAATATTGTATTATTTGTTTCAATCGGTTCAAAGCCAGGGCTCAAGTCCTGCAGGAACACGTGGGAACAGAATTCCTGCACTTTTTTCACAGCAGGAACTCAGTTCCCTTTGCAGGACTAGAGCAGCCGAGAGCAGCCGAGCCGCCCGAGCCGATCCTTCACTAAGCGGCGATGCCCAGCTCGAGTCACTGTCAGGGGCAGGCGAACCTTAGTAATCCTTTATGTTACTGGCCGCTTCCTGTTTTTATGGATTTATCAGGTAGTGTGCGGGTATTCCGTCACTTCCTCGATGCCGCAATGTCTCCTGGGAACAATGATAAAAGCTCCCAGGAGACATTGTGGCATCGAGGAAGTGACGGAATACCCACACACTACCTGATAAACCCATATACTGGAAGCGGCCAGTAAAATAAAGGATTACTAAGGTACAGTGGATCGAAAAAAAAAAAAAAACATGCGGTTTAGTAATTATGCATATGAGCGTATAATTTTTTTTTTTTTGGTGGGGGAGTGGATCTTGGGTGGGAGTTCCCACACTTTTTTCCCCAGGACTTGACCCCTGTTCAAAGCCAACACATGATGTGGGTGCACAGGAAACCCTGTCATCAAGGAGGCTAATATATATATATATATATATATATATATATATATATATATATATATATATATATATAATAGGATATGTATATATATACAGTATATTTCAAAATGCATTGGTTTTCATTTCAGTTAGTTTGTTTTCTTATACCATATGGAAACAAGTGTCAAGCCTGTGGCAGCACAGCAATAAATCTGTTAATTTTTAACAAAAACATTATAAAAAAAATGTAGTGTGTCTATCATTACGGGTGTCCTTACTCGGCCTTCACCTCAGCTGGCATTATTTGGTCTGGAAATAGAGGATTTTCCCACTCAACTTCATACAGTTGTAGTACACATACTTACTGCAGCTCAATTAACATTACTAAGCAAGTGGAGAACAAATGACTCACCCAACCTGTCAGATGCTGTACAACGAGTACATCTGTGGTGCTCATATGGACACTTTTACGCTGCCTGTAATGGTAGAATTAAAAAATTTAGACAAGAATGGAAACCCTGAATTATGACATATAAACTTAAATATATATCCTATATTATAATGACATTTGCTAGCTTTAATTGTCTTCGTCTCCCCTTTTTTACCCAAGCATTGCACTGTAGTGGTACCCATGTAGTTTGGTATACTTTCTTATTTATTTTCTTTGCTTTATTTAATTTAGTTTACTGTTGTTTTTGAGATGCAATACAATATTGGTCGAGTGGGACCCATAAAACTACATCGCTTATGGTTTTTCTGTTCATTAACACATAATTATATTGTAAGCTGTACTATTAGAATTGCACTCAGACTAATATTTGTGCTGTTATGATTATTCTGTTATTGTAAAACATTTCCTCTAAATAAAAATGTTATGTGAAAAAAAATAAAAAAAATATGTAGTGTATCCTAACGTGACAATTTTAAATAATTTAAACTATTCTCAAGTCAAGGTATTGGCTTCTACCGAGAGTACTTTTCTGTATACTATTTGTCTACTAAACTGTCAGAATAACCTGAATGTTCAAAAATTTAAAACAACGTCAAAGAGAGTTTCAAAAGACAGGGACTAATTACCCTGAAGAAATGACTTATTTTAGAATGTTTGCATTAGTAAAGCAACAAACCAAAATATACTGTTAAAAAACTAATTTTTAGGGATAATTTTTAAAAAGAAGAAAAAAAGCTCTCCAGTCAAGATGAGCACTTACCTATAGTGACCTGTCAAGTTCTGCCATCAGTTCACCAGAGAATGAAATATAATGCAATAAAGAATCTTTTCCAACATTTATAATAATAGGCCCCTAGGTATTTCTCTGCTGAAGAAAGTTGTTGTTAAACATTCTCCTTTGGAATACCTAATGTTGCAAATACAGGTGTGAGCTTGATAGATATGGTGTCCATATATCTGGTAGCATGAGGACTTTGTAGATTCCAAATTTCAGGGTATTTATAGGTATCTTGTCTCTCTTTGGTCTTTGGTTTTCTCTACCTACCTACATGTATGTAAAAATCTGTTGTTTTTTTTCTAGAAGATTACTAAGAACCCCCAACCATTATATACACTATATTTCCAAAAGTATTGGGACACCTGTCTTTACATGCACATGAATGGCATCTTGGTCTTAGTATGTTGGGTCTAATATTGAGTTTGCCGCCCACCCTTTGCAGCTATAACAGCTTCAGCTCTTCTGTGAAGGCTGTCAACAAGATTTAGGAGTGTGTCTATGGGAATGTTTTACCATTCTTCCAGAAGAGCATTTGTGAGGTCAGGCACTGATGTGGATGAGAAGGCTTGGCTCGCAGTCTCCGCTTAAATTCATCCCAAAGGTGTTATATTGGGTTGAGGTCAGGACTCCATGTCTTTATGGACCTTGCTTTGTGCACTGGTGCACAGTCATGTTGGAACAGGAAGGGGCCATCCCCAAACTGTTCCCACAAAGTTGGGAGCATGAACTTGTTCAAAATGTCTTGGTATACTGATGCCTTAAGAGTTCCCTTCACTGGAACTAAGAGGCCAAGCCCAACCCCTGAAAAACAACCCCACACCATAATCCCCCCTGAACCAAATGATTTGGACCAGTGCACAAAGCAAGGTCCATAAAGACGTGGGGGAACGAGTTTGGGGTGGAGGACCTTGACTGTCCTGCACAGAGTCCTGTCCTGCACAGAGTACTGTCCTGCACAGAGTCCTGGCCTCAACCCGATAGAATCCTTTTGGGAGGAATTAGAGCAGAGACTGCAAGTCGGGCCTTCTCGTCCATATCAGTGCCTGACCTCAAAAATGCCCTTTTGGAAGAATGGTCAAATTTTCCCATAGACACACTTCTAAACCATGTGGACAGGAGAGTTGAAGCTGTTATAGCTGCAAATGATTGACTAACTCAATATTCAATCCTACGGGCTAAGACTGGAATGCCATTAAAGTTAACTTGCGTGTAAAGGCAGCATCCCAAAACTTTTGGTAATATAGTGTATGTTGCAATTTTTTTATGTTGCAATTTTTTATGTTGCATGATATTTGCCCAGCTTTTTATCAAACACATTTTTTCAGGAAAAAAACACAAATGCATTTTAGCGCACAGAAACACAAAATAATACCTGACTTTAGGTAAAACATAAAAGATGATGTTGTGCTGAGTGAAAAGATACCAAACATGTCAAAAATTAAAATTTCACATACCCGTGAAATGGTGACAAACTATGGTACCTATAAATCTCCATAGGGGACACATAGGCTAGAATTAGAATCCCTATGCATACCAGCTTCTTTGATGCTAGAATTATTGCTCTCCCTGTGACATTGATTATGATACCTCACATGTGTGGTGCAATCACTGTTTACATATGCATGTTTGACCTACATTTTATTTTTAATTTTATTATTCACTTCTGATAGCATGGGCCATGACATGTACTCTTTGTTGAGAGATCTGAGGTTTATTAAATCCCGGACCTCTCCTCTGCCCCCCAAGCCAGTTGATCAAACTGAGACAACCAAACCTGGAAGTGACATAATACATGTTGCTTCCGGGATCATTAATCACAGAGGAGGGGGAGGAATGGATGTTCTTTCACATCCACTGTCTGCAGCTGGCCCAACCGATTGTAGCAGTCCTGGGCTCTCCGGTGGGGAGCCTTGTAAAAGTTATTGGGCAGCTGTATAGTTTTTTGGATCACGTTTTCACGAAAGCCTATCATCAGCTGCAAATTTTTATACCAAGCATGCCTCCACCGCAATCCTCAATGCCGGCTGGGAGGATTGCGGTGGAGGCACGCTAGCGAACAGCCTCACGCATCTCTAGCCCGCTTTTGGATGGCTGTTATTGTTTTATCTGTATGGTACCCAGATCCAGTTGGAACCATTATATGTATTTTTTATCTATGTTACCTTTTTTAAAATAAATTACTCCCTGGATTTTACATACTACACTATGCGGGCACTTTTTTCATTTTTCTCATCCGAGTGACACGCTGTGACACGCCGCAAGGGGTACACACCCCTCAGGACCTGCACGGAGGATCGACACTGGCCGGAACCAAAACAGGGAAATATTCCATCAGTGAGAGGAAAGGCTTCATCATCCCATCACCGACTGCATTTCACCCTTTCTGGGGTACATACATCTGGTGAGTGGGGACCCATATGGGGAGCACAAAAGTCACCTTCTAACAGCATTTTGAAGAACAACACTGGAGAATTGCACCTTACTTCACTTCACTTTAATTTATTAATTTCAATTTATTGGAATCAGCTATTCACGCATTGACTGTATATGTTTCTTTGAACATTGATGAAAAAGTTCATCAGCGTATTTTTGTAAACTATTAGGACTATTGGAAAGCATTGGGTTTATATATACCTTTCCATAAGTGTCCAATCAAGCAATTGCTGCGATTTTCACAGATTTTTTACAGTTTATATTATTTGGCATTTGCACTTAAATGTTTTTCACACTGTGGTAATTTTGTGTTCACATCATATATTTATTACCCACTTGGGGTACATCAGAGCACAGGAGGCTCTCACCACACATACTCACTTACCTGATTGCAAAGGATCCTAACACAGTACTACACACGTTTTTGCTTACACGTAGTACATTAGAGCACAGGAACTTTTCACGAGATGTAGTCACTTACCTGACTGCACAGGATCCTGACAATCCTGCATATGTTTCTGCAGAACACAACTATACTACTACGGGGATACTCCACCTAATCTCATTTACCCTACCTGGGCACCCATTGATACTAGTGGCCACGGCATACAGTAGGTAGTTTTCGATTACTGCCTGTCAGAATAAGGGTACTCCACACCATAGGGAACACAAACATCCTTGACGGTTACTATTATAGGGAGTTCATACCACATATGAGCTAGCCCTGCGACAGGGCACCCGACATAGATACATCTGTTCCTGGAATTTAACACTCTCCTCATCCCCCCTCTTCACATGACAAGAGTGGGCAGCGCCATTTAACCCTTCATTATATAATATACTACACAGGTCTCTTCATTGGGGTACTACAGGGAGGCTGCAGCCCTCACCCGTTACCTTGGCGCGTATTTTCTTTATTATAATATCTTTTCTTTGCTATACTGTACATAAATCAGATCCATTTTCTCCAGTTTCACGTCCAACAGAAAATATTATCTTAACACAAATGTTATTTTTGCTACATTAGTCTTTCTGGCACGTGAATGGTAATTTAGGCATTCCATTATGCAAAGTTTGATATTTTAATATTTCAGATGTCAAACAAAAATATCACCGAGAATACAGAATTCATCCAATCCTTGACCCATGTAAATGTGATAGAATATGATTAAAATGGAAATATTATATATTTATTTGTACTGTAATAAAACCTAGCAATTTATATAATGAAGCTAAAGTAACATCCCTGAAGTCCAATGAACATAAACAGACCTTTAATTCACAGTGTCCAGCAAAGGTTATTACAAAGCAGATATCATAGTTTTTACTTCCTTATTTATTGGAATAATACAATACAATACAATAATAAAACACTGTGTACAAATTACTGTTTTTCATAACATAACCATGATCACAGCTTATATAACATATCCAATATCTAATAAGAAGTCATGAAAATGTACAACATGGCAGAATAAAAGTAAAATTAACATTAATCTTCACAGTAGTATCCACTTACATGTTATTCATCTCTGCTTGAATAGAGTCTGGTGCATAACTTACATTTTGAAGGTCACTAGGAAATTTCAGGTTCCATTGTGTCCAAATTTATTTAACAAATTAATTGTTTTAGCAAATACCAATATTAAAATACAAAACGTAATATTACAATATAAAATGTACATGCTGTTATGCTTTACTTTCAGTAAACCAGGCAACAATACCAAGCTGCCAAGACCGATTTAATTATCATTTTTTCAGGATGTAAAGGTCTGTACGCAAAGCTCAAATCCGGAAAGATTTTCTTTTATTTGTAGTAAATCCAATCTATTACCCATTGGAGTACTAACAAACAAATCCAATTCCTTTAATATTGTGGTCATTAGAGGGATTTAGCTTATTCCTCACAGATCTGGACTAATAAAAGCATTCTGTCAGGAGCAATAAAGCACTGATGTTTCCATGGAAAATTTAAATTAAAATATAAGATTAGAATATGCAACAAACTTCAGCAAAGACAACAATTCTAGATCTGTATTTTGTAATGAGAAGATTATATTTCACTGACTCATATAAGCTTGATTAATAAGGCAAAGTGCAGCAGTCCATATCTACCAGCCCTCCTGCCTGGACAAAAATGTAAAATAATTTGAAGGATATTGTACTTTGCTTATCACTCTTGCTGTGTGAATTATCTTACTAAATAAGCCCCCTTTTGGTTTACCAGTGTTATCTTCTTTTGATGGAAATGAAACTAAGAGACTTAAGCCTCGTACACACGATCAGTCCATCCGATGAGAAGGACCGTTGTCATCGGTTAACCGATGAAGCTGACTGATGGTCTGATGTGCCTAAGTTAAATAACCGATCGTGTAAGAACGCTGTGACGTAAAACACAACGACGTGCTGAAAAAAATGAAGTTTAATGCTTCCAAGCATGCGTCGACTTGATTCTGAGCATGCGCGGGTTTTTAACCAACGCTTTTGCATACTAACGATCGGTTTTGACCTATCGGTTAGGCGTCCATCGGTTCAATTTTAAAGCAAGTTCCTATTTTTTGGACCGAAAGATAACTAACCGATGGCGCCCACACACGATCGGTTTGGACCGATGAAAACGGTGCATCAGACCATTCTCATTGGATGGACCAATCGTGTGTACGCTGCCTCACTGTATAAATTTGCCTGTAAAAGGTTGATTTTCCGCTCATGCACCTTGTTTCTTAGGTTTGCCATTGTGGGGTTTGTTGGTTGCACTTATACTGCACATTTTTTGTCCGTATTTCCATGTATGTTTGTGAGATCAAACAGCACATGTTGATGTTTATTAGTGTCCAAACGGAAAATTATATTTGCAGCTACATTAAGATCTCTTTCACACTGGGGCATTTTTCAAGCACTTTCGGGCTAGAAATAGTGCCTGTAAAGCAACTGAAAAAGGCCTCCACTGCAGCCCCAGTGTGAGAGTCTGAGTGCTTTTACACTGGGGAGATGCATTTGCAGGACATTAGAGAAAGTCCTACAAGCAGCATCTTTGGGGGTGGAGAAGCGGTGTATACACCACTCTTCCTCCGCCCCTGGCTATTAGACTGTATGGGCAGAGCTGCAGAAGCGCCTAAAAAGCTATTCAGCAGCAGCGCTTTTAACCCTTTCTTCAGCCACTAGCGGGGGTTAAAAGCGCCCTCTAGCGGCCGAATAGCATTGCTAAAATGACGGTAAAGTGCCGCTAAAACTAGTGATGCTTTACTGCCGACGTGGTGTGGCCACAATGTGAAAGGGCTCTTATTCCCGTTACATGTGAATGAGTGTCATGTTTAAAAAAAAATGCAAATGCTGGTGAATATCAAGGAAAAAAACGTGCCTGGATTGAACTTTTTTATAATTTTGCCCAAAATGTTTTCAAACTCAGATGCCAGTGTAGCGCCTGTGTACTTTTCAGTACAGGTGCTATGTCAAATTTAGTGGGATGAGAGAGTTATTTGCTCTCATCCATGTTGATTTGTCTAAATTCGGCTGTTGCCAGCCCTGAACTGTCCTGTGGGTCGTCCTGTGCTCCAGAGATGTAGTTCCATCTCTAGATGGCAGGTGGCGCCAGAGGGGTCCAGGCGGAGGCGCCCTTTCTCCAGCAGCCAATTAGAGGAGTGTTTCCCTCGCGGGGCATGCTGGTGGAGGGTATTTCTGTGGCAGACGCCATTTTTCAGGGTTCTTCGCGGGTTCCTGGTTCCAGGTGCGGCACCCACCTTTAGGGTGTGCGCACATCAAGGGCCCCGGCAATATGACCTACCAGGCCGGGGCGCACGTGCTACGCAGAGTTCCTGACTCTGGGCCCACATGGCTCACATGGCTCGGAGCAACTGATGCTGCCATCTTCTTAATAGAGATCCCCCATCTCTATTAAGAAGATCCCAAGCGAGTTGTGCTGTTCGGTGGAGAGTCGGTCTGAGGTAAACGGGAGGCAGGTGATCCAATAGGGCTTAGACGAACCATCGGGGATCTGGGTGACCGGACACTGACAGGTTGTATGCTGCAAACTGTCAGTCGGTGGCCACAAATATAACAAGTCTACCTGAGGGAGATTCAGGCAAATTATTGACTGGGAGGATGTTCTCAAGTACTGGGCCTGTGGCAGAGGTCTCATTACAAATCCTAATTCTATTGGAGCCAAGTCAGTGGCAGAGACTTGTTCCTTCCCAGAAGTTCTAAGTGACACTCTGGCTGCCAGGCCTGTGAGAGGGACCTGTCCAGGAGCACTTTACCCACTCCGGCTGGAGTGGCGACGAGGAAAGAGTTGCTATTAGAAGCAGGACTGCAAAGGCCTGAATCTGCAAAGTTTCTCCTTTTCATCAACCTACTTCTACAGTAGGTGACCGCGATATTGTGTCAATCTCGCTCCCTTTGTCGGCGAGATTGACCACCTACGAGCCCCATCGTACCACCTGCGGCCCCCCCACCCCAGAGCACCCTCTCCCTATGTTGATAAGGACAGGGCCTCTTCCCGACAACCCTGGCCATTGGTTGTCGGGGTCTGCGGGCGGGGGGCTTATCGGAATCTGGAAGCCCCCTTTAATAAGAGGGCCCCCAGATACTGGCCCCCTACCCTACGTGAATGAATATGGGGTACATCGTACCCCTACCCATTCACCTGGAGGCAAAGTGTAAAAGAAAATAAACACACAACACAAGGTTTTTAAAGTAATTTATTAGACCGCTCCGGGGGGCCCCCTCTCTCTTCTTTAGCTCTTTTACCAGTGGGGGGCTTCTTCTTCTGCTCTCAGGGAGTCTTCTCCGCTCTCCGGGGGGTCTTCTTCCGCTCTCCGGGGGTCTTCTCCCATCTTCTCTGCTGTCATCTCGGCGCTCCCCGGTGCCTTCTTCTTCAGGGTTGGCCGCCGCTATCTTCGTGTGTTAGCTCAATTACTAGTGGCGGCGCAAGCCCGCTCTTCTGTGACGTCTTCTTCTCTTCTCCCGATGTTGACACAATGCTTCTTCCCGCTGCAATGACGGGTGCGTGGTTCGCACCGATTTATATAGGCCTCTTATGATGTCACAGTCCCATCATGCTCCGGTATCTACCACGTGGGTAGGTACCGGAGCATGATGGGACTGTGACATCATAAGAGGCCAATATAAATCGGTACGAACCGCGCACCCTTCATTGCAGCGGGAAGAAGCGTTGTGTCAACATCGGGAGAAGAGAAGAAGACATCACAAAAGAGCGGGCTTGCGGAAGATAGCGGCGGCCAACCCTGAAGAAGAAGGCACCGGGGAGCGCCGAGATGACAGCGGAGAAGATGGAAGAAGACCCCCAGAGAGCGGAAGAAGACCCTCGGAGAGCGGAGAAGACTGCCGGAGAGCGGAGAAGACCGCCGGAGAGCGGAGAAGACTGCCGGAGAGCGGAAGAAGACCCCCAGGGAGCAGAGAAGACCCCCAGAGAGCAGAAGAAGAAGGCCCCCCTGGTAAAAGAGCTAAAGAAGAGAGGGCCCCCCCGGAGCGGTCTAATAAATTACTTTAAAAACCCTATTATTAAAGGGGGCTTCCAGATTCTGATAAGCCCCCCACCCGCAGACCCCGACAACCAACGGCCAGGGTTGTTGGGAAGAGGCCCTGTCCTTATCAACATGGGGACAGGGTGCTCTGGGGTGGGGGGGCCGCAGGGCGCCCCCCTGCCCCAGAGCACCCAACCCCCCCCATGTTGAGGGCATGCGGCCTGGTATGGCTCAGGAGGGGGGCGCTTGCTCGTCCCCACTCCTTTCCTGTCCAGCCGGGCAGCGTGCTTTGGACACGGGTCTGGTATGGATTGTGGTGGACCCCACGCCGGTCTCCTTACAACCCATACCAGACCTAAGGGCCTGGTATGCCCCTGGGGGGGGAACCCATGCCGTTTTTTTATTTGAAATTTGGCGTGGGAGTTTCCCCTCAGGATTCATACCAAACGCCGCAACTAGAATTGGCGGGAACCCAAGTCGGATCCCAGTCGCTTCTATGATGCGCTCGCTGGAATGTGCTTTGTCTATTCCAGCGAGTGCGAGATGTCGGCACCCTGTCTCCGAGAATCAGCGCGATGCTGTCGTCCTGGAAACACATTCTCGGCAACAGGTACTGTATCTACCTCAGTTGACTGTTGGTCATGTTGGACCAGTAATAAAGCATAGAAAACGTCACCCTGCTATCTGGACATTCCGTTATTGCTTCTCTCCATCATCATTATCCCTAGACACATCGAAGAGGTAACATAATTATACCGATCCCAAATCTAACCAGCGGCCCCTGAGGGGGTAGCGCTACACCAGTTTAACCACTTAAAACCCGGACCAAAATGCAGCTAAAGGACCAGGCCCCTTTTTGCGATTCGGCACTGCGTCGCTTTAACTGACAATTGCGCGGTCGTGCAAAGTGGCTCCCAAACAAAATTGGCGTCATTTTTTTCCCACAAATAGAGCTTTCTTTTGGTGGTATTTGATCACCTCTGCGTTTTTTTGTTTTTTTGTGCTATAAACAAAAATAGAGCGACAATTTTGAAAAAAAATCAATATTTTTTACTTGTTGCTATAATAAATATCCCCCAAAAATATATAAAAAAACAATTTTTTTCCTCAGTTTAGGCCGATACGTATTCTTCTACCTATTTTTGTTAAAAAAAAAACCCTGCAATAAGCGTTTATCGATTGGTTTGCGCAAAATTTAGAGCGTTTACAAAATAGGGGATAGTTTTATTTCATTTTTTATTTATTTTTTTACTACTAATGGCGGCGATCAGCGTTTTTTTTGTGACTGCGACATTATGGCGGACACTTCAGACAATGTTGACACATTTTTGGGACTATTGTCATTTTCACAGCAAAAAATGCATTTAAAATGCATTGTTTACTGTGAAAATGACATTGCAGTTTGGGAGTTACACACAGCTCTCCCCGTTCTTCAGCTCCGGGGACCGATCGCGGGACTCCAGCGGCGATCGGGTCCGTGACCCACGCCTGGGCATTATATAATCACGTACAGGTACGTGATTGTGCCCAGCCCTGCCATTTTGCCGACGTATATCGGCATTAGGCGGTCCTTAAGTGGTTAACTGCCAATCACGTGGTTGTGCGACGTGGCTCCCAAACAAAATTGACGTCCTTTTTTTCCCACAAATAGAGCTTTCTTTTGGTGGTATTTGATCGCCACTGTGTTTTTTTCTTTTTTGCACTATAAACAAAAATAGAGTGACAATTTTGAAAATAATTCAATATTTTTTACTTTTTGCTATAATAAATATCCCCCAAAAATATAAAAAAATATGTTTTTTTTGTAAAAAAAATCGCAATAAGCGTTTATCGATTGGTTTGCGCAAAATGTATAGCGTCTACAAAATAAGGGATGATTTTATGGCATTTTTATTAATATTTTTTTTTTTTACTACTAATGGCGGTGATCAGCGATTTTTTTTGTGACTGCGACATTATGGCGGACACATTGGACAATTTGACACATTTTTGGGATCATTGTCATTTTTACTCTAGTGCCTCTTTTTGTTATGGAAACTCAGATGACACTCGTGAGCTGGCTGTCAGAGTGGCTTCCGGTATCCCGCTGATGTTTTCGCGCCTTTTCTTGCCTTTAAATACGTGGTGTTTGACGTACAGATGCAATCTCCTTTCCCATGGGAATCCTATTACGGGGAAACACGTCGGGTGGAGTCAGCATCTTATACGTCACCACGCACGAGGCGGTCTGGCAGAAGCTGCATCTGTCTGTTTTTTAAACTTTGCTCGCTTTTTGTGAAACAGCATTTTGTATGTGTTTTAATAAAACCCTTGAAACGAATGCTGCACCATAAAGTGTCTCTTCTTCTGCCGCATTTAAACCTTACACTGACCTGGGGAGACTACCGCTCAAGTGTGGAGGAATATATTGAAACAGGAGCTCATTGCAACGCCAGCAAAATATCTCATAGGAGGAATCCTAGGATGGTCAGCCGTGGACGTTTGAGTGTTTCCTGATATGCTTCATATTGTCTACAATCTGGAAAGCGGCGGTGACCGCTACCTTTTTTTATTCAGATGAACAGAACATCTTGGTGATTTGATTTACCTGCAGTCAAGCCGTTTTTTCCCTTGTCCTATATTTTATTTTACTCTCAGCTTAGACGGACTGTGATACTGATGGCTTTTACTAACAGATGGTTCTTTCCTTTGATGGACTCACATATATTTATGCACATAAACATTTCTGATGTGGTTTTTTTTCATTTATTTATTTTTGAATTTTTGGTTGATTGCACATCTTTTTGGTTTACTAATTAATCAATTAACACGTTTGTGGATTCCTATCTTTTTGGGTGGTAGCGCAGCTAATTTTTTATTTACATTTTGCACGGACTGAAGATTTAAGGTTTTTTAGTTGCAGCACCACCTTTCTCCCGCCTTTTTTATGTGATTTTTTTCACAATTTATATTATTTTCTCACTTATTCATGTACCTTTGTCACATTATATTGATTTAGTAAGGGGTTTAGCGCAGATTTTTTCACCTTTACACAGTTTTACCTGACCTGAACAGTTTTATAAAAAGTGTTCTTTGCAAATTGCAAACAGTTTTCGCAAATTGAGTCATGTACAGTAAATATTTTTACTAGACTGTTTAAAGGTGTACAAAGATGTTACATATAATCTTTCTAGATTTAGAATTTTGATTATAACAACAAATTCAACAGGAGTGTGTATGTTTCTCTTATCCACATTATGTCTTAAACTTCATTGCTGATAAAAAAAATATTTTACTGCCAACCATACCTACATATTTTTTTGAGTCTGTATAATAGGAAATTATATTGAAGGGGATAATTTGTAAAGATCTTAAAAAAATATACTAATTGCAATCAGAATTCCAAAATCACAAATGGAATAAAGGTTGATGATAAAATCCCTAAAGCCTGAGTGGTTTTAAAGATTATACTAAAAGTTTGATTTTGATGAGAAGCAATATCTGTTTCCAGAGGGAGGTGAAATATTATACACTCATCAATTATGCATTCTTTTATATCTTTATGGAAAAGAATTCATAGACGTGCTATCATTTTGATTAGGCCATTGCACTTAGATTTAAAATTGCTTAAATCTCTGCAAATATGATACATGATCTTTGCCTGGCTTTTACATTTTGCACATCTCAAAAAAATAAAATAAAATTATTCTTTCTTTAAACTTGAATTCACTGTTATAATTTATTTTAAAAAATGAATAGAAAAATAACTTAAATAAAAAAAAAGTGAAACCTTAGTTACAAGATACATTTATAACTCTAAGACCTTTTGACATTACATTTCAGATACCTATATTATTCAAACGAAAAATTTTCTAAATCAAAGTGTGATCCCCAGAGATTTATTGCAGGTAAATGAGGTGTATTTGCAGTGTAAAGGCCTGCAAAATTGAGAATTGTTTTCACATGGGAGCAGGCTACAGAGTTAATACTATTGCAAGTTCATTACAAAGAAACAGAGCATATATATATTTGACATGTTACACAGCTTTTAGACATTGTGAAACAGGTGTGGCAAAAAAGTAAAATATTAAACCATAAAATGTCAAAAGCAAATGTGGAATGCTGTAGTAATTGAGCTCTTTTTTATAACTTAGTATTTTTTCAGATAGATCAAATTATATTTCTTCTTCCTCTGGTCAACCATTTCTGTGTCACAAACTGTGGTGAACGGGAGTGAACCACAACTGCGGTTAGCAAAAGATTTCAATGCACCTCTCTATGTTATGTAAGATTTCAGTATTGGACCCCGGGCGTCACTCCAATCAGAGCACAGGAGTTTGGGGGTTCTCTACATCATCTCTCTTACACAAAGGAATGTGTTGAGCTACTAAGGGAGGACGTATTACAACACGCCTCCAATCCTTAGCGTTAAAAGATTATAATGCACATGAATGAATGAAAAACGTATAAAGCGTGGCGCATGCGAACTGAATCGCTTCTGGGCGCTAGTTGTTCCAAAGATTCCAATGCACTCCTATATGCAAGTGATTATCAGTACCGGACCCCAGGCGTCACTCCAATCAGAGAAGAGGAGTTTGGGGGTTCTCTACATCATATCACTTTAACATAAAGGAATGCATTAGGCCACTAAGGGTGCAGGTATGAGCATTAGCATAGAAAATTTAAGGTGAATATGTTCAGTAACTTAGGGCGTGAGTCCATAAACAAGTAATAACTTATGTCAAGCACATAGTAAATAGGAATAGTGTGGGCAACTGATAGTTGCATAAGAGAGGCAAATATAGCTCAGCTAAATTGAAAGTTTATGTTCCTTTAAGATACTTCACAGCAAGCAACTGAGGACACAACAGACAATCCCAAGTAGTATGTTAGTTCTTGGTAAGCCAGAGTCAATTACAGCAATTGATTAGAAGTTATATATGTAGTAAGTAATACTAAGCACTACAAGTGAAACAATTGCTACTTATCCGTTTGCAGGGCTTGAGTCTTGCTGTATGTTAGCAGCTGTAGGATTCCGTAGTGTAGGGTGGCAGGAAGGAAGATATCTTTAAGGTGTCCCCAGTAATGGCAGCATGAATGCAGTGAAGGCATTAGCTAGACGGCCATTGACGGCCATAGAGTCCAGTAAGGCAAGTTTTGCAGCATGGGGATCGATGGTGCCAGTAGCTGTAGCGTGGCCGGCTACGGTTGACAATAATAGAACGGCGTGTGTAATACACGCCATTCTGTTTACACCTGAGAGGCATGTGTGCCGAATGCAGCACTGATTACATTCGGCATGTCCACGTTCCAAGCTGGAACGCACGCGGCACCGGGCGATGGTGTCATCGCGCGGTCGCCGTATACGTTCCAGTGTGAAACGCAATACGGCAAAAAGCGATGTTTATATTCTGAGTGTAACTGGGCTGAGTAAAATTGAACCCTGAATTCAGATTAATGCCATTTGAAGTTGCATCATGGGTATGAGAGGGACTAGTATTAAGGGCAAAGGCAGTATGACAAAATTTACAAAATGTGCATGGCAAACATGTGCCCTTTCGAATGTAGTTGTCAGAGCATATATAAGCATGTAAAGCATATATACCGTATTTATCGGCGTATAACGCGCACTTTTTTCCCCCTAAAATCAGGGGGAAATCGGGGGTGCGCGTTATACGCCGATGTCATTTTTTTTACCAATGGGGGGGAGCGGGGATTGGGCGGGGGTGTTTTGCCGGCCAGATTCCTACCTCTCCTGGGACGCCAGCGTACTGAATTGCTCGTCCCTTCTCTCCTCTTCTTGCTCCTCCTCCCCCTCCGAGTGTAGCTTCAGATTGGAGGAGGAGAGGGGTCACATGAGAGGAGAGCGATCATGTGACCAGCCGGGGAACACAGTATGAATGGGAGGAACTGTCCGTGCTTGAACACAGGCTACGGTATGTAGAAGGGACTGGCAGTGATTTATTTTTAAACTGGCAGCTCTCAATGCACTGTACAGACAGGAGGCAATACCAAGTGTTGGAAGTAAGAGACAGCTGGGGAGAATAAGGAAAACAGAGGCTGCAGATATAAGCTGAGGCAGAGCGCTGAACATTGAAACTGGTGGGGGGATAGCTGTGGATGTGGGTGCAGAACAATCAAATGCATATGCATATACATCAATAAACATTTACGATGTGGGTTCAGAGCTTAGCTGGAGTTGAGAGGACAAGTGATGAGCTGTGGACAGGGGTGCAGAGGTAAACTGTGGGATAGCAAAAAGTTGGCTGGCAGTCTCCTGGGAGTGCAAGGGGGCTGTGTAATGTAAATGAGCTGTACTGTGCAGGGAGACAATGCTGTGTAGTGTATGGGGGGGGGGGGGGGGGGGGGCTACGTAGTGTGCTGAGATCTATGCAATGTGCTGATATCTATGCAATGTGCTGATATCTATGTGTAATGTGATGAGATCTGTGTAATGTGATGGTATCTATGTGTAATGTGCTGGTATCTATGTGTAATGTGCTGGGATCTATGTGTAATGTGCTGGTATCTATGTGTAATGTGATGAGATCTGTGTAATGTGCAGGGGGGGGGCTTTGGAATATAAAAGGTGCTGTTGAAAGTTTTTTTCCTGAAACTTTCCTCTTAAAATTAGGGTGCGCGTTATACGCCGGTGCGTGTTATACGCCGATAAATACGGTAAGTAAAGGGTATATTTTGTCCGGGACTGAGTGATTGTACAATATATACTGTATATGTGAAGTGACAGCACTATATAAGTACCTGTAATAAATAAGAATACAGTAAATACATTTTGTTACAATAGTACATTTTTGAAGGATAACAGTGACATAATGATGGATTGTACTCTTTACTATTTTCTTTAAAGCCTTAGTAGAGCCAAAATAAAAATCAGAAAAATCAGCACAGGAGACATAATTTACAGTCAGTAGGATGTGTCCCTTGTGCTGATACCTCTTTCTAATGTTAAATATTACTCTGTCCATCCCCCTTACCGCCCCTCAGTGTAATCTTCCGGTGCAGTGGGGGTTAATGCAACTAAAGGGGTGTTACAGGCTCCCATTAGGAGAGCCTGACTATGACCACCCATTCTGCACCGCTGCTCCATTCATAGTACATGTACTACACATTATATGAATAAATAATAATATTGAATAGAGAAGTAATTTACAAGAAATAAGTAATTCTTATTATGTATGTCCTTGATTGTACAAGAAATAAGATTTTTTGTAATCTAATATAAAGTATTTTACTGGGAAAAATAATATTTTTCTAACTGGCTTTCAATTTTCTTTCTGATATAAATCAAACAACTCTTTGCTAATTAATGAAGTTTCATTTTTCATGCTATGATGGTTTTCTTTTGATATAATTTGCCATTCTGACTTGTGGTTGCTACCAAGCGTATATATGTACATGTGCTAGACTTGAACTTACAGATATACTGCTAATTAGCACTGTTCAGCTGGTTTTCTGCAGAATGAATTTTGACTTTTGGTGATATTTTATGCTGTACTGGAAGCCTTGTCATGCACATTAGACAAGGGTGTAAAGACTTAATTAAAGATGAACTTTTAGCCAGTAATTCCTGCTTTAATGTGTATTGTGTCCAGAGGAGTTTCAGTGCAAAATAAATTTGTCTTTCAATGCTGACAGTATTTGTCTGCCTCTAGTCCCATTTACTGCTTACAATGGTCATGTGTTTGGAGGAAATAAATGGGATGCATGGTGAATGGCACAACTAGGCAGGGGTTGCTAAACAAAGCTCACCTGATCTTTGTCCAGACTGAAATGTTATTTATTAAAATATACAATACAACTTAACTGCTTATGTCATAAATTATGGTATTATCCACATAAATCATGCCAATTTTTTGCTGAATTAAAAAAATACTTCTACTTCGACCCACTTCTCCTCCAGAGGCTAGGTCTACAATTCAGTATAACTTTTTTGGTGGAAATGAGCTTAAAAGCTAAATGGTATACATACCTCCTATCTTTATGAGATTAAAAGATATGGCACATTTTAGTTCAAACATTTATAGGCAAAACCTTTTTGCCGCGTACACACGATAATTTTTCGGCATGAAAAAAAAACAACGTTTTAAAAAAATGTAATTTACAATTATGGTGTTTGGGCTTCACATCATTTTTCGGGTTCTGAAAAACAACAATTTTTTTTTCGAACATGCTGCATTTTTAACGACGTTTTAAATTATGTCGTTTTTCGGGTTGTAAAAAATGATCGTGTGTGTGCTAAAACGACGTTAAAAACCCGCGCATGCTCAGAAGCAAGTTATGAGATGGGAGCGCACGTTCTGGTAAAACTACCGTTCATAATGGAGTAAGCACATTCATCACGCTGTAACAGACAGAAAAGCGCGAATCGTCTTTTACTAACACAAAATCAGCTAAAGCAGCCCAAAGGTGGCGTCATCCACATGGAACTTCCCCTTTATAGTGCTGTTGTACATGTTGTACGTCACCGCGCTTTGCTAGAGCATTTTT
Organism: Rana temporaria; assembly: GCF_905171775.1. Taxonomy (NCBI): domain Eukaryota; kingdom Metazoa; phylum Chordata; class Amphibia; order Anura; family Ranidae; genus Rana; species Rana temporaria. The sequence goes on along the minus strand of NC_053489.1, from coordinate 567,888,877 downwards.
TTAAAACGATGGTGTGTGGGCAACGTCGTTTTAATGATGAAGTTGGAAAAACTTTGTTTTTTCTACATGTCGAAAAACCTTGTTTTTTTTTCATGACGAAAAATTATCGTGTGTACGCGGCATTACTCCATTCATGCTGCCAACATGTCAGGTAGGTAAAGAAGATAAAGCATCAGTATTTTGTATGCAAAGTCTTTGATTTTATGCATTCAATGACACATAGCAATGAACATCAGCAAAAAGTGATGGTTCCAAAATGTACAGTACAGATTTTTTGTTAAACTAAGGAAATATTTATAGTGGATATATAGAGATGTAACTTTTTAAAATATTGTGTGTTATTCCATCTTTGAACAAGGAGGATTGGGAAGATTGTTTAGCCAAACCCAAACTGGTAAAATCTCCTAAAGACAAAGCTAATACAAGACAAATTCCTACATCGGGCCTCTTATACCCCTGCTAGATTACATAGAATCTTTCCCGATAGGGATTCTCTTTGTCCTTGGTGTAAATTACGTCCTGGTTCCTACCTTCATATGTTCTGGGAATGCACCTAGGTTACAAAGTTCTGGGCAAAGGTATTTGAGGTGTTGAACAGGAATTTACAGCTGACTCTCCCGATCACCCCATCTTTGACACTATTGGGTTCCCCTAGATGATGAACAGAGATCTCACCATACTAAGTTATTGATAGCATATCTTCTCTACTATGCAGAATTTTTATTCATTTTTTATGAATTGCTCATCCCCACCTCCCCCTGGGATATCCTTCTGGGAGGCTATGGTGGACGCTGTACTTCCCATGTATCAATTGACATATATTAACTGGGGTTGTCCATGGAAATTTGATAAAGTAGTGACCCCATGGACAACCGGTTAACTGGCTAACATAATGGGCAAAAGTGGGACGGATGGTCTGGGTGTGGGGTTTCGGCTACATCTTTGTGTGTGTACACTCAGTTTCCAATTTATCGGTTTGCTTGTCTGCTATCCACAATGTAAGCATGTGCATGTCAGCAGCAATATTATGGCACATTTGAGCTTTTAAATGGTGGTCAGTTGGTATTAAGGGGCTATTGTGTGGCAAAAATACACTATTATTTCCATGAGCCTGAAATGCTGCCAAACACAGTAAGTATACGTGGAATAATGCAGCATATTGTCATCTTTGACAAGGCAACCACTCTTCAGTCTCTATGATCCTGTGCCCATCATAACCTATTTTCATTTTAATCTATTAGATGACATTATTCCTGTGCCTTGACTTCTGCTGAACCTTGAACTCTTTGCTCCATTTATACATGTTTTTATGGCAATAACTTGCATTTAAGCCTTTAAAATTAACACTTTAGATTTTTTACATTTTGTGTCCCATAGACTTTAACGGTGTTCGCATGTTCGCGCAAATTGTTTGTCTGTTTGCATGTTCTGGTGCGAACCGAACCTGGGGGGTGTTCAGCCAATGCCTTCCTCCTCAACTTCAGATTCAGTTAATTGCTGTACATTCCCTTGCAGCATAAGTCTGACTCTATGCACAACTACCTTCAGAATCCTCCATGCCAGTTGGTGGGGCAATGGCATGGTTAGCTGTGGATGAGGAAAAAAGAAAAACTGCTTATGACTTCAAACAACTCTGCACCTACTAGACATAGGAGGGTGGTGATAAAGGCTTGCTTATCCATTTCACTACCCCCTTACAAGTTCTAGGTTTATGGAACACCCACTGCCAGAAAAGAAATGTACACATGACCTACCCCTACCTTGGCCTATGGATATAAATCCTGCATGTCCCCTAATAGCTGCTTCAGAACCAATTCTGCCTTTCCTTTTGGGCCTCCCAGACATGCTGTTACCATTGGGCTTATTATCATATTAGCAGCTATGGCAAGAGCCTTGAAAAATGTGGTTCTTATGTAGACTAAACTGTACAACAATAATAAGCGCTGCTTTGCTGCGAACAACAGGCAACTTTTGTGGTGTCACCAACAACTTCACACTGATGTTTCTGCTGCTGCTGCTGCTGCTGCTGCTGCTGCTGCTGACCCTATCAAAAATAAAAAAAGAAGACTGTAGCAAAAGTGAACACTAATGCCGCGTACACGCGATCGGTTTGTCTGATGAAAACGGACCGTTTTCATCAGACAAACCGATCGTGTGTGGGCCCCATCGTTTTTTTTATCCATCGGTTAAAAAACTAGGAGCTTTTTTTAAAATTATCTGATGGTTAAAAAAACGATAGAAAAACAATGTAAGTGTATATATGGATATGATTGTACGTGTATGTATGTATATATACAGTTGTGCTCATACGTTTATAGAAAATCACAAGGCAACAGCGCTCAGAAAAAACCAAATGATAACAGTCAGTTAGCAAGGGTAAATAATATGGGATAAGATGACAGTAACAATTAAAAAATAGTTAAAAGTTCATGGATAAAAGTTCAAGTGTAGGAATACAATCAGTCCATATATAAAAAAGCTGTATTCTCTGGGTGAATTCTAATAGGCGACCAAGGGCTGCTCTCCAGGAGTGAAGTCAACTCAGGTATACATGAAAAAAGAAAAACAGGAAAAAAGCGCCTCTAGGTCATCTGATTTATTTACATAGATGGGAATAAGTCTCCAACACTTACATGTAATATTGCAGGAACAGGGGTGCAAGTGAGGATGTAGATTGCTCGTATCTCAATCCTGGTGATGGACAAGCAGATCAGCTGATAGGGGCCAACACAGCCACAGCTGTGTTGGCCCCTATCGGCTACCATCCGGCACACTTGAATGGATTGAGCACTGTGCTCCAGCACCGCTCCTACACAGCCATCAGCCTCTGCCTCTCCTCCAGCTGATCTGCTTGTCCATCACCAGGATTGAGATACGAGCAATCTACATCCTCACTTGCACCCCTGTTCCTGCAATATTACATGTAAGTGTTGGAGACTTATTCCCATCTATGTAAATAAATCAGATGACCTAGAGGCGCTTTTTTCCTGTTTTTCTTTGCTCATACGTTTATAGAATTTATAATTTCTCTGCCATTTTTCAGAGAATATGAATGATGACACAAACACCTTTCTTTTACTCATGGTTGGGCTAAATCCATTTATTATCAATCAACTGTGTTTACTCTTTTTGCATTATAATCACGACAGAAACTACCCAAATGAGCCCGATCAAAAGTTTATATACCCCAGTTCTTAATACCGTGTATTGCCCCCTTTAACATCAATGATAGCTTGAAGTCGTTTGTGGTATTTGTAAACGAGGCTCTTTATCTTCTCAGATGGTAAACTGGCCCATTCCTCTTGGCAAAAAGTCTCTGGTTCCTGTAAATTCTTAGGCTGTCTTCCATTAACTGCACATTTGACATCTCCCCAGAGTGGCTCAATGATATTGAGGTCAGGAGACTGAAATGGCCACTCCAGAACCTTTGCTTTATTCTGCTGTAGCCATACACAGGTGAACTTGGCCTTGTGTTTTGGATCATTGTCATTTTGGAATGTAAAAAGTACATCCCATGCGCAGCTTCCTGGCTGATGAATGCAAATGTTCCTCCAGTATTTTTTGATAACATACTGCATTCATCTTGCCAAAATGTGACCAAATGTCCTGTGCCTTTGTAGCTTACACATCCCCAAAACATCAGCGATCCACCTCCGTGCCTTTCATCATAGGCCTTGTTGATCCTCCAAATGAAGCGTTGATGGTTGTGGCCAAAAAGCTCAATTTTGGTCTCAGCACTCCAAATTACTTTGTGCCAGAAGGTTTGAGGCTTGTCTCTGTGCTGTTTGGCGTATTGTAAGTGGGATACTTTGTGTCGTTTGCGTAGTAATGGCTTTCTTCTGGGGATTTCACCATGCAGCCCACCTTTCTTCAAGTGCCTCCTTTGTGCATCTTAAAACAACCGCAGCACATGTTTTCAGAGAGTCCAGTACTTCACTTGAAGTTATTTGTGGGTTTTTGAATCCCAAACTATATTTCCTGGCAGTTATGGCTGAAATTTTCGCTGGTCTACCTAGAGAACGTGCCAGAATAATGGCATAGTGGTAGTTATGTATATATCCTATAAGGCTTTGCTTGTATGTTCCTGGTTTGAAAATCCCTTTGATGTCTGTGCAAACAGTCGCGGATAGCTAAAGCTTTGTTTGAGCTGAGCAGCTTCATACACACCTGTCATTCTGAAGATTCTTGCAGCTGAAATTCTAATGCCCTGTACACACGATCCGACTGATGGACCGTTTTCATCGGACAAACCGATCGTGTGTGGGCCCCATCAGTTTTTTCCCATCGGTGAAAAAAAAATAGAACCTGTTTTAAATGTTTTGTATGGTTAAAAAACCGATAGAAAAAAAACATCGTCTGTGGGGAAATTTATCGGTCAAAAATCCACGCATGCTCAGAATTAAGTCGACGCATGCTCGGAAGCATTGAACTTAATTTTTCTCTGCACGTCATTGTGTTTTACGTCACCGCGTTGGACACGATCGGATTTTTAACCGATGGTGTGTAGGCAAGACTGATGAAAGTCAGCTTCATCGGATATCTGATGAAAAAATCCATCGGTTTGTAACATTCACACCAGTGGCCTGATGGAGGTCATTGAAATTAACAACATGTGTACTAGATAGGCAACAATGAGATGACCTACAATCAGAAACAGACTTCATGGGGGTGACCTGAGGGCCTGACATCCTCTAGTGTGCTCGGTGCTCACTGCTAGACACTGTGGAGCTCGATTGGCATTTTCCATTGAACACCAGAATTGGCAGGTCCGCCACTGGTGCCCCATGCTTTTCACAGATGAGAGCAGGTTCACCCAGAGCATATGTGACAGACGTGAAAAGTTCTGGAGAAGCCAAGGATAACTTAATGCTGCCTGTAACATCGTTCAGCATGACCAGTTTGGTGGTGGGTCAGTGATGGTCTGGGGAGGCATATCCATGGAGGGACACACAGACCTCTACAGGTTACACAATGGCACCCTGACTGCCATTAGGTATCGGGATGAAATCCTTGGACCCATTGTCAGACCCTACGCTGGTGCAGTGGGTCCTGGGTTCCTCCTGGTACATGACAATGCCCGGACTCATGTGGCGAGAGCATGCAGCCAGTTCCTGGAGGATGAAGAAATTGATACCATTCAATGGCCCCCACGCTCACCTGACCTAAATCCAAAAGAACACCTCTGGGACATTATGTTTCGGTCGCCAGGTTGCAACTCAGTCTGTTCAGGAGCTCACTGATGCTCTGGTCCAGATCTGGGAGGAAATACCCCAGGACAACATCCGTCCCCTCATGAGCATGCTCTGATGTTGTCAGGCATGCATACAAGCACTTGGGGGCCATACAAACTACTGAGGACCATTTTGAGTTGTTGCAATGAAATTTCAGCAAAATGGACTAGCTTGCTGCATAATTTTTTCACTTTGATTTTCGGGGTGTCTTTGAATTAAGCCCTCTGTAGGTGGATAATTGTCATTTCTTTTTATAGGTTATATAGAAATCGACTGTATGTATTGTTTTTACGCTATTTTATTTTGGCTGAGATTTCCTTTGAAATGGATAGTAAGAGTTAAGCGCAACATTAGAATTCATGATCCTTTATTTCCCACATTAGATTAATTAGACAGGAGTTGATATTCCCAGTGTTGGATATTCCTGAAATGTTTAATTCATTACTACTCTTTTACAGCAGCATAAAAAATTGATAACCTTACAAACTGTATGCTGAACTCTATAAATCATGCTTTTCTCTTATGTCTGTTTATTGATTGCAATCTAAACTAAGTGAATACTTATGTATTTTTATTTGCAAAAAAGACAAGGCCCTTTGTTTGCATCAGATTTGTTAAATGTTAAAATAATTCATTTTTAAAAGGAATATACTGCTGGTTATGTTCTGTGGCATCCATCATTTTAGTGACAGTAATTGATAAGAACACTGAAATAGGGGTAAGACACTGCTGTGAAACATTGGTGACTTATGATAGACATGAAATTAGGGATGGGATAAAGAAAAAAAGGGGAACAAACACACCTTATTAACATATAAAACTATTTAAAGCAAAACTCCAGCCAAAAATCAAGATACAAATGAGTAGTGATGCACGAACATCCGACGGAACGCTTCGCGCACCCTAAGCGCGAACTTTCGCAAATGTCCGCGAACCGCAAGTTCGCGGCGGGCCCCATTGACTTTAATGGCAGGCGAATATTAAAAACCTTCAGGTCATATTTGCAGCCACAAAATACGTACTAGCTGTGCACAAATAGTCCCACAACATGGACACTGACCTACCAGAAGTATTAAGGGAAAAACCGGATACATAAGTAAGTTCCGGCCATTACAACCCTCAAAAATTAGCCGACAGGCGTTCACCTGACAGCAAACAACTTTGTATTCTGTGGCTGGAGGTACATTAAGCTATTCATCGGATGCAGAAGTAAGTGTCGGCCATTACAGACCCCAAAAATTTGTCCATAGGCGTTCACCTGACAGCAAACAACCTTGTATTCTGTGGCTGGTGGTACATTGGGCATTCACCGGATACAGAAGTAAGTGCCGCCCATTACAGGCCACAAAAATTAGCCCACGGCCACAGGCGTTCACCTGACAGCAAACAACCTTGTATTCTGTGACTGGTGGTACATTAGTCATTGTAACAGCACTGGTGAATGGAGTGAACCACAACTGCGGTTAGCAAGGAATTCAATGTGATTCTCTATGCGACAACTCAGTATTAGGCCCCAGGTGTGACTCCTTGCAACAGGAGTTTGGGGGATCTATACATCATCTCTGTGTCACATAAAGAAAGGCGTTGAGCTACTAAGCATGGACACATTACAACATGCGACCAAGGCTTAGCGTTTAAAATTAGTTCAAGGTCAATATCACAATACACCACTACATGCAGGTGATTATCAGTAAGGGACCCCAGGCGTCACTCCTAGCAACATGAGTTTGGGGGTTCTCTACATCATATCAACCTAGCATGTAGAGATGTATTTAGGCCACTAGGGAAGATGCTATGAAATAGCATCAACCCCTAGCATAGAAAACTTAGAGCGAACATGTTAAACAATTTGGACAAGGCCTATAAGTATTTTATACTTCTGTCAAGCACATAGTAAATTGTATTTGTAGTAACAAGTATTAATTGCATACAAGAGATAGTGTAGCTCAGGTACTTTGAGGATACACGTATAATACACAAGTTGCACTGGCAACTAATAGAAAGGTATGAGAGGCAATATAGCTCAGGTACTTTGAGAGTACATATAGTATTAGTAGTAACACGTATTAATTGCATATGAGAGGCAATATAGCTCAGGTACTTTGAGAGTACATATAGTATTTCTAGTAACAAGTATTAATTGCGTATGAGAGGCAATATAGCTCAGGTACTTTGAGAGTACATATAGTATTAGCCCACGGCCACAAGCATTCACCTGACAGCAAACAAACTTGTATTCTGTGGCTGGTGGTACATTAGGCATTCACCGGATACAGAAGTAAGTGTCGGCCTGTACAGGCCCCAAAAATTAGCCCACGGCCACAGGCGTTCACCGTACAGCAAACAACTTTGTATTCTGTGGCTGGTGGTACATTAGGCATTCACCGGATACAGAAGTAAGTGTCGGCAATTACAGGCATCAAAAATTAGCCCACGGCCACAGGTGTTCACCTGACAGCAAACAAACTTGTATTCTGTGGCTGGTGGTACAGTACATTAGGCATTCACCGGATACAGAAGTAAGTGACGGCCATTACAGGCTTCAAAAATTAGCCCACGGCCACAGGTGTTCACCTGACAGCAAACAACCTTGTATTCTGTGGCTGGTGGTACATTAGGCATTCGCCGGATACAGAAGTAAGTGTCGGCCAGTACAGGCCCCAAAAATTAGCCCACGGCCACATGCATTCACCAGACACCAAACAACTTTATATTCTGTGGCTGGTGGTACATTAGGCATTCACCGGATACAGAAGTAAGTGTCGGCCATTACAGGCCTAAAAAATTAGCCCGCGGCCACAGGTGTTCACCTGACAGCAAACAACCTTGTATTCTGTGGCTGGTGGTACATTAGACATTCACCAGATACAGAAGTAAGTGTCGGCCAGTACAGGCCCCAAAAATTAGCCCACGGCCACATGCGTTCACCGGACAGCAAACAACGTTATATTCTGTGGCTGGTGGTACATTAGGCATTCACCGGATACAGAAGTAAGTGTCGGCCAGTACAGGCCTAAAAAATTAGCCCACGGCCACAGGTGTTCACCTCACAGCAAACAACCTTGTATTCTGTGGCTGGTGGTACATTAGGCATTCACCAGATACAGAAGTAAGTGTTGGCTATTACAGGCCTCAAAAATTAGCCCACGGCCACAGGTGTTCACCTGACAGCAAACAAACTTGTATTCTGTGGCTGGTGGTACAGTACATTAGGAATTCAACCGGATAGAGAAGTAAGTGTCGGCCATTACAGGCTTCAAAAATTAGCCCACGGCCACAGGTGTTCACCTGACAGCAAACAACCTTGTATTCTGTGGCTGGTGGTACATTAGGCATTCACCAGATACACAAGTAAGTGTCGGCCAGTACAGGCCCCAAAAATAAGCCCACGGCCACATGCGTTCACCGGACAGCAAACAACGTTATATTCTGTGGCTGGTGGTACATTAGGCATTCACCGGATACAGAAGTAAGTGTCGGCCATTACAGGCCTCAAAAAGTAGCCCACGGCCACAGGTGTTCACCTGACAGCAAACAACCTTGTATTCTGTGGCTGGTGGTACATTAGGCATTCACCGGATACAGAAGTAAGTGTTGGCTATTACAGGCCTCAAAAATTAGCCCACGGCCACAGGTGTTCACCTGACAGCAAACAAACTTGTATTCTGTGGCTGGTGGTACAGTACATTAGGAATTCAACCGGATACAGAAGTAAGTGTCGGCCATTACAGGCTTCAAAAATTAGCCCACGGCCACAGGTGTTCACCTGACAGCAAACAACCTTGTGTTCTGTGGCTGGTGGTACATTAGGCATTCACCAGATACAGAAGTAAGTGTCGGCCAGTACAGGCCCCAAAAATTAGCCCACGGCCACATGCGTTCACCGGACAGCAAACAACGTTATATTCTGTGGCTGGTGGTACATTAGGTATTCACCGGATACAGAAGTAAGTGTCGGCCATTACAGGCCTCAAAAATTAGCCCACGGCCACAGGTGTTCACCTGACAGCAAACAACCTTGTATTCTGTGGCTGGTGGTACATTAGGCATTCACCGGATACAGAAGTAAGTGTCGGCCAGTACAGGCCCACAGGCGTTCACCTGAATTTGAATGAAACATGGTCTACTGGTCACATGTTTTGAATTCCTCCGAGATCCATGCTTCGTTCATTTTTATAAATGTGAGGTAGTCAACACTGTTGTCAGCTAGGCGAGTGCGCTTATCGGTCACAACCCCCCCTGCTGCGCTGAACGTCCTTTCGGATAGGACACTGGATGAGGGGCAAGCCAACAGTTCCATTGCAAATTGTGCAAGCTCTGGCCAGAGGTCAAGCCTGCCCACCCAGTAGTCCAGGGGTTCATCACTTCTCAGTGCGTCCACATCGGCAGTTAACCCGATGTAGTCGGACACCTGTCGGTCTAGGCATTCCCTGATGCTGGATCCGGAGGACAGCTGTCGATGGATCGGCTGAAAGAATGATCTCATATCATTAGTGACCAAGACATCTTCAAACCGCTTTCTTCTTGCAGGCGCTGTTGGATTGGTACCCGAAACTGTTTCTCTGTGAGTGGAAATTCCTCTGCCAGCGGACACAAAAGCAGAATGCAGCATTTCTCGAAGCAAGGCCACCCAGTACTGGTCCTTGCCCTTTATGCTTTTTATACGGGGGTCCCTCCTAAAACACTGGAGCATGAAGGCCCCCATTTGCACTAAACTGAAAGCGCTCTACTGGCCTGGCTCCTGCTCATCATCCAGAATAATGTCGTCCTCGTTCTCCTCTCCTCATCCACGGACAACACCAGGGATCCCAGAAAGGTTTAAAGCATGCTCTTCTTGCTCCTCCTCCTCCGCCCCGGCACCATCCTCCTCTGACTCCTCTTCAGACTCCTGTTGTTGACTTGTCTCAGGTGGAGTAGCCCCCCCTGGGAATTCATCCAGCATTGCGACTTCCTCATCTTCCTGCTCCTCGACAGCTTGATCAATGACACAACGCAATGCACGCTCCAGAAAGAAGGCGTAAGGTACGATGTCACTGATGGCGCCCTGGCTGTGACTGACCAGTTTGATGATCTCATCATATGGCCGCAGAAGTCTGCATGAGTCGCGCATGAGCAGCCACTGGCGTGGTGCAAAAAAACCAAGCTCCCCAGAACCTGTCCTGCCACAGAGTTCGTACAGGTAGTCGTTAACTACATGTTTCTGCTGGAGCAGCCTATCAAGCATATACAATATTGAGTTCCATCGCGTCGGGCATGTCACAAATAAGACATCTGACCGGCAGGTTGTGTCACCGCTGAATGTCAGCTTTAACTTCCTGTTCAAAAAGTTTGTTTTTAAGCGGACAAATCACCCTTTTGTCCGAATGGCATTGGCCAGGAATTTGTCTTGCATACAAACGGCACACAATTGTCGGCCAACAAACACAAAACAACATGGTTTTTCAGCGCTTTATCGCCACCCTTTGGGCACCTTCTGCTAATGTTGTGTTTGGTGAGCATTGCTTCCGAGCATGCATGTTTGTACTTTGACTTTTGTGTGACAGACTTGTGTACACACAATCGGAAAACCCGACAACAGACCGTTGTTGGCGAAAAACAGTTGTCCGGTGGAGATTTTTATTGGATTATTATTCTCATACATCGATTAAACAATTTATATTGGTAACCTAATTAATCATTTAAACTTCCTGACTTTCCAAAAAAGGGTAATTTGTGGAGTTTTTGTGCTGTTCTGTGACAAGATGTTTTGACTTAAACACCCTGCTTTGCAATCTTGTTACACTGGGTTTCTACGATAGCCTTTATTGATATAACCAGACAGTAGCAATCCAGAAATGTTTGATATCATTTTTGTTTTTAATTTAGCACAGGGTAACAATGTAGGCTCATGATTGGGAAACAAGGAAAGAGCATTATTACCCTATAACAAGAACGGATTTAAAATATAGATTTATGGTAGGATCACCAGTTATTATTTAAATTAAAGGAGTTGTAAAGGCAGTTTTTTTTATCTTAATGCATTCTTTGCATTAGGATAAAACGTCTTCTGTGTGCAGCAGCCCCCATCAGCCCCACTAACACTTACCTGAGGTCCATCTCTATCCAGCAATGTCCACGAGTGTCTCAGCCCATCCGAGATTCTCCCTCCTGATTGGCTAAAACATAGCAGTGGCACCATTGGCTGCCGCTGCTGTCAATCAAAGTCAGCTAGCCAATCAGGGAAGAGAGGGGGCAGGTCCGGGTCGGGGCTTCCATGTCTGAAGAGACACAGGGAGCTGTGACTTGGCTTGGGTACCCCCATACTAAGCCGCTTGCTGTGGGGGCACCAGTGCTGTCTTAATGAGAGGGCACACCTGGGCACTGCCCAGGGGCCCCAGCTGCACGGAGGGCCCCTGCACTTTCCCCAAAGCAGCTGATCCTTGAGCCCACGCTGCCCTGAAATTGGGGGCCCCATGATGGCACTGAGAGTGATAGATACACCGAGGAGGCAGTCTGACTCCTACCTACTTGATGTCTGTTTACCTTCACTGTCATCATTGTAGGGGCCCCAGAGCATTACTTTGCCCAGAGGCCCATGATGCTATTAAGATAGCCCTGGGGGGCACTGAACAGGAGGGAGGGGCCAGGATCACAGAAGAGGGGCCAGAGAAGAAGAGGATCTGGGCTGCTCTGTGCATATCCACTGCAACAGAGCAGGTAAGTATAAAGCCTCGTACACACGACCGAGTTTCTCGGCAAAAACCAGCAAGAAACTGGGAAATATTTTTTGCCGAGGAAACCGGTCATGTGTACATTTTTTTAGAGAAAACTGTCGAGAAACTCGACGAGCCAAAAAGAGAGCAAGTTCTCTATTTCCTCGACGGGAATGGAGAAACTTGCCTTGTCGAGTTCCTCGACAGCCTAACAAGGAACTCGATGAGGAAAACAATGTGTTTCGCCCGTCGAGTTCCTTGGTCGTGTGTACGAGGCTTCACATGTTTGTTATTTTTATAGGGAGAAAAATGAGACTTTACAATCACTTCAAGATTTTAAAATATTGCAAATTACTTTTTAAAATTATGATCATTTTGATCATACTTTTAATAGATTTTAGTGATTGGGTGTACATTTACTTTAATGTTTTTTTCTTTTCCTCTTCTTTTTTATCAGAAATCTAACCAAAATCAAACTTTATTTTTAGATGTTGGTAAACAATAATTTAATTAACGACTAACAGATTTTTTTTTATTAACGATGTTTGATATTATTCTTAGGTTTAGGATGACCTGTACAAAACTATAGTGTGGCACCTCTACACTAAAAAAACAAAAACAAAAAAGTATACTCTTTGGGGCAGATTCACGTACAGCCGCGCAAAATTGTGCGGGCGTAACGTATCTGATTTACGTTACGCCTCCGCAACTTACACGGGCAAGTGCTGTATTCTCAAAGCACTTGCTCCGTAAGTTGCGGCGGCGTAGCGTAAATCACCCGGCGGAATTCAAATTAGGCGGGTAGGAGGCGTGTATCATTTAAATCAAGCACGTCCCCGCGCCGAACGAACTGCGCATGCGCCGTCCGTAAAATATCCCAGTGTGCATTGCTCCTAATGACGTCGCAAGGACATCATTGGTTTCGACGTGAACGTAAATGACGTCCAGCCCCATTCACGGACGACTTACGCAAACGACATAACTTTTTAAAATTTCGACGCGGGAACGACGGCCATACTTAACATTGTTGTGCCGCACTTATGCCACCATATAGCAGGGGCAACATTACGCCGGGAAAAGACTAACGTAAACGTCGTAACTTTACTGCGTCGGCCGCACGTACGTTCAGGAATTCGCGTATCTAGCTAATTTGCATACTCAACGCGGAATTCGACGGAAACGCCACCTAGCGGTGAAAAAAAAGCAGTTTAGATCCGACAGGGTAAGAGACTTACGCCTGTCGGATCTAATGGATATCTATGCGTAACTGATTCTAAGAATCAGTCGCATAGATACGACGGGTCAGATTAGGACTTACGACGGCGTACATGGCGCTGCGCCGTCGTAAGTCCTTTGAGAATCTGGGCCTTTATTGTTACCATGGTCCATGGTTATTGAAGGTGACATCAAGATATACTGCTTTGTGTTTGGAAGCCTTCCCTGTCCTTATGTGTCCCTATAACATTTTTATTATTTTCATTTCGCACTGCATATGTTTTTAGCAAACTTGAATTGCACATAGAAAATATAATTGTTGTAAACTTGCAAAGGGTATTTTGAAGAATAAGGAACAATATGTGGAATGTGGGAGGAGAGGTATTATGTACCCCAAGTGGAAAATCAAAAGACATTACTGGGACATCCCTAATGTAAACTTTACATATAGGGCCAGATTCTTAAATGAGATACGACGGCGTATCTCCAAATACGCCGTCGTATCTCTAAGTTGCGCGGTCGTATCTATGCGCCTGATTCTTAGAATCAATTACGCATAGATTTCGCTTAGATCCGACAGGCGTAACTGTGTTACACCGTCGTATCGTAAATGCATATGGCCGCTAGGTGGCGCTTCCGTCGAATTCCGCATTGAGTATGCAAATTAGGTAGATACGCAAATTCCCGAACGTACGCCCGGCCGACGCAGTAAAGTTACGCCGTTTACGTTAGGCTTTTCCCGGCGTATAGTTGCCCCTGCTATATGGTGGCGTAAGTGCGGCGTAACAATGTTAAGTATGGCCGTTGTTCAGGCGTCGAAATTTGAAAAAGTTACGTTGTTTGCGTAAGTCGTCCGTGAATGGGGCTGGACGTCATTTACGTTCACGTCTAAACCAATGACCTCCTTGCGGTGTACTTTGGAGCAATGCACACTGGGAAATTCCACGGACGGCCCCTGATCCAAATTTAAATTAGGCGGGCTTACGCCGGCCGATTTTTCGCTACGCCGCCGCAACTTACAGAGCAAGTGCTTTGAGAATACAGCACTTGCCCGTGTAAGTTGCGGAGGCGTAACGTAAATCAGATACGTTACGCCCGCACAATTTTACGCGGATGTACGAGAATCTGGCCCTAAATCTTTGTAAATGGGTCAAAGGGTCTAAAAAAGCAGCTTTTGCTTTGTCTAAGTATGAGTTCTTACAAAAGAATAAAGGTTATACATGCTGTAGCAAACTCAGAATATAAATAGAATATTCCTATAGACAGATGTTCAGCTAGACTCCTCTCTTCTTGCAACAACCCTCCCTGGTCCTTTCCAATTACTTTATTACACAACTTGTCTTGTAATACTGTAAAGCATATGCCCATTTTATTAAGCATAAACTGCAGATACTTTTTCTATCAGGCTTATTAAATAAGGCAAATCGAAAGAACAGTGGCCTGAAGTGACCAACCAGGTTTAAGATTACTGTATTTTGATCCATCTCCATACTAATTGAGGGTGATTATTATGGGATACTGTACTTTGCACTGGATTAACATTTGGTAATGTAACTTCAAAAAGAATCTGAGCAGGAACATGTTCTGTTATCATTGAGATGCTGCAAAGTGCAAATGCATGGTCTTTGGGGGAAGTCAGTATTCCATCATTATTTCACAACTAATTAAATCCTACTTCTGCTGCTGTCTAATGACCACATGCAGTGTTTTTGGCACTTTAGGAAGGTGAAAAAGAGCCATTTAGACGCTGCTGTGTTGTGATAATTAGCTTTTTCATGCAATGTTGACCGATGGCATAATGAGATGATGCGGGACCAATTAATAGGAAAAACTAACAGCCCACATATTTATAAACAGCTCTATACATGTTTACCTTATCTCTGTATGTGCAAGTTGCTTGTTAAATTTAATATGTCTCTGCAGACTCAACTGCATAGTAGACATTTCAATGGATATGTTATTTTATTCAATATAAGTGTAAGTGTGGATTATTTTCTATATCACATGCATGTTTAATACTTTATAGTATGTCAATATAGATATATAGAAAAAAAAACAATCAATTGATAAATTTAGTCTTGGGCAGGGTGACCTTTAAGATATAACTTTCTAAAAATATCTTTAGAATAGCTTAGTGCATTATTGTTCAGCCATTGAAAATTCACTTTATTTCCAAAGAAGAGATGCTTATTATCTCTACAACTTTAAAATGATATTAAAGTATTGTGTCATATTTTTCAGCTGTGTATTATTTCAAAATGAAGTCAGCATCAATGACAAGGTAATGTTAGAGAAAAATATGACTGAGACTTCTATAACTGCATTATCAGAAAATCCCAGATAAGTATTATGCCGCGTACACACGATCGGTTAAACCGATGAGAACGGTCTGGTGGACCATTTTCATCAGTCAAAACCGATCGTGTGTGGGCCCCATAGGTTATTTAACCATCGGTTAAAAAAAAGCCAACTTGCTTTAAATTTAACCGATGGATTCCTAACCGATAGAACAAAACCGATTGTTAGTAGGCACGACCATCGGTTAAAAATCCACGCATGCTCAGAATCAAGTCGACGCATGCTTGGAAGCACTGAACTTCATTTTTTTCAGCACGTCGTTGTGTTTTACGTCACCGCGTTCTGACACGATCGTTTTTTTAACCGATGGTGTGTAGGCACGACTGACCATCAGTCAGCTTCATCGGTTAACTGTTGAAAACGGTCCATCGGTCCGTTCTCATCGGATGGACTGATCGCGTGTACGCGGCATTAGGCTTATTTCAACTGCTTAAGGACCCCTTCACGCCGATATAGGTCGGCAGCAGGGATGGACTGGCCATTGGGACTACAGGGAGTTTCCCGGTGGGCCGATGGCTTAGTGGGCCGGCTTCAGTGACAGCGGACCGCTGCCCCCCTCCGCTCCTATGTCTCTCCCTCCCGGCAGCGCTCACCTCCTCTCCCTCCCCGCAGCGCTCACCTCCTCTCCCTCCCTGCAGCGCTCACCTGGGGGGGAACAGAGAAGCAGGGGGAGGACCAAAGGAGCAGGGGGATGACAGAGGAGCATGGGGGAGGGGACCAGAAGGAGCATGGGGGAGGGGACTGACAGCTGTGACTCAAAAGCTATGGCCTGGGAGTTTCTCACTTCTGCCTAATCTTGTCCCATAAGGGGGGACACCGAACTGATTCTTTGCCCCGGGTGAAATAATGTCTAGCTTCCCCACTGGTACTGCCTATAAGAGTACCAGTACCAGCCGTTCTACTCTAATAAAGTAGAATGGCTAGTGGCTAGTTAAGTGGGAGAGGGGGCTTGGGTGGCCGGGGGGGGGTGGGGGGAGTTGTCCGGCCGCCATAGGAGAGACCTATCAAAGTGGGGCAGTCTGGATGAAGTCCAGGGCCAAATTGTTGTCCCAGTCCAGCCCTGGTCGGCAGAATGGCACGCCGCCGGCACGCTCGCGACCTGGTCCTGTTCTCCATGACCACGGGACCTGCGGACCTGATCGCCGCCAGTGTCCCGTGATCGGGTCACAGAGCTGAAGAACGGGGAGAGGTAAGTATAAAAAACCTGTTCTTCCTAGTGTGACTGCCACTGATCGTCTGTTCCCTGTCATAGGGAACGATAATCAGTGATGTCCCACACTAAGCCACGCCCCCACACAGTTGTAATCACTCCCTAGGAAACACTTAACCCCTTCAGCGCTCCCTACAGGTTATCCCCTTCACTGCCAGTGTCATTTTCACAGTAATCAGTGCATTTTTATAGCACTTTTCGCTGTAAAAATGACAATGGCCCCAAAATAGTGTCAAAAGTGTCCGATGTGTCCGCCATAATGTCACAGTCATGATAAAAAATCTCTGATCGCCACCATTACTAGAAAAAAATTATTAATAAAAATGCAATAAAACTATCCCCTATTTGGTAGACGCTATCAATTTTGTGCAAACCGATCAATAAACGCTTATTGCGATTTTTTTTTTTAACAAAAATATGTAGAAGAATACGTATCATCCTAAACTGAGGATTTTTTTTTTATATATATATCTTTTTTGGGGGATATTTATTATAGCAAAAATTAAAAAATATTGCATTTTTTTAAAAATTGTCGCTCTATTTTTGTTTATAGCGCAAAAAATAAAAACCGTAGAGGTGATCAAATACCACCAAAAGAAAGCTCTATTTATGGGAAAAAAGGACGCCAATTTTGTTTGGGAGCCACAACGCACGACCGCGCAATTGTCAGTTAAAGCGACGCAGTGCCGAATATCAAAGAGGGGCCAGGTTCTTTACCTGCATAATGGTCCGGGTCTTAAGTAGTTAAAACATAACAAATATATAGGTTGCGCTAATCAATCATATTAAACCAAAAAAAGTTATTCAGATTGGTTTGAAAACAGTCCACAAGTAATGTCACATGTAATCCTGATGTCATTCTGCACCATCTGCCACTATAGTGATCGTTAAAGGGTCACTAAAGGAATTTTTTTTTTTAGCTAAATAGCTTCCTTTACCTTACTGCAGTCCTGGTTTCATGTCCTCATTGTTCGTTTTTGCTTTGATGTGGCTGTAATTCCTCTCTGTTCTGGACACTTGCTGGTTGTCTGTTCCCTGATCACCACAGTACTGGGAGATTTCTCACGGTGGTCACTAATCAAGGAGCTGTGTGTAAAACGAAACTGGATTGGTGCTGAGGAGTTTTAGACAAAGTATCACTGCTCTCTATTGGCTGACTGCCCTCTAGTGGCTCTCTGTACATCAGAGAACCAGCAAACAACAGCAAAAACGAAACTAAACTGCAGGCACATAATATGATTGTTTTTTATCTATTTTTAATCATTTTTAAAAGGAATCAGTTAACTATTATGTCTCTATGCCCTGTAAACAGTCATTTCAGCTAAAAAATTTTTTTCCTTTAGTGACCCTTTAAATCATCAGTACCTCCACCAACAGCTGAATGGCTCACTTACCAGCTCCAATTGATCCCTCATTACAAGGAATCGTATGCGCTTGTGGCTTTAGCCCAGCCAGGGCTTTTATCTGGATCCGGGTGGTCTCCTGAACAGGATCACCCCTTGGTGCTGTATTAAATAGAAGGATTTCTCCAAAAAAACTGAATGCTCCACATAGTAAACAATCCTTAAAACATTTATTTAAATGTAAAGAAAAAGGCACTTACAGCTGCCGCTGATAACATGCACCATTTATTTCTAGTGTATCAGCCAGTACACAAAACAAACCCGTCCTTCTAGTGTGGATTGGTCGCTCCTTCTTAGACTGCATTCACACCTGAGCGTCGGTCGTTTTTTCCGTTGTTTTTTTCCGGGGTTTTGTCGCGCGTATTCATACTTATTTGCTCATTTGCATACAGCGTTGTCCGACGTTTTTGTACTTCGACGTTTTTTATTTTAGCCAATAGGAAAAATTATCATCTTTTCATCACTTGTTGCTATGTTGGTAGATTTTTTTAATCTTCTGCCTGGGTGAAATGTTCTATTGATTAAAGCAACGAAACGCCCGTAGCAAACACTCGTTGTCGCGCTAGTCGCTTGAATCGAGCATTTCCATTACTCTCTATGGGAAATAGAAATGCTCAAAAACGACCAAACCGCCCGATACGCGTAACAAAAAAGGGTCTGGAACTTGATTGAGCTTCAGGCGTTCGGCGTCAGGCGTATTGGAGTGGAGATGTGAACCATCTCCATAGGGAATAATGTATTTTTTCCCCTCTAGCGTTTTTGAGCGTCGCGCTTCAGGCGACAAAACGCTCAGCTGTGAATGCAGCCTTACACGTTTCATCATAAGATGATGTTGTCCAGGTGCACGGGCGGCATGCTGAGTCACCACACTTTATACACTGCAAAAGCAACCAAGCATCAGTCTGAATCTATGCGTATCTACAGCACACAGATGGCCAAGCCTCGATCTGAGCCAGTCGGCAATATTACAAGCTTTACCAAGCCTCATTATGGAATCCTAAATCTGGAAAAGGGGAATTCATGATACACATTACATGTAATCATCAAACACATAAGAGACCTGACAATTTGTCCTATATAGAGTCTCAATCAGACCTGGTTGGAACTAAATCATTAACAAAAATTCATCCACCAGATAATCCCAATTCTGATAGCTTATGTTAGTTAAAAGCAAATACAGTCATATATCGCCCTCCCACACTTATTAGAAAAAAAAACAGGATTCCAAAAGGAAATTCCTATATGACCTACATAACCACGTTAAATATGTAAACAAACACTTCCTAAGTATCTAAAAAATTATTTTTACACCCAGAAGTGATAACACTTCGTGGAAAGGTGTCACCAAATAATGGCTCCCAATAGGGACCCCTAGTGGATAGTTCAAAAATCACTACCCATTTCATTCTCATCACACGTATAAAACCTTATATTCAAAAACATTTTACATAATCTCCTACCCATTAGAAAAAGAGCACAAGCATGAATTTCCAAAAAGGTAAAAAAAAATATCTGACAGCAGTCCGAGGCTCAGATTCAAGTTCACAAAACATATATTTTGATCCCCTGATGAAGTCACGTGATGTGACGAACACGCGTCGGGAACACTAAGAGTACTGACCGGGAGCAACACCCTAACAGACGGCAGACGAGTGCGGTGCTCGTAGGAGATGCGACCGTATTTTCCCTGCTTACTGTGAGTTTTTTATTTTTACCGGCTATTAAAGTTTTTGTTGTGCTGTGCCGTCTCACGCGACACGCCCTCCCTCCTTCTCCTCTCCCCTCTCTGCTCCCCTACTCAACCATGAGCGGCCGCTTCTATGGATCCCTGAGGAGCTCAGTGCTGAGTGCTGACAACGAGAGGATCGGGATACGAGCGCGGTGTTCGTGGAGACAGGCATTCCCTCTTTTAATACAGTGTGAGTTGTGTAAGTGTACACCCATACACTGTATCCTTGAGAATCCCCTTTTTTCTGTCCTTTGAGTGACAGGAGGTCTACCCACAATATACATTCACTCTTTCTCCACATGTATGGTCCAAAACTGTGATCTGTTAAAGAGGACATCTAACCAACTAGAAGTATCAGCAATTTACCTTACGTGTGAGTAACAACTAGGAGGTAAGCTGTTCACTTCACTCCATTGTGTGGGTTGCACGATTTGAGGATTGGGTTGCACTCCTCCATTGACTGGATTCTGGCATTTTTTCGTTTGCTGCTTTCACAAGTCATTTCCTCATCTTTTTTCACCTGAACTTTATTGTTTTGGGTTTCACCCATTTTAACTGTATGTATTTGAGTACACATCAGGTAGATCACCCCTGTCACTCACTCATTTCCTTTTTGTGGTTTATCACCCGGTCCAATCAGGATTAGTTCCACCCCTGTGTAACATATTTTTGCTGCATTTGTACACGTTTGATTTCCCCGATTCTAACATTCACCCCCTTCCCTCCACCACCACCGTTTCCTTGTCCATTTTTGTCACTAGTTTAACCACAGCGCAGACTCCTTCCACCATTGCATATATTTTGACCACTTCAGACCATTTTTTGTGATACGGCAGTGTGTCACTTTAACGGAAATTGCGTGGTCGTTCTTTTTTCAATTTGGTGGTATTTGATCTCCTCTGCGGTTTTCTGTTTTTACGGTATAAACAAAAGAAGAGCAACACTTTTGAAAAAAACGCAATGGGTGTTATTTATGAAAGGCAAATCCACTTTGCACTACAAGTGCAAACTACAAGTGCAAAGTGCACTTGGAAATGCAATCGCTGTAGATCCGAGGAGGACATGCAAGGAAAATAAAAAACAATATTTAAGCTTGTAAATGATTGGGTAATAAAATCAGCAGAGCTTCCCCTAATTTCAGATCTACCCCTCAGATTTACAGCGACTGCTCTCCCAAGTGCACTTTCAGTGCACTTGGGAGAGCGAAAAGTGGATTTGCCTTTAGTAAATAAATAACCCCCAATATATTTTACTTTTTGCTATGAATTTGGTTGAAGTTGAATAAAACCCTTGCTATAATTGTGGCACATTTACATACCTCATGAAGCCTGGCTGTGGAAAACGTCTAGAACATTGCTTAGGACATCACTAAGGCCTTGTACACACGGTCTGACCAAACCGATGTGACTGGTCCGTCGGACCGTTTTCATCGGTTCACCTCTGAAGTGGCCGTACGGCCTGATATGTGTACACACCGGCAGTCCAAAATCCGATCGGGTCAGAACGCGGTGACGTCAAACACGCGACGTGCTGAATAAAACGAAGTTCAATGCTTCCAAGCATGCGTCGACTTGATTCTGAGCATGCACGGGTTTTGAACCGATGCTTTTCTGTACCAACCAACGGTTTGGTCCGATGGGGCAGCGGTCCATCGGTTCGGTTTTGAAGCATGTTTTAAAATTTTGGACCGAAGGAAAACAGACCGATGGCCTATACACACGGTCGGTTTGGTCCGATGAAAATTAACTTCGGTTCATTCTCATCGGTTTGGTCCGACCGTGTGTACAAGGCCTCAGAGAAGCCTAGCAATACTACTCACCTTCACCATCACAAAAGGGAACTCTTAGCAATGTCCTAGAAGTTTACCAGTCAGGCCGCGTACACACAATCGGTCAAAACCGATGAAAACGGACTGAAGGACCGTTTCATCGTCCAAACAGATCGTGTGTGGGCCCCATCGGTCAATTATCCTTCGGTCAAAAAAAGAGAACTTGCTTTAAAATTGAACCGATGGACACCTAATTGATAGGTCAAAAACTATCGTTAGTATGCAAAAGCATCGGTCAAAAAGCCGTGCATGCTCAGAATCAAGTCGACGCATGCTTGGAAGCATTGAACATTTTTTTCAGCTCGTTGTGTGTTTTACGTCACCGCGTCCTGACACAATCGTTTTTTTAACCGATGGTGTGTAGGCACATCAGACCATCGGTCAGCTTCATCGGTAAAAGTGGAGGTTCACCCAAAAACGTAATTTTTAACATTAGATTGAGGCTCATTTTGTCAAGGGGAATCGGGTGTTTTTTTTTAATTGAAGCAGTACTTACCGTTTTAGAGATAGATCTTCTCCGCCGCTTCCGGGTATGGGCTGCGGGACTGGGCGTTCCTATTTGATTGACAGGCTTCCGACGGTCGCATACATCGCGTCACGATTTTCCAAAAGTAGCCAAACGTCGGTGCGCAGGCGCCGTATAGAGCCGCACCGACGTTCGGCTTCTTTCGGCTACTCGTGACGCGATGTATACGACCGTCGGAAGCCTGTCAATCAAATAGGAAACGCCCAGTCCCGAAGACCATACCCGGAAGCGGGGGAGAAAGTTTATCTCTAAAACGTTAAGTACTGCTTCGATTTAAAAAAAAAACACCCGATTCCCCTTGACAAAATGAGCTTCAATCTAATGTTAAAAATTGTTTTTCGGGTGAACTCCAGCTTTAACCGATTAAACAGTCCTTCAGTCCGTATTCATCGGTTTTGACTGATCGTGTGTACGTGGCCTCAGGCTTCACAAGGTATGTAAATGGCCTATGCCTGTATAACAAGGTCACTATTTAACTCTGGTCAAAGCTGCACAGCTTGTTTTTATATACTGATGGCCATTATCTGCATGCCTTTTTTGGTAAAGGTGAACTAACGCTTTAATATCACCAACACTGAATGTTTTTCATGCTCACATTGAGGGTTATTTACGAAAGGCAAATCCACTTTGCACTACAAGTGCAAACTACAGGTGCAAAGTGCACTTGAAATTGCACTGAAAGTGCACTTGGAAGTGCAGTCGCTGTAAATCTGAGGGGTAGATCTGAAATGAAGGAAAGCTCTGCTGATTTTATTATCCAATCATTTGCAAGCTAAAATGCTGTTTTTTATCTTCCTTGCATGTGCCCCTCGGATCTACAGCGACTGCACTTCCAAGTGCACTTTCAGTGCAATTTCAAGTGCACTTTTCACTTGTAGTTTGCACTTGTAGTTTGCACTTGTAGTGCAAAGTGGATTTGCCTTTAGTAAATAACCCCCATTGTTCGATTTTATACTGTATAGCATATTTACACCCATCAAAGTACAGTTGCACTCCACAAGGGCAGTTGCTAAGGAGTAGTAAATGAGATAAAGCTGCATTTGGCAAATAATACCCAATCATATGCAAGGAAAAAAAAAAAACAGCATTTTTGCTTGCATGTGCTTGGATAATGGAAGTCAGCAGAGCTTCTGCTTATTTACTAAGCTCTGGAACATCTACTCTTGTAGTGTGCAACTGCACTTTGCAAAGTGCACAGCCCATTTCCATTCAGCAAATCAACCCCAGTCTGTGAAAAAGATTTTGGTCCCTCTATATAAGAAACCTTTTTGGAATAATAGTCACTAAAAAATAACATTAAAATCAACATTTGGATTTGGTCACCAGAATTCCTGGTAAAACATTCATATGTGCATATTAACAGTCCCAACTGCAGTGATCTCTTCACCAATTTCATAAAAAAAAAAAATAGGTACAGATAGTGGAACCAGAACCCCAGTGATGCAAACTCCCTAATACAGTGTCCTGAAAAAGTATTCACACCCCTGGATATTTTTCATACGTGTTTCCCCGAAAGTAAGACCTACCTCGAAAGTAAGCCCTAGCATGATTATCGGGGCGGCTGCAATATAAGCCCTACTCTGAAAGTAAGCCCTAGTCACAGTTCATTAAAAAATCTATTTTTTCAAACCTATACATTGCTGCAGTGTTTTTGTTTATTACTGTGTTCAAAAATATGGTACCATTATGTTTAAAGCCACTGCTGATCCGTCCTCTTCTCGCCTCGTCTGCATCCCGTCCCTCTTTACTGTAAGCAGCGGGCCGGCTCTTCTCGTTCCTCCTCTCCTCCCCCCTGACATCTTCAGCCAGTCCCTTCTTACTGCACGGAGCTAGCCGATGACAGGTGACCTTGGCTCTTCTCTCTCCTTCTCTCCTCCCGCCTGACGTCTTCAGCCCGTTCCTCCTCAGTGCGCGAAGCAGGGGAACGTCAGCGAGATCTCTTCTCTCTCACTCTCTCCTCCCGGATGACGAAAGAAGAGAAGGTGAATACCGGTACACCAGGGAGCTGTATATCCTACGGTAAAAGGTATTTTCTATGGTACTGCACCTTATACAGTGCCAAGATGTCTTTCTCAAAATACCGTAATGACTCCTGACCTGACAGGGGGACACAGAATCTTTGTAAAATTTGTACATTCCATAAATAAATAAGCCCTACCCTGAAAGTAAGCCCTAGTGTGTTTTTTGTGGACAAAATTAACATAAGACCCGGTCTTACTTTCGGGGAAACACGGTATTTTGTTATGTTACAGCCACAAATGTAAATTGTATTTATTGGGAATTTATGTGATAGACCAACACAAAGTGGCACACAATTGTGTAGTGAAAGGGAAATGATAAATGATTATCATTTTTTTTTTTACAAATAAATATCTGAAAAGTGCGGCATGCATTTGTATTCAGTCCCCTTTACTCTGATACCACTGACTAAAATCTAGTGGAACCAATTGCCTTCAAAAGTCACAAAGTAGTAAATAGTCCACCTGTGTGTAATTTAATTTCAGTATAAATACAGTTGTTCTGTGAAGCCCTGAGGCCCCGTACACACGACAGAGTTTCTCGGCAGAATTCAGCCAGAAACTCGATCAGAGCCGTATTCTGCCGAGAAACCCGGTCGTGTGTACACTTTTGGCCGAGGAAACCGACGAGGATCTCGTTGGGCCAAATAGAGAACATGTTCTCTATTTCCTCGTTAGTCAATGAGGAAACTTGGCTCGCCGAGATCCTTGGCGGCTTCACAAGGAACTCGACGAGCAAAACTATGTGTTTTGCCCGTCGAGTTTCTCGGATGTGTGTACGGGGCCTAAGAGGTTTGTTAGAGAATTTTAGTGAACAAACAGCATCATGAAGGCCAAGGAAGACACCAGATAGGTCAGGGACAAAGTTGTGGAGAAGTTTAAAGCAGGGATAAGTTATAAAAAAATATCCGAAGCTTTGAACATCTCACGGAGCACTGTTAAATCCATCTTTCAAAAATGGAAAGAGTATGGCACAACTGAAATCCTACCAAGACATGTCTGTTCACCTAAACTGATAGGCAGGTTAAGGAGAGAATTAATCAGAGAAGCAGCCAAGAGGCCCACAGTAACTCTGGAGGAGCTGCAGAGATCCACAGCTCAGGTGGGAGACTCTGTCCACAGGACAACTATTAGTTGTGCACTCCACATAGCTGGCCTTTATGGAAGAGTGGCAAGAAGAAAGCCAATCTGAAAGAAAGCCACAAGAATTCCCGATTTCAGTTTGCGAGAAGCCATGTGGGAGACAGAGCAAACATATGGAAAAAGGTCCCGCAGTCAGATGAGACCGAAATTGTCCTAAAAGCAAAACACTATGCGTGGCAGAAAACTAACACTAAACATAACCCTGAGCACACCATCCCCACTGTGAAACATGGCTTTTATTAAACAGGGAAGCTGGTCAGAGTTGATGAGTAGTGTTGCTCACGAATATTCGCATTGCGAATATTCGACTCGAATATAGCATATTCGAGAAATCGCGCTATATTTCGAAATTCGCGGTGAATATTCGCAATTCCGAATATTCGATTTTTTACAATTTTTTTTTTGAATCAGATCACATCCTAGATATCTCCATCGACGTCTAAAAGCATTGCTGGTATCATTAGAGACCCTGGGCCGAGTAGCTGAAGCGTTCATTGAATTTTCCAGAAAGATCGCAATGCGATTATTCGGCAAACGCAATATCGCGCGATTATTTTCCTCGCCCCGATCTTCCGCATCAGAGCGATTTTTACAGTTTCATTTTTAAAACAGATCACATCCTAGTGATCTCCATAGACGTCTGAAAGCATTGCTGGTATGATTAGAGCCATTGGGCCGAGTAGCTGAAGCGATCATTTTATATTGCCGAATATTCGCAATGCGAATATTCGGCAATAGGAATATTGCGCGATTATTTGCTCCGCCCTTTTGCATCAGAGCCAATCAGAGTTCTCCTTCCACACTCGTCACAGGTTAGCAACCAATAGGAACCTGCCTGCATGGACATTATATAAGCTCACTCCCAGCACCATTTCATTGCAGATTCAGAAGCTGGCTATAGAGTGTGGAGGCTGTTTCTGTGTTCCTGGTTTCCTGTGTCTTTGTTCTTGATTGATTTAGATCATCACCAGCATTGCTATTTAGTGATTCCAGTGGATCTTTTCCAGTATATCAACTGCTTTTTTCAAAGCAATAGACCCAAGAGCTTTTTTCAAAGCTACGTTTTGTGCTGTTTTGTGCTGTTTTTTTCATTTGTGTTACTGTTTGATCCTGCAATCCTCCCTGTTCAGTTATATTTGCAAGAGATTTCAGAACACGTTTTGCTGAGCTTTATAAAAGAGCTTTTCTAAAAGCTAAGTTTTGTTCATCTTGTGTTACTGTCAGATCTTGCAGGTTCGCTGTTCAGTGATATTTGATAGGCATCTCAGTTCAAATTTTGTTTAGTTTTCCCTAAAGAGCTTTTATAAAAGCTAAGTTTTGTGTTCAGTTTAGTTAAATTTTGTGTAGTAAGTGTACACACTGTTAGTGTACATTTATTTCATCTAGCTTAGCTTAGTGTGTGTTTAGTGTCTGTGTTTTGTGTTTAAAAAAAAAAAAAAAAAAAAAAGTTAGTGTTTGTTTAGTGCTTTTTTTTTTTTTCTTTAATTTTGTAGTCCTTGTCTGGTGTACTACTTTTCTTATAGTTTAGTAGCTGTCTGTGTACGTCTTTGTCTGCGTGCCTGTGTTGTAAAAAATACACAAAAACACATTTTGTTCACATTTTCCCCCCCAATAAAGTTTAACCCCCCCACACACATATCAGCAATTATGAGCGGCATCCGTGGCCGTGGCAGTAGGGGTAGGGGAGTTACTCCCAGTGCTGGATCGCTGCCAGCACGGGGTACCTCTCGTGCCCCTACTAGTGGTAGAGGATCGGGTGCAAGGGGAGTACGCCTGATCCGGGAGTTCTTCCCATCGGGCAGCCGCCCGATATTGCCATCTCAGGCTCAAGTAGTGGTGGACTACATGGGGCACAGCAGTGCCACTGAGTCGTCGGTCCCGACTCACAGTAGTACCACCATTACACCGTTGCCTGTACTACCCCCCCCCAGCCCCCAAGAGTCCAGCATCTTACTGTTCGACAGCGACAGTGATAGGGATCTCTTGGGGGAGGCCATGCATCAGGCAGACCTCCAGCTCTGTCCTGATGGTCAGGACCTTTTTGAAGGGATGGATGAGGAGGATGGGATACCTGCTGGCAGTATCCCAGAGACATCCCTTCAAACTGGTGCTGCTGTTTTGGTGCAGGAAACAGCAGCACCTAGTCAGACCCAGGCGTGGGTGAGGGGACAGCGGAGCCAGGCTAGAGGCTCCATGTCACGTGGTTCCCTCAGACCAACACATCTCAGCCCTTGGTCTGACATCTCTGGGGGCGAAGAGGGTGACCCATCATGGTTGCCATCTGACGCGTCGGCTCACTACGTCAGTGACGACGGGGAAGGTAGGCACCCTGGTGAAACGGTGCGCCAGGTCACCACCAGGGAGACCATCGTCAGGGTCTCCACTGGTGATGGCAGCAGGAGGTGTCAGGAGGAGGAGCAGCAGCAGCAGCAGCAGCAGCAGGCAGCTCCACCTGTGCGCACCGAATCCCAGCAGGTGCAAGTAAGCGTCACCCCATCTGACAGGAGGGCGGTGCTGAAGTCACCTGTCTGGAATTTCTTTACCCTGGTGGCAGACAACCCTACCGTGGCCATCTGCCGGATTTGTAAAGTGAGGGTGAAGAGAGGGAAGTGTTTGGCTCGGGTGGGTACCACAGCCCTGAACCAGCACCTGAGGATAAACCACTGGGCGTTGTATGAGGAGATGAAGCGTGGTGGTGGTAGCAGCGCCACCACCACAAGTGAGCAGGGTACAGCAGCCCCTGCCACATCTTCATCTGTTTCCAGCAGGTCATGCCCCCCCGCTCCCTCTAGTAGAGGTACTGGTACCGGCAGCCAGACCTCTACTTCCACAGCACCCTCCACGTCTGTGTCCCGCACTGCCGTCCGGCGCCAGGCGTCGATTTCAGACGCCTTTGACCGCACCACTCCCTTCCCCCCTGGAGACCGACGTGTGCGTTCCCTCAATGGGCTCCTGGCAAGGGTTATTGCCCAACATCTGCTGCCCTTCAACATAGTTGACAGCAACCCCTTCAGGCAGATGTTGGAGCAGGCCCAACCCCAATGGCGTGTCCCCAGCCGCCATTTCTTTGCCAGGACTGGTGTCCCTGCCCTACACCAGCACATTGTGCAGAATGTAACCCTGTCGCTGGATCACGCTGTCAGCGACAGGGTTCATCTGACAATGGATGGCTGGACCAGCAGGCATGGGCAGGGACGCTACATCAGCTTCACGGCCCATTGGGTTTCCCTCCGAGGCGTCGGTGAGGGATCGTCGGCAACCGATCTTGTGGTGCCGCCCCGGGGTGTCCAGGGGAGAACTGCTGGTCTCCCTCAAGCCACTGTCTCCGCAGCTGCTGAGCCTCCCAGCAAGCGCCCCCGTAGCTACTCAAGTGTGGGGCACGTGCGCTGTCAGGCCGTGCTCCAGCTTGTTAGTTTAGGGGACCGGAGACACACTGCAGAAGAAGTGCTGAAAGCACTTCAAGCTCAGGTCCAGAAGTGGCTGACACCCCGAAGGCTCCAGCCAGGTATGGTTGTCTGCGATAACGGCAGCAACCTACTCGCCGCCCTCCATGCTGGCAGTCTGACGCACGTGCCCTGTCTGGCACATGTCCTCAACCTGGTGGTGCAGAAGTTCCTGCGCACTTATCCAGGGTTGAGTGACATTGTGGCAAAGGCGCGTAGGATTGCCAGCCACTTCAGGCGCTCCCCAACCGCTACCGCGTCCCTGTCCAAATTGCAGCGGAAGTACAATCTGCCCCTTCACAGGCTGATTGTGGACAGTGTGACGCGGTGGAACTCCACCCTCCACATGCTGAAGAGGTTGTGGGAGCAGCAAAGGGCGGTGAGGGAGTACCTGATGGAACTAGGCACTCAGAGGGCTTCACCACAACTCCCTTTCATCGCCTGTGCGCAGTGGGGGCAGATAAACCAGGTCTGCCAAGTGTTGTCCTCCTTCGAGCAGGCGACCAAGATGGTCAGCAGTGAGCAAATTGGCCTCAATAGCGTGCTGCCAATACTGTTCATGCTGGAGAGGACACTAGATCGCCTGCTCGAGGCTGGGGAGAGTGCCTTGGTGGAGCAGGAGGAGTCAGCAATGCTCCACCGAGACCAGGGCCAGGACCAGGAGGAGGAGGAGGAGGAGGAGGATGATGATGAAGAGGAGGAGGAGGTGGTTGCTGGTGTCGTCCCGGAGTCAGGGCCTGGTCAGGAGGGAGAGCCGGTGTTGGGGGCACCGATAGTCCGGGGGTTGGGCATGTCTGAGTTTGACCAGCAGCGCCTCAGGGAAGAAGAGTCGCACCTCATTCACCTGGCCAGCATTGAGGAGTCACAGCGGGCTGTGCTCTTCCCCATGGCTGCCCACATGCTGAGATGCCTCAGGAGGGACCCCCGGGTTAAGACCATCAAGACGAGGGATGATTTCTGGATGGCCACCCTTTTGGATCCCAGGTGCAAGGGGAAACTGGAGCAGTTCATCCCAGCCAGCCGGAGGCAGCACCGGATGGAGGAACTGCAGGCAGCCATTGTCAGACGGTTGGAGCAGGCAACTCCCCGGCCTCCAGTTGTCCCCCCTCATCTCACCCAGCAGGTGGCTGCACCCAGCTGCAGCCGAGCAGGGGACCTAATGGAAGAGATGAGGATGTTCTTCCAAACCGAGCGACCCAGTACCACCACCAGCAGCAGCAGCAGCAGTCACCACCAGCGGCTGGCCCACATGGTGGCAGACTACATGGCGTCCGTCGGTGCTTCTGACAGTATGAGCACCGACGACCCCATGGAGTACTGGGTTGCCAGATTGGACACCTGCCGCGAGCTCGCTCAGTATGCGCTGGAGTTATTGTCTTGCCCCCCCTCCAGCGTACTATCTGAGCGGACATTCAGCGCGGCAGGTGGGGTGGTCACGGACAAGAGGACCCGTCTGTCCACAGAGTCCGTGGACAGACTCACATTCATAAAGATGAATGAGTCCTGGATCGGCGGTGACTTTCTGGCACCCGTCGTCGGTTCAGGGCGCTGAAGGGTCCCTTGCCATGCATTCCCTGATGAAGCCCCGGACCTGATGTATTTACAGTGCTGAATATAACTATTTCAACATCAGAGAAAATCAATGTTAATATTTGGTACAGTAGGCTTTCTTTGCAATTACAGCGGTCAAACATTTCTTGTAGTTTTACACCAGCTTTGCACACACTGGAGGAGGGATTTTGGCCCACTCCTCCACACAGATCTTCTCTACATCAGTCATGTTTCTGGGCTATCGCTGAGAAACACGGAGTTTGAGCTCCCTCCAAAGATTCTCTATTGGGTTTAGGTCTGGAGACTGGCTAGGCCACGCCAGAACCTTGATATGCTCCTTACAGAGCCAATCCTTGGTTATCCTGGCTGTGTGCTTTGGGTCATTCTCATGTTGGAAGACCCAGCCTCGACCCATCTTCAAAGCTCTAACTCAGGGAAGGAGGTTGTTGCCCAAAATCTTGCAATACATGGCCCCGGTCATCCTCTCCTTAATACAGTGCAGTCACCCTGTCCCATGTGCAGAAAAACACCACCAAAGCATGATGCTACCACCCCCATGCTTCACATTAGGGATGGCGTTCTTGGCATGGTACTCATCATTATTCTTCCTCCGAACACGGTTAGTGAAATTATGATCAAAAAATTATATTATAGTCTCATCTGACCACATGATTTTCTCCCATGACTCCTTTGGATCAGTCAAGACAATTATGTCAGCAGTTATTTCACACCCTATATACTCTTATTAAGACTGCTGTACATCATGGCAACTCCTGCCCATGTGATATGACTCTGTATCAACTACTACTGTTAATACTACTACTGCTGCTTCTGCTGCTGCTGCTGCCCAGTCAAGACACCTATGTCAGCAGTTATTTGACACTCTATATACTCCTATTCCTACTGCTGTTCATGATGGCACCTCCTGCCCATGTGATATGACTCTGTATCAACTACTACTGTTAATACTACTGCTGCTTCTGCTGCTGCTGCCCAGTCAAGACACCTATGTCAGCAGTTATTTGACACTCTATATACTCCTATTCCTACTGCTGTTCATCATGGCACCTCCTGCCCATGTGATATGACTCTGTATCAACTACTACTGTTAATACTACTGCTGCTTCTTCTGCTGCTGCTGCTGCCCAGTCAAGACACCTATGTCAGCAGTTATTTGACACTCTATATACTCCTATTCCTACTGCTGTTCATGATGGCACCTCCTGCCCATGTGATATGACTCTGTATCAACTACTACTGTTAATACTACTGCTGCTTCTGCTGCTGCTGCCCAGTCAAGACACCTATGTCAGCAGTTATTTGACACTCTATATACTCCTATTCCTACTGCTGTTCATCATGGCACCTCCTGCCCATGTGATATGACTCTGTATCAACTACTACTGTTAATACTACTGCTGCTTCTGCTGCTGCTGCCCAGTCAATACACCTATGTCAGCAGTTATTTGACACTCTATATACTCCTATTCCTACTGCTGTTCATGATGGCACCTCCTGCCCATGTGATATGACTCTGTATCAACTACTACTGTTAATACTACTGCTGCTTCTGCTGCTGCTGCCCAGTCAAGACACCTATGTCAGCAGTTATTTGACACTCTATATACTCCTATTCCTACTGCTGTTCATCATGGCACCTCCTGCCCATGTGATATGACTCTGTATCAACTACTACTGTTAATACTACTGCTGCTTCTGCTGCTGCTGCCCAGTCAATACACCTATGTCAGCAGTTATTTGACACTCTATATACTCCTATTCCTACTGCTGTTCATGATGGCACCTCCTGCCCATGTGATATGACTCTGTATCAACTACTACTGTTAATACTACTGCTGCTTCTGCTGCTGCTGCCCAGTCAATACACCTATGTCAGCAGTTATTTGACACTCTATATACTCCTATTCCTACTGCTGTTCATCATGGCACCTCCTGCCCATGTGATATGACTCTGTATCAACTACTACTGTTAATACTACTGCTGCTTCTGCTGCTGCTGCCCAGTCAAGACACCTATGTCAGCAGTTATTTGACACTCTATATACTCCTATTCCTACTGCTGTTCATCATGGCACCTCCTGCCCATGTGATATGACTCTGTATCAACTACTACTGTTAATACTACTGCTGCTTCTGCTGCTGCTGCCCAGTCAATACACCTATGTCAGCAGTTATTTGACACTCTATATACTCCTATTCCTACTGCTGTTCATGATGGCACCTCCTGCCCATGTGATATGACTCTGTATCAACTACTACTGTTAATACTACTGCTGCTTCTGCTGCTGCTGCCCAGTCAAGACACCTATGTCAGCAGTTATTTGACACTCTATATACTCCTATTCCTACTGCTGTTCATCATGGCACCTCCTGCCCATGTGATATGACTCTGTATCAACTACTACTGTTAATACTACTGCTGCTTCTGCTGCTGCTGCCCAGTCAAGACACCTATGTCAGCAGTTATTTGACACTCTATATACTCCTATTCCTACTGCTGTTCATCATGGCACCTCCTGCCCATGTGATATGACTCTGTATCAACTACTACTGTTAATACTACTGCTGCTTCTGCTGCTGCTGCCCAGTCAAGACACCTATGTCAGCAGTTATTTGACACTCTATATACTCCTATTCCTACTGCTGTTCATCATGGCACCTCCTGCCCATGTGATATGACTCTGTATCAACTACTACTGTTAATACTACTGCTGCTTCTGCTGCTGCTGCCCAGTCAATACACCTATGTCAGCAGTTATTTGACACTCTATATACTCCTATTCCTACTGCTGTTCATGATGGCACCTCCTGCCCATGTGATATGACTCTGTATCAACTACTACTGTTAATACTACTGCTGCTTCTGCTGCTGCTGCCCAGTCAAGACACCTATGTCAGCAGTTATTTGACACTCTATATACTCCTATTCCTACTGCTGTTCATGATGGCACCTCCTGCCCATGTGATATGACTCTGTATCAACTACTACTGTTAATACTACTACTGCTGCTTCTGCTGCCCAGTCAAGACACCTATGTCAGCAGTTATTTCACACCCTATATACTCTTATTAAGACTGCTGTTCATCATGGCACCTCTTGCCCGAGTGATTTGACACTGTATTGTCAATGTCTACTACTACTATTACAGCTCAGTCAAGACACCTGTGTCCCAATTTTTTGGTACACTATTGACTACTATGACCACTACTGATGCTGTAAAGTATTCCCCAAGTGTTTTTATGCTATGTATTACTATTACCACTACTGCTTGTAAATCATGCCTGTGTGATACTTAGTGGGAATGCTTTAATAAGCATTCCTAGTATGGATACCCGTAAATGTATTAATCTTAATTAGTGTGAATGCTTTAATAAACATTTCCAGTATTGATATCCGTAAATTTAGTAATCTTATTATTCCTTAAGTTTTTTGGTTCTGCGTAACTTCGGCATACTTTCAGCTATTGAGACCATTCAACTGTAAAAATGTTCGTCTCGTTCAGCTAATGATGGGACTTCTTCAAGTTTTTTTCTACTTTTTACACTTTTATAAATTTTAAGCTTTTAGACCCTTTTTTTAAACATTGAAGTCAATGAGAACATCCTTTTCCCCTTTGAATTCACATGCCATGCCAAAAGTTTCAGCTACTTCATACTTTCACTTACAGACACTGAAAAAACTTTAAAGCGGTCACAAAATATTTAGCTATCCGGCTATGACTTTTCAGATCGTTATCGTTTACAATTTTTTGGTGAAAACGCAATTTACGTTTTGCGAATTTTTCACAAAAATGCAATAGGTTATAATGTAATCCTATGGAGGGGATTTAGAGTCTGTCATGTGACCTTAACATTGGAGATCTTTGTAATTAAAAATATCTTTACAAAAAGGGGAAACAAATTGGTCTCACGCCCACAAGATCTACTTTTCATACACAATTTTTATATCAAAACGTAGCTATGCTTGTCTGGTTTATGGCAATGTGACCAATTCTGCGATACGTATTTTAGTTTTAATTATTGGAGCAACAGCCAGAAATTATGTCTCATAGACTCTCATGTGAAATTATCTAAAAAATGTTGCTGCAGAACTCACAAAGACGCTCTTTTCTAAATCGCAGAAATGGCCACATTTTTAAGTTTATCTACATAAATTTCATATCGATGCGTTTACAAGGGCCGTGTATTTCAAATGGTGTAGTCGTTGTATCAATTGCATGTACGTTTGAGGATTTATTAAGCTTTGTTTGGAGGCTTAAATCATGTATTAGATCTGTGAATTAAAAGCGTTTGTAATGTTATTTCTTTCCATAAATAACTTTCCTGACCTCAGTGCAATATTCCTCCTCACTGACCTGGGGGGGAGGGGAAACCTATTGAGGGGGGAGGGGCGACCAGGAAGTCAGCATACTCTATACTTTGCAGATAGAGAAAGAAGCTGTGTGTCCTAAAGATAGTGTAGTGGTTATGGTGAATGTCTTTGGCAAGGGGCTCACCAATTAAGCTATTCAGCATTCCCACTCGCATTTTCCTCAGGAAATGCATTGTCTAGTTATATTATATTTTAATACTCCTGCTGCTGCCTCCATGCTGAGTAAAGCTTCATGACCTTTCTGGCACAGCGGATCCACCAACAGCCTCCGCTACAAGCTACCAGACCGGACTACCAGACCGGATCTAAACAGCAAGTGTAACTATAACAATGAACCTTATGTTAAACCCTGTTTTGCGGCATTTATACTGCAACCATTGGGCTGACTGCAAGAGCTCATCTGCATTCTCTCTCTTTCTTGCTCTCCCTCTCTCTCTCTTTGTATATATATATATATATATTGTTGCTTTTGTTATGTTCATTTTTCAACAGTTTATTTTGTGTTCGTCGTGTCTGTGTCGTGTGCTTTAGTTTGTCCTAGGTTAATGTTAAATAAAATAATAGTATAAAATGTTTTTGCTTATTATGAAGTTAAATGTGTTGATGTTGATTTGTTTGATGTGAAGTTAGATGTGTTTAAAAACCTACAACTCTATCTCAAAAAGAAATGAAACATTTCCAAAAAATAAGTTTTTTTAATACAAAAATAAATTTAAATATAGCTCTCAATCCGTTTTTGAATGCGGTGCATTTCCGCAATCTGACCCGATAGCTGCTGCTCTAGCAGAGCATTTTGTTGGTTGAGGTAGCTCATCTTCCGCTGGTTCTGAAGGATCTTCTGGTGCGTCTTTTGGATGAGTATATTTTGCCTCCTCAGATCTCTTGATGCTTTTAGGATATAATAAAAAAACATTTGGATTTCAAATAACGTTACCAAATAAATAAATATTTTGTTTTGCTTATTAATCAATCATTATCATGTGTATACACTTGTTATGTGTCTAACACATCCCGGGAGTGCAGAATTATTAGGCAAATGAGTATTTGGACCACATCATCCTCTTTATGCATGTTGTCTTACTCCAAGCTGTATAGGCTCGAAAGCCTACTACAGATTAGGCATATTAGGTAATGTACATCTCTGTAATGAGAAGGTGTGTGGTCTAATGACATCAACACTCTATATCAGGTGTGCATAATTATTAGTCAATTTCCTTTTCTTTGGCAAAATTGGCCAAAAGAAGGATTTGACAGACTCTGAAAAGTCCAAAATAGAGAGATATCTAGCAGAGGGATGCAGCACTCTTAAAGTTGCAAAGCTTCTGAAGCGTGATCATCAAACAAAAGAAGCGTGTGGAAAAACAAAGGTGCAAAATAACTGCCCATGAACTGAGAAAAGTTAAGCGTGCAGCTGCCAAGATGCCACTTGCCACAAGATTGGCCATATTTCAGAGCTGCAACATCACTGGGGTGCCCAAAAGCACAAGGTGTGCAATACCCAGAGACATGGCCAAGGTAAGAAAGGCTGAAAGACGATGACCACTGAACAAGACACACAAGCTGCAACGTCAAGACTGTGCCAATAAATATCTCAAGAAAGATTTTTCTAAGGTTTTATGGACTGCTGAAATGAGAGTGAGTCTTGATGGGCCAGATGGAAGAGCCCGTGGCTGGATTGGTAAAGGGCAGGGAGCTCCAGTCCGACTCAGACGCCAGCAAGGTGGTGGTGGAGTACTGGTTTGGGCTGGTATCATCAAAGATGAGCTTGTGGGGCCTTTTCGGATTGAGGATGGAGTCAAGCTCAACTCCCAGTCCTACTGCCAGATTATGGAAGAGACCTTCTTCAAGCAGTGGTACAGGAAAAAGTCACCATCCTTCAAGAAAAACATGATTTTCATGCAGGGAAATGCTCCATCACACGTGTCAAAGTACTCCACAGCGTGGCTGGCAAGAAAGGGTATTAAATAAAAAAAAGTAATGACATGGCCTCCTTGTTCACCTGATCTGAACCCCATTGAGAACCTGTGGTCCATCATCAAATGTGGGATTTACAAGGAGGGAAAACAGTACACCTCTCTGAACAGTGTCTGGCAGGCTGTGGTTGCTGCTGCACGCAATGTTGATGGTGAACAGATCAAAACACTGACAGAATCCATGGATGTCAGGCTTTTGAGTGTCCTTGCAAAGAAAGGTGGCTATATTGGTCACTGATTTGTTTTTGTTTTGTTTTTAAATGTCAGAAATGTGTATTTGTGAATGTTGAGATGTTATATTGGTTTCACTGTTAAAAATAAATCATTGAAATGGCTATCTATTTATTTTTTGGTTAAGTTGCCTAATAATTCTGCACAGTAATAGTAGTCACCTGCACACACAGATATCCCCCGAAAATAACTAACACTAAAAACAAACTAAAAACTACTTCCAAAAAAATTCAGCTTTGATATTAATGAGTTTTTGGGGTTCATTGAGAACATGGTTGTTGTTCAATAATAAAATGAATCCTCAAAAAATACAACTTGCCTAATAATTATGCACTACCTGTATACTTCTAGCATCAATACCATATTATGGTTCTACAATCTGACAGGTGCGCTTTATATGTTGTCCATTTTTATATCTACATTTTGTTGTTGAAATGTTATTAATCATTGTGCACATATTTACCTTCCTGAATGAGGCTCACAGGACCGCTCTCTTCCTCCTGCTCTTCTGCTTGAGAAGTTGGGGTGGTGGGGGGGGGAAGCTCCTCAGCTTGCTCCTCAACAGGAGCTGGGGTTGGGGAGTGGGAGGGCCCTGGCTGCTCCTCCTCATCCATCTCCTCCTCTGCCGCATCCTCCTCTGCCGCATCCTCCTCCTCCTCATCGGCCTGGCGCCTTCTGCGCTTGGCGCGGACAACTGGCATTGGAGCTCCTATAATAACACAATGTTCATATATTATAAAAATGTTTTCTAATGACGTATGCAAATTCTGTGTACTGTGCTGTATTGTATATGAATACAAATTGATTTATATAGACAGTTAACCAATGGGACAATGTTATATTAAAGGGTCTTGTGGGCACTACAGGGGACTGAGCGTGAGCTGGGATGCAACCATGTTAAAATGAGCTGTTTTTGTCTCCTTTGTTTTGTTCAGACCATCTCATGTTAAAAAAAGGGCCTGATGGAGCACACGGGATTACTATAACAACCCCACTCCTAACACAGGAATTTAGTGGTAATCTATATATATAAAACTCAACGTGTGTGTGTGCATAAATGTATGTATGTATGTATGTATGTATGTATGTATGTTCCAGCATCACGTACAAACGGCTAAAGATATTTATATGAAACTTGGCACACAGGTTACTTATATGTCAGCCACAAACATAGGATAGGTGGTTTAAACCTTACCCACCCCCACTTGCCATGGTCGGGGTTTTTCTTTAAAGTCCCATGCAAAGCAATGGGAAAATTATGTTCCCACATAACTTCTGTGTTCCTGTCTGCTGCCCCATGTATTTTTTCAACAGTACTATGAATACCTTGGCCGGTGGTGATATATGTTAGCACAACATGGCATCTTGGTTAACAACATCTGACCTTACATGAATTACATATGACCTTACATAACTGTCACCAAAGGAGCTGCGGTGGCTCCACGCGATTGCCACTGCACTGACAACTGATTCACCTCTGCAGCTAGGGGTTCGGATCCCGCTCTCGGCTACCTGTGAATTGAGTTTGGTGGTCTCAGCCCCGCCCCTGGTGGGTGTGCTATGCGAGGTTGGGTTGGGAGGACCCCCTCACACCCGCCATTGCCAACCGGGGCATGGAGAAAGGTGGCAGATTGCCTCTGGGGGAGGCCTCCCAACTCCTGCAGGCCGGCTCCTCTCTCTTTCGAGTTCACGCACAAAATACACTTTTTTTAAAAAAAACATAACTGTCAACAATAACTTACCTGGATGATATTTAGCCCGAAGACGTCTGACATGAACCATTTGGCGCCTCTTCAGGTCAGACCACTTCTTAACAATGGCCTTGTGGTCATGTTGGCCGCCAAAGTCAGCGATTAGGGCGCTGACCACAGCCCTTTTCTCTGGCTGCCTCCGCAGCTCATCGTATCCTGTTTCCAGGAACTTCTGCAAGATGAAGAACAAAGTATATTGTAATACTTCTGTTGACAGCCTTATGGATATATGACGTAAATGTATGCTATTCAACAATTGGAAGCATTCTCGCCTTATTAATCAATGACAGGGGTAACATGAAAGATTTTATATCCTGCCATTTCGGTCGCCACCTTTTTTGCATAAATATAGCAGCCATTATCATTTGCATAATTATGAATATATTATTAACAACACAGGATACACGTATAGGGGAGATATGCGTTGCTAACTCTTTTCCCTGTCAGGAGCCTAACGCCCCGGGGGGTCAGAGACGGGACCTTTTTCGGAGGACCACTGACGTATGTACCAGTCGCAGTTTTTTGTGATGTCACTCTTTAGGTGTGTGCACATTTTTCACTGCATCCGGGTGGAGTTTTTGGGTTGTGTTTTGCACGCCACAGGCTTTTCAACAGGAAAAAAACAGCAGGAGGCAGAATGGTTGCAAAACACTACGTGTTTGTTACTTAACTCTGGGTTTCAAGACCAGTCCACCTCCAGCTGTTGCAAAACTACTACTCCCATCAGCCACGGTCTGTCAGTGCATGCTAAGAATTTTACTTTTGCTGCATTTAGGGTGCCACAGTTTAGAGACCCGTGCATAAAGGCCTGAAAAATGGGGGCCTGCAGAACTTACAATACTAGAAGTGCCAGCATTCCCAGGCATGCTGGAAGTTGTAGTTCTGCAACATCTAAAGGGCAATATGTATTCGAACGTCCTTGGGCCTTGAGGACACTGAAGTCAGGACGTTCGCATACGTCCTATGTCCAAAAAAATGTTAAATTCATTATGCTAAATAACAAGGAAAAGTGCCTAAATACATATTTGCCAACCAGGGTGTCTGCAGCTGTCCAGGCATGCTGGGACTTGTAGTTTTGTAAAAGCAGGAGACACATTTTTTGTGAAATACTAATATATGATCATATATACTAACTTTTAAACTAGACTTAAATGCTGGGCTGGGCTGGGACTTGTAGTTTTGTAAAAGCAGGAGACACATTTTTGGTTAAATACTAATATCTGATCATATATACTAACTTTTAAACTAGACTTAAATGCAGTTGAAGATGATGAAATAACAGTGGTCAAAATACTTACACAAATCAGCAACTTTTCCTCAGACTTAGTGAAATTGCTTCCAACCATGTTGCTGTGTGATTGCGCTGCGATCATAAGTTGGAAACTGGCAAGGCTCCAGGAAATGGTCGCGTGTTGTTCGCGTGTTGATTGCGCTGCTTGGACCGAGATGGGTCCATATGGCTTCGGCTGTATGGACCACAGTAACTCTTTTCCCTGTCAGGAGCCTAGGAGCCTAACGCCCCGGGGGGTCAGAGACGGGACCTTTTCGGAGGACCACTGACGTATGCAACCGTCGCAGTTTTTTGTGATGTCACTCTTTAGGTGTGTGCAAATTTTTCCTTGCACCGGGTGGAGTTTTTGGGTTGTGTTTTGCACGCCACAGGCTTTTCAACAGAAAATAACCAGCTGGAGGCAGAATGGTTGCAAAACACTACGGGTTTGTTACCTAACTCTGGGTTTCAAGACCAGTCCACCTCCAGCTGTTGCAAAACTACTACTCCCATCAGCCACGGTCTTTCAGTGCATGCTAAGAATTTTACTTTTGCTGCATCTAGGGTGCCACAGTTTAGAGACCCGTGCATAAAGGCCTGAAAAATGTGGGCCTGCAGAACTTACAATACTAGAAGTGCCAGCATTCCCAGGCATGCTGGAAGTTGTAGTTCTGCAACATCTAAAGGGCAATATGTATTCGAACGTCCTTGGGCCTTGAGGACACTGAAGTCAGGACGTTCGCATACGTCCTATGTCCAAAAAAATTTTAAATTCATTATGCTAAATAACAAGGAAAAGTGCCTAAATACACATTTGCCAACCAGGGTGTCTGCAGCTGTCCAGGCATGCTGGGACTTGTAGTTTTGTAAAAGCAGGAGACACATTTTTGGTTAAATACTAATATCTGATCATATATACTAACTTTTAAACTAGACTTAAATGCAGTTGAAGATGATGAAATAACAGTGGTCAAAATACTTACACAAATCAGCAACTTTTCCTCAGACTTTGTG
The DNA here is from genome assembly GCF_905171775.1 of Rana temporaria. Taxonomy (NCBI): domain Eukaryota; kingdom Metazoa; phylum Chordata; class Amphibia; order Anura; family Ranidae; genus Rana; species Rana temporaria. Next base: position 567,847,898 of record NC_053489.1, on the reverse strand, counting down.
AAATTGCTTCCCACCATGTTGCTGTAATATTGGGAAACTGGCAAGGCTCCAGGAAATGGTCGCGTGTTGTTCGCGCAATTGCGCATGCGCGATCGAAAAATCGCAATCGCAATATGTATTTTGGTTAAAATATCATACATATTCGATTTCAGAGTGCTGCTACAGCAGTTTTCGAAATATCTGCAATAAATTTCGCATTCGCATGTTGCGATATTTCGATAAAATATCAGGAATATTCTGAGCCAATCAGAGCGCTCCTCCAGCATATCTCGAAATTGCGCAATAAATATCGCATTCGCATGTTGCGATATTTCGATAAAATATCAGGAATATTCTGAGCCAATCAGAGCGCTCCTCCAGCATATCTCGAAATTGCGCAATAAATATCGCATTCGCATGTTGCGATATTTAGATAAAATATCACGAATATTCTGAGCCAATCAGAGCGCTCCTCCAGCATATCTCGAAATTGCGCAATAAATATCGCATTCGCATGTTGCGATATTTCGATAAAATATCACGAATATTCTGAGCCAATCAGAGCGCTCCTCCAGCATATCTCGAAATTGCGCAATAAATATCGCATTCGCATGTTGCGATATTTCGATAAAATATCACGAATATTCTAAGCCAATCAGAGCGCTCCTACCGCAGTTATTAAAAAAATCGCAATTATTTTCGCATTCGCAATAGCGAAAAATCGCATTCAATTAATTTCGATAAAATATCACGAATATTCGAATTTAGCGAATATATCTCGAATATTCGAATATATATTCGAGATATATCGCGAAATCGAATATGGCATATTCTGCTCAACACTATTGATGAGAAGATGGATGGAGCCAAATACAGGGCAATCTTAGAAGAGAACCTGTTATAGTCGGAAAAAGACCTGAGACTGGGGTGGAGGTTCACCTTCCAGCAGGACAACGACCCCTAATCATACAGCCAGAGCTACAATGGAATGGTTTAGATTGAGGCATATTCATGTGTTATAATTGCCCTGTCAAAGTCCAGACTTAAATTGAATTGCAAATCTGTTGCAAGATTTGAATATTGCTGTTCACAAAGAGGGATATGCAAAAATGTCACTCTCTAGATGTGCAAAGCTGATAGAGACATACCCAAAAAGACGTATTTCAACAAGGTATTGACTCAGGGCGGCTGAATACAAAGCATGTCACACTTTTCAGATATTTGTGTAGCGCCTGTGTACTTTATAGTACTGGTGCTAGTTGGCAGCAGTGGAGTCAAGGCTTGGGTGCACTTTCCCAGCACCCAATCAGGAGGGTTTGACCTTGCTGTGCATGCTGGGGAGGGGTATTTATGAGGCAGACGCCATTAGTTCTGGGTCTTCTTCGTCCAGTGTGGCACCCACCTTTAGGGTGGGCACATCACGGCGCCCGGCATTATGGCCTACCTAGCCGGGGCGTGCGTGCCATGCAGTGTTCCTGGTTCCGGGGCCATGCTGGACTGGAGAATCTGAACAGCGACGGGGACCCAGTCAGTGACTGGGTTCCCACATTTGAGGATCTCAAGCTGTACTGCTTTTCGATGGGGAGTCAGTCTGAGGAGCGCCATTGAGAGGCTGGCGGTCCAAAAGGGCCTGGACTAACCACCGGGGATTGAGGTAGCCGGACACTGAGGGATTGATCAGTCAGTACCTGGGCAAGTTGAAGGAGATCCAGGTGTAACTCATCCAATAATTCAATCCAGAGGGCCTGTGGCAGAGGTATCTTTCTGAGGCTCACTGAGGAGGGCCTGTGGCAGAGACTTTATCCTACCAATTGTCTGAGTGATACTCCGGGTGCCAGGTCAGTGAGAGAGGCCTGTCCGGGTACACTAAACCCACTCCGGCAGGAGTGGCACAGAGAAGTGTTACGCTTGGGAGCAGGACTGTTTCCCCATCATCACGCCTAAATCTGCTATTCTCCCTTCTTCTTCAACTTTACTTTCCTCACCACAAGTTTACTGTTTTTACCCGGCTGGGTAATAAAGAGCACAGCAAAGAGCACCTGTCGTGTACATTTCCTTTACTTCTACTATATGCAATACGCATCACTCACCCCTAGAAAATCGGAGGAGCCATGAGGTAATATGCCGCCCAAAAATCCAGCAGCTCCACTGGGGGTAATGCTACATTTATTTGTAAAAAAAAATGAAAAACATTTAGGGCCAGATTCACAGAAAAAGTACACCGGAGTATCTGCTGATACTCTGGCGTACTTTCAAATTTGCCACGTCGTATCTTTATTTTGAATTCACAAACAAAGATACGACGGCATTTGGCTAAGATCCAACAGGCGTGCGGCTTCGTAGGCCTTCGGATCTTAGGATGCAATACTTCGGCGCCCGCTGGGTGGAGTTCGCATTGTTTTCCGCGTCGGGTATGCTAATTAGCTGTTTATGGCGATCCACGAAGGTAAGCGCGTTCGTCGCATTCTCTTAAGTCGTCGCTAGTCGGCTTTTCCCGTCGTAAAGTTGCGATTGCTATTTAGGTGGTGTAAAATTAGACAGCCCATGGCCGTCGTTCCCGCGTCGAATTTCAATTTTTTTTTGTTTTTGCGTAAGTCGTCCGGGAATACGAAAGTACGTAACGCATGTCGACGTTCAAAACATTACGTCGGGGCAAAATCATTTCGCGCAAAGCACGGTGGGAAATTTCAAACGGAGCATGCGCAGTACGTTCGGCGCGTGAACGCACCTAATTTAAATGATACATGCCCATTTGAATTAGGCGGGCTTGCGCCGGACGGCTTTACGCTACGCCGCCGCAATTTTACAGGCAAGTGCTTTGTGAATCAAGCACTTATGCTGAAAACTTGCGGCGGTGTAACGTAAATGGGATACGTTACGCCGCCGGATTTCTACATGAATCTGGCCCTTATTATTTTACTTCCACTTCACAATTATGTGCCACTTTGTGTTGGTCTATCACATAAAATCCTAATAAAATACACGTATGTTTTTGGTTGTAACATGACAAAATGTGGAAAATGTCAAGGGGTATGAATACCTTTTCAAGGCTCTGTACTTCAACAATGTGATAAGGTGTAGGTAGATGGGCCCTCACCTCCACGTGCATCTTACTTTAAAAGATTGTTTTAATTTGGGATTGTTTTTCATTTTTCTTTTGCTTGCTGTTATTGGCGTTGTGCTACCATTGTGCTCTGCTGGGCTTCTGGTGTGTCCCTGCACCTTTTAGGAGTAGGCTGACTCCAGGCATGCTGTATCTTCCCCTAATTTATCCATGACTATATACAGTATGTTCCATCAGTAAGGCTCTTATAAACTAGAGTTAGGACCACACTATACAGAGGAACCTTGACAAGGCAATGTGGCTTCCACAAATATTTGCTAATGATGTGCAACTAAAACGTCTGTTTTTAACACACAGTGCTACACATGGTGCTGGCAAATAAATTGTTATTTTCTGTGCTGTGCAAATCCCTTCCATATGTACTTCACATTATCTTTTAAAGCTAGTTATACATTTGGGGAGGTTGATATTTTGTTTAAATTGCTGTCTGTGTTCCTGCAAGGGTGAGTCAAACTTTCTGGTGACCATTGTCTAAGATGGTATATCCCCTCATTTTGAGAGCTCCCCAATAGGACATGGGGCCTTAACCATCCAAAATGAAATACAATATATATATATATTTTTTTTAAAACAAAGCATCTGTAAGGGGAGAATATTGCCTGTTTAAAAGAAAAAAAGAACATGTTTTGCTTTACATAGACATTAAACTTAAAGCGGGGTTCCAACCACAATTAGCATTTTTTAAATGTCCTTTCATCATGCGTTTTTATAATATAAATCTGGTCACTTACTATTTTACAATCCACCTCCGCTCCACATAGTTATTCAAAAAAGATAGTTTATAAAACTATGTCCACACAGTTGTCATTTTGTTTGTGGGCATTGTGAAGCCCACAAGCACTTACTTCCTGGAAGTCTTGGATGGGGAGTGATAATTGGACAGCGCACTGCATCCTGGGAAATGATGACACACATTTCCCAGGAGCATTAGAGGGAGATGATGTCAGAATCCTAGGTGATTCCAGGCATTTCCAGATGAGTAAAACATTTTTTTTTCTGTTTTTCTTTTTTAGGTCTAATGAGCACAATAATGGAAAAAAAATTGGGGATGGAAACTCCACTTTAAAGGATCAGCAATAGTTACATCATATTCTGTGAGCGTTATTTTCAGTAATGTTATTTGGAATCTTACTAGTCATATATCCAACAGATATTTATTCATGCTGAGTAGAAATAATACAATGGATGTTTAGCTTAGCAGAAGTAATGTACCACTATTATTTCCAGCAAAGATTATGACTGGAAGAAGCAGATCATCCTATACTGACCATTTCTACATCTCTATTGTAATACATATATTTATACTGAGACATATATTAACAAGCAATAACAATAAGCTGGTCATAAAATTAATGAATCTATCTAGGTATCTTTCTACCTATCTAATCTTTTATTTTACACCTATGTGAACGCAGTATGTTATGCTGGCATCAGAAGGCAAGCAGCAAAACCAATCAATAAATAACTGAATATGACATGCAATAAAATATGTTTTACCATATAAAAGCAAAATGGGTGTTTATAATTCAGTAGGACTCTCAACAAGAAAAGACCAAAGAGAATGTTGCCATGAAGTAGTATATATGACATTTACAATGTCTGAGAACAAAAGTTGATAAAGTAGAGCAAGATACTTAACATTTTTTCATATAAGATAATTATCATAAGAAATAGATGTCTTTTAATTTAATAATGCACCATCATGTTACTTCTCTCTCTGGTTACTGTGGCCATGTATAGCATTAGGGATGGGAAGGGAATAGCATTAGGGAATAGCATTAGGGAAGGGAATTTGAATTAAATGGCCAATCCACTGTTCAACAAACCTCTGGCTATGGCAGATGAAAGTCATTCAGTTAGTGGCGGTATCACTACTGCCACAAAACAAATAACTGTAGTCCATTATGTCATTGGTTGCTATGACACCAGTGGCCATACGGTCATTGCTTGATATAGTGCAGCACTGCAAAAAAAAAAGATTTGCCCCCCCCCCAAATTACATACAACATTCTCATCCTAGATAGAAGTCTGGTTTAGATTTTAACACAAAAAAGGCAAAAAATGAATAAAAAATACCTGTGCTCTCCCCAAAATTTATACCAGAATCTTTGGAATAGATTAGATAGATTGATAGCAGCACAGCCATTGGCTTGCGTTGCTGTCAATCAACTCCAATGGTGAGAGGGCCAGGGGGTGGGGCCGAGTCCTGTAGTTTGCGGCTATGGACACCGAATACAAGACTCGGGAGCGCGCGCGCAAGGTAACCCTCTTGGGAAAGCGCTTCCCAGGGGGCTTAGCTGATGCGGGGAGGAGCCAAAACAGCCGCCAAGGAACCCCAGAAGATGAGGATTGGGCCACTCTGTGCAAAACAAACTGCACAGTGGAGGTAAGTATGGTATGTTTGTTATTTAAAAGAAAACATTGTAAACCTTTACAACCCCTTCAAGGGTGCAGAATTCTAATTCCATTAATGTCAATGGAAGCTGAATGTTAAAAAATAAAAACTCTGACCATTTTATAGGCTAAGAGGCAAGGCATGTCAAAACAAATGCATGGGGAGCTTGGCTACTACCCTGAGGAACTTATTAAAAAATAAAAAGTTCAAATCTTCAGTTTGGATGGAAGCAACAAGTTTAATTGTGCTTAATTAAAAATGCAAATTTCACATGGGGGAGCCCAGTTCCCTGAGCCTCCAGCACTGAATCTTGTGTTGCTGGGGGAACATTTGTTGTGAGGAAGGATTTACTGTTGAAGTAGAGATCAATTGTTTCTGGCTGCTACAGGGTCTATTGATGCTATTGATGCTGGCTGCTGGAAGATCTATTGTTGCTGGGGTAAGGGGTTCAATGTTGCTGCCTGCAGGGGCTATTTTACTGCTTTTCTAATTATCAATAACAAATTCCATACAAATTACTTAGCAACACAAAATTGTACTTGGTTCTGTATTCTTTAAAAGGTAAGGTACTGGGAGGTGGGTAGGGGGTGGAGCCAAGGGATGATTCAGAAGGTGGAATTCCTGTACCCTTTCTCTGAGAAAAGGTACAGGACCCTGAGGAAGGCACTCACCCTGCCCATGAAGTTGCTGCAGCAAAAATGAAAAACTGACAAAGAAAAAAGTTTGTTTAAATTGCCAGGAAAATGCCAGCTTCCAGCTGCTTCATTTTTTTTTTAAACAAAGTTTCAACTTCATGTACCAGAGCTTCAACTTCATGTACCAGAGCTTCATCTTCATGTACCAGAACCTTATCCTAGACCTATCCCAGGTCTAAAATACATATTAATTGGAGATCCCCACACAAAAATAAATGACATGGGAGTTTCCCCTAGTATTTCATACCAGGCCTCCAGGTATGTTATTTTTAAGAGATGCCCCTTTTAAAGCAACAAAAGGAAAAAGAAGGCATCCGTTTCCCCCCCAAATTCTCACAAATTATATTTTTTTATTAAAGTTTTACATCAAAATTAACACATACACATCGTTTACATAAACTTATAATTTATGAGTCTTTATTTCTAAATAACCCAACCACAATCAGCATTGTTATAAAGAGGTCCGCCTATATGCTTCAGATGTCAAATAAAGAGATGTCATATACCAGCTCACCCTACTGTACTACTGTACTTATAACAAACCTCCGACCAGCAAAGGGGAAAAAAAATGCCAACAATAAAACCTACCTCTAACAACTCCCTCATCTTCAGGTATGCACAGAAAATTTTCCACAAGAACCAACCCAGATAGCAAAGATACTTGCCACAAATTTGTGGCAGCGTTGAATTGTAAGTCTGTTAACTTGAAGCACAAGTTCATCTGGAGTCTTGCAATGTGGACTTTCTAAAATTGTGCAACAAACTTGTGAAGCCCGGCAAGTCTAGCAATAGCTTAGCAAGTAATTTTCAAACTTGCAACTCAATTGTTTGTTATCTGGGAAACTATGAGAAATTTCTTATAATTATCACTTGCAATTGCCGTTAGTTCCTCCATTCTCCACAAGTTGTGCATTTCATCCACCCCAGCTAAAATGTTGGTTTTGGGATATACTCACCTTATAAGACGACCCCCTTCCTTCTAGTCATGCCTCGCCTCACCTCACTGTGCCATTACATGCCTCACTGTGCCATTACATGCCAGACTGTGCCATTACATGCCAGACTGTGCCACCATTACATGCCTCACTGTGCCTCCATTACATGCCTCACTGTGCACCATTACATGCCTCACTGTGTCACTGTGTCGCCCCGCAAAGTAAATAAACAGTATTGACTGAGCAGAAGAACCCAGTTAACCCCCCTGGCGGTATTCCCGAGCGTGACTCGGGGTGGGTTTTTCATGTTACGATCGGTAACCCCGAGTCACGCTCGGGGTAGACATGCAGAGCCTGCAGCGTGCGCTGGCTTACCTTCTCCTGGATCCAGCGATGTCACCACGCTGTGTGAGCGAGCGGGACCTCGCTCGATTCACACAGCGTCCTCCTGTGCCGTTACGACGCACGGGAGCGGAGATCGGCGCCAAATTCAAAAAAGTAAACAAACACATTACATACAGTATACTGTAATCTTATAGATTACAGTACTGTATGTAAAAAAAACACACCCCCCTTGTCCCTAGTGGTCTGCCCAGTGTCCTACATGCCATTTTATATAATAAAAAACTTTCTTTCTGCCTGAAAACTGTAGATTGTCCATAGCAACCAAAAGTGTATTTTTATGTCAAAAATGGTTTTAGATCAGCTAGAAAACAGCGATAATAAATTATAATCACTTGCAGAATTGTGCGATAGCGATTTGCGGGGAAATTCGTCATAAAAAAAAAAAATAATGACAGCAACAATTCTGCAAATGAGCAAATTTCAGTGATTTTGATTTGATTACATTATTGAATAATTTTTATTTTTATTATATTATTACTTGCTATAATTATTTATAATTATTTATTATATTATAATTTAAAATTTTGTTTTTAAAAAAATGTCATACCCGGGATGCCTATTAGATTCTTGTTTGGTCAGATTTAAGTGAGTTATTCCTAAAAATCACAGGCCTACAGTATAAAACACCAAATTTCCTTGCAAATAATTGTACCGCTTTCAGCATGTTTTTTCAGACAGAATCATACCGCCAGGGAGGTTAATTACACACCAAGATGGAAACAGTCATAGAAATTTAAACAAATGTGAATTGACAAATACATGCATCTATCTATTATATGGACATATCATATGATACAAGTCAGAAATATTTTAAAATACACATGATATTAAAAGTAAGAATATATGTTGACATGGAATAAATGAAAAATAATGTTTAGATTATCAATGACAACTTATGTCATAGGGAAAAGTATGATTATAGCATCTGTTGATCTAGAGAATTTGTTAGAAGAAATACATATATATATATATATATATATATATATATATATATATATATATGAATGTGAGTTTAAATATAGGTGTTTTATAGAGCTAATCAACATTATGGTCAAACTGTGATTATAAGAATATGAATTAACCTGTACTTAGAGTAAAACATATTCATCAAACGCATATCAAAATGATTCATATATCCACATTAATAATTATTTTGTGTAGATTGATAGATATAATTTGTGCATGTTTAGAAAAAACTGTTTTCAAAGATATACATTTATACAGGAATATAGAAGCATGTTATGTAGGAATCAAAAATATACTAATTGTAGGTTATATAATGCAAAGTTACCAGAGTGTGTGTGTATATATGCGTTGTCTACCCAGCATCATATAAAGTTACACATATTCTAAAAATGTAATATTAACGTAAAGAGATAATCTCACAATAAAGGTGAGACACCTGGTGGTTGAAAGTGATATTACTTGAGGATCTCAAAGTCCAGAGAACAATTAATCATTAAGTTGTCAACCAATAGAAACCAGACACTTTTTGATAGTCACTCCCATATCTGCAGCCAACCTTTGAGTTAAGGACACATATCGGTTGGGCAGAACTTAGTATAAACTTTATAGTCTTAATGTCCGGAGGGGTACTTAAGTGAAGGAAAATGAGATGAAAAGGAGGACAATCACTCAAGAAGAGACCCATGGAGATGACTGAAGAAAAAGGACCCACGGAGGGATGACTCAGGACTGGATCCGACAGGGAGGGACACACTTGCACTATGCATGAAGACATATCCTTATCCCATGAAGATTTATAGAAAGCCACGGCAGACATTTTTTAACTCTGGTCACTTGCCAGTAGGAAATAGCCATTTTGGAATGGGTATTTATGTCATTTTTTATTTCATCTTGAATCTATTGTTGCTCTCTAAAATATTGAAGTATTTATGTTGTTCTCTAAAATATTGAAGTATTGAATATTTTGCAATTATGATTAATTCTCAATAATCAATAACTGGTAGATTTTTCTCTAAAGAGTAAATGTTACTTCCGGTTCCGGCGCCGTATGTAGGGGAAGCAAGCTCCGGAGGCTCTGCACCCACCGCTCGGATAACCAGCATACAAAGCCCCGACACAGCCTCGGATTGCGGTGACCTGCATCCCTGCTCATTCCACGGGCATCGGTGGATGGAACGATACCTCACACAAGCCCGAGCAACACGGAGCTCGGGCATAATAGAACCAGCCGCGGAAAGCACGGCCCTGGGCAACATGGCCGCTGCAGAGAATGCACGTGGCGCTCCTTCACTGCAAGGCATACAGCAGCCAAGCTCCCAAAACAATCTGCCGGGCAACGGATCATACCCTGAGGGGATGGACACTTCACTCCCCGCCATACCTGACCAAGCCAGCACGCACGAGCGCATTGCTAAAGCGGTGGCGGCGCTGCTCTCACCTACCATCACATCGGCAGTTGATAGAGCGGTCGCAGAGGGCATACAGCAGCTCCGGAAGGAGATGGGAGAACACTCCGCGAGGCTGGAAATGGTGGAACACAGGGTGTCCTCAATAGAAGAAGACCAACACTCCGTGGAGACCGTCCTGGAACGATTCACACAAGACCAGCAGCACCTCCATGATCGCATGGAGGACCTTGAAAATCGTTCCAGGAGGAATAATTTGCGTATAATCGGCCTTCCAGAATCCCACAAACAGAGTTCTTTAATGGACATCTGCTCGGCAGCCATACCGCAGATTTTAGGCCTCAACCACAGGTGTACCGTGGAAAGAGCGCATCGCATCGGCGCCCAGTCTGAAGACCACGCCCGCCCCAGGCCGGTTATTGCAAGGTACTTAAACTACGCTGACCGCACAGACATGCTGCAGGCCTTCCGTAAATCCCGCTTGATAGAGTTTGAGGGCCAAAAAATTTTATTATTTGCTGACTATTCGGCGGAAGTGTCACGCAAACGTAAGGACTTTCAGCCTGTTTGCGCTGAACTTTATAAGAATGGAGTTCGCTTCACGCTAGCCTACCCAGCTGTTCTGCGCCTACAAGCACCTGATGGAAAACAACACACATTCCAGTCCGCAGAGAAAGCCAGAGCATTTCTTCAATCCTTATCTACCGAGCGTGAGCCCACAGCTACGTACGCAGATCGAGTGAAGCAAGGCCCTAGAGACCAGAGGAGCCCGCGCAAAGAACCTCCGAAACGCCTCAAGCAAACACAGTCATCCGACCGTCAGGAATCTGGTTGATGTTTATCTACCCCGGCTTTGATCCCAATGATACCTTTCAACCCCCCTTGATACTGTGCACTCTCCCCAGGGGACGCAGCTTTTAGAGATATAGGGCTGCATCAATGTGCACCGCTACCCTTGGGTGAACCCCAAGGGAGCCTCAGTCTATCCAAAGTGGAGTGGCGATTTTACACCTCCACAGGGGGTAATGTTAATACCATTGTTGGTTTTGGTTTTGTTGATTTTATGGTTTTATTGTTTTATCGCCCTACCAGCTCAATAACATAGCCTATCTTATACCGATTACTTGCCCTGTTTACAAAAAGGCCCGGCCAATATGGCTGCCATTGTGACAAACGCTGGGTTGTTAGAACTTTACGTAACGTTCCTCTAACGAGCAAGCACTATGTACTCCCAATGCAGGGTCACCCGCAACCGCCGCCAAGTTTTATTTGACCTAGGGACGAATAATGGTAAATATACCAGCCCTTCCCAATGAGGCTTTGTTGGGATGATTGCCCTTTCTACTAGCGGTGCGGCGGATCACCGGTGTGGGGATTACATACGGAAAAAAGCGAAGTCAATAATATGATTTGTGGTTATTGTGATATTAACTTCTTCTATCTTTTCCTTTCTGTCTCTCTTGACACTTTTCTTTTCCCCATGAGAGGATGGTCCTACCAATCCAAGTTCAAGAACCGATGGTATGTTGTAGCAGGCCCATCTAAAGCCAGCCTACAGAGACAGGGTAAGAGCTATGCAAATACATACACCCTTAACCCTCCTACATATCTTACATGACCCATCTACAAATAATATCCTGGAATGTTAAGGGGCTTAGGTCACCAATAAAACGCATGAAAATTCTCAGACATCTTAAAAGACTAAAAGTTGATATTGCTCTACTCCAAGAGACCCATTTAGAGAGCAAAGATTTCTTCCGAATGAAAAAATTATGGGTAGGGGAGGTGATAGGATCAGCATCGGTCAAACGTAAGGCAGGCACGCTCATTTTAATACACAAAGACTTGGTATATGAAGTAATTTCTGCTACCAACGAAGCGGACGGGAGACGTACCTCAATACATCTCAAACTCGCTTCGGGTGACCTACGGATCTCTAACATTTATGCTCCCAACTCCCCAGACCAGGACTATTTTACAAAGCTGACTCCTCAGCTACACCCACATGACTCTATTCCCCACCTAGTAGGAGGGGACTTCAACTCTACGCTAAATGACCAAGAGGACAGATCTCAACCTAGACCCAGACCTCGAACACCGCACTCACTTCGCCCCACCCCTTTTTGTCGCATGGCCCAGGCATTAAATTTAACCGACACATGGAAAATGCAACACCCCATAGACACGGGTTTTACATTTTTCTCGCCGGTACACAAATCCTTTGCCAGGTTAGACTACTTCTTGTGCACGCAAACGCTCCTACCACGTATAAACGACACGGCCATACATGATCTAGCGATTTCGGACCATTCTCCGATTTCGATCTCACTCAACTTTTGTAAAATGGCCTCGCCAGTCATACAGTGGAGATTTCCAGCTTATTTGGCTCACAATGACGACCTCAAGGCAATGCTTAGCTCGGCATGGGTGGAATACTCACAGGATAATATCCAACATTTAGACAACCCAAACTTATTTTGGGAGGCAGGAAAATCATATCTAAGGGGAAGGATTATATCTTACGCAGCAGGACACAAAAAAAACGCACAAAAGCAATACATAGAAGCTAGCAACCGCCTACGCCAGGCGCAACAGTCCCTGAATGACTGTCGCACAAATGACAATCTTAAGTCTTGGTTAGCAGCCAAAGAACAATTTGATAGCTGGGCAGAAAAGGTAGAACGGACAAAACAATCGGCGACACAACTACTTTTCCATAAATTTGGGAACAAAGCCGGAAAGCTTCTTGCCAGACTCACTAAAAGCCCATACACACCAACACACATCGGCAAGTTAAGGAACCCCGACGGCTCCCTATCCACTACACCCGAGGATATCAACAGAACGCTTAAAGATTTCTACAGCACATTATACAGTGCAGAACAAATAGATATGACTCTTGCACAAACCTTGTTAAACGACACCAAACTCCCATTGATAGACCCAAGCCACCTAGAAAAATTAAATGAGCCCATTACTTCTGAAGAAATAAAGCGAGCTATAGGGGGTCTTTCCAATGGAAAAGCACCCGGCCCGGACGGGTACACATCCGAATTTTACAAATTGTTCGGTCAAGACCTCATACCTACTCTCCACTCGGTTTATAACCACATTTGGACAGGAGGCCCCTATCTTCCCACAGGCCACTTGGCCAATATTAAACTCATTGCAAAAAAAGGAAAAGACCCACTTGACCCAGGTTCCTTTCGCCCCATATCCCTACTAAATGTTGACTCCAAATTAATGTCCAAGATTATAGCCACTAGATTAGGAGATATAATGCCATCCCTTATACACAGCGCCCAATCGGGATTTACAAAAGGAAGATCTGCGGCAGCCAACATTCGTAAAGTCATGATGGCCCTCGAATATGCAAAGACACATCCATCTACTAATACGGTGATAGTCACCCTCGACGCCGAGAAAGCTTTTGACAACGTTAGTTTCAAATGGCTTTCTCTGGTCATGCAACGTATTGGTTTAAATGGATCATTCTATTCCTTCATACAGAGCATGTATTCAGCCCCCTCTGCCACAGTAACTGCGGCAGGTATACAATCCTCGCCTTTTCGCCTGCATAGGGGGACGAGACAGGGTTGCCCTCTGTCACCCCTACTTTTCAATCTCGCCATAGAGCCCCTCTCACGCCTCCTCTCTTCGTCCCCTCTCTTGCATGGCCTGCCCATAGGACAGGTGGACTTGAGAGTGGCTCTATTTGCAGACGACATATTGATATTTTCCTCATCCCCCTCCACGGACATCCCAGCCATACAACATATTTTTGAAGACTTTCGCAAATGCTCGGGACTCAAAATAAATTTTTCAAAGAGCGAGATCCTACCGCTAGGTATTGCTCCTCTCCAACATACTTTACCTCCCTCCTCTCTTAGAACAGCTAACACTCATATTACATACCTCGGCTTGAAGATTGGTAGAATACCATCATCTCTCTACACACTGAACTACCCTCCTTTGATTGACAGAGTGGTGGGTGAACTTGAAACCTGGGGGGACTTGCCTCTATCGCTCTTTGGGAGATGCGCACTATTTAAAATGGTCAGCTTTGCTCGATTACTTTATCCTTTGCAAACGCTACCCCTATTGTTGAAGCATAAAGATGTACAACTGATTAATAAAGCAATAACTAAATTTATTTGGAACAAAGCAAGGCCGCGGATAGCTATGACCAAACTTTTTCTCCCTAAGGGCGAGGGGGGCCTGGGTCTACCCAATATAAGGTTATATAATCTGGCTTGCCTACTGAGAGTTGGGTTGGACTGGATACTGGGTTCGTCAAAATACTCTAATTTCAGTCTGGAATCCTCACTGGTTAAGCCTTATGATCTGGCAGCTGTGCTCCATTGTTCACTTCAGAAACTACCAGCGGAGATCAAACACAATTTACTCTTCAAAGACACCTTGTTAGCCTGGCGGGAAACCAGGAAAAAACTGGGCTTATCCCCTCTATTTTCTAATCACCTTCCAATATGTGGTAATCCTATGTTTACACCCAGTCTTCAATACGAACCCTTCGCTAAATGGAAAGACAAGGGGTTGGTGGGGGTCCACTCCCTATTTCAAGATGTAACAGGTACTATTAAGTCATTCTCGCAGCTATCGCTCGAGTTCCACCTACCCCAAAACCACTATTTCCCATACATGCAATATGTAGACTATGTCACCAAGGTCTGCCCAAAAAAGACCGTCCGTCTCCAAACTTCATTCATTGATGTTCTTCTTAAAAGCAAAAATTACTCAATTTCGACTATCTACACTCCCCTGCTCGCTAAACTCTCAACCCCTCTACAAAACACGTCTATGTCCTCCTGGATCAAAGAACTGCCAGCTGTGCTGGAAATAGACGATATTATACATGGTCACAACCTCACTAGGTCTGTCACACAATGCGAATCTTGGAGAGAGACCCAATTCAAGATCATACACAGGGCTTACTACCCTTTTTCCACGTCAAAGTCGCCTGAAATAGGCCCGGCTTGTCCATGGTGCTTGACAAACAAACCGACCTTACTCCATAGATTCTGGCAATGTCCACCAATTGCCATCTTCTGGTACTCGGTCATTCGCTTTGTAACCTCAGTAACGCAATTCTGCCTTATGCTGGAACCAACACTCTTGATCTTCGGATGCCCCCCTCACGTGGAACCATATTCTTCCACCTACAACCGGCTGCCTCAAAACACCAGACACTGGATACTTCTAGTCCTACTCACAGCACGCAGGACTATCCTCCAACATTGGATTGCCTCATCCCCACCCTCCATCACAACCGTGATAAAGGAGTTGAAAGCACTATTACACAAGGAAAACTTGGACATGTTCTCTACCCCCTCATACTCCAAAGTCAAGTTTGAACAAAGATGGTCGACCTTCATTAAGATTCACCTGTCTACCTCAGAACAAAATACCTTGTCTTCTGGCTCTTATGTTTTTTTGAACCCTGACTTAACATCTAAACCCCCCAACCAAGGGTTAAACAGCTAGATATGTATATGCCTTGTAAACTATGTTATAGACTCAAATGCACTGATACAACTACACTCGAGGACCTCCTCTCCCTCTCCCCCCCTTATCTCCCTCTCCCTCTTATACCCTTTCTCTGTTTCTCCTTCTCTCTATTTCTCTCTATCTCTACCTATCTCTATCTACACCTTTTTAAGGATAATCGACCTCTGGTTAGAGAACAGCTGTAAAAAAAAGCTGACATTCCTACATTTTCTCGTCTAATATGCTCTTAATTACCTGTTTATATAAGGTAGCAATGTCCACCATTGTAATGTTGTCAATTGCCAGTGGATTGGACAATATGTCTCTGCTCTTCTTTACTCCTTGTAAACTTTATAAACTCAATAAAATATTTTGAAAAAAAAAAAAGAGTAAATGTTTCATTATATTTTTCTTTTTGCATAGTTCCAATTTTAGTGACAAAACAAACGTCCAATTTATTTCACATTGTTAACCACTTACTTACCTGCAGTATAGTAATGGTTGGACGTGTGAAATAGACATTCTGTTTAATTGTCATTTATACAAGGTTATTGAAGCAAATTGAGAATATATCATGGCACAAATGTCAAATGTACTGTATGCTAGATATGTGCATTCCCATTCGTACGAATGTTATTTTCGTACAAAAATTTTCATTTTCGTACAAGCAGAATAATGTGTACATACGAAAAAATGTAAGCACCAAAATACGAAAACAACGGGATTACGAATGAGTCGCATAACGAACAACCGCAAATACGAACGAACGATCCGACGAAAATACGACAAAACGAAAACGGCAAAAGAACGAATATGACATCTATAACAAAAGACTTAAAAAGAAAGGACAAAGTGCGCCAATCTGAGTGCAGTAAGGCCAAATTTAATAGCTGAAATAAAATAAATATACATATACAAAATGCCTACTCACAAACAAGAAGTAGATGGTAGGCAAAGAGACCAGAATGGGGAGATGTAGGCGATCAACAAGTGGATATGTGCCTGGAATCCTGCAGTGGTCTTGACTGGCAGGCATCCAGAGTGTAGACTGTAGCAGATCGATGGAGATCGGTGTCGGGGGACAGGAACACCGGAGAGCCACAGAGGATGCGGCGTGCGCTTCACCGTGGAGCGCAGCGTGCCGTCGTTGCGCCGGAAGTGACGTGCAGGTCCGTGCCGGCCAATAGGATTACGCGTTTCACAGCGTCAGCTGTTTCATCAGATCCATGCTGTCCATAGAGGACAGACGTATTAAAAAGGAAAAGGAAGTGCTGTGATAGGCTGGCGGCAAGCATCAATTTAACAACATTGACTAAAAATGACAGAGATGGCAAACGTATAAGCACTGGAACAGCGCAATATACAATGCAACTAAAGTATATTATTAATATATAAAACAAACATTTTGGGGTATTATACAGCTCACATAGAAACAAAGTATTAAAAACCAGGTAATAAAAAAGGATTCTTGATAAATGAACATGATAACATAAATATATAATATATATGAAAGCTGGGGAATGTATGTAAAAAGAAAAGAAAAATCCAAACATATATACATATATGTAAAAAATTATTATACATATATATATAAAAAAGGGAAAGGGGGGGTAGGAAGGGGGGAGGGGGGAAAAATATCCATAAAAGTCATTATTATTAATATTTTAAAATCCTTTATATTACAAAAAATAATAATAAAATATTTTAAAAAATTATATTAAAAATTATATAAAAAATATATATAATATGCACATATATATATTATTATATTCGGACTTATCAAAGGGATAGAAAATATATATATATATGTACATATATGCATCCATGGAAAAATACAGACATACATATATATATACACACGCATATCACCATACACATACATATGTAGTATAAACACATGTACATATATATTAATGGTATGGCTCACGCAGATGCAAACAAATACAAGGCTGGTCATATAAGAATGTATATATGCACGTACTCTCCACTACTCTACTCCTAATATAGCGACAATAAAAAAGAAGAACAATAGGGCACATAATTGATAAAAATATATGTGTGCGCAGAGGGTCTCAAAAAGACGCAAAAAACATCAAATGACATTATTAGTGTCAATTTCTTCATTCAAGCCATACGGCGACATAGTGTTGAGAGAATAGATCCAATAGGTCTCTTGTTTACATAAACGTTGGAATCTTTCTACTGCTGTAGGGGTTTCAGGAATTGCTTCAATAACCCAAACTTGCAGTAGGGATGTATCACAGTGATGATGGGAAGCGAAATGGCGTGCTACACTATATTTGGGATTGGCTCCTTGAACAGCCCGCCTATGTTCACCAAATCTTGTGCGAAGAGGCCTGATAGTACAGCCAATATATAACAGGCCGCAAGGACAAGAGATACAGTAGATGACATAGGTGGTCGAGCAGTTGTAGAAAGAATTCAATGTATATGTCTTGTTATTAACTATAAAGTTCTTCTTGCCGTGCGGAACATTAACACAGGCCAGACATTTAGATTTTTTACATTGATACATCCCAATCAAGGGGATAAGAGTTAATTGTTTGAGTCTTACTAATTTAGAATTATCTGTGGGTTTGATTTTACTGGGCGCAATCTTGCCTTTTATATTGGGTGCTCTACGATAAGCAAATTTAGGTAAAGGGGTAATGGAAGAGGATAAATGGGGGTCCTGAGTTAAAATAGACCAATGTTTTACAAAAATCTTCTCCATTTTTTTGTGTTTGGCATGATATTGGGTAATGAAACGAGTGATTGGTGCTGTATTGATTTTTTGAGGTGGAGGGTCACTCAAATACAAATCACAAGCATTTTTTACAAGATTAGGGGGATATCCCTTAGAAATAAATTTATCTTTGAGGTTAGAACTCAATACATTGTAATCTTCAGGTCTGGTACAGTTTCTTTTGAGTCGATTGAACTGACTTTTGGGAACATTATTAATCCATTTAGGGTGGTGACAACTGGAATAGTGGAGATATGAGTTAACTGCTGTTGGTTTAGTGAAATTCTTCGCACTGATAACCTCATTATTATGAAAAAGCTCTAGGTCTAAGAAACATAATGAGTCCGGGTCACTTACTGAGGTGAAACTAAGGCCAAAAGAATTATCATTGCAGTAAGCTACAAAATCACTGATACTAGTAATGGGCCCATCCCATATTATGATGATATCGTCTATGTAGCGGCCATAGAACACCATATTGGCCGTAAATGGATTGTTCTTATCGATATAGTGGGCTTCCCATAGACCCATAGTGAGGTTAGCATAGCTCGGGGCAAAGTTCGCGCCCATAGCTGTGCCCCTCTTTTGCAAATAAAAATCATTATCGAATTGAAAGTAATTGTGTTCTAAACAAAACCTGGTAGCTAAAAGAATAAAGTAAATCTGCTGTGAACTTAAGTTAGAGTCCTCTTTAAGAAAGTGTGATACTGCCTTAAGTCCTACCGAATGAGGAATGGAAGTGTATAGAGAGCATACATCAAGGGATACCCAATGGTATGTAGGCTCCCAGGAGTAGGGGGATAATAGTTCTATTACATGAGTACCATCTCGAAGATATGAAGGGAGAGCCTGGGCCAAGGGTTGAAGAAAATGATCTATGTATAAAGAGTAGCTTGTGGTAATGCTGTCCATAGAAGCCACAATAGGGCGACCAGGTGGATTATTAGTATCCTTATGAATCTTAGGTAGATGGTACAGATAAGGAACATTAAAGAACGGTTTAAGAAAGAAGGCTGCCTCCAATTTGGTTAATATACCATCAGCAAGTGCCTGTTTTATAAGGTCACTGGATTCCAAGGTAAAGGAGGGCAATGGATCAGATTTTAGTTTGGTATATGTGTCTTTATCGGAAAGTAACCTTTTAACTTCCAGCATGTAATCTGATTTGTCTTGAATGACTATTCCCCCTCCCTTATCAGCAGATCTAATAGTAATGGTGGAGTTGGTACTGAGGGTCTGTAATGCTTTGTGTTCTAATGGAGTAAGGTTCTTACAGAAATTAGTTTTTTTAGGAATATCAGGTTTGCAGAGTTCCGTAAGCTCCTTAAAAACTACCTGATAAAAGGTAGAAAGATAAGGGCCTTTGGATTGGGTAGGGTAAAAAATGGATTTTGGTCGAAACTGAGTATGTACTATAGAGCGAGGAGATTGAGTGTATTGGGACCACACTAAGAAATCATCCTCGTCACTATCACCATTCCAGAGATCACGCAGGTCATTTAAGGCCTGAAGGTCAGCAGAAGTATCTACAATAGATGCAGTATCGGGAGGCACAACAGGTTCTGGATGAATATCATAGGTTTTCATATTAAAATGTCTTTTTAAGGTAAGATTGCGAATAAACTTATTAAGGTCTTTGAACATAGTAAAAGAATTAGGATAAAAAGTAGGAGCAAAATTTAACCCTTTAGCGAGTAAAGATGTTTCTTGTGCATTTAAGATAATAGAGGATAAATTGTATATTTTTACAGTTTCCGTAGTTTGTCTGGGCGTGGAAGATGTAGGTCTATGTTTGCCCCTACCTCCTATGGTACCTCTTCTATGTGCTTTCTTTTTGTGTGGGAAGGTACAGACTTCGGTAGGGGTGGTGGCACTAAAAAAGATTCCGAAATAGTATCAAGAACAACTTCAGATGTAGTTGTAATAGTGTCATTGGGATGTTTGATGCCACTACCAGATGATATATCTGTAGTGGTAGTAGCAGCGGCAGGAGAGTCATTATGGGGCGGGCTGTGGTCAATGTTATCAATCATATTAGGAGCAGAAATGGGAGGACTAGAGATCAAAGGTCTCACTTTACCGGGTAAGTGTGTGTACTGAGTGGGCCAGGTGGATTTAGGTGTCACAATAATGGACATGAGTGGTACCGGAGCGGAGCTAGACAACTTCTTTTTCCAATTGAAAACTCTATTAGATGCATAATCATCAAGATCTCTTCTAAATTTACTCAACTTATTTTGAATAAGAGAATCTTCACTTTTTTTGGTGTTAATTTTAAAAGTTTTAAACCATTCAACTGGGAGGTTAGAATATATAGAGTAAAAACTGGCAATATTATCTGTAATCTTCTGTCGTAGCAAAAGATATCGTTTGTTTCTATGTTTAATAAGGATCTTTATCCATTTTAAGCTGCAGAACTCAGCTATATCAGCCCATTCCTTGCAAGTATCAGTGTCCAAAAAAGTACATGCCTTGAGGACCCGTAGTCCTCTTGGTGAAATCTTAGATGCAAAATATTGTTGGAGAAAGAAACAATCCCACCATTGTAGATTGGCTGAAATTGTGAGATCCTCTATACGTTTGATTCTCGTGCATGTATCTTTGTATTTATTATTATTCCATGTGCGGGAGTGCACAGTAGTACTAAAAAAGTTATCCGGGAATAGGGTATATAACTCATCTAGAATGACAAATTTATGATTCTCTATCAATTCTATATCCATGATGAAAACTGACAAATGGAAACAACTAGATCACAAAGACAGAAAGTGTATAAAAACGTACCTCAATATCAATATCATTAGGAAATAAAATCCAACATAAATGGAAAGATATTTATATATAAGTATATGCTCTAGGGGATCTGCAGCACACAAAAGGCTTCAAATGAAGTCAGTATGCAAAAAAACGGATATGTGGCGCACGATCCAGCAGAGCAACCAGAAAATAAACTGAGGTATATAAAATTCTAATACTAAAGTCCAATAAAAAATGTCCATGAAAGTCCTGGATCAATAGAATGTAGTACAAGTGGCTGTGGAGAACACTTAGCGGCAGCACCTTAAAGCAGAAGCATTGCTCTGAAAAGATCAAAAAGAAAGTACAAAGTGCGCCAATCTGAGTGCAGTAAGCCCAAATTTAATAGCTGAAATAAAATAAATATACATATACAAAATGCCTACTCACAAACAAGAAGTAGATGGTAGGCAAAGAGACCAGAATGGGGAGATGTAGGCGATCAACAAGTGGATATGTGCCTGGAATCCTGCAGTGGTCTTGACTGGCGGGCATCCAGAGTGTAGACTGTAGCAGATCGATGGAGATCGGTGTCGGTGGACAGGAACACCGGAGAGCCACAGAGGATGCGGCGTGCGCTTCAACGTGGAGCGCAGCGTGCCGTCGTCGCGCCGGAAGTGACGTGCAGGTCCGTGCCGGCCAATAGGATTACGCGTTTCACAGCGTCAGCTGTTTCATCAGATCCATGCTGTCCATAGAGGACAGACGTATTAAAAAGGAAAAGGAAGTGCTGTGATAGGCTGGCGGCAAGCATCAATTTAACAACATTGACTAAAAATGACAGAGATGGCAAACGTATAAGCACTGGAACAGCACAATATACAATGCAACTAAAGTATATTATTAATATATAAAACAAACATTTTGGGGTATTATACAGCTCACATAGAAACGAAGTATTAAAAACCAGGTTTTTTTTTTATTACCCGCTTATACGTTTGCCATCTCTGTCATTTTTAGTCAATGTTGTTAAATTGATGCTTGCCGCCAGCCTATCACAGCACTTCCTTTTCCTTTTTAATACGTCTGTCCTCTATGGACAGCATGGATCTGATGAAACAGCTGACGCTGTGAAACGCGTAATCCTATTGGCCGGCACGGACCTGCACGTCACTTGCGGCGCGACGACGGCACGCTGCGCTCCACGGTGAAGCGCACGCCGCATCCTCTGTGGCTCTCCGGTGTTCCTGTCCCCCGACACCGATCTCCATCGATCTGCTACAGTCTACACTCTGGATGCCCGCCAGTCAAGACCACTGCAGGATTCCAGGCACATATTCACTTGTTGATCGCCTACATCTCCCCATTCTGGTCTCTTTGCCTACCATCTACTTCTTGTTTGTGAGTAGGCATTTTGTATATGTATATTTATTTTATTTCTGCTATTAAATTTGGGCTTACTGCACTCAGATTGGCGCACTTTGTCCTTTCTTTTTGATCTTTTCAGAGCAATGCTTCTGCTTTAAGGTGCTGCCGCTAAGTGTTCTCCACAGCCACTTGTACTACATTCTATTGATCCAGGACTTTCATGGACATTTTTTATTGGACTTTAGTATTAGAATTTTATATACCTCAGTTTATTTTCTGGTTGCTCTGCTGGATCGTGCGCCACATATCCGTTTTTTTGCATAATAACAAAAGACTTGCATTCTGTATTTTGTTTGAATCCTTGTTCTGTTCGTATTTTGATTTTCAGTCGTATGTTCATATGACATCTAACAAAAGATTTTCATTCTGTATTTTGTTTGAATCCTTTTTCTGTCTGTATGTTCATATGACATCTTATAACAAAAGATTTGTATTCTGTATTCTGAATTCCTTTTTTCTGTTCGTAATTTGGTTTCAAAATACAGAATGCAAATCTTTTGTTATAAGATGTAATTTTCGTTTTTTTGAATGGACAGTGAGTGTAGTTAGTTAGTGAAGCAGCTTCTCTTTTGTGCTGAGTACAGTAGTACAGTAAAGCCAAATAAACCATCCCGCATGTACGAAAATAAAACGGTAACCAAAATACGAAACGATCGGAATACGAAAAACGAACAGGAAAACGGGCGTCTTAAGAAAAACGAACGGGAACAAACCTACGGAACGATACGAAACGGAACAAAAAAAAAGGATTTTTTTTTCTGTGCACATGTCTACTGTATGCCCATATTTTGGGGGTATTTTTATTGATTTTCAAGTCGTTCATGTAACGCAACTGGTATTTTAATTTCATGTAAATATTCATATTTGTGTCAACCAATAAATGTAGCTATTTTGTATGAGCATACGTCTCCGTGAATACGTTTCAAATTAAGATTGACTTGTATTCAAAAATATCTTCATAAAAAATAATTCAAAATAAATACTGTGCGGGCAAACTGACCTTACAAAAGCATAACAATTTTATTTTATTTTTGCATTTGCACTTATGATACTTGTCCCCACGGTACCAATGGTACCAGCAGTGCCTACAGAGCCAGCATAGTCAGTAGATATAGAACCGGGACTAGGACCAGAGCAAGGACTGTCCCCTGTATACTGTATACTTCATGTGACGACTGTACTTCCATAGCTATGGCTGTAGTTTCTGTATCTTTTAAGACTGTGACAGAGGCAGGATTTTTGAAAGATCTCACATTTGCATCCAAGCCTACCGTATGTCCAGCTCCCTCACGACTTGTCCTTGGTGTAGAGGCTGCTGAAGAGGTCTCCCGTAGGGACACAGGTAATAAGACAGGTGTCACATGTGCTGAAGTTGCTGCATGTGCAGGTATAGGTGCAGATATGGGTACAGATATAGGTGCAGGAATGAATGTAAATGAGCAATGATTTAAATTATGTTTAAAGTGAAACAATAAAAAATGAAAAATTCCTTTAACCACTTCCTGTCCGGTCTATAGCAGAATGACAGATGAGAAGTGGTTCAGTTACCCTTAAATGGGCATCATATGATGTCCAGAAGGATAAGCCACAATCGCACACCTACAGGGGTGTGGTGTGTCACTCTGACACACCGCATCTCCGACCATGGTAAAGAGCCTCTGACAGAGGCTTATCAGTAATGCCTGCCTGTACCTCCTCATCAGTGCTGCATATCAGTGCCATCTATTAGTGCCCATAAGTGCCACCTATCAGTGCCGCCTGTCAGTGCGCCTATCAGTGCTGCCTATCAGAGCCACCTATCAGTGCCCATCAGTGACCATCAGTGACGCCTATCAGTGCCCATCAGTGCTGCATATCAGTGTAGCCTATCAGTGCCTATCAGTGCAGCCATTCAGTGCCCATCAATTCTACATATTAGTGCCCCCTCATCTGTGCCCATCAGTGCCACCTCATCAGTGCCCATCAGTGCAACCTCATCAATGCCCATTAGTGCAGCCTCATCAGTGCCTGTCGGTGAAGGAAAAAACAAAATTTTATAACAGAAACCAAGACAAACTTTTTTAGTTTGTTTAGCAAAAAATTAAAAACTCAGTGGTGATCAAATACCATCAAAAGAAAGCTCTTTTGCGCGCACTTGTCATTAAAATTGTGGCAGCTATGAAAATTGGCACATCTGTACCGTGTATAGAACCTTCTGCAGCAAAACTGACATTTATAAAGAAAGAAAATGACATTCAAACTGCCAGGAATATAATAGCATAGCTGGCAATACAAAAATGTAAAAGAAAAAAAATGGCATGGGAGTCCCCCCGAATCCATACCAAGCCCTCTGAGTCTATGGATTTTAAGGGGAACCCCATGCCATAATAAAAACTAAAAAAACGGTGCGGGGTCCAAAGTTCCTGGTATGGTTTGGGGGCGTTTTTTGTCTCTCTTTGGAGAAACTTATCCGGCTTCTAACTAATACACTGTCTTTATACTCTCCCTCTTAGACTGCAAGCTCTAATGGGCAGATTGTATTGTATTGTTAATGTATTGTCTGCCTTTGTTTAATAATGAAAATAATAATTAATGCCTGTCACTTTAAATACTCTTTTTTAGGGTTAACTACACTTTTGCATCATATCACAAGGGATCATATCCAAGCTATTGTGGATGAAAATAGCATCATTAGTAGTAACCAACATGGATTTATGAAGAGCTGTTTTTGCCAGACCAACCTCTTTACACCTCTTTACATTCTATGTGGAGGTAAGCTGTAATTTAGTAGAGGAAGGCCTGTGGACATAACATATCTATATTTTGCTAAGGCATTTGGTATAGTACATCATAAAGGCTTAATTTGAAAATAAAGGTATTTTGGCATTGATGGATACCTGGATAGAGAACCGGAGGTGCGTGTCTCCCGGAGCATGTCCAGAGGGTGGTGATAAATGGTGTACAGGTATTTTCTGAATGGTCTGGAGTTGTGAGCAGAGGTACCCCACTGCTCTGTCCTGGGACCAATTCTGTTTAACTTGTTTGTAAATAATGTAGAGGTTGAAATAAATAATAAATTAATTCTCTGCTGATGATAGACACTAAATAGGGCAATGGCTTTACAACAAACTATAGCAACTTTACAAGAAGACTTTGCAAAAATAGAAGGGTGGGCAGCTAAATGGGAGACAGAAAAATGTAAAGTAATGAATGCAAGTTACTCGCTTAGAGGGAGAACCTCTGGTGGAAGGGAGGGTGGAAAAGGATCTGGAGGTCCTTGCAAATCACAGACTCGGCAATAGCATGCAATGCCAAGCTGCAGCAAACAAAGCTAGTAGACTAATTGCATGAATTCAAAGAGAAAAAAATCAAGACCTTCGTATAATTTTTTTATCATATTCTTCCTGGAGGGAATATGATAGTGATATACAAATCCTCAAATGGGGGCTCTAACATTGGGAGAAAATTGTTTATTCCTAGGTCTCTAAAGAAGACATGCAGCCACACAATGAAGTTGGATTAAAAGAGGTTCAATCTTAAAGGGGTAAGGGGTTCTTTATTGTAATGCCCCGTACACACGGTCGATTTATGTGATGTAAAAAAACAACGTTTTTAAAAACGTCATTTTAAATGACTGTGTGTGGGGAAAACGTCGTTTTATGTCTTCTGAAAAACGACAAAAAAAAAATTGAAGCATGCTTCAATTTTTTGGGTCGTTTTTCCCAAACGTTGTTTTTTGTATCATAAAAAATGACCGTGTGTAGGCTAAAACGATGTTTAAAACAACGTTTTTAAACCCGCGCATGCTCAGAAGCAAGTTAGGACGCGAGTTTGAATGGAACAGAGTGCCGTCGTATGCGCTGAACGTAACCGCGCTTTGCTAGAGCTTTTGTAAAAAATGATGGTGTATCTATGTATGTATGTATGCTACATCGTTTTTGAAAAACGTTGTTTTTTTTCATCACATAAAACGTCGTTTTTTCTATCACAAAAAACGACCGTCTGTACGCGACATTAGAGTGGTAAGGATATGGAAATCCCATTCACAGTTGGTGTTGTCAACAGGGAGTGTAGATAAATTCAAAGAACTTTTAGATGTGTTTCTTAGCAAACACAATGTACAGGGATATTAAAATACTAGTAAAATAGGCACACACACAGGGTAAACTGAATAGACTGATGTTTTTGTTCAACCTTACCAACTATGTAACCATATAACTATGTAATTCATGCATTGCTGCCTTAATGTATTGCTCTTTATTGCATTATATAATGTACATTATTTCACATGGGTAATGCAATGCACAAGAACAGCAAATGTGAATGATCACTTACACCAGAATACCTCCTGCTTCCATTGGCACAAAACTGAGTTGTGGGGCATGAGAGTTGTCAAGCAGGCATGACCAAAACAGTGTGAAGTTCTTGGTGGATGCCGCTAACTTGCTAATCTAATCAAAGACATGTGTAGATAACACTTCATCTTGCTTTCTACATAAACATATTGAAATAAAGGCATATATAGCGATACCTAGATCATTTTATGAAAACAAAAAACAAATTGTGTAGAAGTGCATTCACAGTCTGGTCATCATTGAACTTTTATGCTTTGGGTTGCACCTACTGTTGACTCACTTATAGTTCACTTTCAATCCACAATGATGGCATTCTTATTCTTAATACTTAGATCTGATATGTAAAGCTATTTTGTAAGACAGACAAACATGTATATTATCAATAGTAGTTAGAACTGCAGAGAATGCCAGAGTTTTACTCTAGTGAATATCTCTTTCAGAATGCATTAAAAGCAGTTCCTAAACCATCTGTGTATATTTCCTTACTGACCGTTTAAATTCTTATCTTGTCTTATTTGTTACTTTGCCAAACCAAGATAAGCATAATCAATAATAATAATAATAATAATAATAATAATAATAATATATGAATTAAATAAAAAATGACATGGCTGAGAATTGGCTGCCATAATTATGCATTGCTGCACCTAAGCAAAAGCCATAGACTCAAAAAAGAAACATACAAAATTGTACAGAGGATGCTTAGTTAAAATGGCCCTTTAAAATAAAATTTCTTAAAACACAACTGTGTGGACAGCACAAATTTATAGAGGGAAAAGATGCATAACTGAGATTGTTGGTATAATTTGGAACCATCTGCTCGTGCTGAGCAATAGGGGCATGTATAATGTGTATTAAATGGTATTACTTGACAACATACTCATTAATTGAAGCAATCACCTGATTTGGTACCTAATGGCCAGAAGTCTAACTATAGGCCATTACCGCTTTTGTGCAGGCCATTAAATGTGATTTCAATCAATTTAGAGTTTACTATTACTATCACATCTGTTTTTATGTACAATGCTTATAAAGAACTATCGACGGCTGTTGCATTTCATATCAATGCGTTCATTTAAAAGGAAAAAAATGATCCCTGCAGGAAAATTTGAAAATAGTTTGTTTTTTAAGTAGCTGTAAGCATTTCCAAATATAAGTGGAAGTAGCATGCAACACTGGAATGTAATTCCGGAAAGGGTAATATGTAAGTAATTATTTAAAGGTACATTGTTTGTATGTAATAAAAGTAGCACAGCATTTATTTCAATGAAGTGAGGTGAGAATTCCAAGTGCTTTAACTATGGCTTTATTGGCCCCCACTTTGACTCACAGATTTCCCACTGCCCCATATTGCTGAAGTAATTGGAATAATATGGTTCATGTGCTCCTGCCTTTTTCAATCACTACAAGGAAAAAATACATAGTAACTAACGGTATAAGAAATAAGTATTCTGCTTGCTTCCACGGGCAGAATCTTGATGATTTAGCAAGTATTGTGCTTTACTCACTGACAGGGTCTTTAGAACTGCCCAAAAAGGTGCAGAACCTTGCTGGAAGCATCCAGTGATGGTCATGGAGTGAAATCACAAGTCATAGTGCTGATTCATGGGGAGAGTAAAAGGGATAAAGAAAGAGGCACTTGCACTGTACAGGATACATGGAAGAAACAGAAGAAGATGCACAACAAAATTACTGAAAAATTGTATGATGGCTTATTTACTGAATTAAGAGTAACCAAAGCTTTGCGCTAGCTTAGATCTTGCAATACTGAATGTCACTGCAGGTACTGTGGAGCAATTCATCTCCACATTTCAGAGCATGAGCACCAACGTTATTTAAATTTGTTTTTAGCAGTTCAGCTCACCCTGTCCCCCATCTCAAAGTACCTGTTCTGTGTTTCAGAATGCTTTTGGCATTCCAAGCCTATGTATTTCATTATAGAAATGATATCTTCCTTATCCACCCAGCCTCCAAAAAAAATCCTCAAAGAAGATATACAACCTAAATTAATCACATTTAGTTTGTTAAAGCACTATGTGATTGTACAAACAATTGCCACTTGCAATAGCATTGTTACCCTATATCAGAAAGTACCTTCATGGCAAAATCAACAGGTGTTATGTAAGCTGCAGATTTAATAAAATATATGCAATAACATTTAAAATTATATTTCAATGTCAAAGCGTAAATCCACTTTTGTCCAGAAAAAAACATTTGCCTCTGGGTGATCTATATATATTGCAGGGATTTAAACAAACTTTGTTGCAGATTCCTACCTTTTTGTTATTCTGAAGAAATCCCTGTTTGTTCATCTGTGCCCTTGTGCTTAGTGAGTCTAATGGGAGTGGTTTCATAATTATCAACCAGCTGCTGCAGAGTCAGGTCTCTAATGAGGAAAAATGCAGGGTCTGCATCCCTTTAGACGTTAACTCCTATTGGGAGTATCTTACCAAACAAAAAATGTGTGTGGCTGTGGATGCCAAAAATCTGACTTGTATTTTAGTGTAGACTTCTGGGAAAATAAGTGAGCCAATTACACCTGCAGTAAATGTTGTTTCTGGGGGGCATTCTGTACACATTTCTACCTCAAATGCCTCCCCTTTCTGCTTTTCTCAACCATTCTTACTGCTTCCAATGTAATATTTACAATAGCACAATACTTCTTTCAGCACACCAGGTCAGTAGACTGTATGAGGCTCTATTTACTTAGGCTGTAAGACCACGATCACCCTAGCATCCATGAATCCACATGCAAACTGTGTCTGTGAATATCCTTATTGATGAATAGATGTGATCAGCAACTGAAAATTGGCAACACCACCCACATTCTTATTTCACCCCCCTAGCTGCCTTCCACCGATACTGCTGTGTTAGTTTACATAATTAGCAATAAGAATGAATCTTCTTCTCCTTGTCACTCTCATCACTGGCTTGGAGAGTGATCAAGAATGGTAAACATGGCTTTAATGTTCACCATTCTCTTTTTGACTCCAGTTGAATCAAGAAGTGCTTAGTTACAAACACTGCCTGGATCACTGTGCAGGGATGCTCTTGGTTTCTTTCGCTAGAGGAATGGGGAGTAATCAGGGGTCTTCCATAAAGAGGCTGTGTCATCCCTGGGTGCCTGTAGTCCCCTGATTCAATAATTAATTCATTCTTAAGTGCAAGCAATGGACATTCCTGAATTTGACCTGGTATCAGCCTTTTGAAGTCGCTGTACAGCAGGGCTTGAATCTGAGAGGAAGAAGCTGCAAAAGAAGTCAACAAGTTTATGCCTTAACAAGAAGCATGATGAATGGACTAAAACGAAGGGAGATTAGCTAATCACTGTGTTTTGCTTCTCCAGTCATTTTGCAATTCATTCTGAGAAAGTGGATTGAATGATGGTGGCTATATAGACTGAGGACATATAGTGACAGAAAAATGACTGTTAGGGAAATCTCTGAACTTTGCAACGAAAGTGGGTTTTGTATTACTTTATACAATATTCCATATATGAACATATAATTTGAATGTTGTTTGAGTCTGTTCTCCATAGCAAATGATCATTTCTCTATGATTAAGCCCTAGGAGGGGTGAAACCTGTCTGATGGGTGTGGTCTTAGGGCAGAGACTGTGTTTACAACCAGCTGTACACAATAAACTTACCTGTGGGACTTCCATGGACTGCGGGCTTGCTTTGAGTTTGCTATAAGTGATGATATCTGTCACACAAGCGATAAGTATATATTTATAGGACAAATGCCTTTAACAAACCTTAGTGATCATATGGAAAAATGAATTCATTTATAGATCAGTAAAAACAATCAAATATGGTTTAAAATCTCTAAAATCAAAAGTATCTTTCTTACATTTGTAGAGACATTTGTAAAAAAAAAGTTTTAAAAAAGTATCTGACTATTTATAAACAGACCAATGTATTTGATCCATGCTTACTTTTAATTGATACTATTAAAATATCTTCTTTCATGAATGAGAAAGCTATTAGTAAGAACTTCAAATTGCTGGCACTTCCATATGAACTTTCTGCTATAATAATAATTGTAATTAGAATTTTATCTTCCCTTTCTAATTATTAGGATAACATTAACATCTGTTCTTTTTGTGTTAAATTTCCCCATAAAAACCTGCTTTGATTTAATTTGAATAATTTAAGCTTGATTAATCAAAGCTACTGTACAGTTTTTGTCTTAGAAAACTGTTGGTACATTGTCTAAGGGATCTGATAGAGGTTTTGTCTTACAGAATCTCTATTGCTCAGCTTGACTGAAATTCACTACCAAGGTAACATAATTTGGAAGGATTATCTTTGCAGAAGGACAGGTATTGGTAGCCAGACTCATCCAGCTTGCTGGCAGTGTTGAATTGAAGGTGCCTGAACCTTGGGGTTTTGAAGTGCTCTGATCTATCATGGCTATCCTGGAGCAATTCAAGTGTTAATAAATTTGCATCATCCAGTTGATAAATATTTGATAATCATTAGGGTATAAGCAGGGATTTTTTCTCAGAGAAAGGGTACAAGACCTCCCCCTTTTGAGTAACCCCTTGGCTTCACCTCCTACCCACCTACAAGCATCATCTCTTGGTTCCACCCCCTACCCACCTCCCAATACCTTCACTTTTAACCACTCCAGCCCCGTAGGATTCGGCTGCCAAATGAACGGGCTACTTTTTGCGATTTGGCACTGTGTCACTTTAACTGACAACTGCGCGGTCATGTGACGTGGCTCCCATACAAAATTGACGTCCTTTTTTTCCCACAAATAGAGCTTTCTTATTGTGGCATTTGATCACCTCTGCGGTTTTCATTTTTTGCACTATAAACAAAAATGTGTACATTTTGAAAAAAAAGCAATATTTTTTAAGTTAAGTTAGGCTAAGTGTGTTCTAGGGAGTGATTCTAACTGTGTGGGGACGGGGCTTACAGTGACACGACACTGATCACTGCTTCCGATGAGAGGGAGCAGACGATTAGTGTACTGTCACTAGGCAAAACATGCACCCCCCCCGTTCTGCAGCTCTGTGACATGAACGCGGGACATCGAGTCCGCGGATCCTGTGGAGTCATGGAGCTCGCGGCAGGGGTGCGCGTGCCCGCACAACGCAAAATTCAAAGTAGTGTAAATATTTGTTACTTTACACAGCTATTCTGCTGATGTAAAATGTACAGGATATGGTCGGCAAGTGGTTAAAGACTACAGAACCAAGTATAATTTTGTGGTGCTACGTAATTTATATGGATTGTGTTATTGATAATAAGAAAAGCAGTAAAATAGCCCCTGCAGACAGCAACGTTGTACCCCCTCCCCCAGCAACAATAGATTACCCAGCAACAATAGATCTCTCAGCAGCAAGCAACAATAGATTGCTCCCAGCAACAATTTACTCCCAAGCATCACAAGATCCCTGCAGCAACAGTAGACCCTCCAGCAACAATAGATTTCCCAGCAGCCAGCATCAATAGGCCCTCCAGCAGCCAACAACAATAGACCCCTCCCTCAAAAGCAGATCCCTCCCAACAACAACCATTGACTCCCCAGCAGCATAAGACCCCCCTCCAGCAACAAAAGACCCCCCACACCATTATATCCTACCCATTGACAATAGACCCTTCAGCACACACCACCACCCTTGCCATTACAAATATTCAGTGCTGGAGGTCCCAAAACTGTGTTCCCCCACATTCCCACTGAAAAAAAAAGCTTTGGGTATAGGTGTCCAAATATATGTTTGATTTGTTTAATTTTGGGTTCCTCAAATTCAGACCAACTCTCTGTGAAAGGCCATATATTACGTTTTGCTATTAGGAAGGGATAATTAATGATATTTGTTATATAATTATTCAGCCTGAAAACAGTTACAGTAAAACCTTGGTGTCCGAGCATAATTCGTTCCAGAAACATACTTCTAATCCAAAGCACTTGTTTATCATTGCTACACTTAGAGGCTCCTCTCTTCTTTTTTATACATGATGCTACTCTTATATCAAGACATTGCTTGTATATCAAGGCAAAATGTATTAAAAAATTTTGCTTGTTTTGCAAAAAGCTCTCAAACCAAGGGTTTGCTGTAGTTTTCTTTCTTTCAACCACTGGGCTGAACAAATAAGAAAAAAATTAGCAGATTGTTTGCATCCATACACGTGAGGGGGAGCTGTGCTATTGTATTGTGACAATGGGACTCCTTTACTGTCAGAATACACTGATCAGCACTGTAGCCAATCGGCTGCAAGTCACTGATCAATGGTAGTTTTCCAGCAGGACCATTTAACAGAAGCAAATCTAATGATTGGCTTCTGTCAAATAGGAGGGCTACACAAACATCGGAATGCATGCTGAACCAGCTGAATTTTGATCCATGTGTACCCAGCTTTAGGGACCTTTTCACACTGATGCAATTTTTTTTTTTTAAATGCATAGTGCTTTATAAAAGCACTGCAGTGTGAAATGATATGTGCTACATTGTGAAAGCAGCCTTATGCCCCGTATACACAATCAGATTTTTCGATCGTGTGTAGCCCCATCTGAGTTTTTTCATCTGAAATTCCGATGAATACCATCAGACTTTAGATATAGAACATGTTCTATATTTTTCCGATGGATTTCCGTCGGAATTCCAATGTGATTTGGCTGGGCAAAAGCCAGATCGTGTGTACGTGGCATTACTCTGCACATTTTTACAGATTCTTATAAAACAGGGAAACTGGAATTGAGGCTCTGCACATGTGCAGTAGCAAATTCTTGTTTTTAGATTGAAGGGGGAATCCCAAATGTGGAGCATGTTGTTTTCCATTCCACTCACATGTAGGTTAATCATGAATACAATTCTTTTGTGTACACATTTTAAGTGTTACCATAACATGTATACAGTATATAGTCCCACATCAGTGTAGGCATTCAGTTCTGTCACTGTTAAAGAATTTCAGTAAACTGTCATTCATGAAAAACATTATTGGAGTGCTGGCTTTTCTGTATGCTAGGTTTTTGTTTCTGTCTCTGTTTTGGAGGTTTCCTCGCATTTTCTGTCAGAAAAATATGTTATGGAAAGCCTCTTTAACATGGTTAAAGTTAAAACTATTTTAGTAGAGTCTGCTGTTCATGCTTTCCTACTCTATTGATTACTGTACACTTATATCTTATATCGATGTCACAGGGACAAAGAGTGAGGAAAACCTCCCAATGGGGTCACAGAAAAAATTAAAACCATCAAGAAGTCTTCCCTACTCTATCCAAGGCTACATGCATCATTTATAACTATTGACCAGTTGGTCATGGATGTTGGTCATGGACGTTAAATATCAGTCTAATAATTGGAAATAATTTCAGACTAATATACAAATATGCATCCTTGGATTGTTTAATTATTTATGGCTATTTGGACTGCAGATACAGCTGGTGTCAGTGTGGTTCAAGCAAATAATAGTTCAAAAACCACAAAATTCAGGGAAATGTTTACGATATGCACAGGCCCAATCAGAAAACAATCACCAACAAATGCATCCTCTATTATGAAGTGAAAGGTAGTGATGAGCCAAACTGCCCTGAATTCAGTTCAACCTGAACACCTCTGGTAGCCAAATCTTTCAAAATAAAAATGCCAATTTTATGAGCTACCAGGCAAGGGAGTGTCAACAATTGAATGGGGGTTGTGGGCACTGAACTGGGGAACATGTGCCAATGCAAAACAATTTCCACTTGGATGGGAGAAGTAATCTTTTCTTTAATGCACTGACATTTACAGAGGAAAAGACAGTGTTAAACACTGGCAAATGACATCTCTTTTGTTAAAAGAAAAAACTGCACACAGATCCCAAAAATCCCCAAAATACATGTCAGATTCCTAAGGGTATGTTACAGGTTTTGGGGACCTTTGGAGGGGATCTATGTGCTGTTCTTTTGTTTTTAAATGCCATCAATAAAGTTTAATTTGCTGACAATTTAAACAGTCATTTACTTTACTTTGTAAATATCACTTTTGCTTTAGCACATCCTACAGCAAACATTTTAACTATTGCATAGAACCCCCCAAAATGCATACTAGACCTCTGAGTCTTGTATGGTCTTTAAGGGGTTACCTCATGCAAAATAAAACCCCCAAAAATGTGTGTGTCCTTAAAGGTTCCCCTAAACATTTATACCAAACCCTTAATCTGAGCATACAGCCTAGCTGGCCAGAAAAGAGGGGACTGTGGGCCAAATCCTCAAAAGGGATACGCAGGCGGAACTGCTGTTCAGCCTGCGTATCCCTGTGCCTATCTTTGGAACTGATCCTCAGAAGCAGTTTTCCAAAGATAGGCAGAAGATCCGACATCTGTAAGAGACTTACACTGTCGGATCTTCGGATGCAGTACCGCATCCGCCGCTGGGGGCATTTCGTGTCGAAATGCCGCTTTGCGTATGCAAATGAGGACTTACGGAGATCCACAAAGCTTTTCAGCTTTGTGTTTTCTGCGTAAGTTTACGTTTGCATACGTAAAATTAGTTCTGCTTTTACAAAGTGTAAACTAGTAACTAGGGGCCAGATCCTCAAAAGAGATACTCCGACTTAACTGCTGTTCAGTCTGTGTGTAACTTTGGAAACAATCCTCAAAAGGCTTTTTCCAAAGTTAGACAGAAGATCCGGCATGTGTAATTGAATTACACTGCCGAATCTTAGGATGCAGTACCGCATCCGCCGCTGGGGGCATTTCGAGTCGAAATGCCGTTGCTAGTATGCAAATTAGCACTTAAGGCGATCCACAAAGCTTTCTAGCTTCGTTTTTGCGCCGTAAGTGTTATTTTGCAAGTGTAAAATTAGGGCTGGTTCTACAAAGTGTAAACTAGTCACACCTTGTAAAAGCCCATTCCAGCGACGGCATTTGGTATGCTTTCCCGAGGGAGAACTCCACGGCAATTTGTAAAAAACAAAACCGGCATGGGTTCCCCCCCAGGAGCATACCAGGCCCTTAGGTCTGGTATGGGTTGTAAGGGGACCCCCCCTACGCCGAAAAATCGACGTAGGGGTCCCCCTACAATCCATACCAGACCCGTATCCAAAGCACGCTACCCGGCCGGCCAGGAATGGGAGTGGGGACGAGCGAGCGCCCCCCCCCTCCTGAGCCGTGCCAGGCCGCGTGCCCTCAACATGGTGGGGTTGGGTGCTCTGGGGCAGGGGGGCGCACTGCGGGCCCCCCCACCCCAGAGCACCCTGTCCCCATGTTGATGAGGACAGGACCTCTTCCCGACAACCCTTGCCATTGGTTGTCGGGGTCTGCGGGCGGAGGCTTATCGGAATCTGGGAGTCCCCTTTAATAAGGGGGCCCCCAGATACCGGCCCCCCACCCTAAGTGAATGCCCACCACGTGGGTACCTACCGGAGCATGATGGGACGGTGATGCCTATATAAATGGGATGCAAGGCGCGCTTCCATCATTACAGCAACAACAGGCGACGAGGCAACATCAGAAGAACAGAAGACCAGAAGACCCTGACGCCACAGAAGACCGCGCTGGCTGCCTGTTTGAAATCGAGCTAACACACAAACATAGCAGGCAGCCAGCGCTGAAGAAGAAGGCACCGGAGAGCTGCAGAAGAACCGGGGTTCGCCGAGTCAAGAGCGGAAGAGGGGAGAAGATGAAAGAAGCCCCCCGGAGTCCGGAGAAGCCCCCCCCGGAGAGCGGAAGAAGAAACCCCCCCCCGGAGAGCGGAGAAGACCCCCGGAGAGTGGAAGAAGAAGCCCCCCCTGGTAAAAGAGCTAATAACGAAGACAGGGGGGGCGTCCGGAGCAGAATAATAAAATATTTTAAAAAGCCTTGTGTTGTGTGTTTATTAACTTTTACTTTTTGCCTCCAGGTGAATGGATAGGGGTACGATGTACCCCATATCCATTCACTTAGGGTGGGGGGGCCGGTATCTGGGGGCCCCCTTATTAAAGGGGACTCCCAGATTCCGATAAGCCTCCGCCCGCAGACCCCGACAACCAATGGCAAGGGTTGTCGGGAAGAGGTCCTGTCCTCATCAACATGGGGACAGGGTGCTCTGGGGTGGGGGGGCCCGCAGTGCGCCCCCCTGCCCCAGAGCACCCAACCCCCCCATGTTGAGGGCACGCGGCCTGGCACGGCTCAGGAGGGGGGGCGCTCGCTCGTCCCCACTCCCTTCCTGGCCGGCCGGGTAGCGTGCTTTGGATACGGGTCTGGTATGGATTGTAGGGGGACCCCCTACGTCAATTTTTCGGCGTGGGGGGGTCTCCTTACAACCCATGCCAGACCTAAGGGCCTGGTATGCTCCTGGGGGGGAACCCATGCCGGTTTTTTCTTTGAAAATTGGCATGGAGTTCTCCCTCAGGAATGCATGCCGCTGTCATTTTTTTTTTTCCCCGACGCAACTTTAAGCCGTCGCGATCCTCAAAACTCGGCGTAACGTAACTTCGCGCATGCGCAGTACGGCCGGCGCGGGAGCGCGCCTCATTTAAATGGGACTCGCCCCATTTGAATAGGAACGCCTTGCGCCGGCGGAATTTTAGTTACACAGCCTGAAATTTCTAGATAAGTGCTTTGTGGATCAGGCACTTAGGTAGAAACTTTAAGGCAGTGTAACTTAAATTGGATTTTTTAAGTTACGTCAGGTTTTTGTGGATCTGGCCCTAGATTTTTTTTAAATTTAGAATTTTTTTTCCCGGCGCGTAACTTTTTTTTTACCCGACGCAACTTTATTGTCCCGTCGCAATCCACAAAGCCCAACGTAACGTAATTTCACGCGCTGCCCGTCGGGAAAATGACGTCACGAGCATGCGCAGTACGGCCGGCGCGGGAGCACGCCTCATTTAAATTGTCATCTCCCCCTGCAGAAGAGGACCGCTTGCGCCGGAGACATTTAAGTTACACGGCCTGAAATTTCTAGGTAAGTGCTTTGTGGATCGGGCACTTAGGTAGAAATTTTAAGTCAGTGTAACTTAAATGGGAAAAGTTAAGTTAGGCGGGATTTTTGAGGATTTGGCCCTGTGATTATAATGTGAACTGGGCAGCCATGTTGTTCAGGATTCCTAGGTCTTATTTTAAAATAAAAGAAAGAAAAGCTGTGGCATCCCTTTAAGTGTTAGCTTTTATCCCAAGAGCGCATCTTTATAGTCATTTAGCGTGAGCTATCAGATTGATAAGGGCCTAGCTACTTCAAACAAATTTCTGAATATCAGAAACTATTCTGCAACACCATCTTAACACATAGCTATTAAACAGGGGTATGCTAAAGCCGTAAATATGAAATTGATGCCTTAACAGGAGTTCTAAACAGAATGCCGTATGTCAGGGTCTGCTTATCCCCATGCCTGCTAAAAAAAAACTTCTGGAAGGTTATCACTTTCCTCTGAGGGAATTGTGATTGACCCATCATCAAACTGTAAAAAATCTTTTAGTTTTGTCAAGCATGTTCTGCAGGGTAATTTAAACCCATAAGGACAGGCATGTCCAAAGTCTGGCCCGCGGGCCAATCGCGGCCCATATTTCGGCTTTGAATGGCCCGCCTGGTTATTTGGACATACAGTCCTGATAAAAAGTTTAAGACCACTTAAAAAATGGCAAAAAATCATATTTTACATTGTTGGATCTTAACAAGGCTTAATATCGGCGGAACTACCAGGATTTCAAAGGTCGCACATGTGACTGGACTCTGGCTTTCTGCCACTGGGGGGACACCAATATTGAAGGAAGGTGGCCTGCTGTGGGGCCATAATAAAGGGTCCTACGATATGAGTAAAGGGCCCTGGGATCAGTGGGAAGGGCCCCAATTGGGGGCCAGGGGGGTCTTTCATAGTGTCTTGCCCTATTGGGGCCCTGAAGGTTCTAGTTATGCCTCTGTTAGGTCTAGCTTTCCTCTTATATGCCCACAAATCCTTCTAATATGTTTAATGCCACATTTATTTGCAGGTAATGCACACATAATCTCATCTGTTCCCATGTCACAAACCCCCCTATTTATAAAACAATGTGACAGCTGTAAATCAAAGAACAACAGAGATGTTTTTGAAAGCAGGCATCAAGGTACTAGATAGAGCTAAGTTTTGCATATTGAAGCAGATTTTCGAGGTCATCGATTCTAAATATATGGAAGTCAAAGCAATAGCAAGACTGCTAGGCAGCTTTTTAGAAAGTGAAGTCTATAATGGAAGCCTCTTATTTCAATGATGTGTTTCTGTGTTCAAGGGTGTTTTTCTTTTTTTAAATATGTGTCTGGACAGCAGCCACCTGAAATTCTGAAAATAAGAAGCGGGGGGGGGGGGGCCCTTTACAAAAAAAGAGGAAGTAAAGAAAAATATATATAAAAAAAAGTGGGGTAGCCATCCGGTGCCCTGGGGACCATTATTAGTAAAAAAATATATATTAATAAAAATGCCATAAAACTATCCCCTATTTTGTAAACGCTATAACTTTTGCGCAAACCAATCGATAAACGCTTATTGTGATTTTTTTTATCAAAAATAGGTGGAAGAATACGTATCGGCCTTAACTGAGGAAAAAAAATGTTTTTTTATACCTTTTTTGGGGATATTTATTATAGCAAAAAGTAAACAATATTGAATTTTTTAAATCACTTTTTCTCTGCCCATACCCACCTCCGAGCACCGTTCCTTGGTTTCACCAATACCAACCTCCCAGTACTGTAATTTTTAGAGAATACAGAACCAAGTATCATTTTGTAATTAGTATGGAATTTGGTATTAATAACAAGAAAAGCATTAAAATAGATCCCCTCCAACCAGTAACAATAGAGTTCCCCCCAGCAACAATAGATTCCCCCAAACAACAATGGACCGCCCACAACAAAATTCCCCCCAAGCAACAATAGACAACTGGCATCAACAATAGATCTCTCACAGCCATCATCAATAGACTTTACGGCAGCCAGCAACAACAGACCCCTCCCTCAACAGTAGATCACTCCCAGCAACAACTGACCCCTCCAGCAATATAAGACCCACCCCCCAGCAACAATAGATCCCCCACCAGAATAAATAGCCCTCCTCTGCAGCAATAGACCCCTAGTGCTGGAGGTGCCGAAACTGCGTTCCCTCACGTCCCCGCTGAAAAAAAGCCCTGCATTTTTAAACGGGTGGAAGATAATGGAACCCCTGTGGCAGTTCAAGGAGATGACATACTACAAACCCAATATAGATTTAGTTTTTTTCTTTTCTGTATTCATATTTTTGAGATTAAACCACAATGGCACATTTAGTATACAATGAACTATATCCCTATTCAAAATATTAAGTATATATGAAAACTGCAATAGAAATTACAAACAGTGTGTGGGATTTGCTTGCAAGCAATTATTTGCTTTCCTCCCATCACAATTTTTACTCCTTGAGGTATGATGTGATAGATTAGGTAACTCACTCATCTATTCTACTGTTGCTCTGCTTCCGACAGTTCCAGCATATGGCTTCTGCACAGACAGAAAACTGCAAAGCAGCAGGATATGTCTTGAGTCAATATGAGACAATCAAGTAATAGATAGTAAAGTTTGGCTTTTGGGGAAAGTCAGCGGGATTTTCTTTTTATTATAGAATCCTTACAGATTCCTCATTTATCTGAGCTGTAAATTCCTCCACGAGTTTGCAAATTAATCTAAAATGATGAATTACAATTAAAATGAATGATTGTAATTAGATTTATCAGAGTTGGTGATTACTATATTACACAGGGTGTTAAAAATATATATATATATATATACTTTTAAAGCATCATAAAATAGCACTTCAAGATTATTGCTGAATTGTTCTTTCAGCTTGCAACCATCAGAGGGAAAACGATACAAAATTAATATTTACAGCACATATTAAACCAGCATACAACTTAGATTGGAAGAAGTTAGCTATTTCCATAGAGCTTCTTTAAATTATGTGGAAACATCAAAAATGATTGCTACTATATACCTAAATGAGCAGACAGCCTCATTTTCTGTACAGCCCAACAGAAGTTACATGTAAAATTAATGCATTAAGTTGAGTATGAAGTAAAACATACATTTGAAAATGTCTGTCCTGGGTAAGATATTTAAAGCCGGACATTTTTTTTTACGTTAACACATTCTCTGCCAGGTAAAAAATGTCCCAGAGTTTGTATTGCCCTCTCACACCCTTGTATAATTACCTGAGCCAGATCTCGATCCAGCACTGTAGCCATCTGCAGCAGCTCTCTCCTCTCTCTCTCTGCTCACAGAGGCAACAGCGGGAGCCAATAGCTCCTGCTGCTGTTAATCAAAGAGAATGTGGGGTTGGGGCTGAGCTACACCACGTGTTTCAATAGACACATACAGCCCAGCTTGAGATTGAGCCTACAGGTGTGCCCCCCATAGTAAGCAGCTTGCCAAGACGAGTACACCAGTGGTGGATCCACGAAAAGGAGGTTTGAGGCCACTCTGTGCAAATCAATTGCACAGAGCAGGTAAGTATAACAAATTAGTTATTTTAATAAAAAAAATACCTTTACAAAAGCT
The DNA here is from genome assembly GCF_905171775.1 of Rana temporaria. NCBI lineage: Eukaryota > Metazoa > Chordata > Amphibia > Anura > Ranidae > Rana > Rana temporaria. Next base: position 567,806,776 of record NC_053489.1, on the reverse strand, counting down.
TTAGCTTGCGTTCACACTATTGCAAACACAGACAGCGCATGTGATTCGCACCCTCATTGCTGTGCGGATCACATGCAATATCTGTGCAATGTGAATTCAGCCATACAGTTTTCATGGCTGAACTGGCATTGGATTCGCACAAAAAAAGAGCAGGGACTTTTTTTTTCCTGCACTGGAATCGAATCGCATGGGTGTTCACACCCCATGCGATCTGATTCCTGTCCGAATCCACAGTTTGCATTGCGATCTGTGAACCGATCTGGGGGTGTCATTAACAATGTATTGACACCCACAACGGTTCGCAGAGGGCAGTGTGAATTGCCTGCAGGAGAGATGCGATGCAGTAACCGGCACTGGAATTGCGCTGGTTCCCACATCGCTATAGTGTGTATTTTTTTTAAATAACAAAGAGGTTTATACATATATTATATAATTGCACAGAGAGGCCCCGATCCTCCTCGTCTCTGGTCCCCACTGTTGCTCCTGGCTTCACTTCTTCTTGGCATGCCACCATTGGAAGCCATTTACTATCTTGGAACACCTGTCTGCTCAATACCAAGCCACATTGCCTGTGTCCATTGACACAGACAGCAAGGTTTGACACCGCTCTCCACTCCCTCGTCACAGGATTTGACTGACAGCAGCGGGAACCAATGGCTTCCGCTGCTCTCAGCAAAGCTTGTGAGAATGGGGAGAAGAGGAGAGAGCCACTGCTTTTGTGCACAGCGCTGGATCAGGGTCAGGCTCAGGTAAGTATTGGGGAGGGGGGTGAGGGTGCAATACTTTTAAAACCTTACATTTTTTTACCTTAATTTTATACCTTAAAGTGATATGACGTTTTTTTTTTTTTTTTGCTTAAAAATAATATAGCATTACCCCCATTGGAGCTGCTGGATTTTTGGGAGGCTTGTTACCTCTTGGCTCCTCCGAATTCTCTAGGGGCGAGTGATGCGTAAACAGAAGTAAAGGAATATCCACGACAGGTGCTCTTTTGCTGTGCTCTTTATTACCCAGCTGGGTAAAAACAATAAAACTTGTGGTGAGGAAAGTAAAGTTGAAAGGAGGAAAGATAGCAGATTCAGGCGTAATGATAGGAAACAGTCCTGCTCCCAAACGTAACACTTCTCTGCGCCACTCCCGCCGTAGTGGGTTCAGCGTACCTGGACAGGCCTCTCTCACTGACCTGGCAGCCGGAGTATCACTCGGACAATACCAGGAATAAGTCTCTGCCACAGACCCTCCTTGGTGAACTTGAACTTGGGAGAAAGTCTCTGCCACAGACCCCTCTCAAAGAGCCTCAGAAGATACCTCTGCCACAGGTCCCCTCTGGGTAGAATTCTTGGAGATATTTCTCCTTGGTTGAGTTACGTCTGGATCTCCTTCAACTTGTCGCCCAGGTACCGACTGACAGGTGATCAGTCCCGCAGTGTCTGGCTACCTGTGATCCCCGGTGGTTTTGTCCAAGCCCTATTGGACCACCAGCCTCTCAATGGCGCTCCTTAGACCGACTCCCCACCGAACAGCACACAGCTTGGGATCTTCAAAAGAGGGAACCCAGTCGCTCACTGGGTCCCCATCGCTGGTTCAGATGCTCCGGGCCAACATGGTCCCAAAACCAGGAACACCAGGTGGCACGCACGCCCCGGGCCAGGTAGGCCATAACGCCGGGGCACCGTGATGTGGCCACCCTAAAGGTGGGTGCCACACTGGACGAAAAAGAACCCAGAACCAATGGCGTCTGTCCCATAAATACTCTCCCCAGCATGCACAGCGAGGACAAACCCTTGTGATTGGCTGCTGGGAAGAGCACCCAAACCTCGACTCCACTGCTGCCACCTGCAGTACCAGGGTTGGAAGAACACCCCGATACAGCAGAATGACCCACAGCACAGCCAAGCTGAGGCAGAGGCTCTATACTCACACCTAACAATCAGGATCAGAGTCTAGCTATACTCTGATCTATACTTAAATTTGACTAGCACCAGTACTATAAAGTACATAGGCGCTACACAAACAAACACATTATACATACCTCTTCTGCTCTGCGCAGTGGTTTTGCACAGAGCAGCTGAGATCCTCCTCTTCTCGAGTCCCTCACCAGAACTCCTGGCCCCTTCCTCCTGTTGAGTTCCACCACAGCAAGCAGCTTGCTATGGGGGCACCCGAGACTCTGCTTTGTGTGTTATCCAGACATGGAAGCCTGGCTAAGCCCTATTCCCTCTCTCTCCTCATTAGCTCACTGACTTTGATTGACAGCAGCGGTAGCCAATGGCACTCAGCCAATGAGGAGGGAGAGTCCCGACAGCCAAGACTTTCGTACAACATTGCTGGATCAAGACAGTATTGGGGGGGCTGAGAGGGGTGGCTGCACACAGAACATGTTTTTATCTTAATGCATACAATGCATTAAGATAAAAAAAAAACTTCTGCCTTTAGAACCACTTTAATGCAAGTAATACATTAAGGTAAAAAATGTTTAGGCTTTAGAATCACTTACCTAATTTACATTTACAATTGCATGTTCTACTCATCTTCAATTTAAATTACTCCTTCTACATTTAGTTTAAATTGTGTTTTCAGTTGTGCAAGAGTTTGTGTTACTGTTTTGGAGGGATTGCACTCAGAGCACCAAACCTAGGCTTCTGTTATCCACTATTTAATTGCTGCAGATCAGTTTGCATATTGAGCATATTCCATACTGAAACAATAATAGACTGACTTCCCAGGAGAGTGGAGGAAGGGGGCTATGCAAACAGTCTCTATCCATAACTATGATAAAGAACATGCTGTGACAGAGGGAATGCAACAATGATGCTAAATAATGTTTTGAGACATCAACTGTATAATAGGAAAATTGGAGACGACATTTTTTATAACATGCTATAAAATATTCATAATTCTAGCATAAATTGAAGCAATAGCATAATGTAAGTTCTCTTTGATTTTGAATCTAGATTTACTATTGGAGAATCCTTTGGGGAAATCCCAGGAAAAAGGAAAGCATTGACGTCTGAGTTTGGAACTTTCTCATTTGCACAACTACATGATGTCACAAGATTTTTTACACTTGGATTGTAACTTAAAGTGGTTCTGAAGCAGAAGGTTTTTTTTATCTTAATGCATTCTATACATTAAGATGAAAAACCTTCTGTGTGCAGCAGCCACCTCAGCCCCCCTAATGCTTACCTGAACCCCATCTTGATCCAGCGATGTTGCAGGAGAGACTCGACTGTCCATGACTCGCCCTCCTGATTGTAAGAGACACACAGCAGGTACCATTGGCTCCCCCTGCTGTCAATCAAAGTTAGTGTGCCAATGAGGAGAGAGAGAGGGGCGGGGCTAGATCATGGCTCCCAGTCTGAATGGACACACAGAGCAGCGGCTCGGGTGCCCCCATAGCAAGCTGCATTGGTTGTGCTGCCACTCATCCTTACAGTTGGTGATGGCGACAGTGCAGTTGCCTCCATCTCATACTCCTTAATTGCCTTTTTGGGTGTATCATCCTCTGAACCACCAGCCCTCAGGAACTATGCAATGATTCAAGCAAAAAAATATCTTACAGTATGCCCAGGAGACAAATGCCACACTGGAGCAGAGGATCTGTCAGACCTGCAGGGGCAGACCTGGAGGTTCTTAACCCATCTTGTGCCAGGAAGGGACAATGGCACTAATCTGCTGTATTCTTCTTTTTTTTAACAAACAGGAGTGGTTTATTAAGAGAAAAGGAACAGAGTAAAAAGTCACAGAACCAAATCTAATACCATATATAATTGTCAAATTAAAGTAGGACATTAGGACTCAACCATTCCATGCCATTTAATAATAACATCATATACCAACAAAGAAAGAAAAATAGAAAATTCACAACCCACCCGCATGAGACACCTGATAACACCTATGGAGTTATCCATCCTTCCAGAAATAACACAGCTAATGGAGAAAGGAAAGGGGGTGGTATAAGAAACAAAGGGGGGGAGATAAAAAAAGGAGCATGAGGTAAGGGGGGGGGGGGGAAAGGGCAAGGGTGGGAGCAACCAAATCACATATCAGCATGAGGTCAATGGAGAACAAACTTTATTGTATTTCTAGGGACAGTTACGGCTCATATATGTGAGTTTATACGTTGACAGGGCAGCATCCACCATAGTTTCCCAGGAAGACACCACAGGGGTAGTTAAATACATTTTTTTGCGTAGTGTAAGAGACATGAAATTTACAATTTAGCAGTTGGGTACATCTTATGAAGCCTCACCGGGGTGTAATATACCCTATGCAGAAACTTGACTTGGATCAGTTTGTCCCTGGAAGATATTACTAATTTAGGTCCACCCTCCAAACGGTCATCCCAGCTTTCTCTGTCTAGAGAAGGAATGTCATCTGTCCACATCTCTCCACATCTTCCATACGCACTCAAGAAATCAGTGCTAAGGAGGGTCCCATATATAGAAAAGGGGCTTATCTAAAACGCCCTGAGCAAGAAGTTCCTAAAAAGGATCAGCCTGAAGGAGAGGCGGTAGAGGAAAATGGGCCCTTATTGTGTGACGCAATTAGCAATAACGAAATTGCATCCAAACTGGCAAATGAAAACTCCCAGCGGGTATGATATCTACCAAAGTTTTTATGCTCTTTTGCACCCATACTTGAATGCCGGGGATAGTACTAAGGGGGAGAGAAGTATTACCCCAAAGAGGTTGGGCAGATGACCACTGATTCGACGACGGGCAGCCCCCCACACCCTCCAAGGGGCATGCTTCGGATCCTGGACTGAGGCGTAGGCTTTGGGTCCTTTGTAAATGGAGGTTAGACAAGGAGTCTAAAAAGGCAGCTTCTAGACATACCACAGCATTAGACTGAGGGCCTGTAAACCACCAATACATGGAAACTAGCATCGCCACCCAAAAGTAAACATGAAAGTTAGGCAAGGCTAGCCCTCCCAAACTAGTGGGTAGCCAAAGCGTGGATTTAGCCAACCTGGAGGGCAGCGGACCATTCCATCTGCTGTATTCTTGAATTGCTCCCACATGTTAAAAATAAATGACTGTTTTGTTGATCCAAAAAAATGCAAAGAAAATTAAACAAAAAAATTAACAACGCTGTTTTTTAATCGTTCGTTTTTCGGATTTTTTTGGCTTTTATACAGGCTATTGATAGCAGGAATTCTTTTGAGTACAAACTCTTTAGAGCATTGCAGCTACTAGTGATCCCTTAAATAGAAACCACCCATTCTAATTCCCTAACTCAGAATTATTTTGCCAAAAACTATATATCGTATTTATGAGTGAGTGAGTGAGTGAGTGAAAAACTTGTATAGCGCAACACATGCAAACTGAATCGCCTCTGGGCGCTAAGTATCAATTTCCTACGTATAATTAGCCTTTCAGAATAGATGGGTTTTGAGTTTTTTCCTGAAGGCCTGGTGATCCACTTCTGTGCGGATACTGGTTGGTAGATCGTTCCACAGTCTAGGTCCTTGGACTGCAAATCTTCGTTCACCTTTGGATTTGTATCTGGCCTTAGGTATCTGGAGTAGTTTTCGATCGGAGGAACGAAGAACGCGATGGGGGTTGTGGCATTTAAATTTTTCGCATAAATATTGGGGCCACTTCCTTGAACACACTTATGTGTCAGACAAAGTGCCTTAAAGGTAATTCTGTCTTTTACAGGTAACCAGTGGAGGGATCAGCATATAACACGCACATACATATAACATGCACTTCACTTATAGAAAAATTATAATTTTAAATAACAGGCTTTGAAGCAAAATAAGGGTCAGTGCCAATTAATACAGCCTGATCAGTGCCCATCTGCAGCTTCACAATTGGCCGTTAATGAAGCCTGATCAGTGCCCATCTACAGCCTTGCCATTGCCCATCATTGTAGTCTGATCAGTGCCCATTTGCAGCCTCAGCAGTGCATATCATTGCCCATCTGCAGCCTTGCTATTACAAATAAATAATGACTGTGAGTTTCTAAATCCTCAGCAATATAAGGCACAGTGCAGTGCAGAACTGTTTACACCTCCTGCTATCTTGAATTCATGGGAAAATTATATGTTGTATATACAATTAGCAAAGCCTCTGCTTACACTTTGCACTTTAATACAGTTTTTATATCAATTGCATCATACCTTAATGCTTAGAGAGACACTGTAACTTTACTCATTCATCTCCTGTGTACTCGGCGCAGCTCGGCACTCGGCTCGCAATCCAGGACATACGACATGCTAGGAGCCGTCCAGGAAGTGGGACTGGGTGTGATTGTGAGCCGAGCTGAGCTGACATGAGCTGAGTACACAGTAGATCCCGGCTCAGTCTAATCTGGCAGGGCTGTTCCTCTCATTCCCCTCCGAGGCAGCACTATGTCAGCGTAAAACCAGCACCCATGATTTTCCCCCTATTTTCAGGGGTGAAAAGTGTGTCTTATACTCCAATAAATATGGTACTTTACATTTTGGCAGCTATTTTGTACACCCGTTTTTCTCATTTTAAGACATGAGGAATATCATTTTAAATATCCATTTTTTTAATTAAATAAAAAATGATTCCGCATGTTTTCTCCCTCTCCGTTCTTAATGGAAATAATTAGATTTTGTGCTGCTGATCGGTATAATTTATAAATTGTAACTGAAAAAATATAAGTAGAAAAATAATATTTTGGGCTGAAAAATTACTTGTCTCTACTTTCAAAATATAAACATATTTAAACTTTCACATCTATGCAGTGGGTGTTGATGTGGTTTTCCAGCACGTTTTGCGGTGCATTTTGTATTTTAGAACATGCGGTTTTGATACATTTTTTCATGCAGTTTTCATACGTATTGTGTTTTTCTTTTTTTTTCTTTTTCTTTAGCAAACTGTGAATAGCCAGTTGTTAAAAAGTGGGTGGCAACTGCATCCTTAAAATGGAGTTCCACCCAAAAATTGGAACTTCCACTCATCGGATTCCACCCCCCACTGGTGCCAAATTGGCACCTTTTGGGGAGGAGGAGGGACAGGATACCTGTCTTTGATAGCCGTGGCCCGTGACATCAGCGCAGGGCTCCCTCCTCCTCCTCACCTGGCCGCCAGGCAGGTAGGAGAGAGGAGCGGGCCTCACGCATGGGCAGTAGGGTTCCCAGCTTGAAGCCAAATGGCTACACTGCATGGAAACATCAGCTGCGGGGGCCGACATCGCTGGACAGGTAAGTGTCCATTTATTAAAAGACAGCAGATGCAGTATGTGTGCTTCTGGTTTTTATTTTTTATTTTTTGGGCGGAACACGGCTTTAACAACTGATGAGTCAACAGCTGTCAGTAGGCTTCCTAGTTCCTCAATCCATGATTGATGATGGATTTACTTCAGAGGACATTGAGTTTTTTTTTTGTTTTGTTTTTTTAAATAAAGGAATTGTCAAAAATTGCCTACTGTCATTTTTTACATTACACCTTTTTTGTGTGCTATGTTTATAGAACAAGTGTTTATAGAACAAATGTAATAAATTTAACAAAAGTCCATATTAAAGTCTATGGCCCAGATTCTCGTAGATCGGCGTATCTTTGTGCGGGCGTAACGTATCCTATTTACATTACGCCTCCGCAACTTAGACGGGCAAGTGCAGTATTCTCAAAGCACTTGCTCCGTAAGTAGCGGCGGCGTAGCGTAAATAGGCCGGCGTAAACCCGCCTAATTCAAATTTGGAAGATGTGGGTGTGTTATGTAAATGTTATGTGACCCCACGTAAATGACGCTTTTTACGAATGGCGCATGCGCCGCCCGTGGACATATCCCAGTGTGCATTGCTCCAAAGTATGCCACAAGGACGTATTGGTTTCGACGTGAATGTAAATGACGTCCAGCCCCATTCGCGAACGACTTACGCAAACGACGTAAAATTTTAAAAATTTGACGTGGGAACGACATCCATACTTAACATTGTTACGCCGCATGTACGCCTCATATAGCAGGGGTAACTTTACGTCGGGAAAAGCCTAATGTAAACGGCGTATCTGTACTGCGTCGGCCGGGCATACATTTGTGAATTCGCGTATCTAGCTAATTTACATATTTCTAGGCATAAATCAGCGTACACGTCCCTAGCGGCCAGAGTAAATATGCAGTTAAGATCCGACGGCGTAAGAGACTTACGCCGGTCGGATCTAATAGAAATCTATGCGTAACTGATTCTAAGAATCAGGCGCATAGATACGACGGCTCAGACTCAGAGATACGACGGCATATCTGGAGATACGCTGTCGTATCTCATTTGAGAATCTGGGCCTATATATTTCAAACATTATTGTGTCCAGAATCCACACATCCAGTAAAATTCCTTCACACAATCACCAGTGTTCTATGTGATATACTACTCTCCAAAGGACAGGAACTCACTACATGTATATGCCTTGAATGTAATAGACAGACATATATGGCTTTAAATAAAGGTCACTGGAAAGTGATGGGCAACTGAGGTGCTTTTCACAGATAAAAGCCTACAAAATATTTAATGCCTTTGTGCACAGTATTTCAGGTCTTGTACTAGACCCCATCTTGAATAGAACAATCAATCACATTTTAATAAAGAAAGCATCAGTGTAGTAAATTTCCAGAAAAATAATCCCAAAATATTTTTGTGCCCATGTACTTAGTATTCGTTTATATTAAAGTGCCCATGTATCTAATAAAAAAATCAAGAACTTGCATACTGTCTAAGCAACTTTTCTAGGCTACATTTTCACACAAAGAGAACAGCCATGATTTATAATGAAATAAAAAACAGCATTCTATGTTAGCTACAACCAGGGGTCCAGATTTAACACCCAATAGTCCGAGGGGTCCACTACTCATTTCAAAGATTAAATTATATAGTAGAAAACACCTTTTTGAAATTCCCTGAGGTGGTAATTTGGTGCACTGGCTTGTAGTGTCCTACTAGCACCCGAGCAAGCATTTACCCGCTTAATGACCAGGCCATTTTTTGCGCTAAGGTACTGCGTTTCTTTTGGTGGTATTTGATGACCTCTGCGGTTTTTATTTATTTGCGCTATAAACAAAAAAGACTGACAATTGTAAAAAAAATATATATATATTTTTTACTCTCTGCTAAAATACACATCCCCAAAATATATATATATATATATATATATATATATATATATATATATATATATAAACAAATTTATTCATCAGTATAGGCCAATATGTATTCTTCTACATATATTTGGTAAAAAATTGCAATAAGAGAATGTTGATTGGTTTGCGCAAAAGTTATAGCATCTACAAACTATGGGATAGATTTATGAACTTTTATTTTTTTTTATTGTTTTTACTGGTAATGGTGGCAATCTGCAATTTTTTAGCAGGACTGCGACATTGCGACGGACAAATCTGTCCCCAAGTAACACTTTTTGGGGACCAGTGACATTATTACAGTGATCAGTGCTAAATAATAATTAATGTATAAATAACACTGGCCGGAAAGGGTTTAACACTAGAGGGAAATCAAGGGGTCAACTGTGCTCCCTGGGTGTGTTCTAACTGTGTGGGGTGTGGGCATACTGGAAGAACACAGAGGTCGCTGTTCCTGATCAATAGGAAAAGCAGATCTCAGTATTGTCCCCTGTCAGAATGGGGCGCATGCCCACAATATTCCATGCACGGACTGACATACAGGTACGTCTGTTTGCGCAGCCAAGCCACCTTGCCGCAGGATATATGCGGAAGGCAGTCGGCAAGTGGTTGTAAAGTCAGAAGGTTTTTTATCTGAATGCATTTTATGCATTCAAATAAAAAATCTTCTGTGTGCAGCAGCGGCACCATTGGCTCCTGCTGCTGTCAATCAATGTCAGTTAGCCAAACAGAAGATAGGGGGTGTGGACAACCCTCAGCTCCATGTCTGAATGGACACACAGACCTGTGGCTTGGCTCGGGTGCCCCCCATAGCAAGCTGCTTGCTATGAGGGCACTCAACAGGAGGGAGGGGCCAGGAGTTCCGGCGAGGGACCTGAGAAGAAGAGGATCCAGATTTCTCTGTGCAAAACCATTTTACAGAGCAGGTAAGTATAACATGTTTATTATTTTTAAGGAAAAAAAGAGGAGACCTGTGTATCACTTTAAGGCTACACGCCGAAATGCGTAAGCCCTGTATTATTTTGTACTATGCCTGGATAAATAAACTCATTAATTGCAGAAGATCATAACTTTCTGTTATACTGTATATATTCTACAAATCATATAGTTTAAAAACTTTTTTCATTTGATGACACAAAAAAAAATGCCTGAATTTTCGTAACTTCTGCCATGTGCACAGTATGTACATAGTACTGAATTACTAGTAGTAGGCCTCATTTTAAACATAACTCAATATTAGCGTGTCTCTTATTCACAGAAAAAAAATCATGCAATTACTGTCAATAATAAAAAGTTGTAATGTAAAAAAATAATCCTAATATTCATTGATTTGCTTTCAGTCCTCAATGTTGTGCTTTATTTACATTTTGAAAAGGACCACAAACATTTCAGTATAATTCATTCCCAGAAAAAAAAATATTGTAATGAGCATTGTCTATTAAGCATTTTAGCTAGGTTGCTTTGTCAGCAGGACACAACATAATCATTAAAACAAAGTCAGCATTATACTTTATTTATTTATTTAAAAAAAAGTTTATACTATATTTATTTCAGTGTAGGCCAGCTCTTCAAAATATTGAGTGTGGGTTATTTTTGTAAAAACAATAACTAGTACATAATATTAGCTTTTCAAGTCAGCTTTTCACAAAAAAATGTCAGTGACATTTTTTACTGATGAAAAAATAGCTTCAACTATTCTAATGAGTAGTACAGTATGTGTGCAGTGTTATATAAAACAAACGAAAATGAGCACCACCTCAAAAACAGTGGGGGGGGGGGTATGGCAACATCAAAGCAACTGAGGTTGTTACTGCTACACAAACTGAAACATAAATTTGGCTTTTGGCTAAGATCAAGTGTAGTCTCCACTGCCTGATTCTTAGTCAAGAGGTGTCTGGGGTACCCGGAGGTCGGCCTTGGGGGGATAGTTCTCTTCGGAGGGCCCCCCCTTTCTGCTATTGGCCCGAGGCTTAGTCCCCAGACAACGGGTTGCGATCGCCTCTCCCTGCCATCCATGTGGTGGGGGTGGGATCGGTGGGTGAGAGGATGATTGGGCCTCCTAATGCACCCAATACTTTAAGACTGGCCGTGTCCGAGTCTAAACGTGAAGCTGTTGGTTTGCATTTTGTCCAAAAGAAGTTGGTCGAGGAACTTTTTGGGATGGCGAGAGAAAGCATTTTCTGCGTGCAGTATTTCCCCACCACCGGTTTGTATGATGTTACATTCTGGAAGAAGGAAGATCTGCAGACATGCCTGCTTCGGAAGGGAGAGAAGGAAGGCCATGAAGTATTGGACTGGATAATGTTCCTGTCAATTGAGACTAAAGTCCGGCTCCCCATCACTGTGCATATGTACAACCCTTTTGTACGGGATGGGGAGATCGCTGCCTTTTTGCATAGGTACTGCGAGTCAGTTTCTGCGGGCGTGAAACTGACGAACGTTTTCAGGTACCTTTAATGGGCAGCGTAGATTCTGGGTCACCTTCCAGGCGGACAAGGAAGGGGTCGGTGGCGTCCGGCACCCCCCAATCCTTCTCTATAGGGCGGAACCGTGGTTACCTGTGGTACCCTGGCCAACCACTTTTCTGCAGGCAGTGCTTCACTTTTGGGCACACGAAGGACCAGTGCGAGGCCGGGTTGACCTGCCGTAACTGCTTCAAGCAGGGTCAGGGGGCGAGCCAATGTCCAGAGAGTAAGAGCTGCCACATCTGTGGGAGCCGAACCCACCTGGCTAGGCAGTGCCCGAAGGTTTCAAAGCCTGGGGAAACATCTGAATCCACAACCGTGGTGGCGGAAGTAAGATCGGTGGAGGCTCCAGCAGCGGTTGTGGAGAGACGGGTACTGTCGTACGCAGATGTGGCCAGGGGTCCTCCGGCTGCCGCGGTGAACTCCGGCGACCAGACCACAGGGCTACCCGAGGAAGTAGGGGTGCGGGCTGATGCCTGCCCACCTATGGAGGGTGAGCCCGGTCCCTCCCCTCTGGATGCTGTGAGGGAGGAAGGGACCCCTTCTCTTCCCGAGAGGAGTGTCCCTGACAACCTCATGGCCGAGGGGGAGGCGGAGGGGTGCGGCATGGAGTCGGAGGACTCAGAGGCACAGGAAGGGATGGAAGTGGGGCAGCCTTCCTTAAAAAGGAAGATGGAGGGCGCAGAGGCCCCTACTTCCTCCCAGGACATTGGCTCATTTCCAGATTCCCCGGGTCATCTGAAGCAGTGGTCGACTCGGACTCCTCACTTGCACCATCTTATGTGAGCACTGGTCAGGTGTCCAGCCTGCAGGAGGTGATGGGGTACTGCAGGCCCGGTTCTAAGGAGAAGGAGAAGGAGAAGAAGACCGGATGGGTGAGTTCAGGATCGGGGGTGAGCCATCGTACCCGATCCGGAAAAAGCAAAAAGAAAATCCAGTTCAACCACAAAAAATAAAAAAAACAAAATAAAAAACACAGTAAAATCCTATACACCCAACTCCATACCCACAGTTGATCCAGAGGAAGGCAAAAAACCCCAGCAGAGCATGATCCAATTTGCTACAGCAGGGGAAAAAATTCCTTCCTGATCCCCCGAGAGGCAATCGGATTTACCCTGGATCAACTTTACCTACAAATCTTAGTACTCAGTTATATTCTGTACATTTAGGAAAGAATCCAGGCCTTTCTTAAAGCAATCTACTGATCTGGCCAGAACCACCTCTGGAGGGAGTCTTTTCCACATTTTCACAGCTCTTACTGTGAAAAAACCTTTCCGTATTTGGAGGTGAAATCTCTTTTCCTCTAGACGTAAAGAGTGCCCCCTTGTCCTCAGTGCTGACCGTAAAGTGAATAACTCAACACCAAGTTCACTGTATGGACCTCTTATATATTTGTACATGTTGATCATATCCCCCCTTATTCTCCTCTTCTCAAGAGTGAATAAATTTAGTTCTTCTAATCTTTCCTCATAGCTGAGCTCCTCCATGCCTCTTATCAGTTTGGTTGCCCTTCTCTGCACTTTCTCCAGTTCTCCGATATCCTTTTTGAGAACTGGGGCCCAAAACTGGACTGCATATTTCAGATGAGGTCTTACTAATGATTTGTACAGGGGCAACATTATATCTCTGTCTCTGGAGTCCATACCTCTCTTAATACAAGAAAGGACTTTGCTCGCTTTGGAATTTGGCATTGCATGTTATTATTGAGCTTATGATCTACCAAGACCCCCAGATCCTTCTCCACTACAGATCCCCCCAGTTGTACTCCCCCTAGTATGTATGATGCATGCATATTCTTAGCCCCCAAGTGCATAACTTTACATTTATCTACATTAAACCTCATCTGCCACTTAGTCGCCCAATTAGACAGAGCATTGAGGTCGGCTTGTAAATTGGAGACATCCTGCAAGGACGTTATTCCACTGCATAGCTTGGTGTCATCTGCAAAGACAGAAATGTTACTTTTGATCTCAGACCCAATATCATTTATAAATATATTGAAAAGTAAGGGTCCCAGCACTGAACCTTGGGGTACACCACTGATAACCTTGGAACATTCAGAGTAAGAATCATTAACCACGACTCTCTGAATTCTGTCTTTCAGCCAGTTTTCTATCCATTTACAAACTGATATATCCAATCCTGTAGACCTTACCTTACACATGAGCCGTGTGTGCGGAACTGTATCGAACGCTTTTGCAAAATCCAAATATATCACGTCCACAGCCACGCCTCTGTCCAGGGTTTTACTTACCTCTTCATAAAAGGAAATCAGGTTCGTCTGACAACTTCTGTCTTTCATGAATCCATGTTGTCTGCTGCTTAAATAGTTTTTTTCCAGCAAGAACTCATCCATGTGGTGTTTATTAAACGTTCCAGTATCTTCCCAACTATAGAAGTTAAACTAACAGGTCTATAGTTACTTGGTAAAGACTTTGTTCCCTTTTTAAATATGGGCACCACATTGGCCCTGCGCCAATCCAGTGGTACTATTCCTGTCTTTAATGAGTCCCTAAATATTAGATACAGTGGCTTTAAAATGACAGAGCTCAACTCACCTAGGATCCGTGGATGGATGCCATCAGGTCCAGGTGCTTTATCCACCTTTATTCTGTCTAAATATTTCTGGACCATATCACTTTTGAGCCATTGTGGATTTGGGGCTGTGTCACTCCCACCCCCATTTTGGACATGAGCTCCCCCATGCTCCATTGTATACACAGAGCTGAAGAAAACATTTAATAAATTTGCCTTCTCTTTGTCCCCAGTCACCCACTCTAGATTATTTTGTAAGGGGCCTACATGCTTCACCTTTTTACTATTAATATATTTAAAGAATTTTTTGGGGTTTGTCCTACTATCTTTTGCAATCTGTCGTTCGTTTTGAATTTTTGCATCCTTGATTTCCTTTTTGCATATCCTGTTATATTCTTTGTAACATTTAAACAACACTAGTGTTCCTTAATTTTTAGATTTTTTAAAAGCTACTTTCTTATTGTTTATAGCTTTTTTAACTTTGACCGTGAGCCACATAGGTTTTATTTTTAGCCTTTTAAACTTATTGCCCATGGGAACATACTTTGCAGTGAGGTTCCACACAGTCTTTTTGAAGAATTCCCATTTCTGTTCTGTGTTCATCTGTGCCAATAGTCCCTCCCAGTCCAAGTCCTGGAGAGCAGCCCTCATCCTTGGAAAATTTGCTCTCTTAAAATTTAGTGTTTTAATATTTCCTGTATGTATTTCTTGATCCCTATCTAATATTTTATGGCCTTACGGGTATCTTCCCTCAATTGCAGAAGTATTGGGACGTCCTGTAGGCGGGCAGCTGTGTTTAACATCTTGTCTAGGTATGCTGCCGACATTTTCTGCCTACAGGACTGCAATTTAAGGGAAGACCCGCCCACCGCAAAGTGGGATCAGGGGGTTGCGGTGTGGTCCTTCGGCCAAAGCAGGTGTACGGGTATGGGGATACTTTTTAAAAATAGGAGGATTAAGGTTTTAAGGACTGTGGAGGTGGAGGTGGGGAGGTGTTTGTGTGTTTTTTTAGAATATGGGGGTGTTTGTTTTAAGTTGTTTTGTGTGTACGCACCTGTGGAGAAGAAAGAAAGGCTGGACCTGTGGGAGAAAATTAAGTTTTTTTTGGGGGGGAGGGATCCGGTTATTGTGTGTGGGGATTTTAACTGTATTTTACGCAAGGGGGATAGGTGTGGGGGTGGTGGTGGGGATATTGATAAGTCGGGAAAGGAGTTGGGTGAGGTTTTAAGTTTGTTTGGTTTGAGGGATGTGGGTGAAGGTGGTGGTTTTACATATTTTAGTGATCGGGGAACTGTAAATCACGCATTGATTTTTGTTTTATTTCCAAAAATTTACAGGCACAAGATTTTACCGTCACCTTTCTCGGACCATGGTAGAATCAAATGTGTTGTGAGTATGGATCCAGAGGTAACGTATGGTAAAGGTGTGTGGCAGTTGAATGTGGAGTTGTTGGAAGATGAGAATGTGAAAAGAGAGTATGGGGTGTTTTTTGGAAGACTGAAGAGGAGGAGGAATGATTTTTTAAGTGTGATTGAGTGGTGGGAATGGGGGAAAGTGCAGACAAAGAGTTTTTTTTTGTGAGAAAGGGGTGTGAGATTGCAAGGAAGGAGCGTGAGGTGTATGAATGGTGGCTGAAAAGGTTAGAATATTTGGAGGAGCTGAGAGAATGGGGAGAGGATGTGGGGTGTGATTTGGTGGAAGCAAGAAGGAAGTTGAGAGTGTTTATGGAACGGAGAGGGAGAGAGATTATGTCGCAAGCGAGGATGGTGGTGAAAGAGAAGGATGAGAAGTGCAAGCAGTTTTTCTTCAAGAAGGTGTATGGTGGGAGGGTGGATTTGTCAAGTGTGTTGGATGAGAATGGGCTGGAAGTGAATGGGAAGGAGAGAGTGGGGAAGAAGTTTGTAAGTTTTATGCGGAGTTGTATAAGGAGAAGAAGAGGGATGCGAGAGTTGAGAAGGATGTGTTGAAGCAGGTGGAGATGTGTTTGGATTTGGATGATAAGAGTATGTTCGGGGAGAAAGTAAGTAAGGAGGAAGTTGATGAATGTCTTGGGAGTATGAAGAAAGGGAAAACACCTGGTAGTGATGGTTTGCCTGTTGAGTTTTATTGTGCGTTTTGGGATGTGATTGGTGATTGTGTGTATGATATGGTGATGAAAGTCGGGAGGATGCCTGATTCTGTGATGAAAAGTGTGATTGTTTTATTGTATAAGAAAGGAGATAAGCATGAGTTGAAAAATTGGAGGCCTATATTGTTGTTGAATGTGGATTATAAGGTTGTGGCGAAAGTGTTGGCAAATAGGTTGCGTGCGGTAGCGGAGAAATTGGTGGGAGAGGAGCAAGTGTGTGCGGTGCCTGGGAGGTCGATTGCAGAAAGTTTGGTGAGTCTGAGGGATGTGTTGTGGTTATGTAAGAAGAGGAAGCAGGAGGTGGCTGTGTTGGCTGTGGATTTTGAGAAAGCGTTTGATAGAGTGTCGCATGAGTTTATGTTTAAAGTGTTAAGGAGAATGGGGATACCTGAGGTTTTGATTGGGTGGATTAAGTGTTTGTATAGAGGTATGGTAAGTAAGGTGTTGCTGAATGGATGGCTGACCAATGACATTAGCATTGGGTCAGGAGTGAGACAGGGATGCCCGTTGTCGCCTGTTTTGTTTGTTTGTGTAATTGGGCAGTTGTTGAGGATGTTGGCAAAAGATAAGTGTGTGAGGGGAGTGGAGGTTCCTGGGAGTGGGGGTAGAGTATTGAAGGTGATTGGATATATGGATGATGTTACTGTGGTTTGCAAGGATATGGTAGGGTTAAGAAGGGTGAAACTATTGATTGAGATTTTTTGTATGGCAAGTGGGTTTTGTGTGAATATGGAAAAGAGTGAGTGCAAGTTGTTTGGGGTGTGGGGAACAGTTGAAAAATGTGGTTGGAAGTGTTGTGTTGGGGGTTTGAGGATTTTGGGTGTTAAGTTTGATGGAGATTTGTATGGGAGAGAGAGTTGGCAGGATGTTTTGGCGAGAGTGAAAAAGAAAACAGATTTCTGGTCTCTAAGGACTTTATCATTGAATGGGAAAGTGTTGGTGGTGAAAGCTGTGTTGATGCTGATTTTGTTGTTTTTGTGTTATGTGTTTCCAGCGCCTGATAGAGTGATGAAGCAGATTGTGAGAGTGTGTTTTTCGTTTTTTTGGTCGTCGCGGATGGAGAAGTTGAAGAGAGAGAAAGTAATGAAAAGTGCAATGAATGGTGGGAATGGTATGGTGAGTATTGAGAAGTTTCTGGTGGTGAAGTATGTAAGCATGTGTGTGAGATTAAGTGAGAAAGAGAATATTGCAGGATGTATGGTGAGATATGCTGGGGGGAGTGTGTTGCGGAAATGTAAGTTGTGTATGGTTGATTTGAGAAAGCCTGTATGTTTTGTTGCTCCTTGGTTTTATGTGAGGATTGATAGGTGTATGAGGAGGTATGAGTTGCGAGATGTGACGTGGGATAAATGGTGTGAGTGTAAGAAGATTATGCAGTTGTTGAAAGAGAGGGAGGAAGTGGAAGGAATAGGTGGCTTGAGAGTTGCTGAATGTAAGAAAGTCTGGAAGAATGTGTGTTGTAAGGGAGTGGATAATAGGCAGAAAGATATTGCATGGATGGGGGTGCATGGGTGTCTGCCTACAAGAGAGTTTCAGAGGAGGAGAAGGTTTGTTGATAGTGAGGTGTGTCCGAGGAGTGGGTGTGGGGGGATTGAGAGAGTGATACATGTGTTTTGGGAGTGCCGGTATGCTAGGAAAATATGGAGTAGGATGGAGAAGATGGTGAAGGGATTGACTGGTGTGGATGTTTTAACGTATGAGATGGTGTTGTATGGTTTGTGTGATCTAACGAGGAATGAGGAGAGATTGTTGTGGATAGTGGTGAATTGTGTTAATGAATGTTTGTGGGATGTACGTAATATTTTATTTTTTGTCTTTCAGGGTGAGTGCAGGTGGTGGTGAAGGGAAAGTGTGGAGCAAGCGTTGAGGAGTGATTTTTGTTTGTGTAGGGATAGGGTTAAGGGACAGAACATTGTAGGGGTAGTTTTTGATATATTATATTTTTGTACTATTTGATGGGGGGAAGGGTTTTTTTTGTAAAATGTTTTCTTGTTTTCTTTATTATCATTATCGTTGTTGTATTTTTGATGTATGCTTTGTTTTTTGTCATTTACCTTTGGGGTTTTGTGGGAGAGTTTTGTGGGTGGGTTTTGGGAGGGTTTTGTGGGTGGGTTTTGGGAGGGATGAGGGTGTTGTATGTAAATATTATCAACCTTTTGTATTGTGGAAATATTGTCTTTTCTTTTGTATTATGAAAATTTTGTCAAGTTCTTTGTTGTATTTCTTGTTTTTAATTTTTTGTACAGTGTGTACAATATGTTTTTGTACATATTTTTGTCTTTGTCAATGTTTACTTTGTATTTTATTTATGGAAATTTTAAATAAAAGAATAAAAAAAAAAAAGTACGGGGGAAGGAGTTTGAAGTCGCTTGCTGCCATCTCTGAGAAGACACACGTTGTGTGTATTTCCTTTCTGCCGTTTTGCCTTTCGGGCTAATGTGAGTAGCCTGTTAATGCCTTTTTAATAAACCTAAGCCGTTTTTAAAGCAGAGAGCACTTAGATCTGTTTTTTCTCTTATCCTCGATCTCAATGCTGCCGAGCCTAAGAAGTTTGCTATCCACATATTGCACCAATCTGTCTATCGATTTCTGCTGGTATGACTGCCTGGTAAAACAGGGGTCCATACCTTAAGGTGAGAGTAGCCATTCTTAACGATGGAGGGATCACTTATTTAAAGTTAAAGTCAACGGTAAAGATTTGGAGTGGTTGTCACCCTATTCCTTTGGAATTTTTCAATTTTTGGACAGTTTTTTTGCATTATTTATGCACCATTCATGATTAATTTGTTATCGGTATAACAACTGTGTTTTGCAAAAGAGGGTCAGGGGGGAAGAAAACAATAAGGCACTCACATTAGCCCACATCCGAAGTATAGGTTCAAAAAGAAAAGAATTGTACTACAAAAAAAGTAGCGACATGGCGGACTTTAGAGGGCAATCACAGGGACGTATATTGTTATAAAAATAAAGTTTAATTACAAAATAGTACATATACAGAAAAATTCATATAAAATGTTGTCAAGAAAGAGAACATAGATACATATTCGAGCAATAAAACGTCTCGCCGACGCGTTTCGCCTTTCGGCTTCTTCTGGACGAGTTGTATGGTTTTATAACACGAAAGTATTGCTACTTGTATGTGTCTGAAAGAGAGTTGTACATTTTTAACATCTAGATAACATAAAACATAATCCAATAAAAAATGAAGGGCAGCATGCAATAGAGCCAAACATAGTACCAATGAAGTTGGTGGTCATCTGCATACATCAAGGATCGTTAGGTTAGTACCAAAATGTAGGTACATGAGCTGTTAAAACAGAGAAAAAAATATAATAACCAGAGACTGACAAGCAAAATATCTCAGTATGTATGTAGCTTTATATATGTGTAAACAATGTACGCATATATATATGCATAATATTGCGCTTGAGCAAACAAAGAGGGCCAAATAGGAGACCTACCCGGTTAGCAATAAAGACACGATTTCCTGATGGTATGGGGAGCCACAATAGTAATAGGTTCTAGGAGGGAAAAGGGGGAGCAGGTAAATGTTTCTGTGCATATGGTGAAACCTAATGAGAATATAGACAGCAGCCAAAATGGTAAATAAATAAGATGTCAGGGATGACAAATATCAAAAGTAGTTGAATTACCTCGAAGATAGTATAAAAAGGCAACAACCGGGACCAGCAAGGCAGAAGACAGGTGAAAAGAACCTGGAGGGAAAGTAGATTCCGTCGCTGGGTAACTACACTGCACTGTCCGCAGTAGAGGGCAGAAAAGGCTTTGAAACCTATATAAAAAATGGCCAGAATAACCCATATGCACAGCGAGTGAAAGTAACAAAAAAACAGGGATAACAATAGGGTATTACCTTGCCGCTTGTGAAGTGATGTGTGTCCCGGGGAGGTAGCAGCCTGTGCTCCACGCCGAGGCAACGGCTGGAGCTGGCTTTAAATAGGCCTGATCAAGGAGGGTGTGTCACGTCGGAGAGACGCGATGACGTCATCGTCATCGCGCCTGGGCCTACGGCGCATAAACAAAGGAACATCAGCTGGGGTTGAGTGAGCTCCAACCAATGGGCGACTTGTGTCCCTGCTGCCATGCATATCCATGCCTTCCTATCCCAACCAGACCCAACAAGTGGGCGTGACTATAGGCGGGGCGGCATCGATCGTAATCATAGATCATGCCAGCCCCCAGGTTAAGATAGAAATCACTGAAAGAAGCCGCATCAACAAACCAGTATGAGTAAAAAGATAAAATATATGATAAATGAAAAAATATATATATCGGGGCGAGGAGAGAGAGAAACTAATAGTAGTTTGATGACCCGTTAGTAAGAATGGACCATAACAAGGAAAAAAGAACCTAGGTAAAAAAACCCCATTTGTAGTAGCTCAAGCAGACAATATAAATGCAGTGAGGTTAATTGACCACAAGATGGCAGATAAAGAACAGGACGGAAAAGCCTGTAACAACCAGCAATGGTAACAAGTAAGGGATCAATTGCATGCTGACAGTCAATAGGATTAAAAACTGTTCAAATATTACAGCAAATGGATATTTTCACATTGTATCCAATTCCCTGATCAAGGATATTTGAAATTAAATTTTTTCCACATCCATATTTATATATATATATACATACATATTGGTTTTCAAAAGAAAAAACAGATTTAAACATTAGATAATTAGATAATTTTTCTCTATTATTTTAGTTCCCTAGTGAATAGACATCCATATATTTCAAGGGGTCAAGTGTGGATACAGGACCTTATTTCTTGTTTTCCTAAATACATAGGTACATTTGTAGGGTGGAAAAAAGGATGGTATATTTAGGCAATGGATATATCAACAGGGCATTATTGGGGAGAACATGTTAGGGGGGGTCAAAGAGTTTTGCCGCCTATCACCGATTGGCAAGGTGGTTATTGGTGATAGAGGGTGTAATTAGATGTTTAAGAAGGGTTTAAAGCTTAGGGCATCGTTAAGGCCTGGAAATTGGTTGGCGTGTAACTTATGGATCCAACGAGTTTCGCATTGTAAGACGCGTTGATCAAAGTTACCCCCTCGTGGATCCTCGTATATACTCTCCAAAGCTGTAAATTTAAACACATTTGGTACATATTTATGCCCAAATGCTATGTGATGGCCCATAGTGGTGTTCAAAAGGCCATTAGTCGCATAATAGGTGTGGTCTTTGATCCGTTTCCAAAAGGGTCTTATCGTTTTACCAACGTAAAAACAGCCACAGTTACATAGGATTAAATAAACCACTCCTTTTGTTTGGCACGTGATGTGTTGCCTGATTTTGTGTTTATGTCCATTTGGGAGTTGGGCATCAGTGCCCACTATCAGGTACATACAAAAGTTGCATTCCCCACACCTATACAGGCCGGGCGTCTCACGCTTTTTATCGCTGGATCTGGTGTAGTTACTCGTGACGAGATGGTCACGAATCGATCTGGCCCGTCTATAGGTGATTTCGGGCTTTGGCCCAATGTATCTTGTTAGCACTTGGTCAGATGTTAGTAGATGCCAGTGCTTTTGTAATATTTCCCGTGTTTCTACATGTTGGTTAGAGTATGTTGTAATAACTCTAGTATTGTTTTGATCGGTTGGTTTCACTCTGCGTAGTAGAAGATCACCTCTGGATTTCCCATTGGCTTTGGCAAACGCTCTTTTCAAGCATTTTTTACTGTATCCCCTAGCTCTAAGTCTGGTGTATAGGAGGTCTGCCTCAAGTTTAAATTTTTGATTATCTGAGCAATTCCGTCTAAGACGCAGATATTGTCCAAACGGAATGCTCTGGACCAGAGACTTAGGATGGGCACTGCTGGCGTGGAGGATGGTATTGCCAGCCGTGGGCTTACGGTATAAGGATGTACTTACATTGCCATTTTCAGAGATGTAAATGGTTAGATCTAAGAAGGCCAATTCGGTTATACTTGAGTTCATCGTGAACTTCAAGTTGTAATCATTTTGGCCGAGTTTGGTCATAAAACTGTTGAGGCCTTTTGATGATCCTGTCCAAAAGAGCAGAATGTCATCGATATACCTATACCAACTCAAAATAAACGGTAGAAAATCGGAAAAACTGTCACTGGAAAAAAGTTCTCGTTCCCACCCCCCCAGGTACAGGTTCGCGTAGGACGGCGCACAGCATGTGCCCATGGCGACTCCCTGTACCTGGAGGAAGTGGGACCCATCGAACGAAAAAATATTTTTGGTTAAAATATGTGCCAAGAGTTTGATGATGAAATCATTCAGTTTACAAGACTTAGGGCCTCTTTCGGTCAGGAATTTCTTAATGGTTTCCAAACCCTTAGAGTGTGGAATAGAGGAATACAAGGCTTCCACGTCAATTGAGACGAGGAGGCAACCAAGGGGTACAGTTAGATCATCTAGTGCCCGTAAAAGGTCGGGGGTATCCTGAATAAAAGAAGGCATAGTGTTTACGTGTGGTCTAAGATATTGATCTACAAATCTGCTTGCACGTTCGGTTTTAGAGCCTATGCCAGAGACGATCGGACGACCCGGTGGATGATGTAGATTTTTATGTGTCTTTGGGAGTGAATAGAAGGTAGGAATTTTGGGGTAAGGAACCTGAATGCCATCGAACATGGGTTTGGTGATCAAGCCCTCGGAGAGGGCCGCTTGAATGGTATCATTGTACTGCTGGTTGAATCTATCGATAAGATCGATCGGAACCGGTCTGTACCAATCCCTATTCTTGAGTATATCCCAGCACATGTTGCGGTAGTTCAACTCGTTCATCACCACGACATTGCCGCCCTTGTCCGAGGGCTTGATCACCAATTGGGGGCTATTGCTTAGATTTACAAGGGCCTGGGTCTGGGCCGAAGTAAGATTTTTGTCTGGGTATAGGCAGGGAGGCAGGGATTCAATATCCTTGATTGCCTGCATTAAGAAGGCCCAAATGTTGGGATTTGTCTGTAGTGGTGGAAACTTTAAGGATTTTTTCTTTACTGCCTTCTCTAGGGCATCTAGATCGTTTTGGTAACGGTTAAGTTGTACTCGTTGTCCTATTGTTTCCTCAGATTCAAGTGGGTCCTCCAGTGTTGAATTACCCTCATTCTCTTCCAATAGAAGAACCAGAGTTTTTAGGGCGCGGAAATCCGCTACCGTAAATTCTTTCCATGTGTCCTGTTGTATGATGTCCGTTTGTTTTTTACATCTTTCACTGTCGTACATAAAGTTGAAAGTCAACTTGCGCGCGAACAGGTAAAGATCTTTTATAAGTTCGAATTTATTCAATCTTGGGTTAGGGCAAAAACTGAGACCTAAACTAAGGAGATCAGTTTCTATTGTGCTTAAATTATAAGATGATAGATTGATTACCTCCAAACGAGGACTATCATTGGCATCTGGTGTATTGGGAGGTAGAGGCAATGCAACACTGGAAGTGTCAGATTGAGCAATGGTCGGATCAGTATAGGGGATACGTGGAAAAAAGTGATCCATACGTCACTTAGGACCATCCCTTACCTTCCCTTCCTTATTGCCACTGGTATGGGATTTAGCCATGTTTTGAGCTGTCTCTATAATATTCTGTCGCAGATGGTCATCTGATGTCGATAGTTTGGGAAGGGTAGAAAGATTCTCAGAGGAGACACCCGGTGCAGCGTGAGGAAACATGGAAACGGTGTGTGTTCCTACCGTTGCTAAGTCGCGGTTAGATGTATCCATTTGGGTGTCAGTATTAGCTCCGTCTGATACGTCAGTGATATGTTTTTTACTCACGGTGCCCGATTGATGCCCACCACCTTGTTGTTGCCGTTTCCTGGTCTGTCGACCTCTTGTTCGTCCTTGGTCGCTGAATTTGGAGTTCTGTGAAATGAGAGAATTAGCAGAAGAATCAGAGTCAGCGTATTTGTCTTTCTCCCTGTTCTTGTCTTTTTGGTTGGGGCCCTTCCTATTTCTATTAGGTCCAAAGGTCCTATGTCCCCCACGTTGTCCATTGGTATTAGGCCAATTATAAGCATATTTCCCTGCAAAGGCTAATTTATCGCGTGATAATTTTTCTTCCTTCTTATTCAGCAAATCACTAGTAAAGGTCTGTATGTGTTCCTTGAGTCGTGTATCGTAGCTACCAAATTCAGATTTATTGAGTATTTGACTATTTTCGTCGTAGATTCTTTTTATTTCGCAATCGACTATTTTTAACTCTTGCATATAATATTCTACCATAAGCTCCATCATTTTTTTGGAGCACATGTAGAGGTTTTCTTCCCATCGGGCCTTGAGATCGCTATCAATGGCCCAGATATTTGGGAACACCTGTACCCTTAATCCTTTAGGGTTCAGTCCGCTTATAATATATTGTTCAAAATATTTTATATGCCAGAAAAGACTCGATTTGCGTTCAAAAGTTTGTAAAAGTTTTTGATAGACTATTTCGTATTCTACCTCATTGGATTTGGACGTGGAACATGTTTTTTGAATCCCTATCATAAAGTCCTCCCAATCATTGCCCGAGAAAGTAGCCATTGTCGCTGATGTGTAGCCAATATAGCTAAATCACACAAAGGTGTGAACAGGATATTGGAAACAAAACCAAATAAAGTATTATATCTATAACTATAAAAAGGAAAAAAGAAAAAAAGAAAGGAATACCAATATATAGCAAAACAAAAAATCTATTAAAGGGAGGAGAGGGGGGAGCCAGATCCTAGTAGGGGATTGGCATACCCACGAGTGCAACAAGACAGGTTGGTGTTTACCACCCAGGATAATTTCAAAAGAGGGTCAGGGGGGAAGAAAACAATAAGGCACTCACATTAGCCCACATCCGAAGTATAGGTTCAAAAAGAAAAGAATTGTACTACAAAAAAAGTAGCGACATGGCGGACTTTAGAGGGCAATCACAGGGACGTATATTGTTATAAAAATAAAGTTTAATTACAAAATAGTACATATACAGAAAAATTCATATAAAATGTTGTCAAGAAAGAGAACATAGATACATATTCGAGCAATAAAACGTCTCGCCGACGCGTTTCGCCTTTCGGCTTCTTCTGGACGAGTTGTATGGTTTTATAACACGAAAGTATTGCTACTTGTATGTGTCTGAAAGAGAGTTGTACATTTTTAACATCTAGATAACATAAAACATAATCCAATAAAAAATGAAGGGCAGCATGCAATAGAGCCAAACATAGTACCAATGAAGTTGGTGGTCATCTGCATACATCAAGGATCGTTAGGTTAGTACCAAAATGTAGGTACATGAGCTGTTAAAACAGAGAAAAAAATATAATAACCAGAGACTGACAAGCAAAATATCTCAGTATGTATGTAGCTTTATATATGTGTAAACAATGTACGCATATATATATGCATAATATTGCGCTTGAGCAAACAAAGAGGGCCAAATAGGAGACCTACCCGGTTAGCAATAAAGACACGATTTCCTGATGGTATGGGGAGCCACAATAGTAATAGGTTCTAGGAGGGAAAAGGGGGAGCAGGTAAATGTTTCTGTGCATATGGTGAAACCTAATGAGAATATAGACAGCAGCCAAAATGGTAAATAAATAAGATGTCAGGGATGACAAATATCAAAAGTAGTTGAATTACCTCGAAGATAGTATAAAAAGGCAACAACCGGGACCAGCAAGGCAGAAGACAGGTGAAAAGAACCTGGAGGGAAAGTAGATTCCGTCGCTGGGTAACTACACTGCACTGTCCGCAGTAGAGGGCAGAAAAGGCTTTGAAACCTATATAAAAAATGGCCAGAATAACCCATATGCACAGCGAGTGAAAGTAACAAAAAAACAGGGATAACAATAGGGTATTACCTTGCCGCTTGTGAAGTGATGTGTGTCCCGGGGAGGTAGCAGCCTGTGCTCCACGCCGAGGCAACGGCTGGAGCTGGCTTTAAATAGGCCTGATCAAGGAGGGTGTGTCACGTCGGAGAGACGCGATGACGTCATCGTCATCGCGCCTGGGCCTACGGCGCATAAACAAAGGAACATCAGCTGGGGTTGAGTGAGCTCCAACCAATGGGCGACTTGTGTCCCTGCTGCCATGCATATCCATGCCTTCCTATCCCAACCAGACCCAACAAGTGGGCGTGACTATAGGCGGGGCGGCATCGATCGTAATCATAGATCATGCCAGCCCCCAGGTTAAGATAGAAATCACTGAAAGAAGCCGCATCAACAAACCAGTATGAGTAAAAAGATAAAATATATGATAAATGAAAAAATATATATATCGGGGCGAGGAGAGAGAGAAACTAATAGTGGTTTGATGACCCGTTAGTAAGAATGGACCATAACAAGGAAAAAAGAACCTAGGTAAAAAAACCCCATTTGTAGTAGCTCAAGCAGACAATATAAATGCAGTGAGGTTAATTGACCACAAGATGGCAGATAAAGAACAGGACGGAAAAGCCTGTAACAACCAGCAATGGTAACAAGTAAGGGATCAATTGCATGCTGACAGTCAATAGGATTAAAAACTGTTCAAATATTACAGCAAATGGATATTTTCACATTGTATCCAATTCCCTGATCAAGGATATTTGAAATTAAATTTTTTCCACATCCATATTTATATATATATATACATACATATTGGTTTTCAAAAGAAAAAACAGATTTAAACATTAGATAATTAGATAATTTTTCTCTATTATTTTAGTTCCCTAGTGAATAGACATCCATATATTTCAAGGGGTCAAGTGTGGATACAGGACCTTATTTCTTGTTTTCCTAAATACATAGGTACATTTGTAGGGTGGAAAAAAGGATGGTATATTTAGGCAATGGATATATCAACAGGGCATTATTGGGGAGAACATGTTAGGGGGGGTCAAAGAGTTTTGCCGCCTATCACCGATTGGCAAGGTGGTTATTGGTGATAGAGGGTGTAATTAGATGTTTAAGAAGGGTTTAAAGCTTAGGGCATCGTTAAGGCCTGGAAATTGGTTGGCGTGTAACTTATGGATCCAACGAGTTTCGCATTGTAAGACGCGTTGATCAAAGTTACCCCCTCGTGGATCCTCGTATATACTCTCCAAAGCTGTAAATTTAAACACATTTGGTACATATTTATGCCCAAATGCTATGTGATGGCCCATAGTGGTGTTCAAAAGGCCATTAGTCGCATAATAGGTGTGGTCTTTGATCCGTTTCCAAAAGGGTCTTATCGTTTTACCAACGTAAAAACAGCCACAGTTACATAGGATTAAATAAACCACTCCTTTTGTTTGGCACGTGATGTGTTGCCTGATTTTGTGTTTATGTCCATTTGGGCCTCAACAGTTTTATGACCAAACTCGGCCAAAATGATTACAACTTGAAGTTCACGATGAACTCAAGTATAACCGAATTGGCCTTCTTAGATCTAACCATTTACATCTCTGAAAATGGCAATGTAAGTACATCCTTATACCGTAAGCCCACGGCTGGCAATACCATCCTCCACGCCAGCAGTGCCCATCCTAAGTCTCTGGTCCAGAGCATTCCGTTTGGACAATATCTGCGTCTTAGACGGAATTGCTCAGATAATCAAAAATTTAAACTTGAGGCAGACCTCCTATACACCAGACTTAGAGCTAGGGGATACAGTAAAAAATGCTTGAAAAGAGCGTTTGCCAAAGCCAATGGGAAATCCAGAGGTGATCTTCTACTACGCAGAGTGAAACCAACCGATCAAAACAATACTAGAGTTATTACAACATACTCTAACCAACATGTAGAAACACGGGAAATATTACAAAAGCACTGGCATCTACTAACATCTGACCAAGTGCTAACAAGATACATTGGGCCAAAGCCCGAAATCACCTATAGACGGGCCAGATCGATTCGTGACCATCTCGTCACGAGTAACTACACCAGATCCAGCGATAAAAAGCGTGAGACGCCCGGCCTGTATAGGTGTGGGGAATGCAACTTTTGTATGTACCTGATAGTGGGCACTGATGCCCAACTCCCAAATGGACATAAACACAAAATCAGGCAACACATCACGTGCCAAACAAAAGGAGTGGTTTATTTAATCCTATGTAACTGTGGCTGTTTTTACGTTGGTAAAACGATAAGACCCTTTTGGAAACGGATCAAAGACCACACCTATTATGCGACTAATGGCCTTTTGAACACCACTATGGGCCATCACATAGCATTTGGGCATAAATATGTACCAAATGTGTTTAAATTTACAGCTTTGGAGAGTATATACGAGGATCCACGAGGGGGTAACTTTGATCAACGCGTCTTACAATGCGAAACTCGTTGGATCCATAAGTTACACGCCAACCAATTTCCAGGCCTTAACGATGCCCTAAGCTTTAAACCCTTCTTAAACATCTAATTACACCCTCTATCACCAATAACCACCTTGCCAATCGGTGATAGGCGGCAAAACTCTTTGACCCCCCCTAACATGTTCTCCCCAATAATGCCCTGTTGATATATCCATTGCCTAAATATACCATCCTTTTTTCCACCCTACAAATGTACCTATGTATTTAGGAAAACAAGAAATAAGGTCCTGTATCCACACTTGACCCCTTGAAATATATGGATGTCTATTCACTAGGGAACTAAAATAATAGAGAAAAATTATCTAATTATCTAATGTTTAAATCTGTTTTTTCTTTTGAAAACCAATATGTATGTATATATATATATAAATATGGATGTGGAAAAAATTTAATTTCAAATATCCTTGATCAGGGAATTGGATACAATGTGAAAATATCCATTTGCTGTAATATTTGAACAGTTTTTAATCCTATTGACTGTCAGCATGCAATTGATCCCTTACTTGTTACCATTGCTGGTTGTTACAGGCTTTTCCGTCCTGTTCTTTATCTGCCATCTTGTGGTCAATTAACCTCACTGCATTTATATTGTCTGCTTGAGCTACTACAAATGGGGTTTTTTTACCTAGGTTCTTTTTTCCTTGTTATGGTCCATTCTTACTAACGGGTCATCAAACTACTATTAGTTTCTCTCTCTCCTCGCCCCGATATATATATTTTTTCATTTATCATATATTTTATCTTTTTACTCATACTGGTTTGTTGATGCGGCTTCTTTCAGTGATTTCTATCTTAACCTGGGGGCTGGCATGATCTATGATTACGATCGATGCCGCCCCGCCTATAGTCACGCCCACTTGTTGGGTCTGGTTGGGATAGGAAGGCATGGATATGCATGGCAGCAGGGACACAAGTCGCCCATTGGTTGGAGCTCACTCAACCCCAGCTGATGTTCCTTTGTTTATGCGCCGTAGGCCCAGGCGCGATGACGATGACGTCATCGCGTCTCTCCGACGTGACACACCCTCCTTGATCAGGCCTATTTAAAGCCAGCTCCAGCCGTTGCCTCGGCGTGGAGCACAGGCTGCTACCTCCCCGGGACACACATCACTTCACAAGCGGCAAGGTAATACCCTATTGTTATCCCTGTTTTTTTGTTACTTTCACTCGCTGTGCATATGGGTTATTCTGGCCATTTTTTATATAGGTTTCAAAGCCTTTTCTGCCCTCTACTGCGGACAGTGCAGTGTAGTTACCCAGCGACGGAATCTACTTTCCCTCCAGGTTCTTTTCACCTGTCTTCTGCCTTGCTGGTCCCGGTTGTTGCCTTTTTATACTATCTTCGAGGTAATTCAACTACTTTTGATATTTGTCATCCCTGACATCTTATTTATTTACCATTTTGGCTGCTGTCTATATTCTCATTAGGTTTCACCATATGCACAGAAACATTTACCTGCTCCCCCTTTTCCCTCCTAGAACCTATTACTATTGTGGCTCCCCATACCATCAGGAAATCGTGTCTTTATTGCTAACCGGGTAGGTCTCCTATTTGGCCCTCTTTGTTTGCTCAAGCGCAATATTATGCATATATATATGCGTACATTGTTTACACATATATAAAGCTACATACATACTGAGATATTTTGCTTGTCAGTCTCTGGTTATTATATTTTTTTCTCTGTTTTAACAGCTCATGTACCTACATTTTGGTACTAACCTAACGATCCTTGATGTATGCAGATGACCACCAACTTCATTGGTACTATGTTTGGCTCTATTGCATGCTGCCCTTCATTTTTTATTGGATTATGTTTTATGTTATCTAGATGTTAAAAATGTACAACTCTCTTTCAGACACATACAAGTAGCAATACTTTCGTGTTATAAAACCATACAACTCGTCCAGAAGAAGCCGAAAGGCGAAACGCGTCGGCGAGACGTTTTATTGCTCGAATATGTATCTATGTTCTCTTTCTTGACAACATTTTATATGAATTTTTCTGTATATGTACTATTTTGTAATTAAACTTTATTTTTATAACAATATACGTCCCTGTGATTGCCCTCTAAAGTCCGCCATGTCGCTACTTTTTTTGTAGTACAATTCTTTTCTTTTTGAACCTATACTTCGGATGTGGGCTAATGTGAGTGCCTTATTGTTTTCTTCCCCCCTGACCCTCTTTTGAAATTATCCTGGGTGGTAAACACCAACCTGTCTTGTTGCACTCGTGGGTATGCCAATCCCCTACTAGGATCTGGCTCCCCCCTCTCCTCCCTTTAATAGATTTTTTGTTTTGCTATATATTGGTATTCCTTTCTTTTTTTCTTTTTTCCTTTTTATAGTTATAGATATAATACTTTATTTGGTTTTGTTTCCAATATCCTGTTCACACCTTTGTGTGATTTAGCTATATTGGCTACACATCAGCGACAATGGCTACTTTCTCGGGCAATGATTGGGAGGACTTTATGATAGGGATTCAAAAAACATGTTCCACGTCCAAATCCAATGAGGTAGAATACGAAATAGTCTATCAAAAACTTTTACAAACTTTTGAACGCAAATCGAGTCTTTTCTGGCATATAAAATATTTTGAACAATATATTATAAGCGGACTGAACCCTAAAGGATTAAGGGTACAGGTGTTCCCAAATATCTGGGCCATTGATAGCGATCTCAAGGCCCGATGGGAAGAAAACCTCTACATGTGCTCCAAAAAAATGATGGAGCTTATGGTAGAATATTATATGCAAGAGTTAAAAATAGTCGATTGCGAAATAAAAAGAATCTACGACGAAAATAGTCAAATACTCAATAAATCTGAATTTGGTAGCTACGATACACGACTCAAGGAACACATACAGACCTTTACTAGTGATTTGCTGAATAAGAAGGAAGAAAAATTATCACGCGATAAATTAGCCTTTGCAGGGAAATATGCTTATAATTGGCCTAATACCAATGGACAACGTGGGGGACATAGGACCTTTGGACCTAATAGAAATAGGAAGGGCCCCAACCAAAAAGACAAGAACAGGGAGAAAGACAAATACGCTGACTCTGATTCTTCTGCTAATTCTCTCATTTCACAGAACTCCAAATTCAGCGACCAAGGACGAACAAGAGGTCGACAGACCAGGAAACGGCAACAACAAGGTGGTGGGCATCAATCGGGCACCGTGAGTAAAAAACATATCACTGACGTATCAGACGGAGCTAATACTGACACCCAAATGGATACATCTAACCGCGACTTAGCAACGGTAGGAACACACACCGTTTCCATGTTTCCTCACGCTGCACCGGGTGTCTCCTCTGAGAATCTTTCTACCCTTCCCAAACTATCGACATCAGATGACCATCTGCGACAGAATATTATAGAGACAGCTCAAAACATGGCTAAATCCCATACCAGTGGCAATAAGGAAGGGAAGGTAAGGGATGGTCCTAAGTGACGTATGGATCACTTTTTTCCACGTATCCCCTATACTGATCCGACCATTGCTCAATCTGACACTTCCAGTGTTGCATTGCCTCTACCTCCCAATACACCAGATGCCAATGATAGTCCTCGTTTGGAGGTAATCAATCTATCATCTTATAATTTAAGCACAATAGAAACTGATCTCCTTAGTTTAGGTCTCAGTTTTTGCCCTAACCCAAGATTGAATAAATTCGAACTTATAAAAGATCTTTACCTGTTCGCGCGCAAGTTGACTTTCAACTTTATGTACGACAGTGAAAGATGTAAAAAACAAACGGACATCATACAACAGGACACATGGAAAGAATTTACGGTAGCGGATTTCCGCGCCCTAAAAACTCTGGTTCTTCTATTGGAAGAGAATGAGGGTAATTCAACACTGGAGGACCCACTTGAATCTGAGGAAACAATAGGACAACGAGTACAACTTAACCGTTACCAAAACGATCTAGATGCCCTAGAGAAGGCAGTAAAGAAAAAATCCTTAAAGTTTCCACCACTACAGACAAATCCCAACATTTGGGCCTTCTTAATGCAGGCAATCAAGGATATTGAATCCCTGCCTCCCTGCCTATACCCAGACAAAAATCTTACTTCGGCCCAGACCCAGGCCCTTGTAAATCTAAGCAATAGCCCCCAATTGGTGATCAAGCCCTCGGACAAGGGCGGCAATGTCGTGGTGATGAACGAGTTGAACTACCGCAACATGTGCTGGGATATACTCAAGAATAGGGATTGGTACAGACCGGTTCCGATCGATCTTATCGATAGATTCAACCAGCAGTACAATGATACCATTCAAGCGGCCCTCTCCGAGGGCTTGATCACCAAACCCATGTTCGATGGCATTCAGGTTCCTTACCCCAAAATTCCTACCTTCTATTCACTCCCAAAGACACATAAAAATCTACATCATCCACCGGGTCGTCCGATCGTCTCTGGCATAGGCTCTAAAACCGAACGTGCAAGCAGATTTGTAGATCAATATCTTAGACCACACGTAAACACTATGCCTTCTTTTATTCAGGATACCCCCGACCTTTTACGGGCACTAGATGATCTAACTGTACCCCTTGGTTGCCTCCTCGTCTCAATTGACGTGGAAGCCTTGTATTCCTCTATTCCACACTCTAAGGGTTTGGAAACCATTAAGAAATTCCTGACCGAAAGAGGCCCTAAGTCTTGTAAACTGAATGATTTCATCATCAAACTCTTGGCACATATTTTAACCAAAAATATTTTTTCGTTCGATGGGTCCCACTTCCTCCAGGTACAGGGAGTCGCCATGGGCACATGCTGTGCGCCGTCCTACGCGAACCTGTACCTGGGGGGGTGGGAACGAGAACTTTTTTCCAGTGACAGTTTTTCCGATTTTCTACCGTTTATTTTGAGTTGGTATAGGTATATCGATGACATTCTGCTCTTTTGGACAGGATCATCAAAAGGCCTCAACAGTTTTATGACCAAACTCGGCCAAAATGATTACAACTTGAAGTTCACGATGAACTCAAGTATAACCGAATTGGCCTTCTTAGATCTAACCATTTACATCTCTGAAAATGGCAATGTAAGTACATCCTTATACCGTAAGCCCACGGCTGGCAATACCATCCTCCACGCCAGCAGTGCCCATCCTAAGTCTCTGGTCCAGAGCATTCCGTTTGGACAATATCTGCGTCTTAGACGGAATTGCTCAGATAATCAAAAATTTAAACTTGAGGCAGACCTCCTATACACCAGACTTAGAGCTAGGGGATACAGTAAAAAATGCTTGAAAAGAGCGTTTGCCAAAGCCAATGGGAAATCCAGAGGTGATCTTCTACTACGCAGAGTGAAACCAACCGATCAAAACAATACTAGAGTTATTACAACATACTCTAACCAACATGTAGAAACACGGGAAATATTACAAAAGCACTGGCATCTACTAACATCTGACCAAGTGCTAACAAGATACATTGGGCCAAAGCCCGAAATCACCTATAGACGGGCCAGATCGATTCGTGACCATCTCGTCACGAGTAACTACACCAGATCCAGCGATAAAAAGCGTGAGACGCCCGGCCTGTATAGGTGTGGGGAATGCAACTTTTGTATGTACCTGATAGTGGGCACTGATGCCCAACTCCCAAATGGACATAAACACAAAATCAGGCAACACATCACGTGCCAAACAAAAGGAGTGGTTTATTTAATCCTATGTAACTGTGGCTGTTTTTACGTTGGTAAAACGATAAGACCCTTTTGGAAACGGATCAAAGACCACACCTATTATGCGACTAATGGCCTTTTGAACACCACTATGGGCCATCACATAGCATTTGGGCATAAATATGTACCAAATGTGTTTAAATTTACAGCTTTGGAGAGTATATACGAGGATCCACGAGGGGGTAACTTTGATCAACGCGTCTTACAATGCGAAACTCGTTGGATCCATAAGTTACACGCCAACCAATTTCCAGGCCTTAACGATGCCCTAAGCTTTAAACCCTTCTTAAACATCTAATTACACCCTCTATCACCAATAACCACCTTGCCAATCGGTGATAGGCGGCAAAACTCTTTGACCCCCCCTAACATGTTCTCCCCAATAATGCCCTGTTGATATATCCATTGCCTAAATATACCATCCTTTTTTCCACCCTACAAATGTACCTATGTATTTAGGAAAACAAGAAATAAGGTCCTGTATCCACACTTGACCCCTTGAAATATATGGATGTCTATTCACTAGGGAACTAAAATAATAGAGAAAAATTATCTAATTATCTAATGTTTAAATCTGTTTTTTCTTTTGAAAACCAATATGTATGTATATATATATATAAATATGGATGTGGAAAAAATTTAATTTCAAATATCCTTGATCAGGGAATTGGATACAATGTGAAAATATCCATTTGCTGTAATATTTGAACAGTTTTTAATCCTATTGACTGTCAGCATGCAATTGATCCCTTACTTGTTACCATTGCTGGTTGTTACAGGCTTTTCCGTCCTGTTCTTTATCTGCCATCTTGTGGTCAATTAACCTCACTGCATTTATATTGTCTGCTTGAGCTACTACAAATGGGGTTTTTTTACCTAGGTTCTTTTTTCCTTGTTATGGTCCATTCTTACTAACGGGTCATCAAACTACTATTAGTTTCTCTCTCTCCTCGCCCCGATATATATATTTTTTCATTTATCATATATTTTATCTTTTTACTCATACTGGTTTGTTGATGCGGCTTCTTTCAGTGATTTCTATCTTAACCTGGGGGCTGGCATGATCTATGATTACGATCGATGCCGCCCCGCCTATAGTCACGCCCACTTGTTGGGTCTGGTTGGGATAGGAAGGCATGGATATGCATGGCAGCAGGGACACAAGTCGCCCATTGGTTGGAGCTCACTCAACCCCAGCTGATGTTCCTTTGTTTATGCGCCGTAGGCCCAGGCGCGATGACGATGACGTCATCGCGTCTCTCCGACGTGACACACCCTCCTTGATCAGGCCTATTTAAAGCCAGCTCCAGCCGTTGCCTCGGCGTGGAGCACAGGCTGCTACCTCCCCGGGACACACATCACTTCACAAGCGGCAAGGTAATACCCTATTGTTATCCCTGTTTTTTTGTTACTTTCACTCGCTGTGCATATGGGTTATTCTGGCCATTTTTTATATAGGTTTCAAAGCCTTTTCTGCCCTCTACTGCGGACAGTGCAGTGTAGTTACCCAGCGACGGAATCTACTTTCCCTCCAGGTTCTTTTCACCTGTCTTCTGCCTTGCTGGTCCCGGTTGTTGCCTTTTTATACTATCTTCGAGGTAATTCAACTACTTTTGATATTTGTCATCCCTGACATCTTATTTATTTACCATTTTGGCTGCTGTCTATATTCTCATTAGGTTTCACCATATGCACAGAAACATTTACCTGCTCCCCCTTTTCCCTCCTAGAACCTATTACTATTGTGGCTCCCCATACCATCAGGAAATCGTGTCTTTATTGCTAACCGGGTAGGTCTCCTATTTGGCCCTCTTTGTTTGCTCAAGCGCAATATTATGCATATATATATGCGTACATTGTTTACACATATATAAAGCTACATACATACTGAGATATTTTGCTTGTCAGTCTCTGGTTATTATATTTTTTTCTCTGTTTTAACAGCTCATGTACCTACATTTTGGTACTAACCTAACGATCCTTGATGTATGCAGATGACCACCAACTTCATTGGTACTATGTTTGGCTCTATTGCATGCTGCCCTTCATTTTTTATTGGATTATGTTTTATGTTATCTAGATGTTAAAAATGTACAACTCTCTTTCAGACACATACAAGTAGCAATACTTTCGTGTTATAAAACCATACAACTCGTCCAGAAGAAGCCGAAAGGCGAAACGCGTCGGCGAGACGTTTTATTGCTCGAATATGTATCTATGTTCTCTTTCTTGACAACATTTTATATGAATTTTTCTGTATATGTACTATTTTGTAATTAAACTTTATTTTTATAACAATATACGTCCCTGTGATTGCCCTCTAAAGTCCGCCATGTCGCTACACTTTTTTTGTAGTACAATTCTTTTCTTTTTGAAACTGTGTTTTGCACTTTAGTTTAATTGTATTTATATTGTGCTGCACTATTTCTTATACATTATAGATTTAAACACTGTCAGTCATAGCAAAATGTTAGACATCTAGAAATTGGACTCCTACATTGTATGTTAATAATGTATAGCTATGTGAATATCCACTCTATGTAGGGAACAGAGCCACTGTGAGTGGCCATGATACCTTCTCTTTAAAATCAACTACAAGGTAAGCACATTTTTTGGCTTAACTTTGTTTAGGTATACGATATGAATGGGAACAACTAACAAACACATAGGGGTTGATTTACTAAAGGAAAATCCACTTTGCACTACAAGTGCACTTTCAAGTGCACTTGTAAGTGCAGATGCTGTAGATTGCTGTAGATCTGAGGGGAAGCTCTGAAATGAGGGGAAGCTATGCTGATTTATAATCCAATCATGTGCAAGCTAAAATGCTGTTTTTTATTTTCCTTGCATGTCCTCTTCAAATTTACAGCGACTGCACTTAAAAGGGCACTTCCAGTGCCCTTTAAAGTGCATTTGTAGTGCAAAGTGGATTTGACTTTCGTAAATAACCCCCATAGTGTTTCTTTTTTTTATTTGACTGCAAAAGTGTAAAAAGCTTTAAGTAATCATAGAAATATGTAAGCTGCCATTGTTGGCCTCATTCGGAAAAGCTAGTCACCTTGCTTGTTTGAATTTCTCAGGAGCAGAGGTCAGCTGTAGTTCTCAGGACAGGTTCCATTTTCATGGTTGATCTTTGTGCCAATATTCATCAAACTTAAAAAAATAATTACAGGAAGCAAGAATTGTTGCATACACCACTCTCACTCCCCTGCTACTGTATATAACATGCATGTATTTTACAATTTGGTCATTTTAAATGACCTTAAAATAGCTGAAAAATTGTAATCCTTGTGACTAAGTTGACTCCATTTCCTCATTGTTATTCCCAGCCCATGAGTGGAACAAAATGGAACCACTGCAGCAATGTAAGCCACCAGAGCAGCATCATCATTGCAGTGTGACATGCTTGGGCAACACCCATAGGTGTTTACTTTGCCTGCCCTATAATTGACAACGTTAATGCAGTATGTGAGAGGAGGGAGCGGGCAGACTAAAATCATATTGCTAGGAGCAGTACAACTTCCTGATTGATGTCACCTTTTTTTACTTATGCAAGTAATTACAATGTATTCAGGATGCACTGTATGAATAATGACGCACCTCTGTAGTACAAGAAGGTTGTTCAATGACACCATGGCTGCTGCTGATAATCTTGCGTGCCCAGGGCATTATGCAGACCAGATGTGTACCATCTGTCTTGTGAATTAGTGAACGTTTACAGGCCCACAGCAGTGATGGTAGAGAGGGAAGTTCAAGAGAGATTGATACTACAATGGGCTCATAGTACTAGGAGGTTGCATTTGATTTTTATTGCAATAATAAAGCATATACTTCAGTGGTCTAAATTAAAAGTCCACTTCTGGATACCTGAGGATTTTCAAAAATGTTATATCAATAATTAGAAAAAAATAACACATATCCCAATTGCCATCTCATCATTTATAGTATTGTACATTTGTGCTCTGTCAACCAGCTAAATTCTACTAATATTGTTATCACTACAGTGTTTGCATTCATAGAAAAATAACCACAGTAAAAATAAAAAGATACAAATTCTAGCATCTTTTGTCTTGGTAAAGCAAATATAAAGACAGAAAAAAAATACTGTTGGGTAAATTTTGTTAGCAAAGACATTGAATGTAATTTCTGCAAGAATGTATTTATTTTTAACAACTAACAATTTTTATTTGAATGAACACATTCTTCTGCATATACAAGACACAGTCAAGTGTACCTTCTTGGTATCAGTCAATGAGTTGTCTCCACATGCTGTTCCTGCTTCCCTCGTATTACTCATTGTTGACCCTGGCTTGTCTCTGGAAGTTGCATCTGCCTTCTGGCTTATTCTCCTGAATATCAACTGTTGACCTCTTGGAGATGTCTGCCTGGCCAGAGGAGGTTTTTGAGAGAGGTTAACCTCATCAGTTTGGACATCCATTGGGTATGTAATATACAGTATGTCAAAGAAATAAAACTATTGCCAGGATGGTTGGAGAAGCTGCAGGAGAAGATTCAGTGAAAAATAACAGCAGTGGCTGTGGAGGAGCGAGGGAGTGTGTGGAGATAACTGAGATAACTTTGCCATACTTTGCAAATATACTAGGCATATTATGGCAAGTGATTTTGCTGCATCCCCAACACTCAATGTGTTTGTTTATAATTATATTTTTACTATATAGATGATCTGCTGTTTGTTCTAAAAAAGATTGGTAACCTTACAATTTAGTTTAGGTACTTGAAAGCTAATGAATTTATGAATTTATTGTAAAGTTTACAAGTCATATGGATACAAAGTCAATTTCTTTTCTTGATGTGACCCTTGTTAGTGAGGCGAGTCATGTAATTTCCAGACTCTTTTGAAAACCATCTGCTGGCAATACTTTGCTTAGGGCTGATTCAGGACATCGCCATCACACTATTTAAAGTATCCCAGTTGGACAATTTTTAAGACTTTGTAGAATCTGCAGTGATGAGGACAATTTTAATGAGAAAGTCGGATTTATGTAGAATCGCTTTGTACATAGAGGTTATCCCACACAAACAGCCTTGAACATTACCAGAAAAAGACATTAAAGGGAATTATTAACAGATAAAGATAAATTTTCTCAAATTCATCATATTCCATTTTTTTCCACCCCTTACTGCTTCCTTGCTGAGTTTAAAGCGGAGGTCCACACAAAAAGTGAACCTTCGCTTTTCGGGAACCCCCTCCGGTGTCACATTTGGCACCTTTCAGGGGGGAGGGGGTGCAGGTACCTGTATAATATAGGTATTTGCACCTACTTCTGGGCATAGATAGCTGCAGAATCTGTGGCTATCTACGCCACTTCCTGCCCCCCCCCCCCGCTGTGTTCTGGGAAACACACAGTTCCCAGAACACAAAGGGGACCAGTGAAAGACGCGCAGCGTGACTCGCACGTGCGCAGTAGGGAATGGGACACTGAAGCAGCAACTCTTCACTTCCTGATTCCCTCAACGAGGATGGCGGTGGGGGGGGGGCAGCCAAGAGACGAGCGATTGCTCGTCTTTAGCTGCCGACATCGCGGGCACCATGGACATGGAAGTGTCCATTTATTAAAAGTCAGCAACTGCAGTATTTGTAGCTACTGGCTTTTAATATTTTTTTTTTTTTAGGTGGACCTTCGCTTTAATTAAAATCAAAAGCTATAATTGAAAGATATTTACCATTTTTATTTAATGATCCTCTTTACACCCAAGTCTTGGAAAAAGGTATCAGAGCTGTTTTCTCGTAGAGCCCCTACTTTAGGAAAATATTTATTTCTCTGTTTATTTGCCAGCAAAAGGAAACACTCTCCCATTGATATCAGTTTAGGGGTAACTTTAAATATGGAGCAAATAGATGTCCTTGCTGTACACATGTGAAAAGAGGAGTTAGGGTACATTCCACGAGTAGTGACAGAGATAATAAAATGTCCTCTTTTATTAATTGTAACACAAAGAATTAGGTATAGGTTATCACATGTGATCTTTGTTCTGTTCACTATGTGACTCCTAGGAGAGGGGATGATAAGTTTAGGCTGTTGTAAAATGTAAAATGATGTAAAAAATATGTTTTTTGGGATTTTTTGTTTGGGTACCAGAAAACCTTTGGGACTGAATCATGAATGGGATGTTTCAAATTACCATGAAACATTGATCT
This sequence comes from Rana temporaria, assembly GCF_905171775.1. Taxonomy (NCBI): domain Eukaryota; kingdom Metazoa; phylum Chordata; class Amphibia; order Anura; family Ranidae; genus Rana; species Rana temporaria. The sequence goes on along the minus strand of NC_053489.1, from coordinate 567,766,383 downwards.
GTCATGCATTTATATTGTGGTTAATTAATTACTTAATGTGAGTTATTTATGAAAGGCAAATCTACTTTGCACTACAAGTGAAAACTACAAGTGCAAAGTGCACTTGGAAGTGCAGTCGCTGTAAATCTGAGGGGTAGATCTGAAATGAAGGGAAGCTCTGCAGATTTTATTATCCAATCATGTGCAAGCTAAAATGCTGTTTTTTATTTTCCTTGCATGTCCCCCTCGGATCTACAGCGACTGCACTTCCAAGTGTACTTTCAGTGCAATTTTAAGTGCACTTTGCACTTGTAGTTTGCACTTTTAGTGCAAAGTGGATTTGTCTTTAGTAAATAACCCCCATTGTCTCTTATTCCCATGGTTTTTCATCATAGAGGAATTTTGTTTATTGTTGTTTTGTGTCCTTATATGTTTTGTTTATTCCTTTTCAAACTAATACTTGTTAAGTTTTATATTTTTGTGCTGAGGCAAATGGCGGGCACCTGCTAATGAATGGTAGCTGTGCTCTGATGGTCCCACTCAGGTTTGCTTAATTGAAGGACTGCTCTAGCTATGTATATACTGTATATGCCTGTGTATGATATAATTTTGTGAGCCATGATTAAGCACTGATTTGGTGTGAGACATGTTTACTGGAAGTGCTGTATTTTCCTATTATGTACTGTGGAGTTGTTTTCACATGAAGAATGTAACAATTAAGGTGATTTTATTGGGCGTACGGCCATCCAGATTTTTTTTTCCTTTCTTGAGATGTTGTGTGTAATGTGAAATATGATGGCTTTGGATTATACAACTTTAAACATCTGTTGTTCTTTGCACTGTTTTATTGAACAAATCTATATGTTTACCTAAACAAAATACTGAGGTTGACCTTAAAAAGTATTTCCAATGAAACCTTCCTAAAGGTCTTGTAAGCTTTAACATTGTAATGAAATTCAAAAGTTGTTTTAAGTATTTCCAGGGCTTTTTTTAAGTGGGGATGCGGGGGGAATGCAGATCCAGCATCCTCCAACACTGAATGTATTTTATAGTAATGTGTGCTGGAGGGTCTATTGATGCAGTTTGCTGGGGGATCTATTGTTGCTGGTGGTAATTAATTTTTTGTGGGGTCTATTGTTGCTGGGCAGGTCTATTGTTGTTGGCTGGGGGGTCTTATGTTGTTGGGGGATAAATTGTTGCTGGGAGTGATCTACTGTTGAGGGAGAGGTATATTGTTACTGGTTGCTGGGGGTCTATTGATAGCTGCTGTGAGATCTGGGAGATCTGTTGTTGCTGCTGTAGGGTATATTGTTGCTTGGGTAGTATTTTGTTGTGGGAGGTCCATTGTTGCTGGGGGGGGGGTCTGTTGTGGTGTGAGGGATCTATTGTTGCTGTGGTGGGGTCTATTGTTCCTGGGGGAGTCTATTGTTGCTGGGATGGTAGTCTATCAAATTCCATACAAATTACTTAGTAGCACAAAATGATACTTGGTTCTGTATTCTCTAAAAGGGGCGGTACTGGGATGTGGGTAGGGGTGGAGCCAAGAGACAGTGCTCAGAGGCGGGCAGGAGGCAGAGACAAAGGGTGACTCAGAAGGGGGGAGTTCCTGCACATATTCTCAGAGAAAAAAAAAGCCCTTAGTAGTTCTAATTATACAGCTTTCATTAAAGAAGACCTGGTGAGCCTGCAAGAAAGCCCATATCATCAGCACATCATATGCTCAGAGTAACGCCATTTATTAGTCATAAATAAGCAACATTTCAGAACTCTCAGCTCCTTTATTAAGAAACAGTGATTCTGCTACCTGTAATTAGATTTGTCACTGTTGCCTGATGTTGAGCTGGTGTACAAGCTTCAAAATGCTGCTTATTTGTGACTTATACAGTAAATGGCTTTATTGTGAATAAAGCACTTGCCTGCAAAACTTGCGGCGGCATAATGTAAATGACATACGTTACGCCAATATAAAGATCCGCTCTCCTACCTGAATCTGGCCCAATTGTTTTTAAAGGCTGGAGGAGATCAACCTCACTGAGAGGTGAATAATGGATAAAAAAAAAAAAAAGGTGATCAATGGTAATTTAAAAAAAAAAAGCTCATGATAAATACAACTTATGCAAACTAAATGTCATGAAGTTAGAGTTTACATCTACTTTAATGTGGTAGGGAGACACACTGATAAACATGTAAGCTAAGGAGGAAGGGCAAAACTTGACTTTTAAAGCAAAAGTAAAACATTTCTTATACCTTCAACTGCATAGTTCACTGATTGTTTGCATATGTGTTTATTTGCCAGAAGGTTGCCTTTTAGCTTATCATATTCATCATATGACCAGTTTAAATTGCTAAAAGTTGTCAATTATTTACTTTATTTTATTGACACTACACTACAAATTCTCTGGCTCTGTATATATATAATTTAATATTGAAAACTGCAGCTTGACATGACTGCTATAAATGTTTTCATAGTCCTATTTGTGGTGCTTTGTTAAAACAACAAAAAAGTGTCCCTTAGGTCAAGAAACTTTTAATAGAAAAGCTGTAATCCTTTTTCAATTTCTAAATTCTTAAGTGATCATGGTTTTTCAGTGCATTAATTTTTGTTTATCTGAAACTAATGAGTATTAGGGAACAGTTTTTCAATCTCTTGGTTTTATTAAAATTTAAATACAATTCATCTGCCTGCAGAATTATATGAAGCAGAAGAGAACAAACAAAAGAAAAGCAGAAACCTGATTAAAGAGCTGGGCTCATTCAAACTTTATTAACCGTCTCCTAGAGGTACTTTAAAAAGCAATTTAAGGCGTAATTGTGGTATGGTTAAGACTGATATTTTGATTTAGATTTTTTTTTTATTTGAGAACGATATGCATTTGTGTGTAAATGGGCATGGGTATAGGCAATAACAGGTCTAAGATCCCTTTTCTCACTGGGGCAGCGGCCACATCCACGGTAAAGCGCCGCTAATTTTAGCGGCACTTTACCACTGTTTAGCAGCTAGTGGGGTGCCTTTAACCCCAAAGAATAGGTTAAAACTTCCCATGTTGTGGCGTTCCAAATCGCTTTTTAGGCGCTTCGGAAGCGCTGCCCATTCCTTCCAATGGGCAGGGCATTTTGGGAGTGCTAAATACAGCTCTTCCAAACTACCCCAAATATGCTGCTTGCAGGACTTTTTGTAACACCCCGCAAGTGCACCGCCCGAGTGTGAAAAATCACACTTGATTGAATGGGAGACAGTTTTCAGGCGCTTAGCAGAAGCTGTTTCCAGCGCTAGAGTGCCTGAAAATCACCCCAGTGTAAAAATGGGTCTAATAGATTTAGATTTACATACCTGCATCAGTTCCCGAAACCCTATTTTACAAATGACTCCTGGCTAGTTTTGACACCACTTCTGGGATGTGTGGGAGCTTGCTACTAAGCCTGGCCACACACATTGGCTCATTATTATAATAAGCAACCTCACTGACCTGTGCAAATGTACAGGAGGTAGATAGGGGTGCAAGCATTGTCGCTATCAGGAAGAGATAGGACTTTGTTTGTCAAAAATGCCTGCAATTCTTTCAACGAAGAGTTTAGGGGCTGCTTCAAGTATGCACAGGCACTTTATATTTGCAATTTTTTATTTACATGGCAGGTTCTCTTTAAAACAAGTGAAACATTATTTAAATTCAAACAAAGGTCAGGGAACCCTTAGGGCAGGGGTCTCAAACTGGCGGCCCTCCAGCTGTTGCAAAACTACAAGTCCCATCATGCCTCTGCCTGCGGGAGTCATGATTGTGACTGTCAGCTTTGCAATGCCTCATGGGACTTGTAGTTTGGCAACAGCTGGTGGGCCGTCAGTTTGAGACCCCTGCCTGTGTGCTATGGGGACACATGCCTGGGCACACTCCTGAGCTGGGTTGTGTGCATCCATAGACACACACAGTGCAGCTCGGCCATGTCCCTGTTCCCTCCTCATAAAATATGACTAACAGCAGCAGGAGCCAATGGCTCCCTCTGCTCTCAGAGAATCCTGTGAGAACAAGGAGTGAAGAGAGAAAAGATGCAGCCATGCACAGCATTGGATTAATAGAGGAAGTAAGTGTTTGGGGGGAACAAGTAGTAAAATGTTTTTTTTTACCTTACTGCAGGAAATGCATTAAGGTAACAACATTTTAACTTTAGAACCATTTTAATTGAGTTTTGGAAGTGTCTCATGGGATTTGCTTTGCCACACCATAATATCATAAACAACATTGTTTTGTCCTACTGGATTTGGGACCTGAGTAATGGGGCTTGTGGCTTGGTCAACATATGAAATGCCATAGGAGTGATTTCAGTACTTCATGATAAAAGGATTCAGACATGCAAACAATGGAGCATTTTGGAGTAAATGTAATGTTTGCACAGTAAGTAAATTTCTCACTTTTTCTAGAGTATTCTGGAAAGAGGCCCATCCAGCCAACACAATATTACCTACAGGTTCAAAAAACTGTACGATGCTTACAAAATTACTAGACGAGTATTTATTTAAAGGCGAAATGGCATTCACCTGCATCTTCTTTAAAATGTTAACGTTTTTTTTTGTCACTCTACAAAAAGCTCAAAGTTTTTCTCTGACATATTCCAGTTGTTGTCAAGAGTGCATTTCTGTTGCATGAGACGTGAGTTGGTTCTTTAAATAACTAATTTACCACACAGCAATATTGGGGCTTTTTTAATCCCATTAAGACCAATAATTGGGCACTATTCCTACCTATGACACCAGCAAAAAATCCTCACACTGTCAATTGCCCTGTTATAGTAGCCATATCTAGTCTAGTGAAGCATGTCCCCAGTCTCCAATAACTTCTATGGTATAATAGAGACAAGTGGAAATATAACACTGGCTATTTCACTGGTATTGCTATCTTAACCACTTGCCGAACCACTGCACTACATTTATTATGGCAGGCTGGCTCGTACAGGCACCATAAGGTACCCATGCGTTGTGGCTTTCCTCCAGGTCCACCCAGAAGCCTGAGGTGTCATTGGCTGCAGGACCAGTTTGTTAGTGGGTCCCGGCCAATGATTTTGCCTGGCATTCTGCTGATCTCCTGCAGCCAACGAGAGATTGGCCTGTGCCTGTATTAGTAAACACAGGCACTCTTTTCAGTCCAGGAACATAAGGGGCCCCAGATACCAGTCCCCTCTGTGAAGGGGTATATAGTATTTCTACTCAAAAACAAAAAAAGTAAAGAGTAAATAAACACACTGACACTTTTTGACAAGTCCTTTAACCAATCTCCACCTGTCCACAGTAGTTTTACCTGGGCGGGCTCCAGATGCAGGCCAGTCAACATATCTGTATGTCACCTGGGCACACCCCTGATAGTCATTGTAACAGCAATCAATGTGTAAAAAAATAAATAAATCCCTGATCACCCTCCCCACCCAGAGTAGTACAGTGTCACTATGGTGACACTGATCTATTCTGATGGAAGTATGTAAAATAAATGTTTGAAATATTTAATAAAACATTATTTATTTATTTTTAAACATACTGTCAAAAGTCAGTTTCACTGACCACTGCCACACCACGTCATATGATAATGCTGCACTACACTGTTCACAGTATGTAAAAAATAAAATGAAATTGTGAATAAAAAACACATTTTATTTAATTTCTTCATTCTCCAAAAAATTGTGACAAAAAAATGACAACTTGTTAAAACTGTCCATACCTCTTACTATATACCTTAGACTGTCTACTTTCCAAAAAGGGGTAATTTGTACTTTCCTAGAATTTTAAGGGTCAGCACATCAGGATTGATCAATTTTCAAATATACAGTTGCAATAAAAAGTACTGTATTTATTGGCGTATAACACTCACTTTTTTACCCTGAAAATAGAGGGCAAACTGTGCCTGCGTGTTATACGCAGGGGGCTGTGGAAAGTTTTTTCCTGAAACTTCTTTCTTAAAGTTAGGGTGCGTGTTATACGCCTGTGCGTGTTATACGCCGATAAATACGGTATGTGAACCCTTTTGGAATGATATGGATTTCTGCACAAATTGGTCATAAAATGTGATCTGATCTTCATCTAAGTCACAACAATAGACAATCACAGTCTACTTAAACTAATAACACACAAATAATTAATTGTTACCATGTTTTTATTGAACACACCATGTAAACATTCACAGTGCAGGTGGAAAAAGTATGTGAACCCCTAGAATAATGACATCTCCAAGAACTAATTGGAGTGAGGTGTCAGCCATCCGGAGTCAAATCAATGAGATGTGATTGGAGGTGTTGGTTACAGCTGCCCTATAAAAAACCCACACCAGTTCTGGGTTTGCTTTTCACAAGAAGCATTGCCTGATGTGAATGATGCCTCGCACAAACGAGCTCTCAGAAGACCTACGATTAAGAATTGTTGACTTGCATAAAGCTGGAAAGGGTTATAAAAGTATCTCCAAAAGCCTTGCTGTTCATCAGTCCACGATAAGACAAATTGTCTATAAATGGAGAAAGTTCAGCACTGCTGCTACTCTCCCTAGGAGTGGCCATCCTTTAAAGATGACTGCAAGAGCACAGTGCAGACTGCTCAATGAGGTGAAGAAGAATCCCAGAGTGTCAGCTAAAGACTTACAAAAGTCTCTGGCATATGCTAACATCCCTGTTAGCGAATCTACGATACGTAAAACAATAAACAAGAATGGATTTCATGAGATGATACCACAGAGGAAGCCACTGCTGTCCAAAAAAACATTGCTGCACGTTTACAGTTTGCACAAGAGCACCTGGATGTTCCACAGCAGTACTGGTAAAATATTCTGTGGACAAATGAAACCAAAGTTGAGTTGTTTGGAAGAAACACAAAACACTATGTGTGGAGAAAAAGAGGCACAGCACACCAACATCAAAACCTCATCCCAACTGTGAAGCATGGTGGAGGGGGCATCATGGTTTGGGGCTGCTTTGCTGTGTCAGGGCCTGGACGGATTGCTATCATCAAAGGAAAAATTCCCAAGTTTATCAAGACATTTTGCAGGAGAACTTAAAGCGGGGGTTCACCCTTAGAGGGCACTTTTCCCCCTTAGATTCCTGCTCGTTATTACTAGGGGAATCGGCTATTTATTTTAAAATATGTGCAGTACTTACCCGTTTACGAGACGCATCCTCTCCGTCGCTTCCGGGTATGGGCTTCGGGAATGGGCGTTCCTTCTTGATTGACAGGTTTCCGAGAGGCTTCCGACGATCGCATCCATCGCGTCACGATTTTCCGAAAGAAGCCGAACGTCGGTGCGCAGGCGCAGTATAGAGCCGCACCGACGTTCGGCTTCTTTCGGCTACGAGTGACGCGATGGATGCGACCGTCGGAAGCCTCTCGGAAGAATGTCAATCAAGAAGGAACGCCCGCTCCCGAAGACCATACCCGGAAGCGACGGAAGAAGATGCAGCTCAAAAACGGGTAAGTACTGCACCTATTTTAATACAAATAGCCGATTCCCCTAGACCGAACGAGCAGGAATCTAGGGGAAGAAAAAAAAAAATTTTAGAAATGGGTGAACTCCCGCTTTAAGGCCACCTGTCCACCAGCTGAAGCTCAACAAAAGATGGGTGTCGCAACAAGACAACGACCCAAAGCATAGAAGTAAATCAACAACAGAAAGGCTTAAACAGAAGAAAATACACCTTCTGGAGTGGCCAAGTCAGAGTTCTGACCTCAACCCGCTGTGGCATGACCTCAAGAAAACAATTCACACCAGACATCCCAAAGAATATTGCTGAACTGAAACAGTTCTGTAAAGAGGAATGGTCAAGAATTACTCCTGACCATTGTGCACATCTGATCTGCAACTACAGGAAATATTTGGTTGAAGTTATTGCTGCCAAAGGAGGTTTAAACTCCCTGGCGGTATGATTATTTCAGAAAAAAGGTGCTGAAAGCGGTACCATTATTTGCAAGGAAATTTGGCGTTTTATACTGTAGGCCTGTAATTCTTAGGAATAACTCAGTTAAATTTGTCCAAACAAGAGTCTAGTAGGCATTTTTAAAAACAAAATTATAAATTATAATATAATAAATAATTATAAATAATTGTAACAAATAATAATATAATTATAATAAAAATTATTCAATAATGTAATCAACTCAAAATCACTGAAATTTGCTCAGTTGCAGAATTTTCGCTGTCATTACATTTATTTTGTTATGACGAATTTCCCCACAAATTGCTATCGCACAATTCTGCAAGTGATTATAAATTATTATCGCTGTTTTCTAGCCGCTCTAAAACCATTTTTGACATAAAGGGACACTTTTGGTTGCTATGGACAATCTACAGTTTGCAGGCAGAAAGAACAGTTTTTATTATATAAAAGTACATGTAGGGCACTGAGCAGACCACTAGGGACAAGGGGGGCGTGTATTTTTTACATACAGTACTGTAATCTATAAGATTACAGTATACTGTATGTAAGGTGTTTGTTTACCTTTTTGAATTTGGTGCCGTTCTCCGCTCCCGTGCGTCATAACGTCGCAGGGAACGGAGATCGGTGGCACACAGAGGCACTGTGTGAATCGAGCGAGGACCCGCTTGCTCACACAGCACGGTGGCATCGCTGGATCCAGGGACAAGGTAAGTAAACACTGCCTGTGGATCCAGCGAGGCGAGCCCGAGTCTGACTCGGGGTTACCGATCGTAGCTGAAAAAATTAACCCCGAGTCAGACTCGGGAATACCGCCAGGGGGGTTAACCAGTTATTAAAGCCAAAGATTCACAATAAAAACATGGTAACATTTAATTATTTGTGTGTTATTAGTTTAAGCAGACTGAGATTGTCGATTGTTGTGACTTAGATGAAGATCAGATCACATTTTATGACCAATTTGTGCAGAAATCCATATCATTCCATAAGGGTTCATATACTTTTTATTGCAACTGTATGTATATATATATATATATATATATATATATATATATATATATATATACAGTATATATATCATAGTTTGTAAACGCTATAGCTTGCACACAAACCAATTAAAAGAAGGTGGTAAAACCTTCCAGAGGTCAAGTGGTTAACCCCCTTAGGCCTTGTACACACGAGAGGATTTATCCGCGGAAACGGACCGTTTCTGCGGATAAATCCTCTGGCGGATTTTGATAAATATCCGCTGGGTCGTACACACCAGCGGATCTATCCGCTGAAACCGATCCACGGATAAATTCCAGCGGATAGATCCTCTTGTGTGTACGGGGCCCTAGCGGTATCCCCGAGCATGACTCAGGGTAGATTTTCGATGCTAGGATCGGCATCCCTGAGTCACGCTCGGGGTAGCTGTGCAGAGTGTGCAGCGGCGCGGCTTACCTGCTCGCAGCATCCACAGACAAGTTACTTACCTTGTCCCTGGATCCAGCGATGCATCCCCGCTGTGTGAGCGAGCGGGTCCTCGCTCGATTCACAGTGTCCCTGTGTGCCGCTGATCTCCGTTCCCTGCAACGTTACGACGCACAGGGGCGGAGAACGGCGCCAAATTCAAAAAAGTAAACAAACACATTACATACAGTATACTGTAATCTTATAGATTACAGTACTGTATGTAAAAAATACACACCCCCCATTGTCCCTAGTGGTCTGCCCAGTGCCCTACATGTACTTCTATAAAATAAAAACTGTTCTTTCTGCCTGAAAACTGTAGATTGTCCAAAAGTGTCCCTTTATGTCAAAAATGGTTTTAGAGCAGCTAGAAAACAGCGATAATAAATTATAATCACTTGCAGAATTGTGCGATATCGATTTGTGGGGAAATTCGTCATAAAAAAATAAAAGTAATGACAGCGACAATTCTGCAACTGAGCAAATTTCAGTGATTTTGAGTTAATTACATTATTGAATAATTTTTATTATAATTATATTATTATTTGTTATAATTATTTATAATTATTTATTATATTATAATTTATAATTTTGTTTTTTTTTAAAAAATCATACCCGGGATGCCTACTACACTCTTGTTTGGTCAGATTTAAATGAGTTATTCCTAAGAATTGCAGGCCTACAGTATAAAACGCCAAATTTCCTTGCAAAATAATTGTACCGCTTTTGGTACGTAATTCCAGACAGAATCATACCGCCAGGGAGGTTAATAAAGATTAGTCCCATGATGTATATCTAAATTAATGCAACCACTGGTCGGCTAACAATTTTCCATCTGGCTCTTTAAATTTTTTAGATAAGGGATGTTGGTTAGGAGGTGGCCAAATTAGACAGGTCCATTTACTAAGCAGATTTCAGCCTGTTCATTAGGAAGGGGCTCAAATTCCTTGTCAAAGTATTTTATTGAATGAATATGATAATCCAAGTACAAATCTTGTGTTATACATGTTGTAATAAGTTATCCAACTTACAACAGGTTTGAAAAACTAAATACAATTCATGGTCCACTATATGTGTACAGATAAGTAAATTATATAAACTCAACAGAAAATAGAAAAGTAAATAAATCATTACATCAAGATATTCATGACTGTAGTTGGAAACACTATTTATCATATAAATTGTTTTATTGGACCTGGAATATTGAAGTATAATTATGTAAAGCAGTACTTTATTACTGTTTAAATAAAATGAGTTATAAAATAAAAATAAAAGGATAGACAAAAAAACAAAAATAAAAATGGATAGGATAGGATAGTAGGAAAATAGAGAAGGAAGTGTAGAAGTCCACTGAGATCGTTCGAGTAAGTTGGCCTACAGCCTGATTGTTTGAACAGAACACTATAATGTTCACAATAATGAGTAGGGTAACACCCAAGCTCTAGACATTTGGTTTTGTAAGTCATTTATTACCAAATGAATCTTTCAGCATAAGAATTAAGTTGTCGCGGAATGATGGAAGGTGATAATTAATCCAAGGGTTCCAGATTTTTTCAAAGACTGGAATTTGATCCCTTTCTATAGCTAGCATTTTGGTGTGAGACATAAAGTCATTTACTCTACGTATGGTCTCGGATATCTCCAAGTTAGGGGTCCTCCATGCCCTTGCTATTGTTTGTTTAGCTGCTGTAAGAAGCTGAGTGAGAAGTTTGAATTGCTTATGTGTAATGAGATCCGGTTTTAGGTTGAGCAAGGCTGTGGCTGGGTCTGGTTGCACAGTGAGACCAAATATTCTGGAAGTTTCAAATACCTTTTCCCAATATATTTGTACTAACGGGCAAGACCACCAAATATGTAAGTGGGTGCCTGGATCAAGACAGCCCCAGAAGCATTGGGCTGTTTGGTTTAGCGTAAATTTGGCAAACCCGGAGGGAACAAGGTACCAACGAGTTAAAACTTTGTAGTTGGTTTCTACCGCCAGGATATTTGGTGAGGAGGATTTTGTTGCAGACCAGATTTTGGACCAATCAGCCATATCAAATGTTCTCTCCAGGTCCTCCTCCCATTTACGTGCATAAGGTGGTTTATCTAAACCAGGGTAAATAGAAATGTGGGAATATATAGAAGATATTATACCTCTTAAATTAGGGTCTTTCAGGCATGCTGATTCAAAAATCGTAATTTGGGTTAGAGAGATATCAGTGTTTAACAAAGGTGTGTACAATTTGATTTGAAGGTATGTAAAAAGTTCAAAATTTGGTAAGTTATAGGTGTCACAAAGGGTAGGAAATGTGTGAAAGGATGTTAAAGAAGTTAGGTTACTAAGCCGCATAATGTTCAATGAGTTCCAGATCTTAAATGATTTGGGTGAGACCCATGCTGGGTAGAAAGCATGGTTTTTGAGAAATGACAAAAGAGGGTTGTGAGAAGATTGTAGCTGATGCTTAAATCTAAGTTTGTCCCATAAAGATAAAAAATATTTAGTGATGGGGTTACGTAGGGTTTTGCGGGGGAGAAGCCTTGGGGAGGAGCCATAACAGATTGGAAATAGAAAGAGGGTCACATTCTGCAGCTTCTATTATTACCCATAGGGGTATTTCATGTGTAGCGTGATATTTAGTGAGACTAGAAATGTGTGCAGCTCTATAATAGTTAGCAAAATTTGGAAATCCAAGACCTCCTTTGAGTTTTGGTAAGTGGAGCGTATGTACTGATACACAGGGTTTAATGGAGTCCCAGACATATGTTAATGTTCTTCTATGGAGTAATCTAAGGTAGTAAGATGGGATCAGCAAAACTCTAAATAAATAAAGTAGTTTTGGGAGAATTGTCATTCTGATTGCATTAATTTTACCTATCCATGAGATCGGGAGATGTGTCCATTGTTGTAAAAGTTTTGTAATTTGTTTGAGGAGTGGGGGATAGTTTGCTACAAAAAGATCTGAATATGAGGCTGTTAGGTGAACCCCTAAATAGGGGATTGACCTCTCAGTCCATATAAAAGGGAGTGCATTTTTGGCCGAGTCTGATTCTACTTTGGAGAGGGATATATCTAGGGCTCTGGATTTTTTGGGATTTATTGTAAGTCCCGAAATCATTGCAAATTTTTCTAGAATGGACAGGAGGTTAGGTCCGAAAACTTGTGGGGATGATAGAAATAGGAGTATGTCATCTGCAAATAGACATAATTTATGATGGTATCCAGCAGTTTCAATACCTGTGATTGTCGGGTCTGTGCGGACTAGTTGGGCCAAAGGTTCTATTAGGAGGGCGAATAGGAGAATAGAAAAATGTATCTGCTGTTTTCCGGGTTGAAATTATTAGATGATGTATATAATGAGGTCAGATGGGAATGAAATTGCTGAACTCTTTTGGTAGGGTTGCTTGTGTAAACATCTTTTGCCAGTTTTAAGTGGATTGGTTTAAAGGGTTTGTTCAAGGAATTAAGCGCACGTGCAAGGTAGGTACTCGATTTATTGGATTTCATGAAATAGTTATGTCTTGATCGTTTGTAGGATTTTTCCACTGCTTCAGTTAGAAATAAGTCATATGCAACACATGTTTTGTCTAAACAGGATTTTGTTAATGATGATGGATTGTCCTGATGGGATATAAAGGCAGCATTAAACTCAATTTCCAGTTTACAAGGGTTTTCCGTTCGCGTTTGAACATGGCTGATTGTTTCTGAATTGTATTACATATAACTGGTTTGGCTTCCCAAAGAGTTAATGTATTCATTTATGGACTAGTATTGAGTGAGATATAATCTTTAATGTCTTGTTCAATGGTTTGCCGATAAGATGGGTGTTTGAGTAGGATGTCTGGGAGGTTCCAAGTAGGGTTGTGGCCTTTGGGTAATGCTGATTTAATAGACGTGATTACCGCGTTATGGTCAGACCATGGGATAGGCATTATATCTGCTGTAATAATTTCAGGGAGCATACCTATAGTTAGGAATATGTTATCAATCCTTGAATATATTTTATGAGGGTGGGAATAGTATGTATATCTACGTTTAGTGGAATTACCTTCTCTCCATGAATCTACCAAATTATATTTGTATAAAAGTTTTGAAAAATAAATTTTAAATTTATCTTGAGATGGTGTGTAGGGGGATTTATCCAGAAATGGGAGGAGGACCTGGTTAGAATCTCCACACAGTATAACTGTACCTGTTTTATGGTCATTCAAGACTTGTAGTAAATGTGACATAAATGGATTTGGTTGCTTATTTGGTGCATAGTATGAAACTACAGTTATTGCACTGTCCATAATATGGCCCGTGAGCAGGGCCACTGATAGGGCAGTACAACCAACCCTGTCATACGGGGCCTGGCCCTATCAGCTGCATAGAGGGGTCCGGCCAGCGTTACAGCTCATTTCTGCATTAAATAAAATAAAAAAAATCAAGCTTGTTAAACTTCTGCCCCGCTCCTACTTGTTTTATGGAGCGGGGTTATACCATTTTCCTGGGCTCCATCAGGTCAACAGAGGGGCCCAGGTGCGCACAGAGAAGGGACTATTTCTTCATTTTCGGAAGCGGATGTATATGCAGCCCAATCACTATTCACTCAGTTAGTCCCGGCCGACGGAGTGATACTATGATTCTGCTCCCGGCGCCGGCCATTCTCAGGTTCTGAGATGCAAGGAGGCTGACAGGGAACAGGAAGGAGAGCGTGGCTGCAATGGACACAGTGAGTGAAGAATAAAGCATAGAATTCTCACTGTGTCCTTTGAATAAACACACAACAGGTTATCATTAGCATTACAATAGTCTTCATGGGCAGCACAGTAAGTAGGGGCTCTATCATGACTCTGACTTTGTTATGGCTGTGCTGTGGTACAGTCAGTTATATACAGTACAGCCATAAGTTAACAAAGTCAGCAAACAGCCATGTCACATACAGCCATGATAGGGCCCCTGCTTACTGTGCTGCCTGTGATGATGATTGTAATGCTACTTCAGTTGGGGGAGCAGTAAACACGTGCAGTGGAGCTGCATTTTACCCCCATCACTGCAGCAATGATTGGATATGATTCTGCACAAAGTAAAAGAGGGACCTGTCATGGCTCTGCTATCACAAGGGATGTTATTCATTCCTTGTGAAAGAAAAAAAAAAAAAAAAGCTACAATGTAATTTTATTAATAAAATGCCTACTTGCAATTGCGAACGCACATGTTGGCCCCGCACGCATGTGTAAACAGCAACAAACCTGCCTTTTGTTTTAAAACGGGGTTAGGGGTGGGGTCAAGGGTGTGGTCAAAGGGGGCCCCATCAGGTAGGCTGTATGGGGGCCCCATAATTTATAACAGCGGCCCTGCCTGTGAGAATCAAGTAGCGTCCTTCAGGATCTTTTATTTGGGATTAGAGAGTAAATGGGGTAGAATGATGAAAGGCTATGAGGGTGCCCCGATGCTTGGAGGTAGACGAAGCCGTGTAGGTTTGCGGATAAAAATGGGACATAAATTTGGGTGTGGAAGTACTCGTGAAGTGGGTCTCTTGTAGGCAAACTATGTGAGCCTTTCTGGCATGAAATGCATGGAAGGCCTTGGTACATTTCTGGGGAATGTTTAGTCCCTGAACATGATCAGGGACAGAATGTTCAATGGTGCTATGGTAGCTGAATAGACAAAGGGGACTTACCCATTACCAAGTTTTTCAGGTCAATCAATACAATCCAAGTGGACTCAGAGAGAGAAGAAGAGAGAGGAATGGAGATGAGTACTAGAGTAAGAAAAAGGAATAGAATACTAATGGTTAGAGAAAATAATGTATAGATCAACATAAAGACACATTTAAGTGTTTCCCACGAGTGGGAACAAAGATCACCCACTGGGGAAAAGGTGTTTCCGTCAGACTTCCACATAGTATGTGTGGCTGAATGAGGGAGGCAGAGCAGGTGCACGGATCTCCCGTTCAAGGGGGGAGAGCCATCTGAAAAAAACATCACATTGACGTGTAATACTGTAAACCTTGCAATATATAACAAGAACTATTAGTGTTAGAGTTAACTATATTAGGGGAGGGACAGTACAGGTAATAATGAGATAAAGAGCTAGCATCTGATTGACCCAAGATACCCTGGGGGGGAGGTAACATAAACTAAAGGAGTGGTAAGAAGGTAGGAGGGTAGAGCAGGGTCGGGAAAACCCCCAATGTTAATATTGAGAGTATATCTAAAGTTCTAACAGGGAGAGGAAATGCTAAAAAAAAAAATCTCCTAGAAAGTATAATACTGTTGCTATAAAAAACTTCTTATTGGCGGTCTAGGGTCAGCCGAGTTTTAACAATTAGAACAAATGGGACAAGTAGGACCTATGACCTTAACAATTCTAATGAATGCCATGAGGCCTTTTACATATGCCCTTTATGTAGGTCAAGGAAGGTTAGAATAAATAGCACTTTTTGCATGCAAAGGATCTAGAATTCTAACTGTAGAAATAGTAAACAGTCCTGGAATTTTAGCTGAAATAAAGAAAAAAATAAGCAAACATTGAGCATGCAATTCTGGAAAACAAAAAGGAAACTGTTTATATAACATTTTTTATTATTATGTAACAGAGAACTAGTAGGGGCAGTGCATTGCCCAACAAGTCTTTAAAAAGACTAATAGCAGGGTAAGGAATGAGCCAAATGTTCAGTTTTAGAATTTCTTTCAATCCATTGAATCCTCTCTTTCCTGAGAAGATGATGCGTTGCAACCTCTCTTGTGGGATGGATGGTTTCCATTTCACAGGTTAGATTGAGAAATATTTACTTTAGATGAGAGAGGTGTTGATCTACTGCACAATGGCATATTTTGTGGATTTGGTTTCATTAAATTTAGGTCTATGAGTGTTTGTTGAAGTTCATCAAAAGCTCTGCAATTATATCTTTTCCCTTTGTAAGCAAAACATAGGGAAAATGGGAACCCCCATTGGTAGGTGATGTCATGGCGTTGTAATTCCAGAAGAGGGGGTTTTAATGCTCTTCTTTTAGCAATTATTATTTGGGACAAATCAGCAAACAATTGGTAGTAATTTCCTTGGAAATTCAGCTGCTTTTTGTCCCTGGCTGATGACAGGAGCTGTTCTTTTGTACGATAGTAGTGTAATTTCACTATGATATCGCATGGAGCACCATCAGGTTTTTTTGCAGTAAGGGCTCGATGATTCTGTTAAATTCCAATCTTTCAATGGTAATGGCTGGTTGCAATTCCTGAAACAGAGCAGTTATGGTGGATTGCAGGTCAATGATTGTTTCAGGAATACCCCTGATACGTAAGTTGGACCTCCTGTCTCTGTTCTCATGGTCCTCAATTTTAGTATGGAGCAATAGGTTTTTCTCTTTGAGGTTTTCTATTTCCATAGTGTGTTCCAGAGAAATATTTTCTAAATCATCTGCTTTAACCTCTAAAGCTGATGTGCGTTTTCCAAGTTTTCTTATCACTCTTGTGAGGTTAGAAGTGATTTGATCAGATGTTTGTTTTAGTGCTTTATGGAGCATAGAGTATGTTCAAATTGTTTTAAAGTGGCTGGGGCTACTTGAGGGGTCTGAGGAGAGTCTTGTGAGGTGAATAAATCACTGTCAAAATCAGCTGGAGACACAGGTTGTGTCAGGCTTTGCCTGTGGCAGTGCATAGAGGCTGTGAATGAAGAGGGGGGAGGTGCCATTTTAGTCACAGCTTTCCCCTTTGAAGCCTTCATGAGGGAATTTATTTTGACACGGCCGCCTCCTTGTGCCATAATTTTGCCCACAAATTGGTCGGCTAGATCCCGGGTACTAGTTCCACTCCGAGGATATGTCAAAATACTTGCGGGTTTTGGTTAACCATTTAAGACCCGGACCAATATGCAGGTAAAGGACCAGGCCCCTTTTTACGATTCGGCACTGCGTCGCTTTAACTGACAATTGCACGGTCGTGCAACATGGCTCCCAAACAAAATTGTCGTCCTTTTTTCCCCACAAATAGAGCTTTCTTTTGGTGGTATTTTGTTTTGCGCTATAAACAAAAATAGAGCGACAATTTTGAAAAAAATGCAATATTTTTTACTTGTTGCTATTATAAATATTCCCCAAACATATCTAAAACATTATTTTTTTCCTCAGTTTAGGGCGATACGTATTCTTCTACCTATTTTTGGTAAAAAAATCGCAATAAGCGTTTATCGATTGGTTTGCTCCAAATTTATAGTGTTTACAAAATAGGGGATAGTTTTATTGCATTTTTATAAAAAAAAAATTTTTACTACTAATGGCGGCGATCAGCGATTTCTTTCGTGACTGCGACATTATGGCGGACACATCGGACAATTTTTACACATTTTTGGGACCATTAAAAATGCATTGTTTACTGTGAAAATTTCCCATTCTTCAGCTCCGGGGACCGATCGCGGGACTCCAGCGGCGATCGGGTCCTCGAGTCCCGCGGCCGCGGTCATGGATCTTCGGACCGGGTCGCGGGCGTGCGCCGTGGGTGCGCGCCCATGACCCACGGCTGGGCATTTAACAATCACGTACAGGTACGTGATTGTGCCCAGCCGTGCCATTCTGCCGACGTATATCGGCGTTAGGCGGTCCTTAAGTGGTTAAATACCGGCTCTCCTCCCGAACGGTATGGAGCTCTAGAACTGCATTACCACACCGCACCTGGAGGGGCTCAAATTCAAACAGTTTATAGCCAGCTTATGACTTTCATTAATGCCTTTTCTTTCTCAATATTTTTATTGAATTTCCAATTCTCAAATAAAAAAATATTAAAAAATATTAATGCCTTAATTAATAATCATTAATGCCTTTTAATAGGGAGCATTTTGTTAGTACTAGAAATGTAGCATATATGAGGAGTGTATATTGTGAGTAGCTCAGACTCTATTAAGCTACATGCAAGTCCTATTTCTCATGTTGAGGCATGCACACATCAAATATAAAATAATATTTGATAGTTTGATTACATTACCTGAGCATTTGATGTAATTAAAAAACAATATTTTCGTTCTGAAAGTTTATTATTCTTGAAAATGTAATAAACATAAAATGAGGAATAGTTCATGTAGAAAATATAACAAATAATTGTAGGAAAACAAATGTTTCCTTACTTAGTTTTCCTCAAGGTAGCTCATTGGTCTTTGGAACATGACAACTCCAGCCATCAATGTTTCTAATATTGCTATAAAAAAATCAATTTAATACTCATCTTTTTAGTAGTTGACTGCGGAACCTCTAATAAAAATGATGTTCTGATAAAACAAGTATAAATGCTAAGCCTTGTAAATGTCATCAAAGGAAATTGTATCTACTAATCTAAGAGCCTTGAAAATGTTTAATAAACTATTGACAACACACTGCCATGTACGCTGATGCACACACTTACATTATTCTTTTTACTAGGTATTGCTTTTGGTCAATATTAAAGATCTCATTAGATGGGAGATAATACTATTATCACTCTAAAGTTCCCAAGTCTGTCAGCTACCTATGACCTGAGTGTAAATCTTTTAATGTTTTTTTTTCTCCAGCCTAAGACATACGTTTAGGAATTTAGGGCCAGATTCACAGAGCAGATACGATGGCGTATCTCCTGATACGCCGTTGTATCTGTTGTTCTATCTATGCGACTGATTCATAGAATCAGTTACGCATAGATAGCCATAAGATCCGACAGGTGTAATTGTTTTACACTGTCGGATCTTAAGATGCAATACCGCGGCCGCCGCTGGGGGGAGTTTGCGTCGTAAACCAGCGTCGGGTATGCAAATTAGGAGTTACGGCGATCCACAACGGTTTTTCGCGTTCGCTACGTCGCCGCTAGTCTAGTTTCCCGTCGCAAAGTTAGTCGTTTTTTTTGGTGCCTTAACTTTACACAGCAATCGTATTGCTGTATAAAATATGGCCGTCGTTCCCGCGTCGAAATTTAAAAAATAACGTCGTTTGCGTAAGCTGTCCGGGAATACGGAATTACGCTACGCGCGTCGCCGTTCGAAAAAATGTCATCACTTCGCGCAAAGCACGGCGGGAGTTCGGAAACGGAGCATGCGCGGTAGGTCCGGCACGGGAGCACGCCTAATTTAAATGGCACACGCCCATTTAAATTGGCCCGCCTTGCGCCGGAGGCCGCCGGCGTAGGTTTTCATCGCAAGTGCTTGGTGAATCAGGCACAGCTTGGGTCCTCAGTTCCATCACTCCTCTGTCTCTGCCGAGCACAGCACTTGGTTTTTATTCATTGACAACAAAAGGAATGACAGACAGGAAGTCATGCCCCCAACAGTCAATCGCTTCCTCCATGGGAAATTACATCACAGGATATGATCTCACAGGGTATGGATGTCAATCCAGGAAATGGATGACAAACACAGGAAATGGATGACAAACACAGGAAATGGATGGCAAACACAGCATATGACAGTCAGCATGGATCCCATTCAATACCGTTCATTAACCAGTATCTAGTGAGGAACATTCTAATTGTTCTTACAAGCTTGAGAAGATCTGCGGGGACATTGCTACTGCTGTTGTCAATATACGGAATGAGTATATTGGCAAGGCAAATATCAATGTCCTCTTATAAAAGCAGATATGTATCCGAAAGATATAGTGTAGCCACAAGAGAGATATAATAGGTTTCTCTTGTTCGCTTCTCTAATGTACATAGATGTTTCAAGCCAAGAAGCCCAGCTCATTGCGTTTGATACTTACAAATGGCAAACATCCACACACAGAGAACACATCTCCAAGCCCATGAGAAAGTTTTCATACAGATGGTTTTACTGTTGGTCTCAATTCAACTCAAGTGCGCTGTGCTAGAGCACTCTTCGATTAAATCAGACACAGGGAGACAGATGACAATCTATAAAACACACATCCTAAAATAAAATGTCCATATAATAAAATTTCCACAACATTGGTACCCAGAGTAAGAGCCAGAACAAAAATGCACATTTTGCATTTAGCAGTGCAATTGATACAAGTAAAAATTTCAGGCATCGTGTTCATTACAGATACATTATGGGGTCCATATAATATAATTACCCCTTAAAGGACTCCATCTTGCAATAATTATTACAACCAATCTTGAATTTTGACATTTCCCACAATTGTTTCACTTAGCTGTTCCATTTTAGCTGTATATTTTGTGCCTTGCCCCCCCCCTCCAAAAAAAAACTACTTTAAATTAATTTTCCTACTCATTTGTGTGCATTCAATTTTGTGTTTACCTGTAGTGGGGCTCAGAAACGGATACACATCGGTATATAATGGTACACATGTTTGCCTTCAGGTAGGGCAATTTATCCACATCTAATTATCAGGTATCATACTTACATCACAGACACATTATGGTGTCCAAATGATATAAATACCCCCCAAATGACTCCAAGATCCCTTCCAAAGTATTAAGGGGCACATCTTTGGTTTTGACCCTCTGTTTTGCAAGAGCATTGACACTAACAATAGAACATACAAGAACACTGATGGAAAATTGGATACTAATGCTGGCACTAACAGTGACAGGTACACTACCAGCTCCAGGGACAATAACACTGACATTAGCGTTGTTAGGAGCACTAGCACTATTGGTGACAAGAACACTAACATTGAGGCTGACAGTGAAGAGGGTGTTTTAAAGGCTTCCCATTCATTCTGATTGGCTGTTCCAGTAATCACATGATTGGGGGTCAGTTCAGTTCCACCATCTCTCAATTATATGTCAGTGACAGCTTGGTTTCTGTGCTAGGAGTGCATGATCAAGTGTGACCCAGTTTAGACATATGTTTCCTTTTATGTGGGTGAAAGGAAAACTTAAGTATCTTTGGATTTACTTTACTACAAAACTTATGAGATGTATTTAAAGAAACGTTCCAGTCTTGTTAGCAATGTTTCAACATGGGTAAAGTAGTTATTCCTGCGCTACAGTGGCAACTATGGGGCAGATCCACGTACAGCGGCGCATTTATGCGCCGGGCGTAGCGTATCTAAGATACACTACGCCGCTGTAACTTACTTTATTTTTTTCAAATCCACAAAGAATCCGCGCCGTAAGTTACGGCGGTGTAGTGTATCTTTGGCGGCGTAATGGCAAGGCATTCAAATCTCTGTGATGGGGGCGTGTTTTATGTAAATACGACGTGACCCGACGTAAACAACGTTTTTTTTTACTGCACATGCACCATCCGTGGGGGTATTCCAGTGCGCATGCTCGAAATTAACCCGGAACAAGCCAATACTTCCAACGGTGACGTCATTCTACGCAAATCCCTATTCGCGTATTTCTACGCAGGAACGACGGCCATACTTAACATTGAGTACGCCTCATAACAGTAGCTTTAACTATACAACTGGTTGTATGTTTTTTGCTTTGGGTATTTAGAGCAATAGGTACTAGCTGCTTTTGTCACTTATTATTATCACAATTTTTCATCACGCATTAGCGCAGTGTTTTCCTCTGGTTTTTCCTTAGGATTTTTTACATTAGCTTTAACTATACGCCGGAAAAAGCCTAACGCAAACGACGTAAAAAAATGTGCCGGCCAGATGTGCGTTCGTGGATCGCCGTAACTAGCTAATTTGCATACTTGACGCGGAATTCGACGGAAACGACACCTAGCGGCCGCCGAAAAATTGCATCTTAGATCCGACGGCGTACTAAGACGTACGCCCGTCGTATCTTGTTTTGAAGATACAAAACAAAGATACGACGCAGGAAATTTAAAATTAATTCTTTTGTGCATCTGCCCCTACAGTATGTGTGCAAAGGGTAAAGGTGCGGCAACTACCGTATGGGCCAACCACTACCCACAGTGAGCCATGGAAAAAATAAAGAGATGTTGTTGCATTCCAATAGCATAGAATGGTGTAATTGGTAAAATGTATAAATAACCAAAATAGTATAATTGATAAATGAATATGCAAATGTGCAAATAGACTGACTGAAAGGCAAAAATTGCTATAAATGCTAAGATAAGGTGCATACAAAGGTGTACTGAATGAATGTGCAAACAGTGCAGATAAGGTGACTCAGGTGCATAAATAAAATCACAACGTAAAGATAATAGGACAGTATATGCAGTCGCAGAGGAAATCGCAGGATGGGGTTATGCTCCAATCAAAATGAATGACTGGACATAACTGATATACAACAATGATGGATGAATAAAACAATGAACTGAATAAGAGTGCACATACATACAAATAGGTGACTGTATAATGTAAGTAAAATCACATCATATGAATGGCAAGATTGTCCAATTGTTACAAAGTGTAAATGGTGCAACTGCGACTTAGTCCAAGAGGTGAAGAAATTGCAAGGTGCAAGTAGAGTGCTGGGTACAGAAATAGATTTGCAGCAAGGTAAGACAGCTTTGGACACTAGGATACAGGAAGTGACGTTTGCACAGTGTGAGCTTGCTGCTCGTTTCTGATATACACTGCATTACTGTTTTAAATGTGAGTACCCTGTTTGTTATATGTTTGAATCTACCGCTGAGTGTTTAACCACTTCCCTACCGGCCCATAGTAAAATGACGTCCACAAAGAACTTCTGCCGTTCAGAGTGGACGTCATATGACGTCCTGGGCTTTCCGGGTGGATATCTGAATGATGCCTGCAGCTAAGAGGCATCATTCAGATATCCTTCTAAACTGCCGGCGATTCTGCACAACGTAAGAACGATCATAGCGGCGGTTCCGCCGCTAGATCGTTCTTACAGGCGGCGGGAGGGGACATCCCCCCCCTCCCGCCGCCATCCGGTGCTTCTCCGGGCTCTCCCGTGCCATCGGGGGCCCGGAGAACGAATCGTCCGGCGCTCGCAGGAAGCATAGAGATGACTGGTGACCAGATGGTCACCAGTCATCTCTATGACCGTCGGAGGACCCGGGCGCGATGTGATGACGTCACGCCCGGGTCCCGTAAGTAAACAAAGCCGCGATTGCGGCTGCTAAGCAACCACAAGCATGAGATCGGTGAATTTTTTTTCACCGATTTCATGCTTTCCAGCCTGGAGGAGAGATGTGCGGTCTTATTGACCCCGCATCTCTCCATAAAGAGTACCTGTCACACACATTCCTATTACAAGGGATGTTTACATTCCTTGTAATAGGAATAAAAGTGATAAAAAAAAAAAAAAATTAAAAAAAAAGTGTAAAAAAGAAATAAATATATATAAAAAAAAAAAGAAATAAAAATTTATTTTTTTAACGCCCCTGTCCCCGGTAGCTTGCGCGCAGAAGCGAACGCACACGCAAGTCCCGCCGACATATGTAAACACCGTTTAAACCACATATGTGAGGTATCGCCGCGTGCGTTAGAGTGCCAGCAACAATTCTAGCACTAGATCTCCTCTGTAAATCTAAACTGGTAACCTGTAAAAAATTTCAAATCGTTGCCTATGGAGATTTTTAAGTACCGAAGTTTGGCGCCATTCCATGAGTGTGCGCAATTTTAAAGCGTGACATGTTAGGTATCTATTTACTCGGTGTAACATCATATTTCATATTTTACAAAAAAATTGGGCTAACTTTACTGTTTTTAAATTTTTTTAATTCATGAAACAATTTTTTTCCCAAAAAAAGGCGTTTGAAAAATTATTGCGCAAATACCGTGCAAGATAAAAGGTTTCAATGACCGTCGTTTTATTCCCTAGGGTGTCTGCTAAAAAAAACATATATAATGTTTGGGGGTTCTGCGTAATTTTCTAGCAAAAAAATTATGATTTGTACATGTAGGAGAGAAGTGCCAGAATAGGCCCGGTATGGATGGGTGTATAACTGCCCGGTATGGAAGAGGTTAAAACATATTACACTAGAGAGCTTCTTCTATATTTTCTGTACCCTGCCTGGTGACACACTTTGGAGCTGTCTTACCTTGCTGACCACCCAGCCTGGAAGGAAGCCTTAACCCCCTAGGCGCCACACCACTGGAAGGATGGATAGGAGTTATCCCCTCTACCCCCAAGTGATTCCATTGGTTTTATTGAAAGCTGCTTACCTTGCAGCCATAAGGTAATTTGCTAGCACACCTTCGGGTGTCACCATACACTGAAGATTCTCTACCAAGTCACCTTGCCACCTGCTGATGTCATTTAGCACCCAGCACTTCACTCACACTTTGCAATTTCTTTTGATTAAATTGCATTACCTCCTGGACTGAGTCGCAGTTGCATCATCCATCATTGGTGTATATCAGTTATGTTCAGTTATTCATGTTGAAGGGAGCATAACACCATCCTGTGATTTCCTCTGCGACTGCATATATTATCTTTATGCTGCGATTTTATTTCTGCACCCAGCACTCTACTTACACCTTGCAATTTCTTCACCTCTTGGACTGAGTCGCAGTTGCACCATTTACACTTGTGACAATTGGACAATATTGCGGTTCCATCCACCATTCATATGATGTGATTTTACTTACATTATACAGTCACCTATTTGTATGTATTTGCACTCTTATTCAGTTCACTGTTTTATTCATCCATCATTGTTGTATATTAGTTATGTCCAGTCATTCATTTTGATTGGAGCATAAAATCATCCTGCAATTTTCTCTGCGACTGCATACAGTATACTATTATCTTTACGTTGTGATTTTATTTATGCACCTGAGTCACCTTATCTGCACTGTTTGCACATTCATCCAGTACACCTTTGGATGCACCTTATCTTAGCATTTATAGCGGTTTTTATCTTTCAGTCAGTCTATTTGCATATTTGCACATTCATTTATCAATTATACTATTTTGGTTATTTATACATTTTACCATTTTACCTTCTATACATACATGGTTTGGGAGAAATAGCATTCTAAAGATGAACACTCTCCCTTGATTATTGTATCTTTTTCAAGCTCTCCAATTTCTATTTATCTAACTTTTTTGAAAACACAGAAATATAACTTCTCCCAGTTTCTGTAGGCAGACCAAAAACCTAGATTAAAAGCAAATATTCTGAGTCTTTCAAAACACAGAAGAGGTGTGGGGTTTCCAGACTCAGCCCTTTATCTCCAGGCAACCCATCTAGCAAGGGTACCTGACTGGTGTAAACATGTGGGGACAAAGAGCTAGGTGATCATATAGAAGGTTTTCTCACCCCTCCCCCTTCAAACACTTCCTTGACTACCCATAACTAGCTACCCAACACATACAGTAGAAACCACCCACTGATAGGAACAACAATAAAGGTTATCCAAAAAAAAAGGTACTGCTCTTTCTTCAACTAAGCTGTTTTTTATGATGCCAGTTGTAGGAAACCCTGAATTTCCACTTGAGACCCAAGACCCAAGTTTTCGTCCCTTTCTCCCCAATCATATATTCAGGTAAAGGATTTTCTGGCAGAGAAAAAAATGGAAATCAATATCTGACATACAAGACATGATTTCCCTACAATTACCATTTTGGCGAACCCTAAAGCTCAAACATTTAATTACCTTCTAAGTCATCAAATACCGCGATCTTCCTAAGTTGAGATTTGTACACTGATTCATGACCTTACTGCTCTACTTTTAGCAGATAATCCAACAGCTTGCCTTTTGAATATTAGTCCTCTATCCAAGAGAAAATACCAACGCTCATTAGTAATCCATTTGATAAATGTGTCCAGGTCATCTATATCAGCAAAATGAAAAGATTCCACTTCTCCTACCGTGATCTTCCTAAGTTGACGATATTTGAAACCTTATGCAAAGATTCATCCCTGATTCAGCACTGTTTATTGGTCACCTACTCCCTACTTGTTACTCCAACAGAAAATGCTAGTCCCCCTATTTCGGATAAAGTGGGAATGAGACCGGAATAAACAATTTACAGATAAACAACATGCATACGTACTTTACTTTGCACAAAAATTCGCAATTGCCTCTATTTTCAAGAATATGGGTACTGTATAAGATTCACACCAGATGGTACAGGGTCCCTGCAAGATTACATAGGATGTATCCAGAAATAAATCCAATTTGCTGGAGATGTGGGGCAATTAAAGAAAAAAATCTGCATATATTTTGGACTTGCCCACGAGTCTAGCCTTTTTTTGCTTGAGATTTGTAAACTGATTTATGACCTTACTGCTCTACTTTTAGCAGATAATACAACAGCTTGCCTTTTGAATCTTAGTCCTCTATCCAAGAGAAAATACCAACGCTCATTAGTAATCCATTTGATAAATGTGTCCGGGTCATCTATTTCAGCAAAATAAAAAGATTCCTCTTCTCCTACAGTAGAGCATTGGCTGATAAAAGTAAATGAATTAATGAAAATGGAATGTCTAATACTGTCTCTTAGGAATCAAGGCAAACGATTTCATAGGACATGGTGCTGATGGACTAGGTTTCAGCTCACATCTAATTATAAGGCGATTATGAAGGACGTAATACGAGTCTGCCAATCTGATCAGATGGGCCTGCCTAAGGTACTTTTTAATTCCTTTTTTCCTCCTTTCATTCCTTTAGGGAAAATTCTTTTTTTTGGAAGAAAGGAAAAAATAGGGCAGGGGAATGTGTGAGTAGTGTTAAGGCGGGGGTGCGAGGGGAAGGAAAGTGGAAGGAAACCCATGGATTTAACAGTTTAGGAAACAGTTACATTTCGAGCATGTGCTGGGAATGTAACTGTCACATTTGTTGTGCTCACATGTTCTGATCACATGTTCAGCACCATGGCAGTTGAAGATCAAACAGAGGCCAAGATGGCAGCTTCCATGGCTAAAAATGATGGGAGGGTTTAATTCCACTTTAAATCAGAGATAATGTTATATAACGACAGCACAAGACTAATGCTATACAGTAGGTGACAGCGATATTGTGTCAATCTCGCTCCTTTTCTTGGCGAGATTGACCACCTATGAGCCCCGTAGAGCAGTTAAGATGTGGAGTTTCTTTCGACAATTAGTGGTATCAGCTGAGATCGTAGTGTTGTACGTCACTGCGTTCTGGATGTTCGGAATTTCCGACATTTGTGTGACCGTGTGTATGCAACACAAGTTTGAGCCAACAATCCGTCAGGAAAAAAATCCACGGTTTTCTTGTCGGAAATTCCAATCGTGTGTAAACGGCATTAGATGTGTTTCTCAGCAAACACAATATACAGGGGTCCTACATCATATGCATTACGGTGAAAAAACATCTGACAGTTACCGCCCCCGAGCCCCCATTTTACTTACCTGAGGCCCGAATCTCCGTTAGCGTGATCCCGCATTGGTTTACCCCATCTCTGTGGGCTCTTGATTGGATGATTTGTATGATTGATAGCAGCGCAGCCATTGACTCCTGTCAATCAAATCAATGATGCAGCCCACCGGGGGGCAGGGCTGAGAGATACAAGAAAAAGTTTCTAGAGCTTGTGGAGGGAGAATTCAAATAACCAGCCTGAACATTGATCAGGGCCTAGCAAATTCCTGGGGAGGTGTGCCCAGATGGTGGCTGGGGAAGCTGATAAATAGTTTGAAGCCCTGGGAAGATTGTCTTCCCCCAGCAAGAACATGTTCCTAGCCTTAGAGGGAGCTGTTGACCCTATGAGGCAAGCCTTGGTTCATGCTGCTGTTCTCTCTGGTCTCAGGGCAGGAGACCTGGAAGGGATCTGGAACTGGCTGCAGGATTTCACCAAAGGGATCAGGTCTTGAAAAGGAATTTTCTCACTCACTGGGCAGTGCCCACAGGTAGGTGCCAAACTATTTTGGAATATCCCATGCCCCTAACCACTCTCCTGTTATAAGTTTTATCATCAATAAATCACAAAAAGACAACCCCTAGACTGTTGATTGAAGCCAGAGTAAGTGGATTGTTGCTTGGGTGGCTGATGGCCTCTGTTTGAGGAAGAACCAGTTAAAATGAGTGGTCCCTGCATGGGCTAGTGCTAGGAGTAGAACTTAGGGAGGGGGTGACCAGTGTGGGCTGACAGATCAGAGCAGTGACTTCATCAAAAAGTAAAATAAGAAATCAGTGAAGATGACAGAAATAAAAGCAACAAGAGAGTAAAATCCATCTTTAGCTAAAGATTTTATAGGGTGAGATGTGAATAAAAACATAGGCAGTCTGCTTCAGTTGTGACTTGGTTTGAAGTGGTCTGCAGAAGACAAAACTTTAACAAATCATTGCCTTGAAATATGAATTAAGATATATCAATCAATGTCTGCATATGAAACAAAACAAAGTGAAAGATGATAGATGAGATGATATATTTAATTGGATAGAGGAAACATTTGAACTTCAGCTTTCTTGTCCTTTGTAAAGTCATCCAAAATAGTATGCAGTCATTTAGCATTACATTCATTTCATGTGGGTTCATTTATAACAGAGAACAACACTTCATTTCATTTAGAATACTGTGGCAGCTCATTTCCAAACTAATTATCAACATGGGATAGCAGATATTATGAGGCGATAATGTTTCTGGCAGAACATATTGCCTAATTATATTATTCAAGCTCTACCTAAAAGTAACTGGCCAATACATGATAGAACTGATTCTACAATATGATACAAATTAAAGGTGTCCATTACAAATGAACAAAATGATAATACAGAAAATTATTCTGATTTAATCACTGGAGTATGTCTTATCAAATTATACTTCTGTACGTAAAGCAAAAATATAGCATTATTTTGAAATCAAGATAATTGCAAATGTGTTTCCAATGAGTATTTTTTCATGTTTAATAATTAGCTTTACCTTTGTATATTTGTCTAAAGAGAACTGAGAAATACTGAAAACTGAAACCAAATTAATATATTTTACTGTTTTTTTTTCCTAAGGAGATGAAGCAATGAGTAAAACGCCATAAACCATAACAACCAATCAAAAAAAAACTTGACTTGTCTGAGAATAGCAAATCGATTGGTGCTCAGCATAGTTCTTTGCACAACCTACAAAATCCCAAAGAGGACTTAATAGAAAGACAGTGCAAAAGATGTCATATATATATGACACCTTATATATACAGGTTATGGTAAGCAAAAAACAGTTATGAATATTGCATGTACAGTTAACCACTTAAGCCCCGGACCATTTTGTTGCTAAATGACCGGGCCACTTTTTGCGATTTGGCACTGCGTCACTTTAACTGACAATTGCGTGGTCGTGCGATGTGGCTCCTAAACAAAATTGACGTCCTTTTTTTCCACAAATAGAGCTTTCTTTTGGTGGCATCTGATCACCTCTGCGATTTTTATTTTTTGCGCTATAAACAAAAATAGCGCGACAATTTTGAAAAAAATGCAATATTTTTTACTTTTTGCTATAATAAATATCCCCCCAAAATATATATATAAAACCATATTTTTTCCACAGTTTAGGACGATACATATTCTTCTACATATTTTTGGTAAAAAATTGCAATAAGCGTTTATTGATTGGTTTGCGCAAAAGTTATAGGGCCAGATTCACAAAGCACTTACGCTGACGTAACTAGAGATGCGCGGCGTAATTCAAAAATGCGCCGCGCGTATCTTTGCACCGTATCCTCAAAACGAAATACGCCTGAAAACCAGATTTTTCCGTCCGACGTAAAACGATTACACCGGCGCATCTTGAAGCGCAAAATACGCTAGACACACCATTGATTTTCTATGCTAATATGCAAATGAAGGAAATACGGTGATCCACAAAAGTATGCTTGTGCGGCGTAGGCTACGCCCTGTGCACATCTGCTAGTTTCACGGCGGAAAGTTACACCTTATAAAAGCTGCCCTAACTTTACACCAGCCGTGTAAATGTCAGCTAAAGCACCGTTAGGGAAGAGCTGAGCGCACACACTTGCAGGACAACAATCTGTATGCCAACATGCCAGGGGCATCCATGCTCATAGCTATACTAGTGACTTTAGTAACCGAGGGTACCCCCTCTTCTGAGGGAACAGCAGCCAGGAGATGCCTCACAGAATGCATCTTTGCACAGTAAACACACACATTAATCATGGCACAATGAGAATGCACACATGCACACCCACTGTGGTCCCTAGCACAGACACATCACATCCTCATCGAATTGGATTAGACCGAAGTACCCCCCACGGTACTAGGGAGCAGCAACACCCCGCCAAGGCTCCAATTATGTCACTGTGCATTCATACACCATGCACATGGACCTAGGATCACTTCTCCCTGGTCCTGGGGATCCCTACTCCACCAAAACTGAGGGTGACACCATTTTTTCATCAGGAATGTCACCCCCACATTCATACATCATTCACACACATAAAACAAATCATAATCACAGTAGAATAAAAAAATAAATAAAAAAATAAAATAAAAAGTACATCCAATATTAACGGCGGCGGCGTGAGCTACGCCTGGGCCGGCCACGGCCATGGCCAACCAGGGGAGACTCATGGGGGGGAGCAGGGGAAGGAGGAGCCTCCCCTGGTGACTGTCCTCCTGCTGGCCTGCCCTCCAAGGCCACGGCTATCCTGTTCAGGCCCACAGTGAGGGCAGCCGTATTGGCCTGGACAGCCTGGGTATTTGCGTGGACAGCCTGGGTCAGGGCACTCACCTCCAGGGACACGCCTGCTGTGGCAGTCTGCAGGTCACAAATGCAAGTTATGACCGCCAACGAGTTTGTGCTCAATTCACTGACCGAGTCCTTAATTGAGCCCAGGCTGTCCTCCATCTGGGCCAAAGTCTGGGTGACCTGACCCAGATGTTGGGTCTGCCGGGCCTGGTCCCTCCGCAGATTGGCCGGCAGAAACTTGGCCACCCCCTGGTCTTCTGGGTGGCCTTCCTGCCTGCAGCTGAGGCTAGTGGCCTGGAAGGAGGGGAGAGAGAGACCCTTGGGGGGGGCCCTGTTGGGGGAGGAGTGGGAGGGGCTACCCCTGATGGAGGCCTGACTGCTGCCAGCCACAGGGGCAGCCACAGGGGGAGCCACAGGGGGAGCCACAGGGGGAGCCACATCCAAAGTCAAAATGATTTCCCTGGCAAGGTCCATCCGATCATCCCCAACCTTTTTTTACTAGTAATGGTGGCGATCAGCAAATTGTATCATGACTGCGACATTATGGCAGACACATCGGACACTTTTGACATATTTTTGGGACCATTGTAATTTTTACTATGTGCTATAAAAATGCACTGATTACTGTGAAAATGACACTGGCAGTGAAGGGGTTAACCACTAGGTGGCACTAGTGAGTGTTTCTTACTGTAGGGAGGATGGGCTGTGTGTGACATGACACTGATCTCCGCTCCGATTACACAGAGCCGAGATCAGTGTCATTGTCACTAGGCAGAGCGGGGAGATGCTTGTTTACATTAGCATCTCCCCGCTCTATCTCTCCATGAAACGATCGCGGGTATCCCCATGGCGATCGAGTCCGCCGGACCCGCGGTCAGGTTGACGGAGCTCACGGCACGAGCATGCACAATGGCGCTTCCTTAAAGGGGACGTATATATACGTCCTTCTGACCAGGAGTGCCATTGTGTCGGCGTATATATCTGTGCGGCGGTCGGGAAGCGGTTAAGGGGCACACAAATGGAAATATTATAGTAGATTAAGTTAGCTATTAGTTAACCTCAATATAGCATATCTAGAACCTCTTCGGGATACCTATGAGTACAAGAACGGGTAAAGTTTAGGCATGTACTGTGCAGTCTGGATGAGTCAACCATTCACACCATAGTTTCAGAAAGGAATCACATTTGCCATTTTTGATGGCACACATAATTTCAAATTGTGCTTACGTGTTTAGGTGATGTAAGAAGAGTGTTCCGTCGGAGTGATGTGTGCTTACAGGCTATGGCAAATTGTTCTTCTAGCTGTGATGAGACCACAAATAATAAATGGTGTATAACACCATTGATGCAAACATTTTAGGGAAGTTTCCCAATGAGAGACACAGTTTGTGGATGCCAGAAGTAAGTTAGAGGCTTTACACCATCGTGACAGAGGATTGTCTAGGCCTACACCATGTGTAGGCCTAGTAACCTAACACCAAGGGTCTTCTGAAAAGAGAATCCCAGCAGCGAACATTCAATGGAGGTCCAAACATGATCTGCGGACAGTGGCCACCAGTATTTGGGTTGATTTAGAATCACAGGTTGATGATAGGCCTTGAAGTTTGGGATCCCCATACCAGCAGCTGCTTTGAATCTTTAAAGGAGCTGAGATTTGAATCTGGGTCTTTTGCTATCCCGGATGAAATGATTGATTGTAGATTGAAGTTTTTGCAAAAAAGTCAATAGGAGAGTGATTAGTAAAGTCCTGAATAGATATAATATAGTAGGTTAAAATGGATTGTGATAATCTTGCGAGCTATCTAGCGCAAATATAACAAATTAAATAAAATAAAAAGGTAAATAAAATGAATAAAATATATTTTATCTGTAAATTATACTGTGATAGATGTCACACACCGCTGTAAATATACAGTATATTAATGTAAATTATTATACTATATGAAAAAATGCAAATTAATCAAATATATAAATATAGTGCCACACAGTAGGATATAATAAATAGACAAGTTCTTTTGATATATATTTAGTAACTTAACCACTTCCTGACGGCCGTACGACTTTATGCGGCCGCAGTGTGGTTCTTAATCTCTGGGAGGCCGTCTATATACGGCCAGCGGCCTCCAGCCACCACACAGATCCACGTCCTGTCAGGGAGAGAGGAGACCGATCTATGTCCCTTGTACATAGGGACACAGATCGGTCACCTCCCCCAGTCAGTCCCCTTCCTCCCAAAGTTAGAAACACTATGCAGGGTACATATTTAACCCCTCCCTCACCCCTTAGTGTTAACCCCTTCAATGCCAGTCATATTTATACAGTAATTAGTGCATATTTAGAGAACTGATCGCAGTATAAATACGAATGGTGCCAAAAATGTGTTAAAAAAATTGGGCTATTTATTATAGCAACAAGTAAAAAATATTGATTTTTTTTTAAAAATTGTCGCTCTTTTTTTGTTTATAACGCAAATAATAAAAACCGCAGAGGTGATCAAATACCACCAAAAGAAAGCTCTACTTATGGGGAAAAAAGGACGTCATTTTTGTTTGGAAGCTACGTCGCACGACCGCGCAATTGTCAGTTAAATTGATGCAGTGCCGGAAGCTGAAATTTCACCTGGGCAGGAGGGGGGCATATGTGCCCAGTAAGCAAGTGGTTAAATAAATGTGACAAACAGCTTGCTATGGTGCTCCCCACCCTCAGGTAATGACTGCTCACCTCTGAGCGTGTGACCTCACAGCTAAGTTTGGTCAAACATGCTTATGAATCACTTTAGGGATTCTAGGCAGGCTGTCGGTTTCAAAGCTGCTTACTGGTGCTGTCTCCTCACATGGAAAATGGTAAAAAGAAACTCCATGGCATAATATCGTTTTAAAAAAACAATGCTGGGTATTCACATGGGTTAGGTGCGTTAGGTGCACCACTCTGAATATTGCCTAAAAACACTGGGTAATGGCTGGGATCGTACATTTGTCCTCTGTAGGGTAGCTAAGGTGTCTTTCACATCATCCTGTGATGGTGTACAAGGCAGCTCAGCTACCATACAGAGGATGAATCATACAATCCATGTGTGGAGACAGCACCAGTAAGCAGCTTTGAAACAGACAGCCTGGAGTTTCTTTTTACTATTTGCCATGTGAGGAGACAGCTCCAGTAAGCAGCTTTGAAACAGACAGCCTGCCTAGAATCACTATAAGCGTGTTTGACCAAACTTAGCTGTGGGGTCACACGCTCAGAGGTGAGCAGTCATTACCTGAGGGTGGGGAGCACCAGAGTGTGAACACCGTAGCAAGCTGTCAATTTTTTTTGACGTTACTAAATATATATCAAAAAAACTTTATCAACTACATTGGATGGATTTTCTATCTTGAATTAGAATATCACTTTTTTATGCACTACAGCACTTTATGATTCACATTTGTGGCACTGTAATTTTATGAATTATCTATTTATTATATTCTACTGTGTGGCACTATATTTACAAATTTGATTTATTTGCATGTTTTCATATAGTATAATAATTTACATTAATATATATTTACAGCAGTGTGTGACATATATCACAGTATAATTTACAGATAAAATATATTTCATTCATTTTAATTTGTGAAGAATTTGGGTGAGATAGCGCAGCACATTAATTTAAAATAATATAGTAGATAAAAGCATCTCTGAACTTTTGAAAATGACTTACATTGTTGTTTAGTGGAGAGTAGTAATGCCCAGGTATCTAACAGTGGAATTGGAGACCCCAAAAAAGCCAGATGAGTCTAAAATGGACATTTTACGGCGTATGGGAAGCGCAATAGGCAGCATATGTGACTTTATTTATGAGATATTTACTTTATAAAGAGAACTCTGGCTAAATGTGTGTAGGAATGTGTTGAGTAGAGATGGGCCAAATACCTCCCCCAGTTGGGATCGCACCAGAACAGCCGAACATTGCAAAAAGTTTGAACCTGAACACCAATCCTATTAAAGTCTATGGGACCCAAACTTGAAAACTCAAAAGTCCCCATTTTGAATGTTTATATGCAAGTAATTGGGCTTACAAAGAGTATGGGGCCCAGGTACTGCCCTGGGGGACATGTATCAATGCATTTTTTTTTTAAACTATAGTTTTTAAAGGAGCAATAAACAATAAAAATAAAAAATCCTTTAAATATAGTGCCCGGGGGCCCCCTTAGTCTGCCTGTAAAGTGGCACATACTTAGCATGTATAAAACATGCTGCAGATAAAAGTTCTAAAGAAAAAAATGCATTTAAATTGATGCTTTAAGCTATTGTCAGCACCTGGCAGTACATACCAAACCCATACATACCACACCATTTTAACCACTTGGCGCCCAGACGTCCTGAGCTTTATGGTGGTATATTTGAATGATGCCTGCAGGTACAGGCATCATTCAGATATTGCTGTTTTCAGCCAGTGATTCTCTGCACCATAAGAATGATCACAGCAGCTGTTCCACCACTTGATCTTTCTTATGGGCAGCAATAGGGGATGTGGCAC
Organism: Rana temporaria; assembly: GCF_905171775.1. Classification (NCBI taxonomy): domain Eukaryota; kingdom Metazoa; phylum Chordata; class Amphibia; order Anura; family Ranidae; genus Rana; species Rana temporaria. Next base: position 567,731,135 of record NC_053489.1, on the reverse strand, counting down.
CCTCCCGCCACCCTCCGGTGCTTCTCCTGACTCACTGCTGCGATCAGTTAGTGGGAGACAGGATCCTCTGGCCCTGGATGCTGATCATAGAGATTTCTGGCAGGCCAGATGGTCGCCGGAGTCTCTATAATCATCGAGCCCGGCACGATGTTATGATGTCACGCCCAGCCTCTGCATTAAAAAAAATAATTGCTGCTTCGGCTGTGAAACTTGATCTTTTTTTTAGGCTTCCCAGCCTAGTGGTAGTATGTAGGATCTTATTGATCCCATATCTCACTGTAAAGAGGTCCTGTCATGTCATATTCCTATTACAAGGGATGTTTATATCCCTTGTAATAAGAATAAAAGTGATCCAATTTTTTTTTAAAGTGTCAAAAAAAATGTTAAATTAACAACAATCTTTTATTTATTTTAAAGTGCCCCTGTCCCCGTGTGCTTGCACGCAGAAGCGAACGCATAAGTAGGTCCCGCCCACATATGAAAACGGTATTCAAACCACACAAACGCGAACATTAGAATGGGAGCAATAATTCTAGCCCTAGACCTCCTCTATAACTCAAAACATGTAACCAGTAAACATTTTTAAAGCGTCGCCTATGGGGATTTTTAAGTACCGAAGTTTGGCGACATTCCACGAGCGTGTGCAATTTTAAAGGGTGACATGTTAGGTATCTATTTACTCGGCGTAACTTCATCTTTGAAATAGAGGGTGATTTTCCGCACCAAAATAATATTAAATGGAAAACGTGGTATGATTGATAAAGTTAATGTGAATTCTATGGAGCTGCTCCTCAATAAACTGTGATTGGTAGAAAAAAGGTTGGGTGGAGGGTGCTGGGAGTTCTTCTATGAAGAACTAAAGTGATTGTTGTATAGTGCTCCCTAGAGAGGTGAATCACCTGTGAGGATGACCACAGTGGTGTGTTGATATCTAACAACAGAGCAAGTGAACACTATATTAAATGTCCCAAAAAAATATATAATAATAATAATAAGATAGAGTCCAACTGGCAAAAAAATATATATGAAGTGAAAAAAATATGAAACGAAGATTCTTCCAGGATAAGTCATGCAAACTGTGTCCAACGTGATATTGAGGCCTTCACCATAAATACAGCTTCACCCGAAGTGCTCTGAAATATTAATGCGCTTACCACAACACATGGACTCCTTTAGCCTTGTAAAGTGCCCGTCCCGCACTGGAGCTGTAAGCGTATACAGTGGGTGGACAGCAGCCTCACTCGGGTAGCGTCAAGCTGGCCGGAGAGATGTCCTGTAGTTGGCTTGGCTCCCAAATGTCGGAGCTGGCTGGGGCATGTATGTGACTAGATCCTAGCCGCCGACGTACGTTTTGTGAGTGTCACATCATCAGGGGGACGCCCCCTGATGACGTGACACTCACGAAACGTACATCGAGACCAGAGGTTATTTTTTTATTTTTTTTTGGTTTTGGCAGTGTGGCAGGCGTCGTGATTGATGATGGAAATACATTGGGGGACATTGGGCCAGATTCTCGTAGATCCGGCGTATCTCTGTGGCGGCGTAGCATATGTCATTTATGTTACGCCGCCGCAAGTTTTACAGGCAAGTGCTTTAATCACAAAGCACTTGCCTGTAAAGTTGCGCCGGCGTAGCGTAAATCACCCGGCGCAAGCCCGCCTAATTCAAATTAGCCGGGTAGGGGGCGTGGAGCATTTAAATTAAGCGCGTTCCCGCGCCGAACGTACTGCGCATGCGCCGTCCGGAAAATATCCCAGGGTCCATTGCTCCAAATGACGTCGCAAGGACGTCATTGGTTTCGACATGAACGTAAATGGTGTCCAGCCCCATTTACGGACGACTTACGCAAACAACGTAAATTTTTAAATTTCGATGCAGGAACGACGGCCATACTTAACATTGATTGCCCCTCATATAGCAGGGGCAACTTTACGCCGCGGAAACCTAACGTAAACGTCAAAACTTCACTGCGTCGACCGCGCGTACGTTAGGGAATTTGCGTATCTAGCTAATTTGCATACTCGACGGGAAAAACAACGGAGGCGACACCTAGCGGCAAAAAAAATAAATGCATTTAAGATCTGACAGCGTAAGAGCCTTACGCCTGTCGGATCTAATGGATATCTTTGCGTAACTGATTCTAAGAAACAGTCGCATAGATACAACGGCCCAGATTAGGACTTACGACGGCGTACATGGCGTTGCGTCACCGTAAGCCCTTTGAGAATCTGGGCCATTGTTTTTTAGTTTTAATTTTTTATAAAAAACTTGTAAAAAGCTTGTGTTGTGTCTTTACTCACACTTTACACTTTCTTGGTGAATGGGTAGGGATGCTATGTACCCCATACCCATTAACAAAGCAGGAGCTGGATCTGGGGGCCTCATTGTTAAAAGGGGCTTCCAGATTCTGATAAGCCCCCAGCCCACAGAGCCCCACAACCACTGCCCAGGGTTGTGGGGAAGAGGCTCTTGTCCCCATCAACAGAGCCCCCCTGCCCAAAGCACCAATTCACGGTGAGGGCATGTGGCCCAATATGGTCTGGTATGGATTTTGGGGGGACCCCCACAATCTTTTTTTTGGGGGTGGGGTTCGACTTAAAATCCATACCAGACCCAAATGCCTTGGTATGGATTGTCGTGGGCACATTCTTTTTTTGGGGGGGGGGAATTTTCTATTGTCGGCATTCTTTTGTTTAACTTTCAGCTCTCAGCGGGGAAGCCCACTGACAGCTGATGAGTTATTGGCCTGCTCCCCGAACAATCAGCTATTCTTCAGCTATTCTTCACACAGAATTTTAATCGGTCGACCATTTTTTGACTGATCTAAATGTGTTAGGAAACGAATACGAAATGAAATTTAATTAATTTTCAACTAAATTCATTACTATTTCATTTGGAGATTTGGATACATCAGAATCTCAGAATAACCAGAAATTTATATTTGGACTGAAAAGAATTGCAGATGTCTAGCAACACCAATGGTGTGTCTCATCCCTGTAAACAGATACATCTGGAAGAGAGCTTGTTCTTTTGAAAAAAAAAGACTTACTGGCTGGATCACCAGATGAAAATAGAAGAAAGAAAGCCTAAAAAAGAAAGTGAATGCAGCAATTACATCTAAGATTTGGAAAGCTACAATTTAATACTCTGCAGGGTTCATTTATATTAATCCTCCAATGGGATGAGTGGATTTAGATGTTAGGCTCTAAGGGCCAGATTCACGTAGAGCGGCGCTAATTAAGTTACTCCAAACGTATATCATTTAAGTTAGGGCGCCTTAATTTTGTGACGTAAGTGCCGTATCCACAGCGCTTTTGCGCCCAAATTTGCGCCAGCGCAACGTAAATATCGAGGCGTAAGGTGGGGTTATTGCAAGTGGGAAGGAAGTGGGCGTGCTCCATTGAAATGAGCTGTGACCCCATGCAAATGAAGGGCCGGCCGTACTGCGCATGCGCGAACGAATCTGCACCTCACTGGGCATGTGCAGAACTCGGCTCGGCGCAATCAGTGAGATAGGAAAAAGGCCAAGCATACTTAGTTTGAGAATCGCCCTGTGCTTAAATAGCCCCAGACAAACACACTTCCCTTGCAAAAGTACATCCCTGTGTTTCCCTTCCTAAAGCAAGTGTCTTTTGCTCTGTTGTTTGTCGCTGTTTGTTGGTGAGTGTAGTGTTAAATTAAAGATTTATTGTAGTAGGAGGTTGTAGTAGGTGTGTGTATTTTCGGAGTGTTTTTTGTGTCTGTTTCTTCTGTGTTTTTTGTTTGAATCTGTATTAGCTGTCTGCTTGTGTTTTTGTTTTTTGGCTGTCTGATTTTTGTGTGTGTCTGTTTTTGGCTGTCTGTTCTGTGTCTTTTTGGCTGTCTGTTCTGTGTCTTTTTGTCTGTTTGTTGTGTGTTTCTGTGTTTGTTTGTTCTGTTTGAATTTTGTGTCTGTTGCTGAGTGCTGTGTTGTGAGATGGCACCGAAGAGAAGAAAATTAAACTTCTCGGTGCGAGAGAAGCACTTGCTGGCCAGGGAGATTTTTGCATGGCCCTGACAGCCGGGACGTCCCCCCGGCCAGGAAGAGGGCAATAATCCGAGAGATTACTGATCGGATCAATGCGGAAAGGGGGGGAGACAAGGACCCCCAGTGGGATTCAGAAGAAGATCAACGATCTTAGGAGCCTGGTCCGGGAGAAGATGGCCAAGCAAGCAGCCCATGCCAGGGGTACTGGAGGAGGCCCACCTTGCACCGTAAGGTGAACTGAGGAGAAACTTGCGGTGGCCCGGTGCTTCCACAGCCAGCAAGTGGTGGGCCTGCCTGGCTTTCAATCTGATGATCCTGTGAGGACAGGTACGTTTTTTTTAATTTCCATCTGGTAAGTAGCATGTGTGGGTGGGGGAAGGGAATATGTGCCAAGTGTGGATCCTCCAACCTGTGTATGTTTTGTGTCCTCCACAGATGGCCAGGAGATTGCTGGTCCATCAGGCCAGGAGGTTGCTGGTCCATCAGGCCAGGAGGTTGCTGGGCCATCAGGCCAGGCTGCACCACCCCCAGGACAACAGGCTGCTGAGGAGCCCCAAGAAAGTCCGGAGTCCCCAGGGCATGGGAGTGGCCACAACTCCCCTCATGAGGAGGTTCAGGGGGAGGAGGATGAGGGGGGGGGGGTTTGAGGATGATACGAGGGAGCTTGCCTGAGAAGTGATGCTGTGTTGGGATGAGGATTCCCTTGTGGCTGACAGCAGTCAGGCCACCATCAGGGGTAGTCCCTCCCACTCCTCCCCCAACAGGGCTGCCCCCCCAGGGGGATCCCCTGCTCCCAGGCCACAAGCCTCAGCTGGTGGCAGTCAGGCCACTATCAGGGGTAGCCCCTCTCACTCCTCCCCCAACAGGGCTGCCCCCCAGGGGGCTCCCCTCCTCCCAGGCCACAAGCCTCAACTGCAGGCAGGAAGGCCACCCAGAAGACCAGGGGGGTGGCCGAGTTCCTGCCTGCAAATCTGCAGAGGGACCAGGCCCTTCAGACCCGCCATCTGGGTCAGGTCACCCGGACTTTGGCCCAGATGGAGGAGATCCTGGCCTCCATCAAGGAGTCTGTCAGTGAAGTGGGCACTAACACTGTTGCATTCATCAACTGTTTCAGTTCCACCACTCCACGGGTACGTATGTGTGCAGCATTGTAGTTTTCCTCTCCTGGGGTTTGGGGGTTCCGGAATGGAGTCATAAGATGGGGTCCCAGTGCATATGCAGAGTCACCTGGAAGGGAAAAGACAGGAGGATGTTAGTCATGCATGTGCCCCTCGTGATGTCTGAATCATGGGGGGGGCAGTCATACCTGACACCCATGTCACTCACCAACCAGCCAGCTGTCCCCATACACGTTCTGTTCAAATTCTCTGGAGATGTTGCTGTGACGGTATATGTAGCTTTCATGGCTGGATCCTGGGTGTTTGGCACAGATGTGCCATATGAGGTATTGGGCATCCACTATCACCTGTACATTGATTGAATGCCAATGCTTCCTATTGCGTTACATGTGCTCTGTCTCATGGGGGGGGGCTGTAGTGCCACATGTGTGCAATCAATGGCCCCGATGGTGCGTGGGAATCCTGCAATTTTGTAAAAATCTGTAAATGTGTTCATTCGCTGGACCTCCTGGGAGGGGTTGATAATTTGATTGGCCATGCGTCTCAGGATTGCGGGGACAACCTGGTGAACACATCTGCTAATGGAGGATTGTGACATCCCAGCCACACCTCCACTTGTGCGCTGAAAAGATCCAGTGGCCAGGAAATGGAGTGTTGCCAGTACCTTGATCAGTGGCTGCACTGCATGTGAGCGTTGTGTTGGGCTGGTGAGATCATCCTGCAGGATTGTGGTTATTTTCATGATGGCTTCACGGTTGAATCTGAAGTTGCGATACACCTCAGAATCACATAACAACAAAAACCTGGGGAATGCCCAGGGAAAAACCAAGCCTACTTACCGACCAGCTAGCAGACAACCAATTAACCTGTCTAACACTATGCGTTAAAAACAGGGGTTCAGTCCGCACGCATTTGCAAACGCATGCGTGAGCCACAGAGCCGCGCCAAGGCACCCTGTAATATCTGTGGTCCTAACACTAAACAATGAGTGTCCCCACAGTGGAGGCACATGCATTTTAATGGATAGATAGGGGCAGGTGGACTGAAGGGGAGCCACCCCTTCTTAAAGGTACAAGAGCACACCAAACACCCAGCATATAGCACAGTGGCTGCAAAGGTGAATCACACATGGCAAACACATCTAAGTGTCTGCGGTAGATCCTCTCCTGTGCCCTCCTCCTCCTCCTCCTCCGTTCCCTCCTCCTTCTTTGTGCCTCTAAAGTCACTAGTATAGTTATGAGCATGGATGCCCCTGGCATGTTGGCAGACAGATTGTAGTCCGGCAAGTGTGTGTGCTCAGCCCTTCCTTAATGGTGTTGCTTTAGCTGACCTTTACACGGCTGGAGCAAAGTTAAGGCACCTTTTAAAAAAGTGTAAAATTACTCCTGGAAACTAACAGATGCGCACAGGGCGTAGCCTACGCCACACACACTTAATTTTGTGGATCGCCTTATCTCCCTCATTTGCATCTTTGCCTAGCAAAACAATGGTGTGTCTAGCGTATTTTGCGCTCGAAGAAGCGCCGGTGTAATTTTTTTAGGTAGGACGGAAAAAACTAGTTTTCAGGCGTATCTCGTTTTGAGGATCAGGTGCAAAAATACACGCGGCGCAAATTTCAATTACGCCGCGCATCTCAAAATACGTCGGCGTAAGTCCTTTGTGAATCTGGCCCTTAGATTTTAGAAAGGTGGGTAGAGTCTGCCGCTATGATTGGTTGGAATTCTAACTAACAGACATTGGAGATGTTGGGGAAAATGTAGAATTTTAAAATTACACAAAGAGGAAGACCCCTTAAGCATTAGTAAGCATTCAAAATTACTTTTTAATCCTCCCCCTCCCCACAACTCAATGCACAAGAGGGTTAAAGCAGTGCTGGAAAATAATCCCAAAAGTGTGTCAAAAGTATCCGATCTTTCCACCATAATGTTGCAGTTCGGATAAAAATTGCTAATCACTGCCATTACTAGTAAAAAAAAAATAATGTGCTAGATTCATGCAAATGCACCCAGTATTACAGCGGCGTAGCGTATCGTATTTACGCTGCGCCGCCGTAAGTTTGAGAGGCAAGTGCTGTATTCACAAAGCACTTGCCTCCTAACTTACGGCGGCGTAGCGTAAATGGGGCCGGCATAAGCGCGTGTCATTCAAATGATGATGAGGGGGGCGTGTTTTATTTAAATTAAGGTTGACCCCGCGTATTTTAAATTTTTTTCTGAACGGCGCATGCGCCGTTCATGAAAGAATCCCAGTGCGCATGCTCGAAATTCAGACGCAAATCATCCTTGCTTTCGACGTGAACGGAAATTACGTCCAGCTCTATTCGCGAACGATTTACGACGTAAATAAATTCAAATATCGAAGCGGGAACGACGTCCATACTTAACATTGGCTGCCCCACCAAATAGCAGGAGCAACCTTACGTCGAAGAAGCCTAACGTAAACAACGCAAATAAATTGCGCCGGGCGTACATACGTTTGTGAATCGGCGTATCTAGGTCATTTGCATATTCTACGCCGAAAACGGAAGCACCCCTAGCGGCCAGCGTAATATTGCAGACAAGTATACGCCGCCGTATTCAAGTTATGTCGCCGGAGGAAGCCTATTTTTTGAACGTATCTGCCTTTGAGAATCGGCGTACAGATACGATGGCGCAGATTTGAAATTACGGCGGCGTATCTGGAGATACGCCGCCGTAACAGCTACCTGAATCTAGCCCAATAATAATAAAAATGGCTATTTTGTAGATGCTATAACTTTTGTGCAAACCAATCAATATACGTTTATTACAATTTTTATTACTAAAAATATAAAAATATAAAGAAGAATACATATCGGCCTAAACTGAGGAAAAAATATCTGCTTTTTTAAAAAAAAAATGGGGATATTTATTATAGCGAAAAGTATTTTTTTGTTTATAGTGCAAAAAATAAAAACTACAGAGATGATCACAAGAAATCTCTATCTGTGGGGAAAAAAGGGCGTTAATTTGTTTGGGTACAGCATCGCACGACCGCGCAATTGTCAGTTAAAGCAACGCAGTGCCATATCACATAAAGTGGCCTGGTCATTGAACAGCCAAATCTTTTGGGGCTGAAGTGGTTACTGGCTGCATGTTGAGTTACCGTATTTATTGGCATATAACACACACTTTTTTCCCCTTAAAATCAGGGGAAAATCGTGGGTGCGTGTTATACGGCGATCCCCGCTGTCTCTGAGCGCCGCAGACATAGACCGAGCTGAGCCGAGTGTACTGTGTACTCGGCTAGGCTCGGCTCCGCTCGGCTTCGCTCGCAGTCACGCCCCCCGCCTCCTAGCCTTTATGTCCAGCCATTGGACTGCTGTGGTGTCCGTCATACGAGCCGGGCCAAGGGACGGGACTGGGCAGTACTGCGAGAGGAGCCGAGAGGAGCAGAGAGGAGCCGAATACACAGGAAATCCGGCTCTGTATAGCTTGGCTAAGGCGCTAAATTTAAAAATACATAATGCTGCAATTTTGGGCAAGGTGCAGATAGACACTTATAAGGCTGCAGATGGACACATATAAGGCTGGATGGACTCTGTGCAAGGCTGCAGATGGATGCTGGACAAGGCTGCTGATGGATGCTGGGCAAGACAGCAGATGGACACTGATAAGGCTGCATTGATGGGCATTTAAAATGTAAGTTTTTTTTCCTTAAACTTCCCTCCTAAACATTTTTTCCTTAAACTTCCCTTCTAAGCTTGGAGTGCGTGTTATACGCCGGTGCGTGTTATACGCAGATAAATATGGTAATTTGAGGGGACAGCAAATTTACACTGTTATACAAGCTGTACACTCACTATTTTACACTGTAACAAAGTGTAATTTCTTCAGTGTTGTCACATGAAAAGATATAATAAAATATTTACAAAAATGTGAGGGGTGTACTCACTTTTGTGAGATACTGTAGATCTACCGTATTTATCGTGGTATAACGTGCTCCCGCGTATACCGCGCACCCCCAAAGTGACCCCCAAACCTGTGGAAAAAAAGTTATTTTTGTACTTACAGTTTTGGTGTCTTGCGCGGCGTCCATCGGCGGCCTCGTCGGGTCCGGCGTCCTTCTGCGGCTTCGGGTGTCCTCTTCGGCGGGTCCGGCGTCCTTCTGCGTCGTCGGGTGTCCTTCTGCGGCGTCGGGTGTCCTTCTGCGGCGGGTCCGGTGTCCTCTTCGGTGGGTCCGGCGTCCTCGCGTCCTCCCCGCTCATTTCCCGCGCCGAGTTTTGAATACTGCGCCAGCATATGCCGAGCGCAGTACACTCGGGCAGGCTCGGGCAGGCTCGGCAACTGTCGCGCTCACGTCCTGTACGTCCAGGACGTGACCGCGGAAGAAGCCGAGACTGGCCGAGCCTGCCCGAGTGTACTGCGCTCGGTATATACCGGCGCAGTATTCAAAACTCGGCGCGGGAATCGGGTATCGGCGTATATCGCGCACCCATGATTTTGCCCTGATTTTCAAGGCAAAAAAGTGCGCGATATACGCCGATAAATACGGTAAGTTTTAATTATCACATTGCAGAGATTAATGGAGCCTGTACAAGCAACACCACTACTTATATGTGACTAGGGGAGCATTGCAACCGTGTAATATGTAGATAAAAAATAAATCACAATTTGCAGATAGTATATTTCACATAGCATTTACTTTTTGTTATTAGTATTTTCTGTAATACTTTCATACAATGCATTTCTATTTTATTTTTTAAGCCTATCAATTTTATTAACATTTATCAAAAACTTGTGTTCACAGTAGAAACTAGGCCTGTGAGAGCTTTTCTGTACCCCTGATTGATTGTCCAAGACTGAAACAGTTTATTATAGAACTCCACAGGACACAAGAGTACTATAATGAAGAGCAGCAGCAGTGGACAATCAATCAAAGGTGTAGGAAAATATCTCTGCTTATTACACACATCTGAGTAGTGGCCTGGAGCATTTGTACATTATTAAAGGACTTCAGAATTGGTAACTGTCGCTAGTTCTTTTTTAATAGTTAAGGATTCCCTATTTTTTGAACTTTCAGTATCTTAAAAATGACATATATTGATTTTAAGGATTTTAACTTTTTTTTATAAAATAAAAATGATGGACTCACATGTTTGATCACTTATTTTTCTCTACAGCACTGGGCTGACTGAAGTTAGAGGGCAGAACTATTTCTCATCTCTTCTAAATATTGCCCAATACTAGAAAGCTAACTTTTTTTATTTTATGACTTTTTTATACCTTAGCACTGGGAAATGTGCAGTCAAAACTAGACATGGTTATTATAGGGTCAGTTCATTTTAAGTACCATGCAGTTGCATTCAACTGTTCACGTTTGAAGCATTGTAGGATTATTTAAGATTATTTTTACTGCATGAAATTTCATACTGCTTTTCTTAAAGTGATTGTAAAGTCTCATTCTTTTTTCTAATAAAATAACAAACATGCTATACTAACCTGCTCTGTGCAGTGATTTTGTGCAGTAGTTTTGTACAGGGCAGCACATATCTCCCTCTTCTTGGGTCCCTGGCTAGAACTCCTGGCCCCTCCCTCATGTTGAGTGCCCCCACAGGGTGTCCTGTTGAGTTGTGCTGTTGAGGGCACCTGAGTCGAGCTGCAGCTCTGTGTATCCATTCAGACACGGAGCTGTGGTTCGGCCCCAACCCCTCTCTCTCCTGATTGGCTAACTGAGTTTGATTGACAGCAGTGGGAGCCAGTGGCGCCACTGCTGCTGTATCTTAGCCGATCAGGAGGGAGAGTCCCGGACAGCTGAGGCACTCGTGGACATCGCTGGATAGAGAGGGGGCTCCGGTAAATATTTGTGTGGGGCTTAGGTAAGTATTTGGGGGGCTGTAGAGATAGTATAGAGCAAACACTGATTAAGGACCAAAGACCGTTTGCATCTATTTGGGGGGGCTGAGGGGAGAGTTGCACACAGAAGGCTTTTTATCTTAATGCATAAAATGCATTAAGATAAAAAAAAAGCTTCTGCCTTTACAACCACTTTAATATTGAGCCATTTGTTCCAGATGTTTTTTGTTAAATTGCTACTCTTGGGGACCAGCTGCTCTTGGTTTTGATAGCATGAACTTCTAAAACTCTCCTCTGCAACTCAGTAGGGTGACTACCAGCAAAAGATTAAGTTTAGGTAACATTAAGGGTTAAAGTTAAAGATTTAGGAGGTATTTTCATGTGAAGTGATATGTTAAGTGTTATGGTCACATGTTAATGGTTATGTTATCAGGTTAGGTTAAAGGAACACTAAAGGTACAATTTAAAAAAAAAAATAACATACATGTTATACTTACCTCCACTGTGCAGATCGTTTTGCACAGAGTGACCCGGATCTGTGTCTTCTGGGGTCCCTCGGCGGCTGTCTCGGCTCCTCCTCGCAAAAGCTTTCCACGTTCATGCGAGCTCCCTCGCATGGTGGAAAGCTTTTGCGAGCGCGCTCCCGTGATACAGCAGCGGCCATAGCCGCCGACTGTATCACTCGGCCCCGCCCCCCGGCGCGTCGCGCCATCCGCTGTGATTGACAGCAGCGCCAGCCAATGGCTGCGCTGCTATCAATCCGCCCAGCCTAGCCAATCAACGGCCAGGCTGGGAACCGAGCAAGATGACAAGCACGCGCCCGGGACTTTCGAACGGTGAGGTAAGTAAAACGGGGGCTCGGGGGGGGCGGTGCTGTCAGATGTTTTTTTACCTTAATGCATAGGATGCATTAAGGTAAAAAATCGTTTACCTTTACAAACCCTTTAAGGGTTAGGTTGGGATTGATCGAAAAATGGTATTCCAGTTATAGTCTGGCTGGATGAGTCATCCACCTGGTTATGTCTAGTGGACCCTAAAGAGATAATTTCCTACCACAGTATATGACTCTATTTATGCATACCTTGGAGCTTTGGGTGTCCCATCACATCTTGTAAAGGTGTCACTGTTTCTTTTGTGTTCTTTATCATATAAAATGAATTTGAATTCATACTGGAAGAACTGCCACATAAAAGCAACTATGACTAAGCACTGATCTATAGTGTGAAACGCTTAGGCTGCTATCCCCATTTTTTTGCTGTATTTTGTAGTGCATTTTTCATCCGCTACATTACTACAGGACACTGTAATGAAGTAGGAGTTAACAGGAGGAGTGCATAGCTAGGCATGCAACACACCTTAAAGTATAGGATGCTGAAAATGTTGGGAACCCTAAAATTGTTCTAAAGGCAAGACATATTTTACAATTAATGCATCCCCTGCATTAAGGTAAAAAAAATGTATCAATAGTATTATTGCCCCTTCACTTCCTTATATACTTAGACCAAGTCCTATCTCGATCCATTGCTTTCCCATGTCTGCAGCAGCACCGGTCTCTGTTCCTCTCCTCACAGGACACAGTGGCTCCTGCTGCTGTCAATACAATTATGTTAGGAAGGAGCAGGGGGCAGAGCTAAGCCGTGCTGTTTGTATCTATGAACATACAAAGCCTGGCTAAGGAGTGAGCCCGCAGGTGTGCCCCAAAGCAAGCAGATTGCTTAGGTGGCACACACAGAATACAGGTAAGTATAAAATGTTTGTTGGCAAGTGAAGTCTGTTTTTTCTCCACTGCAGGTGGCCTTGGAGGTGGTGGTGTGGAGGGAGAGGGGTCACGAGGAGCATGGTTCTTCTATGGTTTCCTGGGGCAGTGATATGGTTGAATTCTGGCTGCCCATGTGATTCTGGTGGCCATCTTGGATTGGGAAGAGTCTATTTAAGCCACTGGCTCCTGAGTTTGGTGCATATTTAGCATGTGAGTGCTGTAGGGACAGGTCGCCTGTCTGTCAGGGACAGTAAGAGAGACAGGGAAAGGTTTCAGGCGAGTAGGAAAATCTTCCTGGAAACCTCCACGCTTGGGCAAGGACCAGCCAGGCCACATTCCACCCCTCAAGATAGATGTTGTCAGCTGGGCTGAGATATGCTCCACTACATTCTGCTGTTCATCCCTGAGTGTTCCTAGTCAGGTTGCCTTCCTGCTGGGCCCTCAAACCTTCAAATTTATTTCAAAGTATTTCTGCACGCTGTATTATCATTAGGAGACTCTAATAAAATTTGATGTCCTATCTAAATTGTAAGGTACACAAAATAATACAAAGCTATTGCAAATATTAGTTATAGTGGGCCAGATTCTCAAAAGAGTTACGACGGTGTAACTCAAGAAACACCGTCGTATCTCTGTTTTTGGCCCCGGGTATCTATGCGAGTGATTCCTAGAATCATTTTCGCATAGATACGGCCAAGATCCGACAGGTGTAAGTCACTTACACCGTCGGATCTTAGATGTAATGCGACGCCGGCCGCTAGGTGGCGTTTACGTTCAGTTCTCATTTGACTATGCAAATGAGCCTAATACGCCGATTCCCGAACGAATTTGCATTGCGTAGTCGTCGCTTACGTCGTTTCCGTAAGCGTAAGGTTACCCCTGCTATATGAGGGGTAACCTTGCGCCACTCCGCTGTATGCCATGTTAAATATGGCGTCGGGTCAGCGTCGTCTTTTTCCGTCGGTTACGTCGTTTTACTAAGTCGTCCGCAAATACGACTTTACATCAATGACGCTCACGTCGGCGTCATTGACGTTTTCCGTCGTATGCTGGAGCATGCGCACTGGGCTCTTTTTCCGCCCGACGCATGCGCAGTTCAATCGGCGCGGGGGCGCGCTTAATTTGAATACAAGCTGCCCCCTTTGAATTACGCGGCCATACGCTGGGCCATTTACACTACGCCGCCGCAAATTACGGAGCAAGTGTTTGGGGAATACGGCACTTGCTCCAGTAAGTTGCGGTGGCGTGGTGTAAATGGCTTACACTAAGCCAACGCAGAATCTTAGAGAATCTGGCCCAGTGTAACTAATGTTTGTGTTTAAGGGTAAGTATACTTACAAAGTACTGCAAGTTACTTCAGCTATGAGGATAAAAGGATTTTGGTGTTGCGGGAGTTTTTTTTTTGAACAATGTACAGTTATGAGCAGTTGCAAGTTTTAAATTAACATTTGCTGTTGTAACACAACATAAGCTCATTATTTGTAGTCTCTTTTAACCCCCAAAAATACCAGTGTCTATGTGCTCGTTAACCGTAGACATTCATACATACGGTATATGGAACGAAAACATTACAATGTGCATGCATCCTAACATACAGTACAGTATATGGCTAGTATTATCTCAGTTTTTAACAAGCATGAATTTATGTTATTTTCATCCTCATTTTCACTAGAATCCCCAAATAAATAAACTGCTGGAACCTAGCCAATATAAAATGACCGAGCATTTCATATACTCTAAATAGAGCTGTGGTGATGTTAAAAATCATTTACACAGGAAAGGCAAGTTTAAGATGAGCACCTACTATACATAAAAATATGAATGCTTTGACATTTTTTTTACACCTGGGTTATTAACTTTTTAATAACATATCCTTTGTAGAAGGAACAAGGTTTATAATAAGTAATATCCCATTACATTACAATATATTCAGGGTATTCATGAGAACCGAAAATGACATTTGGTATATATATATTTTTTTTTCCTGAATAGCTTCCATCCACTGATTGAATTTACATTAGAAATGAACATGAGTATTGTAGGTAGAGATCAATGACTTGTACTGGATACTGATAATGAAATTGCCCAATCCTTTTGTCTATACTTTTGTTACCCTATCTTCCTGGCTCTTCTTAATTTTTCTGCTCTAGTGGATACAAGTCAGGATTATACACAATGACCAAATAGATTAAAACCATATTTAGTTATATTATTCATTCATTCATATTATTAATTCGTTCATGTAGTGATGTGCAGAACTGTTCGCCGGCGAATAGTTTGTGACGATTTTCGCTTGTGCGATGTTCGATCCACCTCCTATTAATTAACATTGAGCAAACTTTGACCCTCTACCTCAGTCAGCAGACACATTCCAGCCAATCAGCAGCATACCCTCCCTCCCTGACCCTCCCACCTCTAGGGCAGCATCCATTTTAGATTCATTCTGAACCTGCATTCTTAGTGAGAGGAGGGACAGTGTTGCTGCTGCTGAATTTATAAGGGAAAGCGCTAGATATGCCAGTGTACTCCATTCCTGAAAGACTCATCTGATCTCTGCTGTTAGAACAGCACCCCAAACAGTCCTTGTTAGGGCTAATCAATCAGTCTGCTTTTTTTTTCTCTGTAATCTGTGCTGCGTGGTTTACAGAGAGAGAGAGAGAGAGAGAGAGAGAGAGTGTCATTTTTTGGAGTTAGGCAGGCTAGTCAGTTAATGTTACAGTGTGTAGAGGATATATATACATCCCCGGAGTTGTACATATATTTATACACTGTATAGTTTAGTTAGATTAGAGGTGCAGGGTGCTGTGTAATATAAAGGGGTCCAGTGGTGCAGGGTGCTATGTAAAGGGGTCCAGAGCTGTGGGGTGCTGTGTAATGTAAGGGGCCCAGTGGTGCAAGCTGCTGTGTAATATAAAGGGGTCCAGTGGTTCAGGGCGCTATGTAAAGGGGTCCAGAGCTGTGGGGTGCTGTGTAATGTAAGGGGCCCAGTGGTGCAAGCTGCTGTGTAATATAAAGGGGTCCAGTGGTGCAGGGTGTTATGTAAAGGTGTTCAGAGCTGTGGGGTGCTGTGTAATGTAAGGGGTCCAGGCTCACAGCGTAAACTGTGCCCACCTGTCCAGTGCCACATCTCATCTATATTGTGTTGGCACAGTTGATAAGATATAAAAACAAAATTCACTGCAATACATAATAGTAGTCATTTGTCTGCCAGGGTGTCTTTGCCTCACAGGGTAAACTGTGCCCACCTGTCCAGTGCCACATCTCATCTATATTGTGTTGGCACAGTTGATAAGATATAAAAACAAAATCCACTGCAATACATAATAGTAGTTATTTGTCTGCCAGGGTGTCTTTGCCTCACAGGGTAAACTGTGCCCACCTGTCCAGTGCCACATCTCATATCTGGTGGCACAGTAGCTTGCACGCATAGTACAACTAAACTAATCTAAAAAAAATGACAGGCAGAGGCAGGCCACCCTGCAGGGGCTGTCGTGGTCATGGTGCTGTGATTCCCTTTGGCCCTAGAATAATGCCCATTGTTCAGAGGACACGTACCCTGAACTCGAAAAGTTCTGAGGACATAGTCAGAGTTTGGTCTTTCACTGTGAACCCTAAGGCCCTGTACACACGACCGTATCTGTCCGTTGGGATTTATCCGTGGATCAGTTCCAGCAGACAAATCCAGTCGTGTGTACGGCCTAGCGGACAATTTTTGGCGGACATTTGTCCAGCCGACCGGTTTTCAAGCGGATAAAAATTTCATAGCATGCTAAGAAATCTATCCACTGGAAACCTGTCCGTCGGACTGATCCGGTCGTCTGTACAGACTCACCGGATAAGTCCAAGTGATCCCCATCCCTCGCATGCGTGAAAGTATTTACCTTCCAGGGTCGCGCACATCGCCGCGTCATCGTCGCGGCGACGGCGCGGCCACGTCACTGCGTATGTTTTCCGCTGGGATTTTGATCTGATGGTGTGTACAGCCCATCAGATCAAAATCCGGAGCAGAAATGTCCGCTGGAAACGGTCCGGCGGACCATTTTCATCGGATATCTGCTCGTGTGTACAGGGCCTAACCCTATTACAGATAGGGTTAGGGTTACAGATAGGCTTAGGGTTACAGATAGGGTTAGGGTTACAGATAGGTTTAGGGTTACAGACAGGGTTAGGGTTACAGACTGTAACCCTAACCCTATCTGTAACCCTAACCCTGTCTGTAACCCTAACCCTGTCTGTAACCCTAACCCTATCTGTAACCCTAACCCTATCTGTTACCCTAAGCCTACCCCAAATCCTGTCTGTAACCCTAACCCTATCTGTAACCCTAACCCTAACCCTTACACTACCTGATCGATACAACATCATACCTGATGTTTTAAAGCACTTTATTCCAAACAATTTATGAATGTTAGGTGATTTATGCCCCTTATGGATTAAAAACGGACTCTGCGACAACTACGTAATTTTCCATGGGAGTTTTGCCATGGATCCCCCTCCGGCATGCCACAGCCCTGGAGTTAGTCCCCTTGAAACAACTTTTACATCACTTTTGTGGCCAGAAAGAGTCCCTGTGGGTTTTAAAATTTGCCTGCCCATTAAAGTCTATGGCGGTTCGTCCGGTTCGCCCGTTCGCGAACATTTGCGGAAGTTCGCGTTCGCCGTTCGCGAACCGAAAATATTAGGTTCGCGACATCACTATTCATATGTACATTTCACACCAAACAGGGGCATGAGGCCTAAGTCCATTACTTAATTTCACAACGGCTAAACATTTCCTATTAAGGATTTTATTAATTGCAGTACAAAATATGTGATATATGTAATTGATTGCAGCCTTTGCAGGTTACAGTATGTAGGATGCACTACAAGGTCTCTGTGCACTAGGGTAAGTGAGCATTATAATGGTACTGCCTCAAGCAATATAAAAAAGATGTCTAATGTATATAAAAAAATACATGATGGCAATATGACCTAATTTTCCTTCTGTGCAGTACAAAAAATTAAACAAGCGGCACATGGGCTACATCCACCAGCATACAGATTATTTTTTCTTCTATGATTTATCATTATTGACATGTTTTTTCTTTGTGACCCATGTGTGTATAGTACTCCACGTGTATAGTACTCCACTGTGCTTTTATATCTTTTGAAATATGTCATGTGATATATCTTTTGTCTCAATCCTTTTCCTGCATTTTGGCACCTTAATATTAACCTCTTAATTGCTCAGGTAATTGCTTCAATTTACCATGCAATTTGATTTTGGTATGGAGCTTATATAGGGTTGCCACCTTTTCTTAAAGTCAAACTCAAACACTTTAGCGGCGCACAGCAATCTTTTTTTATAGTGTGAACTATACATATACTGTATTTTGCAATTAAATAACATTTATAATCAAATGAAGTTAATCACACGAGTCCCCCTTTATACCAGAGTCCACAGAGTTCTCCTTTTACTTCTGAACTCGCAGAGTTCCCTTACACTGTAAGGGGGGACTCTGCAGACTCTGATGTAAGGGAGAACTCTGGGGACTCTAACATAAGAGATTCTCTGGGAACCCTGATCCAAGGGGGAACACTGAGA
Source organism: Rana temporaria (assembly GCF_905171775.1). Taxonomy (NCBI): domain Eukaryota; kingdom Metazoa; phylum Chordata; class Amphibia; order Anura; family Ranidae; genus Rana; species Rana temporaria. The sequence goes on along the minus strand of NC_053489.1, from coordinate 567,712,855 downwards.
ACTCTGATGTACGGAGAGTACTCTGGTGTAAGGGGGTACACTGCAGCCTCTGATGTAAAGGGGAACTCTGATGTAAGGGGTGCTCTAAGAAACCTGATTTACCTTACTGTAGTTACTCAGAGACAGGGAAGGGGGGAGACTTCAGTCACAGACAGGGATGGATGGTGAGCTCACTCAACCCTTGGCAGTCAGCACCTCTTATTCAGATGTAGCTGAGGCTGCTGGAGTGTGGGCAGACACAGAGTTGTAGGGGCAGGAGGAAGAGGAGCCGATTAAGGCCTTTCTCCTTTCTCATCTGTGTGGGGGAGAAGTAATTGTTAGTGCTGACTTTGGGCAGTGTGAAAGAGAGTGTAACAGACACTCTCAGCTTAGACAACTGCAGCCAGCAACCCTACTGGGAAGCCATAGTACAGTCTGAATAATGTGTCCGGGTTTCAGGTGGTATGAAACCTGGATGCATGATTCCAAACCTGAACTGTCTGGGTGAATCCCGGACAGGTGGCAACCCTAAACTTATATGAGTATAAATGTATTGCCATTTTTATATTCAACATGCTATGACTAATGCCCTGTACACACGAGTGGAATTTTGGTCGGAAAAAAGTTCAAGCTTGGCTTGCATACACACGGTCACACCAAATTCCGATCGTCAAGAACGCAGTGACATACAACACTACGACGAGCCGAGAAAAATGTAGTTCAATGCTTCAGAGCATGCCTCAAATTGTTTCCGAGCATGTGTGTTTTTTTTTCCCGTCGGAATTCCATACAGATGAACAGATTTTCCGAGAGGAAAAAAAGTCTGAAAAATTGAATACCTGCTTTTAAACTTTTGCTGGCGTAAATTCTGATTTGATGAAGCATACACACGGTCGGAATTTCTGATGAAAAGCTCACATCAGACTTTTGCTGGTGGAAATTCTGCTCGTGTGTATGGCTGTTGTCGAAACGCATCAGTATTTTGCTAGTCAAACCATCTTTCACTGCAATTACAGCTGCAAGTCTTTTTGGGGGTGTCTCTACCAACTTTGCACATCTAGAGAGTGAAATGTTTGCCCATTCTTCTTTGCAAAATAGCTCAACCTCTGCCAGATTGGATGGAGGGCGTCCTTGAACATCAATTTTCAAGTCTAGCCACAGACTCTCAATTGTATTTAGGTCTGGACTTTGACTGCGCCATTCTAACACATGATAATGCTTTGATCTAAACCAGGGGTCTCCAAACATTTCAAGCAAAGGGCCAGTTTACTGTCCTTCAGACTTCAGGGGGGCCGGATTCCGACCAGTGGGGGTAGAAAATGCCCCGGGTCAAGCATCAGTGAGAATAAACATGGCCTCAGTGTTGGTGGTCAGTAGGAGCAGGAATAGTGCTCCATCATTGGTGTTAGTGGAAGAAATAGTGCCCCATTGTTGGTGTCATTGGGAGGAATAGTGCCTCATATACACCATCCGACTGGAGTCGGACCACTTGGCCTTCAGGAGAAAGATTAAAACCCATCTCTTCTGAGGTCAAGGGGTTCCTTACCCATGAAATGGATACAGCGCCCAGAGGCGATTCAGTTCGCATGTGTTGCGCTTTACAAGTCTCTCTCTCTCTCTCTCTCTCTCTCTCATATCATTGGGAGCAATAGTGCCCCAAGGCCTGGATGAAGGCTAGCAAAGGGCCACATTCGGCCCTCAGGCCACAGTTTGGAGACCCTTGATCTAAACCATTCCATTGTAGCTCTGGCTGTATGTTTTAGGGTCGTTGTTCTGCTGGAAGGTGAACCTCCACCCCAGTCTCAATACTTTTGCAGACATTAACATGTTTTCTTCTACGATTGCCCTGTATTTGTCTCCATCCATTTTACCATCAACTCTGACCAGTTTCCATGTCCCTGCTGAAGAAAAGCATCCCCACAACATGATGCTGCCACCAGCATGTTTTATGGTGTGTTCAGGGTGATATGCAGTGTTAGTTTTCTACCACAGATAGTGTTTTGCTTTTAAGGCAAAAGTTACATTTTGGTCTCATCTGACCAAAGCACCTTCTTCCACCTGTTTGCTGTGTCCCCCACATGGCTTCTCGCAAACTGCAAACGGGACTTTTTATGGCTTTCTTCAACAATGGCTTTCTTCTTGCCACTCTTCCATAAAGGACAGATTTGTGGAGTTCACGACTAATTGTTGTCCTGTGGACAGATTCTCCCACCTGACCTGTGGTGTTCTTCTTGCTCGGCCCCTCAGTTTAAGTGGACGGCCATGTCTTGGTAGGTCTACAGTTGTTCCATACTCTTTTCATTTTTGGATAATGGACTGAACAGTGCTCTGTGAGATGTTCAAAAATTGGGATTTTTTTTATAACTTAACTCTGCTTTAAACTTCTCCACAACTTTATCCCTGACCTGTCTGGTCTGTTCCTTGGCCTTCATGATGCTGTTTGTTCACTAAGGTTCTTCACACAACAGCTGTATTTATACTGAGATTAAATTATGCCACTTTGGGTTGGTCTATCACATAAAATCCCAATAAAATACATTTGCATTTTTGGTTGTAACCTGAAAAAGTTTGGAAAATTTTAAGGGGGTATGAATATTTTTTCAAGGTACTGTATATATGACAGTCTGAACAATTATAAGCCCCATTAGGTAAACAGAGACTTAATTTACATTACCTGAGTGAGACAAATCTTCCTTTATTTGTTGCACATATCCCTTCCCAGACACTGCACTTCACAGTGGGAAAGTAACAGCAACAGAGGGAGTGCTGCTAGTCTAGAAAGTAGTGGGCAGGACTAGGTGTGGTCAGGTGCTGACTGATAAGCTACAGGACTGTGAATGAGTAGTGACAATAGTGATAGACTTACCCCTCACAACATTTTTTATCCCACTGTTGTGCAAGCAGGCTCAACCCACATTAGTGTGACAACTCTGCTCTGAGTTCAGAAGCAGTTCAGCATTGTTTCCACCTCATCACAGGAAGCTACTTTGGGAGTGATGTCATCGTGGCTCAGAGTCCCAGAGCTGGAGTCCTCAAACCCAGAACAAGATGGCTGAAGATGGGAGCCCCGGCAGCGCTGAATTATCGGCGAGGGAGGGCTTTGTTTTAAGGCAAGTTTAACATAATGTTCTAGTATGCAATGGATACTAGCACGTGTGCATTTACTTTGCAGGTTCCCCAAAAAAATAAAGCCCAGTGGTTTAAAACCGCTTTAAGTGCTGTAGCACTGATTTGTTTTTAAATGGGAAGCCTTGAATTGAAAACTGTGCAATTTTTTATCTTATCTTTTAGACCTTGTAATTCTCCTATTATAACAGATCCTGGTCAATAATGTGTGGGCACGATGTAAATGATTCAGTTAATTACAGCACATTCTAAATCAAATAAAAATTTCCAATCCATGCAGTATATATGGATTTTTTTTTATTCGAAGTATAGAATGCTGCTTTTAAATCTTTCTATGCTAGTTAATATGTGTCATCAATATTTGTTAAATGTACTCTCTTGCTATCACCTGATCAAGGACTATTATAATTGAAAATATATAATGTGGTTTTCTGAGTGTTGAAATAATAAAATCTGGCATACAGAAAACTCAAGAGAGATCCCATATGCTATTTTAAACATAGCCAAGTCACTCAAATAAATGAGACTTTGAACACAAATTAAAGGGCATCTGTTAAGACTAAAATTACCTGTCAGTATAATGGTCATATTATGCTGTGGGGTCTAAAGGAGCTAGAATTCATCACTAAAGTACAGTGAAGTACACAATTCTCTTCTTAAAACAGAAGTGTTTTAAAATATCATTTTATTAGCTGTCCAGAAATGGACAGGGATTTAAGGACAATAATAGGACCATGCAAATCATTCCCTTATTCCTTAGGCCCTGTACACACGACCGAACATGTTTGCTGAAACTGGTCCGCGGACCAGTTTCAGCAGACATGTTCGGTCGTGTGTAGGCCCGAGCGGACAGGATTCCAGCGTACATTTGCCCGCCGGGCCTTTTTCCAGCGGGCAAATATTTCTGAACATGTTTTAAAACATGCCCGCTGGAATCCTGCCCGTCGGACAAGTTCGGTCGTCTGTACAGACCTACCGTACATGTCCGAGCGGCCGCCATCCCTCGCATGCGTCGAATGACTTTGACGCATGCGTGGAAGCATTGAACTAGCAGGGCCGCGCACGTCGCCGCGTCATCGTTGCGGCGATGGCGCGGCCTAGTCGCCACGTATCGAGTACGCGCGGATTTCTGTATGATGGTCCCCGGGCAGACATGTACGGTGAAAACGATCCGGCGGACCGGTTTCATCGTACATGTTTGCTCGTCTGTACGAGGCCTTAGTGTCCAACTGTGTACACAAGCCCACTGGTTTATAGCAAAGCAAGATGGTCAAATTAATAAAGTAGAAGTCATTTTTTTTAAATATATTTAGTTACCCCTTCTTGTAATAAAATAAAGTGTTTTTCTATGTAAAAGATTTGGAAGGGGGGGGGGGTCAAGGGTGTGGAGGGGTGTCAGGTGGTGACAAGGGGGGCCCATAGCTGGAGTTTTGCTTTAAGCCTTTTATTGCTACATACTGCAGTTTCAAGTTTACAATAAACATCAGTGCTAGAGATGGAATGAATGAATTCCATGGAGGAGAAATTAACAATGGCCGGTCAATACTGCAGGGTAACTAGTCCAGTTGAAGAAATAATTAAAATAAAATAAAATGTACACTTTTACACATTACTCAATGAAGCATTGAGCTCCAGTCAAGATACTAGCATACATCTGGTAGGATGAGTATTGAGGGTTGTAACATAAAAAAGAATGAAGGTAAAATGAATTAACAAGCAAAAGAGAACAGAGACAACATTTGTTAGTAACTAATGAGTTCAAAACTTCAGCTAAGCATCAATTGGCTACTGAGCTTAATCACTTGAAGCCCGGCATGTTAAACACCCTTCCTGCCCAGATAATTTTTAATTTTTTTAGTTCTGTTAAGGGCACTGACAGGCGTTACTGATGGGCTCTGACTGGCACTTTGGTGGGCACTGACTGGCAGATCATGGGCAGTGATTGGCAGATGTGGTGGGCACCTCTGATGGGGGCTGAGCTGATAATCAATGTGCAGACCCCCTTCTGACAGGATCGGCTCTCCCTGTCAGCGTGAACCAAGGAAAGCTGTTTAACCACTAGCTGACCGCCGTACAACTTTGTACAGCCGCAGCGCGGCTCTAGATCTCTAACAGGCCGTGTTTTTACGGCCGCCCCTTTCCGCGTTCCCCACGCGTGCTCCCGAGCACGCAGCGGGGAACTCCTGTGCTGGCCGTGTCCCTTGGACACAGCCAAACACATATCGCGGTAAATAGCCAATCACAGCGGCTATTTACAGCGCGATCTGTGCGGCCAATGAGAGATGATCTCATATGTAAACATATGAGATCATCTCTCATTGCCGACTCTCCCCTCCTCACACAGACAGCGCGTGTGAGGAGGGGAGAGCAAACGGAGCAAAGAGCGATTTGAAAAAAAAAAGTGACAAATCAGTGCCCCAGTACCACAGTGTCCCCCAGGACCACCTGTGCCCCCCAGTACCACAGTGCCCCCCAGTACCAAAGTGCCCCCCAGTACCACAGTGCCCCCCAGTACCAAAGTGCCCACCAGTACCACAGTGTGCCCACCAGTACCACCGTGGGCCCACCAGTACCACCGTGGGCCCACCAGTACCACCGTGCCCACCAGTACCACCATGCCCATCAGTACCACCGTGCCCACCTGTGCCACCAGTACCACCTGTGCCCAGTGCCCATCTGCCACCTCAGTGCACATCTGCAATCAGTGCCCACCTGTGCCACCTCATCAGTGTCCACCTGTGCCACCTCATCAGTGCCCACCTGTGCCACCTCATCAGTGACCACCTGTGCCACAGTCAATCAGTGCACATCAGTACCCATCTCATTAGTACATGCAATAACACTGTGATTTAGATCATCCAAGAACACAGTTAGGCCGCGTACACACGACTGGTTCAAACCAATGAAAACGGACTGAAGTTCAGTTTCATTGGTCCAAACCGACCGTGTGTACGGCCCATCGGTCTGTTGTCCTTCGGACAAAAATTAGAGAACTTGCTTTAAAATCGAACCGATGGATGACTGACCGATAGGTCAAAACCGATGGTTAGTACACAAAATCATCGGTTCAAAACCCGCACATGCTCAGAATCAAGTCGACGCATGCATTGAAGCATTGGACTTTTTCAGCACGTCGTGTGTTTTACATCACCGCGTTCTGACCCGATCGGTTTTTGAACTGATGGTGTGTACGCACATCAGACCATCGGTCTGCTTCAGCGGTGAACCGATGAAAACGGTCCGTCAGAACATTCTCATCGGATGGACCGGTTGTGTGTACGCGGCCTAACATTATACAAGAGCACAAGCAAATTAAATGATCTTTTTTTAGGCTTAACTCACTAAGCTAAAGCATGTGGAAACAGAGGCCTTTTGGTGGTTGGTGGTCAACTATCTATACAGGGAGCCCCCTGTGCCACCCCCATCATTACAAAAGGACTACACATAATACTTACTGATTTTAATTCTAAAAAAATTGAAAACTAAAGAAAACTAGTGCCAATATTAAAAGAAGTAATATTAAAAATAGGAGACGTGATGGACAACAGAAAAAAATTAGATAGCCTGAAAGAAAAACAAAAAAAATAATTTTCCCATTTAAAAGACAGTCTAAGGATTTTTTTTTTCTTTTACTGGCCTAATTAAGCGCATAGGTAAAGAAAACACAGACTGCAGGGACCCTATTGCCATGTCAATAAGTGTGAAAGGGATGCAGTTTTAGGACCATTGGCTTACATCCTTCATTTTCATCTGTTGTTTTTATACTTTGGGCCAGATTCACAAAGGAGATACGACGGAGTATCTCAGATACTCCGTCGTATCTCTCAGATTATCTATGCGACTGATTCATAGAATCAGTTACGCATAGATATCCCTAAGATCCGACAGGTGTAATTGTTTTACACTGTCGGATCTTAGGATGCAGTACCGCGGCCGCCGCTGGGGGGAGTTTGCGTCGTAAACCAGCGTCGGGTATGCAAATTAGGAGTTACGGCGATCCACAACGGATTTTCGCGTTCGCTATGTCGCCGCTAGTCTAGTTTCCCGTCGCAAAGTTAGTCGTCGTTTTTGGTGCCTTAACTTTACACAGCAATCGTATTGCTGTATAAAGTATGGCCGTCGTTCCCGCGTCGAAATTTAAAAATTCACGTCATTTGCGTAAGCCGTCCGGGAATACGGAATTACGCTATGTGCGTCGCCGTTCTAAAAAATGACATCACCTCGCGCAAAGCACGGCAGGAGTGACGAAACGGAGCATGCGCAGTAGGTCCGGCGCGGGAGCGCGCCTAATTTAAATGGCACACGCCCATTTAAATTACGCAGGCTTACTGTACGCCGGAGGTCGCCGGCGTAGTTTTCATCGCAAGTGCTTTGTGAATCAGGCACTTGCGATGAAAACTTGCGGCGGTGTAATGTATCTACGATACGTTATGCCGCCTCACTTCTACCTGAATTTGGCCCTTTGTTCTGACTCATTACTTGTTTTTGGGACGAGATATTAATTCTATTCAATTTCACTGCAGTGGTATGGCTGCCATGAAGCTGGTTGGTCTTGAAGTTGAGTGTAGGTATCAATTTGCCAACATAATTAAATTAAACATGTTAAATTACATTTCTTTTTAAAGCTATGGGGGGGGGGGGGGGGGTTTGAGTATGCTTACAAAGCCAATAATCTTGATTCCATCTTTTGCATGTATTCTGATCATTTTATTTCCAAAAGAAAAGCATAAACACAAGTTAACGTTAACAAACAAACACACACACACACACACACTCATGTAAAATGCAATGTCACAGTATGTTTTTTCCCAGTTAGTCACTGAAGATATACCCATAGGTGATAAGTAATAGAAATGATTTGTCTCAGTCTATTGTGAAGTGTTAAATTGTGATTTATTCTCTGTTATGCTGTCCTGTGACATTTCATTTCTCTCTCTAGCATGATATATGATCAACAATTTTAATGTAATGCAGTCAGATTTTTCACATATTACACAAGAAAAATCTGGTTTGGGTGAAAAATATAATATTTGGGATATGTACATTATTATCAGGATTAAAACCTCAATGGTTAAAAATGTATAGATTTATGAGATCAATAGGGTTTATATGAATATATGTGACAGCCACAAAGCTACAAAACTTCAGTCCTTTTAATTAATTTATTTGTTTAGGGAAAGCTGTATTTCAGTAGTATGGAGGCTGTCATTGCATTGTTTTCTTTGTAAAATTGCTAGTTGACCGGCAGTCATGCTGAAAAAATTGTTTCAGTACATTGAATCACTGATCTGGAACAAGTATTTTATACTTATCGGGAGCTCTGACCTTCCTAATCTGCATGCTTATTGCATGACAGTGACAGTGCATTTTCTCCCAGCACAGGTTCCCTTTATTCATATTTTGTGGCCAAGAAAGCAGACTACTCTAATGTTCTGACATTCCTTGATTGTGGTCTTTGTCTCTGGGTGAATAAATTGATATAAATCACGCTACGATGGGCGAGCCATCGTAGCTGTAGGTTGGCCCTTTAAGATGCACGCGAGTGTTCGGTGGGAGCAATGACTGCCGGGCCCCCTGCAATCGCTTGTGACAGAACGAGAACCGGGATCTGTGTGTGTAAACACACAAATATCGGTTCTCTCAGGGGAGAGGAGACAGATTGTGTGTTCATACTAAGTATGAACACGGATTGGTGTCCTCCCCTAGTCAGTCCCAATCCCCCCCCCCACAGTTAAAACACACCTAAGGAACACAGTTAACCCCTTGATCGCCCCCTAGTGTTAACCCCTTCCATGCCAGTAACATTTATACAGTAATCAGTGCATTTTTATAGCACTGTATAAATGTCAATGGTCCCAAAAATGAGTCAAAAGTGTCTGATTCGTCCGTCGCAATATCGCAGTCCTGATAAAAAATGCTGATCACTGTCATTACTAGTAAAAAAAAATAATAATAATAATAAAAATGCCATAAATCTATCCCCTGTTTTGTAGACGCTATAACTTTTGCGTAAACCAATTAATATACACTTGGTTTTTTTTACCAAAAATATCTAGAAGAATACATATTGGCTTAAACTGAGGAAAAAAATAAGATATTTATTATAGCAAACAGTTTTTTTGTTCAAAAGTGCTCTTCTTTTGTTTATAGCGCAAAAAATAAAAACCATAGAGGTGATAAAATACCACCAAAAGAAAGCTCTATTTGTGGGAAACAAAGGAAGTAAATTTTATTTGGGTGCAGCGTCACACAACCGCGCAATTGTCAGTTAAAGCGGCGCAGTGCCATATTGCAAAAAAAAGGCCTGGTCAGGAAGGGGGTAAATTCTTCAGGGGCTGAAGTTGTTAAAAATAACGTGGTAAGAGAGCAGCAACCATATGTTTATCAGCCATAATTCCTACTTGTTCGGCAGTGTTACTGTCTGTAACATTAAAATACGTATCTTTTTCTTTTGTCTGTGTATGAAAATTTTACAACTGTCTTACATTTTTGGGAAGAGGGTAGTTGGTAGTGACTTATGGAGCTGGGCAGTGGTTCTGAACTCGAGCCTTGTACCAAAATACTAAAGGCAATAAAACCATAACAATCTTGGTGTCTTATATTATATCCAGGGCTTTTTTTCAGGGGGAACTCAGTTCCACCACCTCTGGCGCAGACCCTTTGGTGCCTGCCTACCACAATCACTTGTAAACACAGAAGTCTGGTTTCTGTGTTTACAAGAGACAGCTCTGCACTCTGTGTGTAACCCCCTGAACTCTACACTATGTATGTAATGCAATCCTGGTATTTAATGCCCCTTTAAAACCCTTATACTGTTTTTGAAATCTGAACGGGGTCGTGGTTGAGTTCCTGCACCTATTTTCGGAGAAAAAAAGATCTGATTATACCATACTGTATCTGAAAAAACAGATAGTAGTTTGGTGTACAAATATTGTATAAGGCAGTTTTTACATGCAATAACACTGTGATTTAGATCATCCAAGAACACTGTAACATTATACAAGAGCACAAGCAAATTAAAACATATAACACATGTACACATTTTTAGGCTTAACTCACTAAGCTATACAGTAGCAATTGTTGTTTTCTATACCAGTCAATAATTATTTATTGTATATATTGTATATTGTATGTATATAATAATTTAAACTACATGTCTGTAACTAAACATACTAAACAGGCTTTAGCTCTGCAATATAGACACCAGAAGAGGAGATTGAATATGCTTACCATAAGGCAGCTTTAACCAAGCATGTCATAATGATGGTCGGGATGGTAGTCACAGGAATGATGTTCAAGAGTAGACTGTAAGATTCTCCACACCAGTCGGGCCACTTGTCAAATTATAAACTCTGAGGCCTCGTACACATGACAGAGTTTCTCGGCAGAATTCACCGAGAAACTCGGTCAAAACCCGGATTCTGCCGAGAAACTCTGTCGTCTGTACAGTTTTGGCTCGATGGAGCCGCCGAGGAACTCGACGAGAAAATAGAGAACATGTTCTCTATTTTCTCGTTGTCCTCGTTGTTCTATGGGAGAAGGCGGCCCGCCGAGCTCCTCGGCGGCTTCATCCCAAAACTCGACGAGTAACTCGACGTGCCAAGCACGTCGAGTTCCTCTGTCGTGTGTACGAGGCCTGACATCTGTGCTTGTGTCTGCCTCTCTGCCTCTCCTGTGAGCTGATGAATGGTAAGCATATTCAATCTCCACTTCTGGGTAGTGGATGCACTCGTCGTGGTGACTCCTTAAGTCAACTTTTGGATTTCTATTTTCATAATTACCATTAAATGTGAACTTTTGGCTTTTTTCACAATTTTGGACTATTTAAATAGATGATGTTATGTCACTTATATTGTTTTATTTTGCACTGCACACTTTGTTATGCTGATATGTGACTATTACTGACTGTTTAGATATATTTAGCGCTGCATTTTTTGTACCTCATATATTTACATAATTTCTGTTGGATTGTATTGTAGTTCTGGCTGCTACTGGTTTTTAGTATAGCGGAGTAATTATTTACAACCATTTCACAATATAGACACCAAGCAGTGACTGTTCATGATGCTAATTTATCTCTTCTAAAGCCAGGAGATACAAATCTTGCTGTAACAAAATGGAAAATGAAGTGGCACACCATTGCTAAGAAGTCCAGATACAACTTTGTTCCATTAAGAGTCAAGGGAACAATCCAAAAAGTATCCAAAGCATTTCAGGGGTCCAAGAGGGCCCTCTTCATCAGGGTTTTTCTAGTGAGAATCTTGCTTTAACCTGCATGCTTACCTTGCCTTCCTACCACAAGTTCCTTTTGGATCATCATTATGACATGCAGGAACCTGTTGATAAAAATGGTGAGACCAACAATCAACACTATCAAGAAATACTGAGCCTTTTGAGGTGATTGGGCCAGTTTAATACCATTCAAGATACTGACAGATACACTCTTTTTGGAGGTTCACCCAAAAAAATAATTTTTAACATTAGATTGAGGCTATTTAAAGGGAGCAGAAACGGGTATTTTTTTTAAAATCAATGCCGTACTTACCGTTTTCGAGATAGATGTTCTCCCGCCGCTTCCGGGTATGGGCTGCGGGACTGGGCGTTCCTATTTGATTGACAGCCTTCCGACCGTCGCATACAGCGCGTCACGAGTTTCCGAAAGTAGCCGAACGTCGGTGCGCAGGCGCCGTATAGAGCCGCACAGACGTTCGGCTTCTTTCGGCAACTGGTGACGCGCTGTATGCGACCGTCGGAAGGCTGTCAATCAAATAGGAACGCCCAGTCTCGAAGATCATACCCGGAAGCAGCGGGAGAACATCTATCTCGAAAACGGTAAGTACGGCATTGATTTTAAAAAACATACCCGTTTCTGCTCCCCTTAATTAGCCTCAAACTAATGTTAAAAGCATTTTTTCGGGTGAACTCCTGCTTTAACCTGCCTGGCGGTCTTCCCGAGTCTGACTCGGGGTTAGATTTTCCTGCTGCGAGCGAAAACCCCGAGTCAGACTCGGGCTTGCCTCGCTAGATCCACAGGCACAAGTTACTTACCTTGTCCCTGGATCCAGCGATGCCACCGCGCTGTGTGAGCGAGTGGGACCTCGCTCGATTCACACAGTGCCTCCGTGTGACGCCGATCTCCGTTCCCTGCGACGTTACGACGCACGGGGACGGAGAACGGCGCCAAATTCAAAAAAGTAAACAAACACCTTACATACAGTATACTGTAATCTTATAGATTACAGTACTGTATGTAAAAAAAACACACCCCCCCTGTCCCTAGTGGTCTGTCCTGTGTCATGCATGTCATTTTATATAATAAAAACGTTTCTTTCTGCCTGCAAACTGTAGATTGTCCATAGCAACCAAAAGTGTCCCTTTATGTCAAAAATAGTTTTAGATCAGCTAGAAAACAGCGATAATAAATTATAATCACTTGCAGAATTGTGCGATAGCGATTTGTGGGGAAATTCGTCATAAAAAAAAAAAAATAATGACAGCAACAATTCTGCAACTGAGCAAATTTCAGTGATTTTGATTTGATTACATTATTGAATAATTTTTATTATAATTATATTATTATTTGTTATAATTATTTATAATTATTTATTATATTATAATTTATAATTTTGTTTTTAAAAAAATGTCATACCTGGGATGCCTATTAGAATCTTGTTTGGTCAGATTTAAGTGAGTTATTTCTAAAAATTGCAGACCTACAATATAAAACGCCAAATTTCCTTGCAAATAATGGTACCGCTTTTAGCATGTTTTTTCTGACAGAATCATACCGCCAGGGAGGTTAATATGCTCACATTAGAAACATACAGTAATAAACTAACAATTACAGACAGAACTTTTATTTTTTTTGCAATTTAGTTTGATATAATATTAATGGTACTGTATAATATTATACATTCGTATAATTATAGTACTATAGTATATAGCACTGTAATTTCTGTATTAAATCACAATATAGTGATGGGACCAAGGGCAGTTGACAATCACATAAATTAAATATAAATATTTAATTTAAAACTTCTCAGATGTTTACCCTTAAAAAAGAAGGCATCAGAATCTTGATAAGATTTGTTGTACTTGAAATCATCTGCACAACTACACATCTTTGTAGGAACATATAGCCACTTTGAGAACAGGTATTGTTGAATTTCTGACCGATTTTCAGCTATATTCCAGGATATGCTTTTTATGTTTGCAAAAATAGTTTTTGAGAGAGAGATGGTTTCTGAAAATAGGAGAAAGCATAACAGAATAGCATATGACAGTAAAGATATTTCTAAACTCTTTGCACAGATCCCAGCTCCTCTCCAAAATCATTCACACAATATAGAATATTAAGGAGCCATGTTTTGGATATCTGAAAACTGACAAAATTTGAATTGTATAAAACCAGATCTTATAAAAAAAATCCCTATAATAATTGAATCTCCTTCATTGATTTTATATTGATTTAGAAATCAACAGTTCAATACAAAGCAGCACACTCTTACATGGAGAAAACCAATGTTGAGTTAGACGGATTAGCAGAAGAATCCTATTAAAAATCAATTTTTTACTGACATGTAATTTGGCTTCTCAAATGACTGTGACAGAGCTCTTCAATATATTGGTCAATCCTGTTAAGTAGACAGATGTATTTTTCAGGAAAAAAGCTCCCTTACCAATATAATGAAAAATGTTAAGTGTGCATTTGCAACGCTTTTCTTAACCACTTCAGCCCCGGACCATATTGCTGGTCAATGACCGGGCCACTTTTTGCGATTCGGCACTGCGTCGCTTTAACTGACAATTGCGCGGTCATGCAACATGGCTCCCAAACAAAATTGGTGTAATTTTTTTCCCACAAATAGAGATTTCTTTTGGTGGTATTTGATCACCTCTGCGGTTTTTATTTTTTGCGCTATAAACAAAAATAGAGTGACAATTTTGGAAAAAATATCCCCCAAAAATATATAAAAAAAAAAACAAATGTCCTCAGTTTAGGCCAATACGTATTCTTCTACATATTTTTCATAAAAAAAATTGCAATAAGCTTTTATTGATTGGTTTGTGCAAAAGTTATAGCGTCTACAAAATAGGGCATAGTTTTATGGCATTTTTATTAATATTTTTTTTACTAGTAATGGCAGAGATCAGCGATTTTTATCGGTACTGCGACCTTATGGCGGATACTTCGGACACTTTTAAAACATTTTTGGGACCATTGTCATTTTTATAGCGATCAGTTGCTATAACAATGCATTGATTACTATAAAAATGCCACTGGCAGGGTAGGGGTTAACACTAGGGGGCAAGGAAGGGGTTAATTATGTTCCCTGTGTGTGTTCTAACTGAAGGGGGGGTGGGACTGACTAGGGGAAATGACAGATCGCTGTTCATACATTGTATGAACAGACAATCAGGCATTTCTCCCCCTGACAGGACCGGGAGCTGTGTGTTTACACACACAGTTTCCGGTTCTCACTCTGTAACGAGCGATCGCAGGTGCCCGGAGGTTGCTATGTACTAATGAGTCAAAATTTGAAATATGTGGCTGTAGCAGGGTTCAGTTTGTTTGCCAAATAGCTGGAGAGTGATACAATAATGAGTGTTTACAGGCAACAATGAAGCATGATGGAGGTTTCCTGCAAGTTAAGAACTTCATTTCTTCAAATGGAGTTAGAGTCAGGATCAATGGTGTCCTTAATGCTGAGAAATCCTGGCAGATACTTATTTAGCATGTCATACCCTCAGGGAGGCATGTAATTTTCCCCAAAATGATTCTGCAGCAGTACAACAACCCCAAACATATAGCCAATGTCATCAAAGGAGAAGTATGGCAAAGCACTTTTGGCTATACTCCTCCTATGGGTCACAGGAGTGCACTTAGTTCTGCACTCCTATGACCTGTTTTCAGCTGACAGCAGGCTAAAGCCAGTCCAGGCTCTGGATCTATCCCAAATTTAATGTTGGCATCCATCCAGAAGCCAGATCTGCAATCATCCATCACTGGGAGACTCAGCCAGCCATTCCAGCCTCCTGGACAGCCCAGTAAGCACAGTAGGGGCACAGCAGAGACCTCTTGAGCAACAACCACTGGCTCTCTGCGAAATGAATACAGAGAACTGAGTGATAAGTGGACTTTGATCCCTCATTTCAGCCAGTGGGGTACATCTTCAGCTGGGATCAGTGCTGCAGCCACCTAGGCGAATATCACTGTTTGTTTTGTTTCAATTCCCAAACTTCTCTTTTGAGAACTTTCCTCAGTGTAAAGAAGAACAAGGAGTCCTGGAAGTGATGGTTTATCCCGCTCAGAGCCCTGATCTCAACATCATCAAATCTGTATGGGATTACATGAAGAGACAGAAGTATTTGAAGCAGCCTATATCCACAGAATATTTGTGGTTAGTTCTCAAAGCTGTTTGGAACAACCTACCTGCCAAGTTCCTTCAAAAACTGTGTGCAATTGTACCTAGAAGAGTTGAAGAATTGACACTGTCTAGAAGACAAATGGTGGTCACACCAGATATTAATTTGTTTTGGAAAATTCTTCTATTCATTTACTTTCCATTTTATTAATTGATAAAAAAAAAAATATTACATTTCTATTTCTGAAAGCTTTCCTAATTGAAAGCATTTTTACACCTGCCTAAAACTTTTGAACTGCACACTAATTGGTTGGTGAAAATTAGCAGAGCTTCGCGTTATTCATTAAGCTAAGGGAAAATTACCTTACAAAGTGAAAATTCCTTTGCAAATGGAATAGCCTATTTTCCTTTATATTCCAAAACATTTTTTTTAATGCTTCAGACAAACAACAGTACAAAATGTTATACATACATGGGTCACAACATGGGTTGAGTCATTGTGAACAACAAGAAATAAGATGTACTTTATATCATCTACAATAAAATTGACTCACATTAATCAAGTTTTTCAATATATACAGTATACCAGGCATGTCCAAAGTCTGGCCCGCGGGCCACCTGCGGCCCGCTTTCCGGTTTAATGCAGCCCCCTGGTAATTTGGATATATATCTTTTGTGGCCCCCAGGGAGGCCACAATCTGCTGTCTCTGTAATCTGTTGCCGCTCATCCTGCCCCCTCCAAGGCTGCAGATTGCCATCGATTAGGCTGCACTGATGGCAATGGTGAGGCTGCATTAATGGTGAGGCTGCATTCATGGCAATGGTGAGGCTGCATTCATGGCAATGGTAAGGCTGCATTAATGGCAATGGAGAGGCTGCATTCATGGCAATGGAGAGACTGCTTTCATGGCAATGGTGAGGCTGCAATTATGGCAATAGTGAGGCTGCAGATGGGCACTGATTAGGTTGCACTGATGGGCATTGACCCTTATTTTGCTTCACAGTTCTTCATTTAAAATTTTATTTTTTTCCTGAAAATTCCCTCTTCAAGTGAAGGTGCGTGTTATACGCCGATAAGTACAGTACAGTTGCAAGAAAAAGTATGTGAACCCTTTTGGAATGATATCGATCTCTGCACAAATTGGTCATAAAATGTGATCTGATCTT
This sequence comes from Rana temporaria, assembly GCF_905171775.1. Classification (NCBI taxonomy): domain Eukaryota; kingdom Metazoa; phylum Chordata; class Amphibia; order Anura; family Ranidae; genus Rana; species Rana temporaria. The sequence continues at coordinate 567,696,218 of NC_053489.1, read as the reverse complement.
CATCTAAGTCACAACAATAGACAATCACAGTCTGCTTAAACTAATAACACACAAAGAATTAAATGCTACTATAATTTTATTGAACACACCATCTCCATCTCCATGTTTTTATTGGCAGGGGATTCTATGCCAGTGTAAGTGTCTACATTTTTTAAATATATATTTCAGTTTTTTTTTCAGCATTGTGGATATTTTCAGTGTTCACAAACCACAAATACAGCCATGTACTAATTTGATTTTCTTCAATTCACCCACAACTACAGCAATGTTTATTTGCTTTGGCATCATTTATTTTGTTACTTTGGTGTAAGAAATATAATTTGCAGAACATTCCTGCTTAAACTGCAACTTTGGTGCTTGATTCAATAAGCCATCACTTTGTGAAAATAAAGGTCATCAGGATTAACCTTTTATGTATTGGCAATTGTATTTGGGGCTATTGACTTGATTTGAATGCAGATCCTCCTGTGCAAAGTGCACCTAATGCAACAATTACAATCTCTAAACTTGCATAGTAATCAAAGTTTTTGCTAACTACATTGCTTTGACTGTAAATTAGGGAAGATCGAATGATGGTAGTAAAAGTAAATAGTGTGCACTTAATGTAATCAGGCAGTCTTTTAATTTGTTTAATATCTAATGCACATAAAGCAGTGTGTCTATAGTGTGAAGCTTTTGTATATGGTTCATAATACTGTCATCCAAGCAAGAACATTCCTTTTTATAGATCCCCTAAATTAAACTACCCCACCTTATACACATCTGGCTATGCTGTATGTTACAGATCTTAGGAAAATGGTGGTAAACTAAAAGGTGTTATCCCACTGCAAATGACAATTGCCCTTTACATTTCACAAGTAAAGAAAAAGGACACTGGTTTAGGAGGTAGGACAACTGTCTTAAGTATTTGGGGTAATTTCTTAGAATTCCTGGGCCAGATTCACAGAAGAGATACAACAGCGTTTCTCTGAAACGCCGTCGTATCTCTCAGAGTATCTATGCGACTGATTCATAGAATCAGTTTAGCATAGATAGCCCTTAGATCCGACAGGTGTAATTGACTTACACCGTCGGAAAATTGCGAACGGAGCATGCGCAGTACGTCCGGCGCGGGAGCGCGCCTAATTTAAATGGTACCCGCCCCATTTGAATTGGGCGGGCTTGCGCCGGACGTGTTTACGATACACCGCCGCAAGTTTACAGGTAAGTGCTTTGTGGATCGGGCACTAACACTGTAAACTTGCGGCGGTGTAACGTAAACAGGTTACGTTACACGCCCGCAATTGTATGTGAATCTGGCCCCCTGTTCTTACTTTTAAAGCTCTTTCCTGACCAGGGAAAAAGTGGTAAATGTTCACTATTTCTAATAGGGATGACATTTGAGTTTGTGGCCAACTGGCCATGAAGAGTTTTAGCTGAATTTCACATATTTGCAGTTAGCGGAAGGGTAAACTGAATGTCAGTTTGCTCACCTGCTGAGCCTCAGGCTGCTGCACCACCACTACCCCTGATAAATGAATGATTTCCTGTTCCCTGGTTGTTAGGACACTAGTGGCTTACTATGCCCTAGCAACCTTCTGTGCAGTCCAGCTATGTGTATCCTAGCAAATAATGATGTAATTGGTTGATAGGATGCTGGTGGCCACACAAGCATTTGTTGTTATGGTGCACCATAGGCAGTGCAAAAAATAAAAAATAAATAATGACTTGGAGTCCCCCCCCCCAAATTCCATACCAGACCTACTTATCCTACATAGTCTGGAATGGATTTTAAGGGGGTACCCTATGAAAAAAAAAGCTTGAATTCCCCCCAAAATAAATACCAGGTAACATGTCCTCAAAATGGGGAGGGTAAGTTTCCATACAGCCTCTTCCAAGTATCCTTGGTTCACTGGATGTGGGGGCCTGTGGGGAAGATCAGAATCCGAAAGCCCTCTTTACAGTAAAGGGTTCTCAAGGTTTTTATCTCCCCCACATGACATGACACCTGATTTCTCATTTATGAAAAGATACAAAATAAAAAAAACACATGACAAAATGATCGCAACTCACTTTTTTTCGTTATGCCCATGAGGAGGGATAGGCCCAGGAAGGTCTTAAATTCGGAAACCGTAACGGCCTGAAGTCCAGTTTCACCGGTCCAAACCGACCGTGTGTACGGCCCATCAGTCTGTTGTCCTTCGGACAAAAATTAGAGAACTTGCTTTAAAATCGAACCGATGGACGGCTGACCATCGGTCCAAACCGATGGTTAGTACACAAAAGCATCGGTTCAAAATCTGCGCATGCTCAGAATCAAGTCGACGCATGCTTGGAAGCATTGAACTTTGTTTTTTTTCAGCACGTCGTGTGTTTTACCCAATCGGTTTTTGAACTGATGGTGTGTACGCACATCAGACCATTGGTCTGCTTCAGCGGTGAACCAATGAAAACGGTCCGTCGGACCATTCTCATCGGATGGACCGGTCGTGTGTACGCGGCCTAATAGGTTTCCAATCTCAGGCAAGGGTCAACTGAGGATTAGCGGCGATGAATTGACCATCATACAAATTGCTTTGATCCACAATAGCTTTTCAGTGAAAAATAGCTTGTAAAAATCAAGTGACGTAAGCTAGTGCATTGTTGGTTCACTTACCCTTTCCTTCGATTTCCCTTCTAAATGTTTTTTTTCTTTGTCTGAATTTCTGACTTCCTGTTCCTCCTCAGCAAGCTTGCCCCTATCATCCGAGCCGTTCTGGCTGGAGGTTAGTCAGCGTGCTCGCCTCCTCCCTTTGGAACTACATCCCTGCAGGGAGACGCTGTGAACACGAACGAAAAACAAACCTTTACAACACCTTTAAGCCATTTATTATCAATCAGCTGTGTTTACTTTTTTTACCATGCATCCCCCCTTTAACATCAATGACAGCTTGGAGTCTTTTGTGGTATTTGTGGATGTGGCTCTTTATCTTCTCAGACAGTAAAGCTGCCCATTTCTCTTGGCAAAAAGCCTCCAGTTCCTGTCCAAGTACATACCGTATTTATCGGGGTATTGCGTGCTCCAGCGTATAGCACGCACCCCTAAAGTGGACCCGACATTCCTGTAAAAAAACATTTTAGTACTTACAGTTTTGGTGTCTTGCGCGGCGTCCATCAGCGGCCTCGTCGGGTGCGGCGTCCGTCTGCGGCTTCGGGTGTCCTCTTCGTCGGGTCCGGCGTCCTTCTGCGGCGTCCTCCCCGCTCGATCCCCACTTTCCCCGCCAAGTTTAAATACTGCGCCGGCATATACCAAGCGCAGTACACTCGTGTATAGTCGGGCAGGCTCGGCTACTCTCGCGCTCACGTCCTGTACGTCCAGGACGTGAGCGTGAGAGGAGCCGAGCCTGCCCGACTATACACGAGTGTACTGCGCTCGGTTTATGCCGGCGCAGTGTGCAAAATCGGCGCGGGGAAAGCGGGTATCGGCGTATATCGCGCACCCACGATTTTACCCTGAAAATTTTCAGGGCAAAAAAGTGCGCGGTATATGCCGATAAATACGGTATATATATTTATATATACTGTGTGTGTGTGTGTATATATATATATATATATATATATATATATATATATATATATATATATATATACTGTAGATATATATCTATTTATAATTTTCAATATTTTTTATTTACAAATTTGCATAAAGCACTTTGATATCACATCAGTAACTTTTCCCTGTGTGCCCATTTTTCTCTAATGGTGGCCATACATGGTTCGAAAATCGTTCGAAAAAGTGTTCGATGCAATCAATTGTTCGACTTTTGAAATGTTAGTGGGCTCATTTCGATTCTTGAAATGCAGTTTTATGGCAAAAAAATAGTTTTTTGCACAAATGATCGTTTTTCTAAGGCCTAGTACACACGAGAGGATTTATCCGCGGATACGGTCCACCGGACCGTTTCCGCGGATAAATCCTCTCGAGGATTTCCGCGGATTTGGATCCGATGAAGTGTACTCACCATCGGATCGAAATCCGCGCCGAAATCCCATCGCGATGACGTGTCGCGCCGTCGCCGCGATGATGACGTGGCGGCGTGCGCAAGGCTGTCATATAAGGAATTCCACGCATGCGTCGAATAATTACGACGCATGCGGGGGATCCATTCGGACGGATTGATCCGGTGAGTCTGTACAGACCAGCGGATCAATCCGTTGGGATGGATTCAAGTGGATAGATTTTAAAGCATGTCTTCAAATTTTTATCCGATTGAAATCCATCCCAGGGGATAAAAATCCGCGGAAACAGATCCGCTGGATTGTACACACCAGGGGATCTATCCGCTGGAGCCAGTCCGCGGATCAATTCCAGCGGATGGATCCTCTCGTGTGTACGGGGCCTAAGCGTTGCATTGGAATTAATGGGAAACAGTTTGTAAAAACCTACAGCGCATGCGAATATTAAAACCTAACCCATTAAGTACAAGTGATAAAAATAAATATCTTCCTTTTAAATTCAATTGCAGAGTGGAAGGGTTCACAAAGGTCCAACAATCTTTACATCGTTTCCGTTGATCAATTAAATATTTACCACTTATGTTGACATCGATCGATAATATTTTGGGGGAAATATTTTGATACAATGATGGCATTATCACATGCACGTTCGACAGATCTTTATCAAATACAACTAGAGATGTAACTATGATTTTTTTAATGATTTTCTAACCATGTATGGCCAGCTTAACTGAACTTTTCACAGAGCTGAAAAGTGTGCCCAAGGCATCCTTGGATGATAAATTAATGATGCTCAGGGGCGGACTGACTATTAGGGCAGTCGGGCACCGACCAAGGGCCCGTGGCCAGTAGGGGGCCCGTGAGCAGGGACAGTCACACTCTGAGAAGGTGTTCCGTTAGAGCTCAATCCCAGGGTTTGTCAGTAGCAGTATCACTTCTTCCAAATACATACACTGCCTGGCAGTTTATGCATTTAGAAGTTCTGAGTCTTCCTTCTGTCTCACCCCTCAGTGTTCTCCTGCACACTCGCTCCGTGTTCCCCTCAGTCATATCCCCCCTTCAGTGCCGTGCGATGGGAGAACCCGGAGGAGGGGCATAGCTACTGCCGAGTCCCGACTACTGCACACTGTATGCAGAGAGGGAGCTGAGTGAGTGAGTGAGGGAAGTTTTGTGCAGGTAAGCTGCTGCAATGCACACAATATAAGGTTTCATGTCAGGACTCGGAGGAAATGTTTGTGGCAACATGTGAAGGGTTAAGTGACAAGGAGGGTTGAAATAGCAGGCAAGTGTGTGTAGGAGCTGGCAGAGTTTGCAGCACCCCTCCCCCTAGCTGACAGACATTGGGACAAATATCTCCTAAGCAGGCACAGTACACTAATCACTATTTATTTACATAAACATCCCCCATCACTCTGTGTGTGTCCCACTCAATGAGAAGTTCATTTATGACCTTTCTATTTAACCCTGCGTTATTCACACCCTGTACAATGACGTGTACACTAGCCACATAAACTCTACACACTATACAGAAAACAACATTCCTCAAAAAACATATCAGAGCAGTGGCGGCTGGTGCTCAAAATTTTTTGGGGGGGCGCAAATGGAAAAAAAAACAAAAAAACAATTGCAGCCTCACTGTGCCTATCAAACGCAGCTACTGTGCCATCAGTTGTCACCACTGTGCCATGCCATCAAACGCAGCCACTGTGCCATCAATTATCACCACTGTGCCATCAATTGTCACCACTGTGCCATGCCATCAGTTGTCACCACTGTGCCATGCCATCAGTTGTCACCACTGTGCCATGCCATCAAACGCAGCCACTGTGCCATCAATTATCACCACTGTGCCATTAATTGTCGCCACTGTGCCCATAATTGTTGCCACCGTGCCCACAGTAAAATGCCTCCCCCTGGCACTTACCTTTCTGGCTTCTACGTCCCTTGTCCCGCCCTCGATGACGCTTCAGCCAATCAGGTTACTGATTACCAGAATCAGATTACCTGATTGGCTGAGACGCCTGTCAGTCTTATCCAAGGAACGCAGTGAGCGCCGGTCAGCTGAATAACGGCAGCTGGTTAGCTGTGTGGAAGTGCTTATCAGAGCCAGCGGCTTTCCAAGTACAGCCCTGAGGCTGTAGGCGGCTTCCTGAAGCTTATCCTCAGGACGTACCGGCAGTGCGTTCCTTGGATAAGACTGAGCGGCGAAAATATACAGATTCATACAATGCATGAATCTGTATATTTTAGTGGCTGTGAGAGAGCCAGCCACTGGCTGTGAGCAAGCGAGCCATAGGGGGCGGCCCTCCGGCGTCCCTATGGACGCACCGCTCCTGATGAAAGCACAATGTTCATGGCTATTTGCATGTTACTGTATGGACACTGATCATTTAGAGAATCATGTATGTTTATGGAAAATGTATATTTTTTATGTGCCAAGTCCCCTTTCACATGGGCTTTCCGATCAGGTCTGCCTGTCTGTTTTTCAGATGGACCCGATTGGACCCTCCAGTCTCCCCTATGGTGCGGCAGATGTCAGCGGTGACATGTCCGCTTACACCTGCTGCTATCCAATCTGATCCTGTCCGCCAAATCAGATGGATGGTGGACGGTGGTCCTATTTTCCATCTGTCTGGTGCATTGGATGGAAATGGACAGGCAGTCCTCGGAGTCGAGTGGGACTGACAGGTCCGTCTCTGCACAGTAAGTAGAGAACTATCTGTCATCCGTCTGCTCAGTGGATCAATCCCCCGCTGAGCAAAGCGGAGCCCTTCAAAACAAACATGCCCCGTGTAAAAGGGGCCTTACAGTTAGGCTTGGTTCACACCTGCAGGGGCAACCAAGCAAGCACTGGCATGTTTTTCACACGTGTAGAGCAGCCCATTCTTTTCAATGGGCTGCCCTACACGCTAGCAACATGGAAAAGTCATGAAAGAGTCCAGTTTGATGGGCGCGTTTGCAAATGCATGGGAGTGCCATTAACAATTAATAGAAATGCTGTGCGTCTGCTAAAGGGCAGCTCATTTCTGTGCATGTTGGGAAAGCGTAAACATTGCATGCATTCCCCACATTCATAGATCTGAACTTATAGTCATGAAGTGTTAAGTTTGTGTTGAGTTTACACTTTTGATTGTACAGGGTTTGGATAACACAGGGTTAAATAGAATGGTAAAAAAACAAACAAAAAAAAAAAACACATATTATCTAGACATAGACAGGGTTATTGGGGTTGCATATATCTCTTATAAAAGGAGGTTGTTCTCTTTGAGAAGTACCATTGTAATATTTATTGTTTTATCTATTTGAAGATGGTTGCAGACCTTTTTGGATTATAGACGTCTTTATCCAAGTACTTCTCAGCCCCTGCCCAGCTTGCATCACCCCCAGGCCACTCCATACATCCAGCTGACAGACATCACTTTGAGCTACTTCCTACCCCCCAGCTGTGTGACATAATTCCAAGGTCACTTTTCATTCTCTACCTTCCCAACATTGCTCCCCAGTCACCCCACAGACACTGCCACTGAAATAAATGCCTAAAAACTAACTCACCCCTACCAACTGTCTCACAACTCCATCCCTTGTGGTGCTTGGGGGGACCCCAGTTATTCCCAACATGGGGGATAATGTGTGGATAGAGCGGGTGGGGGAAATAACTGAAACTGATCTTTTGTGGCTTTCACTGCAGCAGTTGAAAGATTGATTCAATTATTTCCCCCACCCACTGCACTAATCTGGATTTCTCTCACTGCCTGAACCCCTCCCTCGCAGCATTGCCAGCTTCTCTCCCACCAGCAGTAGTTGTGGGCACATAGGGGAATCTGTCAGGATGGAGAGTGGGGTAGGTGCCTGTAAATATGTCATTTACCAGCCCCTTTATTTTCTAAGTTAACACAGTGAGTGATGGATACTGTATTCATTCATAACTAAGCATAGTAAACTATGTTTACTATGCTTCAGTTTATGAAGGGGCAATAGTCTCTGTCTCCTGATCATTCATTTTCAGTGCAACAAAGGCTGCAGAGAAAGGGACTGTGGAATCTCTGTCCTCAATACCTGGCTCTGTCTCAAAAGTGAGACTTCAGGAGGTCTGTTTAGACCCCTGATATCTAACCAAAGCCCCCTCCCCCCAACAGAGTTGTAAAATCTGACTTGAAGTAGTAGTAAACTCTGTACTACCACTTGTACCTACAGTTAATCCTATAACAAAGTATTCTGCCACTCTGCATGTTGCAAAGCTAGGTGCCCCTCCACGAGGCCCTGCCGCATTAATGTTGCATCAGAAAGATGGCTGTCGTGTGGTGGCCATCTTTAAACCTGGGGGCCCCAATGATTCCCTAGTGCCCGGGGGCCCCATGAGTTGTCAGTCCGCCCCTGATGATGCTGTATGCCATAACCCTATTAATTTTCGCCTATAGTGTTTTACCTTGCATAGTTGTTTTTACAGATTTGGATTTCTGTTTCTAGTACTTTAAAACAATTAATACGATTATGAAGAGTAGTAAGATCAGGATAAATACCAATTAGCATTTTTTAAACTGTAAATTATTTACATGCAGGTATGTCTTATCTGTGGAGAATTATTTAATTCAGGAATGTGGGCAATACAGATTTTGGAATTGTATGAATTCTCTGTGGATTAGAGAAATCTGCATGCATTTATTCAGGGAGTAAAATATATTGCAATTTGCCTCATTTGCAAAGCATTTCCCAATTGCTTATGGAAAGTTAATTACATGGTAACAAACATGGGAATAGAGAAACTGAACCTGATACTTCAGGAAAAAAAGTGATTGCTTGATTAAGGTACTTATTATTTCTTGTAATACTGCATATAAAATGCAAATACTTGATCCGAGCAATTATTAAATGTTAACTACCTATTCAGTTCATGGGGTTCCAAACAATATATTCTCTAGTACTGCTAGTATGGTTAATGGTCCTATATTTTTATGGTAGTAATTAAAACAAAGCAGGTATTAAATATATACTGTATTTTAAGCACACTGAATATATATCAAGTACTATAGTACATTGTTTGACATAATTATTTAAGTAGGGCATAGTTTACAAAGTGCAGTAACTGATGCCGCGTACACACGATCATTTTTTGGCATGAAAAAAAAGTCGTTTTTAAAAAATTTCATTTAAAATGATCGTGTGTGGGCTTCACATAATTTTTCGGGTTCTGAAAAACGACAATTTTTTTTTTCTAACATGCTGCATTTTTTAACAACGTTTTAAACAATGTCGTTTTTCGGGTTGTAAAAAATGATCTCGTGTGAGCTAAAACGACATTAAAAACCTGTGCATGCTCAGAAGCAAGTTATGAGATGGGATCGCTCATTCTGGTAAAACTACCATTCGTAAAGGGGTAAGCACATTCATCACACTGTAACAGACAGAAAAGCGCGAATCGTCTTTTACTAACACGGAATCAGCTAAAGCAGCCCCAAGGGTGGCGTCATCCGCATGGAACTTCCCCTTTATAGTGCCGTCGTACGTGTTGTACGTCACCGCGCTTTGCTAGAGCATTTTTTTTAAACGATGGTGTGTGGGCAACGCCGTTTTAATGATGAAGTTGGAAAAACATATTTTTTTCTACATGCCGAAAAAATTCTTTTTTTTTCATCCTGAAAAATGATTGTGTGTACGCGGAATGAGACTTGACAAATTTAGACACTAGATTGCATTATTTTAGCCACTGTGAGCTGGATTTTATGCGTGTACTTTCAAAGATCTGTAAATGAATGAACTACAAGTTCAATCTTTGACTGCAGAAGATGGACTTCTGCAGTGATCACCACACTTTGTAGTTCATTGACACTTCCTTCATCTTTCCCGTTAAAAACCTATCCCAAGGTACAGGCAGGGAGCTGGAAAAGGTCTGCAGGAGCCTGACATTGCATGTGCAATCCACTGGTCATGAGCTTCGGTGGCATTTTACCTGCATTTATTATTTTTTAAAGGTTAATTGTGTCTTTAAACATTGTACCTACTTTAAGTCTGTTCCCATTCCCTCCTGAAGTCTTGTTTCAAGAAACAAAAACAGCTTGTTTACAGTTGATTGGAAATTGGATGTAACCACTTGACCTCTGGAAGGTTTTACCCCCTTCCTGACCAGGCCATTTTATTCAGCACTGTGCTACTCTAACTGGCAAGTGTGAGGTCATGCAACACTGTACGCAAATTACATTTATATACCAGTAATTTCTTTAAAACAAATATAGTTTTCTTTAGGTAGTATTTGATCATCACTGTTTTTTGTTGTTTTTTGCTATATAAATGTTGAATCAAAAAACTATTCTTTCTACATTCTTTTATAAAACAAATTCACTAAAAACATACGTTGACAAAAATTTAGGCCAAAATGTTTTCTGCTACATGTCTTTGGTAAAAAATACCAATAAATGTATATTAATTGGTTTATGTGAATTTATTTGTGTTTACAAACTATGGTCTATATACAGAATATACAGCATTTAAAAACTGATCAATCTTAATGTATTGATGGCTTTCCATATGGAAGAGAAATATATTTACACAATATATTTAGAAACAAAATTATATATGTGACATAAACTGTATATACTCGAGTATAAGCCAAGTTTTTCAGCACATTTTTTTGTGCTGAAAAAGCCCCCCTCGGCTTATACTCAAGTCTTTCTGCCTCACTGTGTCCATCTGCAGCCTCATGCACCTGATCTCCTAGCACTGTGACATGCAGTCTAGTCGGCGGCTGTCCAGTGTAACAAACTCCTCGCCCTCGTCTGTGATAGGCAGAACACTGAACACTGACTCACTGCTGGGAAACTGAATCAGTGTTCCGTCATGGACAAGGACGAGAAGGAGGCGGTGGTTTGTTACACTAGACGGGTGCCGACTAGACTGCATGTCCCAGTGTTGGTGTTCTGGAGATCAGGTACATGAGGCTGAAGATGGACACCATGAGGCATGCAGATGAGCACAGTGAGGCATGCAGATGGCCACAGTGAGGCAGGGAGGCAGGGAGATGGGCACAGTGAAGCATGCAGATGAGCACAGTGAGGCATGCAGATGGGCACAGTAATGCATGCAGATGGGCACAGTGAAGCTGCAAATGGACACAGTGAGGATGCAGATAGGCAAGTATATACAGTATTTACAAAATGGCAGGACAATACATAAACTTCCCAAATAACCCCTTATTGTAAAATAGACAGTCTATGGTATTTGGTAAGAGGCATATTGTTTTTTTTTAAGTTGTAATTTTTTGTCAATTTTCTTTGGTAAATTTAGAAATTAAAATACAATAAAATGCAAACATAACTATTAAAATCGTTTTTTCTTCACAATTTGTTTAACATCTTGTTACCAGTGCAGTACAGCGCCATCAAATGACTGGCGCGGCAATGATCGTGGATACTGACTGGTGACTAGGGATGAGCCGAACACCCCTCGCACCAGAACCTGTAAACAGACCAAAAGTTTGTGTGAACTTTGGAACCCTGTTAAAGTCTATGGGGCTCGAACGTTTGAAATCTAAAGTGCTAGTTTTAAAGGCTAATATGCAAGTTATTGTCCTAAAAAATGTTTGGGGACCTGGGTCCTGCAAGTGATTTTAAATGACTTTTTTTCCTTCAGAAATGATAGTTTGTGCAGGGACAGTTCTAAGCACGGGAAACAAGCGCTACTTCACAGGCATACTATACACCCCCCAGGTATGACATTTAAAGGAATATTTCACTTTTATTGTTTCACTTTAAGCATTATTAAATTCACTGCTCCCAAAAAAACTGCAGTTTTTAAAACTTTTTTTGCATTGATACATGTCCCCTGGGGCAGGACCCAGGTCCCCAAACACTTTTTATGACAATAACTTGCATATTAACCTTTACAATTAGCACTTTAGATTTCCCCAATAGACTTTTACAGGGTGTTCCGCGGCTTTTCGAATTTGCTGCGAACACCCCAAATTGTTCGCTGTTCAGGCAATGTTCGAGTCGAACATGAGTTCGACTCGAACTCGAAGCTCATCCCTACTGGTGACAGTATGTTTTTTAAAAAAAAAAACGTTTTCTTTATTTAACATTTTTTTTTCTTTTTTTACAATTTTTTTTTACATACTTTCATCAGAGTAGTTCAGTGTCACCATAGTGACACTTTTACACTTTGATTGCTGTTACAGTGATTATCACTGTAACAGCAATGTTTTTAACTGTCATGAATGGGTTACATTCACAGCTGTGATTTACTATTGCCTGCTATGATATGGTGACGGGTGCTGTGATTGGACTAGATATCATGTGATACCTGTGGACCAATCACAGCATCACTATAGAAATCACAGCTTTTATGAATTACATTTATTCAAAATAACTTCATTGACATTATCACCATGTGATTGTATAGCAGCCGGGTACTGGGAGCCACAATCCACTTTGTCCTTGACTGGATGCATACAGTATATATACATGATCCAGCCTGTCTATGCTACCCTGCTGCAGTAAATGTACCGTGGCTGGGAAGCAAGTGGGTAAGATCAGATTGAGATTTTTCTGCAATCCTACAAAATTAATAGACAGATGCCATTAACCTGCAGTTACAAAGTTACATAGTTAGTCAGGTTGATAAAGATACTAGCCCATCTAGTTCAACCAACTAAAAATACACACATGCACAAATTCAAAACCTCCATATGCTGTACACTGGCATATGCCCATAGCTGATCCAGAGAAAGGGAAATAAAACCCAATAAAGCATGGTCCAATTAGCTCTAGTGGGGGAAAAATCCTTTCTGATAACCCAGAATCAACTACTCCTGCTGTTATTGCCTCCAAAAACTAGTATCCAGTTATATTTTGTGTATTTAGTAATGCACCCAGCTCTTTTTTTAAAACAATTCACTGAGCTGACTAGCCCTTGAGGGAGTCTATTCCACATTTTAACAGCTCTTACTGTAAAGAAGCCTTTCCATATGTGAAGTTTAACCCTTTGTCACTGTTTCTACCGTGCTATGCAAGCGGCCAGTCGTGGCCACCCCCCAGGTGGCTCAAGGAGGTTTTTAACCCACAACTTTCTGTATACTGGTCCTGCTGTATTGCCTCTGAGCCACACCTCAGCTCATTATTCAGCCTGGTTTCCAACTATGCCGTGTCCTGCATGCAGCACTGAGGGCTATACTCTGGATCTTGTTTCGCAATTAGCACCTGTCATTAATGGTTCAGCTGAGGCAGCTTATCAAATCAGCTGGGTATAAAACACTGCTTCACCCTGAGAGCTGGGTCAGTTAATTATCTCTTGTATTGCCAAAGGTTCCTGTTTTCATGTGTTCTTGTTTTCAAGTTTCAGTGTTCCAAGACTGACCCTGGCTTCTGACCCTGGCTCTGCTCCTTATTAACTCTGACTTCTGGAATCCCCTGACTACGGCTTCACCTTGACAATCCTTTGGTAATTTCCCTCTTTTGTACTGCATAACCAGATCCCTTTTCCTGTTAAGCCCCCGTGATCAGATTCACAGCCCAGGTAGCCTTTTACCTAGTTACCGTGGGATGTATGTATTTGCAAGGGTGAGAATACATCTCTGCACTATGGACTCCAACCAAGGTAAGCCATTACACCCTCCTTTCCTTCAGATGTAAAAAGTACCCCCTTGTCCTCTGTAATAACTTAAAAGCAAATAACTTTACACCAACTTATGGCCTCCCAAGAGAGAAAATATTCAGTTCAGCTGATATTTTCTTATAGCTGAGTTCCACCATACCTCAAGGTTTGGCTGACCTGCTCTTCACTTTCTCTGGTTCTTCGGTATCCTTTTTTGTGAACTGATGCACATTTCAGATGAGGTCTTACTAATGATTTGTACAGAGGCAACATTATGTCTCATTCTCTGCAGTCTATACTTATTTAAATGTAAGAAAGCATTTTGCTAGCTTTAGAAACTGTAGCTAGGAGCTGCATACTATTATTAAGTCTATGATCTACCTGAACACCCAGCTCCTTCTCCATCATTGACTCCCCCAGCTGTCTTCCTCCTAGTATTTATAATGCATGCATGTTTTTAGACCCAAGTACATAAATTTACATTTATCAACATTAAACCTCATTTGCCAGGTCTCAGGACGGACGGATGAGGATGTGAGCTAGCTGAGCTCGTGGCCTGAGGTGACTTGCCAGCCTTACCACAGAGCATTAACCCCACGTTCATGGCTCTTCCAGCCCCACTGGTCACAGGTAACACTACTGACTGTTCCTTCCCAAACGTGAACGATACCTGCAGCCGAATCCACACACGGCCTTTACTCCGGCCGGGAACAAGATGTGCCAGCCACCAGAAGCCACGCTGCTCTGGATCCCGCAGCATCACAACAAGGAGATCACTGGGAGGAATATGACATGTCACAGTTCTCCCCTCCTAGTGACCTTTCTCCATGCATACCCCATTCCTTTACTATGTCCCGGAGGCAAGGATTGGGACATTCAACATGGATCAATGCAATTCACCAGCAGTGGATGCTTCCTCACTGGGCCTCAGCTACAGCCGCAACAATAAATCAGACGCTCAGCTGCATGCATCTAAATCACAGATCACAGTAATTACTATTACTAAAGACACCTTACAGCACATACCCCCCTCTGCACATTTGACAGAGCAGACTCTGTGGCCCTTCCTTCAGCAATTATCCACTAGCGCTTACGTTGAAGCTTTAGAAAACATGGTGGAATCTGCACTAAGGTGAGAGCTGCAAGTGCCTAAGCAGGAAGTGTCCGAGGTGGATGCTAGGATAGCAGTACTGGAACAATGATATGTCTCCTCTCCCCTGACAGAATAGGGATTTGTGTGTTTACCCACACAAATCCCCATGCTGGCTCTCGTTCACGCGATCGTGCATGGCTGGTTGTGATCTCGCCCGCCATGTGCATCGGGTCCCCTGCCCTCTGGTGGGTCTTAAAGGGGAAGAATTACCCATACGGGTTTCGCTCAGTCGTGCCATTCTGCAGACGAATATCTGCGTGAGACGGACGGAAAGCAGTTAAAGTGGATGTAAACCCGATTCATGGAATTTGAGCTGGGCACATATATCTGTAGTGTTTTGTTATCTCTCTTCCAAGCACTATGTCCCGTAGCTGTCTCCTACTTCGTTCTTCTGTTTTCAAATAGACAAGGGAAGATGGCGCAAGGATAGGTCATACACAATGTTAGGAAAAAAGTATACCATAGACAGCAGACTCAAACAATATTAATAAATGTCAATAACTAGAGCAATAAATTGCAATACAACAGTGGTAATAGGTTAAAAGAATAAATCTATATGGAGCATAAAATAAAAATGTGTTCAGGGTGGTGGCGCTGCCTAAGTGTGGTGGCTAGTGGTTACTGTTACCTGTATGGCCACTTACTAGCATAACATATAGTGAAGGTGGTGTAGAAATAAAGTGTCGAGCCCTGTACACACAATCGGATATCTGATGGAATCTAATCCGATGTATTTTTTCATCGGATATCCTATGAAGCTGACTTTCATCAGTCTTGCCTACACACCATCGGTTAAAAATCCAATCGTGTCCAACGCGGTGACGTAAAACACTATGACGTGCTGAGAAAAATGAAGTTCAATGCTTCAGAGAATGCGTCAACTTGATTCTGAGCATGCGTTGATTTTTGACCGATGAACTTCCCCACAGATGATTGTTTTTTTTCTATAGGTTTTTTAACCATAGGAAAAATTTTAAACAGATTCTATTTTTTTTCACCGATGGGGGAAAAAAACGAAGGGGCCCACACACGATCGGTTCTTCCGATGAAAACGGTCCATCGGCCTGTTTTCATCAGACAAACCGATCATGTGTACAGGGCTTTAGCCTTACAGTTTTATGCATATAATAAATGTGAGTAATAGCCAAAAGTTTTAGAAGCACAGGGGGAAAGTTACAAAAACTGGAGCATACATAATTTAGTGCACCTGTGCATCGTAACCAATCAGTTTCTAGGTTTTATGGTCAAACGTTAAAGTGATACTAAACACACAGGGTCGGATTCAGATACATTGGCGTATCTCTCCGTGAACAGAAGGGGGAGATAGAGAGCAGCAGGATCAACCAGTTTTTTTGTTTTTGCAAAATACAGAAAATGAATCTCATAGTGACTGAGTGAGAAGGAGAGCATGTAATACAGCATTTAATAACCTTTTTTTCTGATGTGGGTTTAGTGACACTTTAATTGAACAAGCTGACGTTAAAAGCAGATTGGTTATGTGCAGCTGCACCAGCTTCGGTGCAGCTCCAGTTTTAGTGTACCTACCGAACAGTCTAACAAAATGTTTCCATGTCAGATCCGATACGTTACGCCGCTTACGCCGCTTTAACTTTGGGCGCAAGTTCTTTATTCAGAAAGAACTTGCGTCCTTAGTTACGGCGGCGTAACGTATGTGTTGCGGCGTAAGGCCACGTAATTCAAATGGGGATGTAGGGGGCGTGTTTTATTAAAATTTTGTTTGACCCTGCGTTTTTGACGTATTATTTGAACGGCGCATGCGCCGTCCGTAAAATATCCCAGTGTGCATTGCTCTAAATGACGTCGCAAGCACGCCATTGGTTTCAACGTGAACGTATATTACGTCCAGCCGTATTCGCAAACGACTTACGCAAACAACGTAAAATTTCAAAACTCGGCGCGGGAACGATGGCCATACTTAACATTAGCTACCCCTCATATAGCAGAGGTAACTATAAACTGGAAAAAGCCGAACGCAAACGACGTAAAAAAAAAGCGCCGGGCGGTCGTTTCTATTCTGAATCGGCGTAAATGCTCATTTGCATATTAGTTGTGTTAAGATGCGGAAGCGCCACCTAGCGGCCAGTCGGGAATTGCAGCCTAAGATCCGACGGTGTAAGACACTTACACCTGTCGGATCTTAGGGATATCTATGCGTAACCTGATTCTATGAAAAGAGATACGACGGCGTATCAGGAGATACGCCATCGTATCTTCTTTCTGAATCTGGACATTGTTTAATTTACATTGTCCCTTCTATTTCTGCATATGGATAATGGCACTGTAATTATTTTAATTAAAAAAAATCTAAGTACCTTTGTCCCAGTCGTTATACAGTTGTCACATGACGCAGATCTTTCCCAGCCTGTCTGCAGGGAAACATAAGCAGGAGGAGCTTCTAGTCCTAGCTCAAAATAAAAATAAACAGCCATGGAATACAGAGTAAAAATAAATAAATAAATACGTTTTAAATTGGGATACAAATATATATTTGAAATCAAATTTTAATTATTTTGTGGAAATAACAGGGTGTGGGCAGATTTCTGCCAGCCACACGCTGTGTCACACACCTCCAGCCTGTGTCTAAGAATAAGAGGGAGGTGAAGCCACAATTAATCTACATGTAATATCCCACCCTATTGTTGTGTTTAGCTGGTTAGTGGGCATGGAGGAGGGAGGGACTGAGCTGTTTAATACTATCTATACACTCACATGTGTGAATCTATAGTCACATGGGTTGCTCAGATTTTATTGGGAGGAAAGGCTCAGCATAGAAATTCACTGAAAATTGAGCTTATGTAGAGTTACCTTAACAGCTGAATTGGGGGATGTGAACAGAAGGGGGAGATAGAGAGCAGCAGGATCAACCAGTTGTTTTGTTTTTGCAAAATACAGAAAATTAATCTCATAGTGACTGAGTGTGAAGGAGAGCATGTAATACAGCATTTAATAACCTTTTTTTCTGATGTGGGTTTAGTGACACTTTAATTGAACAAGCTGACGTTAAAAGCAGATTGGTTATGTGCAGCTGCACCAGCTTCGGTGCAGCTCCAGTTTTAGTGTACCTACCGAACAGTCTAACAAAATGTTTCCATGTCAGATCCGATTCAGAGCACATCCTATCAGTACCCACTGAATTTTTCTGCTTGTACTGGATAGTGAAGTTAGAAATATTGGTGGAAACTATTTTTGTGTTACAGAAAGGAGGACTGCCATGTATTGTCAATATATTCCTTCAGAGCCATGTCCTAACAGAACACGGTGGATCTTATTCCAATACAGCTAATAGAAATCATGTTCTACAACAAACATCTTATTGAGTTTGTGTGCCTCTGCTGGTACCACTATTAAAAAGATAATGTCTAAATAATCATTTTTATGGACTAAATAATACCATCAGTTTAGTATGACCAGAATGCATTTTAGCTCTTTCCTTGCAATTACATTTTTTAGTCATTCTGCCAGTGGCGGCTGGTGAAGTTTTAGGATGGGGGGTGCAAGACCCCGCCCCTCCATGTTTGGCCCCTGCCACTTCTTGTAAGCCACACCCCTTATATAATCCACCTACTCCGTCCCCTGTATTCCACTTGCTTTCACTCATAGTTTCAGGAGTATACAGCTCAGCATCACAGAACAGAGTATATAGCCCAAGCATCACAGGACAGAGTATATAGCCCAAGCATCACAGGACAGAGTATATAGCCCATGCATCACAGGACAGAGTATATAGCCCAAGCATCATGGTATATAGCGCAGCCTTACAGATCGGCGCAAACAAACTGAAAAATGACACTGTTAAAAATGAGGGGTTCCCACCTGTAAATAGCACGTATCTGCATTCTGCACCCTGTAAATAGCACATATCTGCACCCTGTAAATAGCACATATCTGCATTCTGCACCCTGTAAATAGCACATATCCGCATTCTGCACCCTGTAAATAGCACATATCTGCATTCTGCACCCTGTACATAGCACATATCTGCACCCTGTAAATAGCACATATCCGCATTCTGCACCCTGTAAATAGCACATATCTGCATTCTGCACCCTGTACATAGCACATATCTGCATTCTGCACCCTGTAAATAGCACAGATCTGCATTCTGCACCCTGTAAATAGCACATATCAGAAACCTGTAAATAGCACATATCTGCATTCTGCAACCTGTAAATAGCACATATCAGCAACCTGTAAATGGCACATATCAGCAACCTGTAAATAGCACATATTTGCATTCTGCAACCTGTAAATAGCACATATCAGCAACCTGTAAATAGCACATATCAGCACCCGGTAAATAGCACATATCAGCACCCTGTAAATAGCACATATCTGCATTCAGCACCCTGTAAATAGCACATATCAGCACCCTGTAAATAGCACATATCAGCACACTGTAAATAGCATGTATCTGCATTCTGCAACCCCCCCCCCCCCCACCCAATCAGGTCAGCTACAGTGCTACACTATACACATGGCAAGGGGGTGATGGACACAGCAATCAACCCCCCCCCCCCCAGACTAACACAGGGTGGCAGTGCAGACAGACACACTCCTCCAGGCTCCAGCCTCTTCTTCTTCTTACAAGTACAACACTACTACAAGTCCCAGCATTAAAAAAAAAGGCATGACCACTCATCCTCCTTGTAGTTCTCCATTGTTTCCTGGGGCTCTGGTGCATGCTATCCACCATCTTTGTCCAGTGTTTCTCACTGCTGGGACTTGTAGTCCCATAGATGGTGGATTGCATGCACCTGAGCCCCAGGAGAAGATGGAGAACGACAAGTCCCAGCAGGTTATAATATAAGGCTCCTAGGTGGATGGGTGTCCGATGCAACCAAACACACATGTATGCAGCTCAATGCAACTAAGCACACATGTATGCAGTTCAAGGCAAATAGGCATATATGTATTACATGATCAGATTAGGTGACTCACCCTAATGAAGGGGAATCTCCAGAGGACTTATATTGCATCTGTCATTTTACAAGGCCATGTGTGGATCAACATACCAGAAAGACGATCTCGCAAACAAGTGGGCAGATTCCCAAAAGATTGGTATACAGTGACCCCAGACAGTATGCTATCAAAATATATAGGATTTATTGTACATAAAACAGATTAAAAAAAGGCAAAACCAGTCCATTTAAAACCTCCAAACACCACAAAAACCAATGTTGTTATTATGTAATTTGAAAATGAAACAGATACAGAGCCCAAGCACAAACTCCCTTCAGATTGATACTCCTTTGAGTGGGCGATCCACTGCCCATGTGTGGTGTTATCTGATCCTGCCCCCCCCCCCCCCCGGGATTGATAGGTGCATGCAATCCACACCCATCCACCTCAGAGCCTTATTGTATGTATAACCTGCTGGGACTTGTAGTTCTCCAATCTCCATCTTCTCCATGAGCCCCAGGAGAAGATGGAGAACTACAAGTCCCAGCAGTCTAACTACAATAACAGGCTCCGAGTTGGATGGGTGGGGATCAGGCAGTGCACCGCTGATGACTTTGGGGGCGAATATAACACCACATAAATAAGGTAAAAAGGTATTTTTGTGGTGTTATATTCGCCCCAAAGTCATCAGCCCGTGCACTGCCTGATCCCCACCCATCCACCTCGGAGCCTGTTATTGTAGTTAGACTGCTGGGACTTGTAGTTCTCCATCTTCTCCTGGGGCTCATGGAGAGCTTTATTGTATGTATAACCTGCTGGGACTTGTAGTTCTTCAATCTCCATCTTCTCCATGAGCCCCAGGAGAAGATGGAGAACTACAAGTCCCAGCAGTCTAACTACAATAACAGGCTCCGAGGTGGATGGGTGGGGATCAGGCAGTGCACCGCTGTTGACTTTGGGGGCGATCAAGCCAATCCATATTGAATTCACACGAGGCATGCATCGACTTACCTTAGCAGCTCCGCTCCGCTCGGGCAGTGTAAAGAGAACTGAGCTGCCGCGTGACGTCACTTCCGGTTTTCGTCTGTAAGACGTATGGCCGGAAGTAATAGTAATGCTCCCGGCGCCCATAGTGGCATGGGAAGCTTATCAGCGCTTTGCAATGCGCCCATAAGGCAGGATAAAAGCCCGCAAATGAAGCGCCATGTCTGCAATATAAAGATTGCATTGATGTGGCGCTTCATAGGGCAATTGTGGCCGGCGCTCAATCGTATTTTATTAAAGGATCTTTTTTTTTTTTTAAAGTTTCTTAAAGGGGCCACTGAATTTTTTTTTGTGCCTACAGGAGGGGGGGGGGGGGGCGGTGCCCGGGCGCCCCCTATGGGCGGGCCGCCACTGCATTCTGCCATGTACTTGTTCTGTGTTAGACCTGATTTCTACCACTGGATGTTTAGACACTCAGTTTCAATTATTTAATCCCCAATATTTGTGCATGTATTCACTGATCATACCAAAACTTGTTAAGAATTTGTAACAAAAAATTACTTTAGGCCTGTATAGATGTAATAAATTCAGCAATTTTTGGTCAATTGATCAAGTTTCAAAAAACCATCAAACCCCCCATGCCTTTGTTACCTAATTGCTAAATTTGTATTTATTTGTTTAAGTATTCTATTTTACATTTGTTTTCCTTATAGCAATTACGTAGTGCAAGTGACAGGCTAACATTCACCCACTCATTTTTGACACTCATCACCTGGACAGGGAAAAAGTGGGAAATCTCCACGCTAGGAATATGGACAATAATGAAAGCCTGGCAGAAGATGTCTCTTTCTCCATTGGAGATTTTTCCTTCTCATCTTTTTCTGTGTGACACCCATTAAATAGGCTGGACATCATAATACAATTATAAAACGGAGTTAAAGACAGAAACGACAATGTATTTAAATTATTTCTATAAATTGTATTTGATTTTATTCAAACATAGTATATTGAATTATATTTTTATGCTGAGGGTTGAAAAAATAAATAAAAACTTTTAGTCAGGTAAATACAAAATAGTTTTAACTACTATTAGTTGGCCTATTTAGCCAGCAAATGGCATTCTAGTTTCCTTTCAGTGAAACACTCACATGTGCTCAAACAAGCATGTCTAACTTCTTGTGGGTATGCTAGATAGACCCAAAAAAACATAATCAAAGTACACAGGGCCAGCGCTGTATCCTGGCCTAGGCCAACACTTTGCAGGGTGGCAGCACGGAAAGAGTCTCCGCCGGCTTGCGCTACACTGTTAGTGTAGCACCAGTCTTATGGGGCAGACTGGGCTGAGAGGCAAATTAGTCTAGCGCCCCCATAAATCGGCCGGCATTCCGCAACTGTGGGGGGGCTTCTAATTTTGACTGTCCTATCATCCTGGACCACAAATCTTCCTCACTGTGCTATATGTTTTCTGCTGCACCATTTGCATGGTTATATTTTCTTGGTCCTCTCCATAAAATTAATAGAAATTTGTGCTTAAAGTAGAACTATAGGCAACCTTTTTTTTCATTTTGGATAGGGTAAGGGAGGGTTATAGCCCCTGTCAGTTTATTTTTTACCATCCCTGTCCCATTGGAGAGATGTCTATTCCCTTCCTGCCCCATAGCCAAACAGGAAGTGAGAGGAAATCTATGCAAATTAAGGGAATCCATTGTCCCCCCCCCCCCCCAGGCCCTCAGAACTAGTGTCCCCACTCAAAAATTACAGGGCAGGTCTTAAACAGAAAAGGGTGTGGCCTTGACAGGAAGGGTTTGGACATATTTAAATTAGGGGGTGCACAAGTTTAGTCAGGCCTAGGGCAGCACAAAACCTAAATACACTACTGCACAGGGCATCTGTTCTCTTGCCTCCTGCCACTCCTCCTTCACATGTTCCAGCATCCTGGCTTTACTTTTGACAGATGGGAATTGCGGTGTACATACAGCATCTATTTCAGCTGCCGCCGTCACAAATTGGATCTTCTGACACAGAGTTTATGAACACTGTTTAGACATGGGATAGAGGGAAACAAAGTAAATCTGTTCCATTTATCTACAGATCAAATGGGGTGAGCTTCAGTTTGAATATGATATCTGTAAATCAACTTAACAAGTATTAATCTTTTTTTTTTTTTCCTATTTGGCTTTTTATTAAGCCTTCATTTAACCGAATTTACCCTAATTAACTCCTTCCATTTCTCTTTTTTTCTTGCTGATTTTGTTTGTTTATTTCAATTTTTATATAGAATCACTAAGATTTTTTTTCTTTTTAATTCATTTTGTTCACCAATTTTTTGGGTCGCATTAAAAATGCACAAGAATTTAAAAAAAGCCTGTATTGATTTATGAATTATTTAATAATGCTTTCTTTGAAGAATTATATTTTTAGTGTAATTTTAAACAGGAAAAAATAGAATAAACTGTATACTTTTATCGTTTTTTTTTTTTTTTTTTTAAACTAACACTGAACAAATTAGTAAACATTTTTTTAACATTTTTAGGCATTGTTGTCTATGGATGGCAGAAAAAAAACAATCTAGCAAGGCAATATCACCAAAAGAAAGGAAATTAAACAAATGGAGCAAAGGGTACATGCACCAGTGCTTTCAGAACCAAGCCTAGTGTCATGAAGGTGACAAGGATTTATTTGGGGGTACATGGTTTGATGCATGAAGCTTCTGGTCAATGTCTCTCCCCCCCCCCCATCTACAATCTACAGTCAGAGAAGAGGATAAGGCAAAGATCTGTACTTTAATGGAGTTGTATACCAGACCAACCTCTAGCGCTGATTGTAAAAAAGTCCCAGATATTGACTAGAGCAGGGGAAAGTACTGTGGATAACCGGCAAGTCTGTTTGCATGTGATCAGCTGTGATTGGACACAGCTGATCACATAGTAAAGGGAGTCTGTGATTGTCCCTTTACCCATAGAAGGACACATCGGTCACAGAGCACGCCCAATGCATGTCGCAGGAGGCCCGGAGGGAGAGGGGTTCTGGGAGCATGTCTATGGACATCCTTCCAGAACTGGATGACTGTGCTGTAGCCGTCTTTTTGCTAAAGCATGGTCAGCAAATGGTTAATTAATTAAAATACCTGCTTTGGAGGTGGTATGCTATTTTAAGTAATATATTTGTACCACATTTTAGCCACTTCCATACTGGGTATATTCTGGCACTCCTCTCCTACATGCAAAAATCTATTTTTTTTTGCTAGAAAATTACTAAGAGCCCCCAAAAATGAAATATGTTTTTTTATCAGACAATCCAGGGAATAAAATGGCGGTCATTGCAACTTTCTATCTCGCACGGTATTTGTGCAATAATTTTTCAAAAGCTTTTTTTTCATGAATTAAAAAAGAACAAAACAGTAAAGTTAGCCCAATTTGTTTGTATAATGTGAAAGATTATGTTATTCCGAGTAAATAGATACCTAACATGTCACGTTTAAAAATTGCGCACACTCATGGAATGGCGCCAAACTTAAAAGTAAAAGTACTTAAAAATCTCCATAGGCGGCGCTTAATTTTTTTTACAGGTTACCAGTTTAGAGTTACAGAGGAGGTTGTAGAATTGTTGCTCGTGCTCTAACGCACGTGGCAATACCTCACATGTGTGGTTTGAACAGCATTTACAACTTTTTTTTTTATTACAAGGAATGTAAACATCCCTTGTTATAGGAATATATTGTGACAGGTCCTTTTTATGGAGAGTTGCAGGGTCAATAAGACCCCACATCTCTCCTCCATGCTGGAAAGCATGAGATTGTGAAAAAAAATTCACCGATCTCATGCTGACAGCCACGATTGTAGCTTTGTTTACTTCCGGGTACCTGGGCATGACGTCATAATGTCGAACATGGGCCTCCGACGGTCATAGGGATGACTGGTGACTATCTGGTCACCAGAAATCTCTATGCTTCCCATTGGGCGTTGGCTGATCATTTCTCCGGGTCCCCGATGGCACGGGAGAGCCCAGAGAAGAACCGGATAGCGACTGGAGGGGGGATGTCCCTTCCTGATACCTATAAGAACGATCAAGCGGTGGAACTGGGGCTATGATCATTCTTATGGTGCACAGAATCAATGGCTTAAAACAGTGATATCTGAATGATGCCTGTAGCTGCAGGCATCATTCAGATATCCCCACTGAAAATCCAGGATGTCATATGATGTCCTTTGGCGGGAAGTGGTTAATGTGGTGAAATGTTTGGTTAATGAACAACATAATCACAAAGCATGCAGGTGTATTGAAAAACTTTAGTGTGGCAGTGCCTTCTGGTTTGCTGGGACACTATATGGCAATATCAAGATACATGTATTTTACAGACAGACTGCAGCTGTATAAAAAGTGAATCCCAATTTAGCAAATTACTAGCTTTAAAAACATAAAGATTCTCATTTTAACACAGTCACATGATCATTCCATTCGTATACATACACATTTTTGCCTTTCTTACAACTACATATCTGGCATCAGTCATTACCACACAACAGAGGATTTGAGTGCTAAAAATAGTTTGAACCATGCTCCATTGACTGTTGGAATATTCCTGGAAAAGAAAATAGCAAAAGTTTCAGACACATCAGTAACAAAATCCTCTTCCATGCAGTAGTTGTTTCACTGAAGTAATAAAAATTAAATCCTTTGGCAGTGCTTTCCATGTCTGCCTACGGGAATAAGTTCTGAAGAAGGGAGCTATGCATGAACAGGAGAACCACTGAGCAGAAAATTGTACCATTGACTGAAATGATTGGTATGAAGCAAAACTGTCAGTTTTCTTGTACTTCATTAACTACTAAGGCAAAAATCAGTACAGCTAAAAAAAGTCTAAAACTGACGGTACGACTCATTAAATCTTGTTCAATCTATTTACATTTTTACAGCCATTATTATCACTCTATACTATATAATACTACAATTATTCATAGTGTAAAATATGTGATGAAAACAGTCCTTACCCAGCAAGTGTTATTTCCAACCAATTTTTACTTTTAGTTCGATTTTATAGGCTGCTTTTGTCAACATAACAAAATAAGACTTAGCTGTTTGAAAAACTGATTAAAAAAACTAGAAGTAAGTAAAATCAAGATTTTTATGACAATTACTGTTAGACAATGAGTTTATGTGAAATATCCAACAAATGTAAATAAAATTGTAATTAGTAATATATTTTAGTTAGATGGGAATATATTTAAACCAATGAGTGTGTTTCACCATCATACCATTTTTAGCTTCCCAGTTGGTGTTACTGTAAATATTTTTGCACTTCAAATGTCTGGCCATTGTTTTTCCTTATGACATTTCACATGGGTTGTAAACAGCAGCCTTATTTAAATCATCCAATTGGTCTGTGCTCAATATACATTTGCCAGGTATAGTGACCATTTAGGGTGCATTATATTAGCCACTGTTCGGAAAAAAGAGGGGGAATTTAATGAATTGTTACCAGGTTGTGCTTGCTTTGTTCTGGGACACACAGTCAGTATAACCAGACCCGAAGTTAAGGGGTAAACTAATGCCATACTTGTACTATACATTGTAAATATGGTTTTGTGTGTAACTGTAAAACTCATTTAACCCGCCATACTTGTACTGTACATTGTTTTTTAAATACTGGTTTGTGTGTAATTTGTATATACTCAAATATAAGTCGACCCACCCAATTTGACCAAAAAAAAAATGGGAAAACGTATTGACCCGAGAATAAGCCTAGGGTGTCCATCTGCATGCCTCACTGTGTCCATGTGCATGCCTCACTGTGTCCATGCCTCACTGTGTCCATGCCTCACTGTGTCCATGCCTCGCTGTGCCCATGCCTCACTGTGCCCATGCCTCACTGTGCCCATGCCTCACTGTGCCCATGCCTCAATGTGTCCATGCCTCACTGTGTCCATGCCTCAATGTGTCCATGCCTCAATGTGTCCATGCCTCACTGTGCCCATGCCTCACTGTGCCCATGTCTCACTGTGCCCATGTCTCACTGTGCCCATGTCTCACTGTGCCCATGCCTCACTATGCCCATGCCTCACTGTGTCCTTGACTAGACTGAAGTTTAACATGGGAGTCTATGGAAGGGGTGCCCGGGTTTGAAAAATCGGTGCTCCCCGGCCGTAGGTCCCCCAGACAACAAACTTTGCACACTTGTAAAGGAAGAGTGGGGCTACATGTGTGTCCCCCAAGTCCGGGAGATCAGGCGCAAATAGGTGACTCGAGTATAAGCCAAGTGGGGCATTTTCAGCACAAAAAAAATGTGCTGAAAAACTCAGCTTATATTCAAGTATATATACAGTAGTATGTAACCCTATCACTACATGTATAATGCAGTTTGACCTACCTGTTTTGTCCAAGAATCATCAGATCTAGCTGTGTATACTGTATGTAAATACTCCTATAGTGATTGGAGTGCATTCACAGATATACGTAATAGATATGTGCATTCCCGTTCGTACGAATGTTATTTTCGTACGAAAATGTTCATTTTCGTACCCGCAGAATAATGTGTACATACGAAAAAATTTAAGCACCAAAATACGAAAACGACGGGATTACGAATGAGTCGCATAACGAACAACCGCAAATACGAACGAACGATCCGACGAAAATACGACAAAACAAAAACGGCAAAAGAACGAATATGACATCTATAACAAAAGACTTGCATTCTTTATTTTGTTTGAATCTTTGTTCTGTTCGTATTTTGATTTTCAGTCGTATGTTCATATGACATCTAACAAAAGATTTTCATTCTGTATTTTATTTGAATCCTTTTTCTGTTTGTATGTTCATATGACATCTTATAACAAAAGATTTGTATTCTGTATTTTGTTTGATTCCTTTTTCTGTTTGTATGTTCATATGACATCTTATAACAAAAGATTTGTATTCTGTATCCTGAATTCCTTTTTTCTGTTCGTAATTTGGTTTCAAAATACAGAATGCAAATCTTTTGTTATAAGATGTCATTTTCGTTTTTTTGAATGGAGAATGGACAGTGAGTGTAGTTAGTTAGTGAAGCAGCTTCTCTTTTGTGCTGAGTACAGTAGTACAGTAAAGCCAAATAAACTTTTCTGTGGATTTTCGTCTGAAGGGAGAGATCAGTTGGCTAGACTTTTGAACCTGGAACCCAAAAATGGTTTTCTGATGGAGTTTAAAAACGAACGAACGTTCGGTAAAACGATCGTTTTTATGTTTGTTGTTAAAAAAGTCTGACCAAGTGTATGGGGCTTAACAATAGTTAATATGGATGAGCCGCGTGTTGAAAGTGCCGCGAATCCCGTGATATATTTACGAAAGTACAAAATGACGAAAATTCACAAAAATTATTGTCTAACAAGTAACGAACATGAATTAAACAGAATAACGAACCATCCCGCATGTACGAAAATAAAACGGTAACCAAAATACGAAACGATCGGAATACGAAAACATCGCGTCGTACGAAAAACGAACGGGAACGAACAGGAAAACGGGCGTCTTACGAAAAACGAACGGGAACGAACCTACGGAACGATACGAAACAGAAAAAAAAAAACGAAAAAAAAATTCTGTGCACATGTCTAATACGTAACCAAGTTAACAATTATATATATATATATATATATATATATATATATATATATATATATATATATATATATATATATATATATATATATAAAATATTGATAGCGCCACAGGACTTACAGTGGTAGGTTACTCTGAAGACATATATTTATTGATTATTGCAATGATTTACTCTAGATTCATACCTTCTTCTGTTCTGTCTAAATAGAGATTTTCTTTTCAGACTGATTCCTGAATAGGGTCGGTCTGAAAAGGGGATGTAGTAGGGTCATAGAGTAGCAGGGTCAGTCTTCATAACCATCTCAGCAATGCTCAGTGTTTTAACAAGGAAATCTGTAGTGTATGCATCCCTTAGAACATGTGTATGGGGGGAACTAATGCGCAAAACCACTCTAACCAAGGGCACTAAAAACGAATATTTAAAACATTTAAAATATATATTAAATAAATAAAATATAATATATATATAAGCAGCAGCCACTACTAAATGGTGCTCACACACCGATGATAGTAATAAAAAGAGGGGGTGTAATGGCGCTTGCCAATTAAACAATATTAAGTAACTAGCCAATTCACGATATAAAGGCACATAAACGTGAATGACTGACCAATGTATCCAATTGTAAACCGTGTTTCACTCCTTATTCCTTATGTCCCACCAAACATCAACAGCAATGATGAGAGGGATGAATACCGTGATAATAATGAAGTCCAAAATGTATGATTGACTAAAAACTATTTACAGTCATCAAATGATTTCCAAAATAAAGTGAATGAACATCAAAAGTAGGAGTGGGATGAAATAGTCCCTTAGTTGGTGTAACCAAACGTCCAGTGAAACCAAATTGTGAAAAAAATATTACTAATAAATAATTAATATATACTCGGTATAAATATCAATTAAATAATTAAATATATATACTTAAATGAATAAAAAGTCTCAGTGCACAAACTTGTGCTGAATAGAATAAATATATATATATATATATATATATATATATATATATATATATATATATATATATATATATATATATATATATATATATATATATAAAAGTGTTCAGTCAAAATAACGGTGCTTCAACAAAATTTCCACAACAGGCAGTCCTGCCTTGTTATTTAGCAAGCCAGAGTTATATACAGCAATGTTTAGAAGCAATATATGTAGCAGGTCTTTCAGAGGCACTACAAATAAAATAATTGCTACTTATCCATTTGCAGGGCTTGAGTTTAGCAGCAAGGGATTCCTTAGTGTAGGGTGTCAGCAAGATAGATCTCTTAGGGTGTCTCCAACAATGGCAGCATGGACGTAGGAAAGAGAGTTAGCATAAATATAACAGGGATCCAGCATGGCATGCTCTTCAGCTTTAGGGACAAATGGTACCTGTAGCTTGGTAGCCAAGCTGGCTACGGCCGACAATAATAGAATGGTTTTTGAATGTAACCTGAATGCCTTTATAGGCAGGAGACAGGTGCAGTGCATAAGCACTGATTGCAGCGGTGAGGCTCGGCGCACTTCCGCGATTCAAGCTGGAACGCACGTGGCACCGGGCGATGACGTGGAACGCATTACGGCGCTGGAAGCGCCTGTTACACATATCACAAAACATAAAGAAAAAAACACACATTGTTCTCCATTAACCTCATGTCATGGTGTGGTTTGTTGTACCCCTTCACTTTCTTTATTTACCCTCATTTTGTTACATTCTTTCTACGTTTCTATATGTTAATTTTTTCCCTATTTCGATTATTTAACCTCTTCCGGCCCGCGCTATAGCCGAATGACGGCTTCAGGGCGGACCTCAAAATCCAAGAGGACGTCATTTGATGTCCTCCTCTTTGCTCGTTCCCCGCGCGCGCTCCCGAGCGCGCTGCGGGGAAATTCTGTGTTGGCCGTGTCCCCTGGACACAGCCAATTACAGATCGCCGCAAACGGCCAATCAGAGTGACCGTTTGCGATGCGATCTGTGTGGCCAATGAGAGATGATCTCAAATGTAAACATATGAGATCATCTCTCATTGCCGCCTCTCCCTCCTCACACAGACAGCGCGTGTGAGGAGAGAGAAGGTCTGTGATTACTGTGAATTACTGTGAAAAGTGCCCGTTTACAGTGCCCATCCCAGTGCCCATCCCAGTGCCCATCCAAGTGCCATCCCAGTGCCATCCCAGTGCCCATCCCTGTGCCATCCCAGTGCCATCCCAGTGCCATCCGTGTTGAAGAACATACAGTGCCATCCCTTTGCCACCTCATCAGTGCCAATCAGTGCCCACCTGTGCCGCCAATCAGTTGCTACCTGTGCCGCCAATCAGTTGCTACCTGTGCCGCCAATCAGTTTCCACCTGTGCCGCCAATCAGTTCCCACCTGTGCCGCCACATCAGTGCCCACCTGTGCCGCCACATCAGTGCCCACCTGTGCCGCCACATCACTGCCCACCTGTGCCGCCACATCAGTGCCCACCTGTGCCGCCAATCAGTTCCTACCTGTGCCGCCACATCAGTGCCCACCTGTGCTGCCACATCAGTGCCCACCTGTGCCGCCACATCAGTGCCCACCTGTGCCGCCACATCAGTGCCCACCTGTGCCTCCACATCAGTGCCCACCTGTGCCGCCAATCAGTTCCTACCTGTGCCGCCAATCAGTTCCTACCTGTGCCGCCAATCAGTGCACATCTGTGCCGCCACATCAGTGCCCACCTGTGCCGCCACATCAGTGCCCACCTGTGCCGCCACATCAGTGCCCACCTGTGCCGCCAAATCAGTTCCTACCTGTGCCACCAATCAGTGCACATCTGTGCCGCCAATTAGTGCACATCTGTGCCGCCACATCAGTGCCCACCTGTGCCGCCACATCAGTGCCCACCTGTGCCGCCACATCAGTGCCCACCTGTGCCGCCACATCAGTGCCCACCTGTGCCAATCAGTGCCCATTTGTGCAGCATTATCAGTGCACATCTGTTCAGCATTATTAGTGCACATCTGTGCAGCATTATCAGTGCCTACCTGTGCTGCCAATCAGTGCCCACCTGTTCCGCCACATCAGTGCCCACCTGTGCCGCCACATCAGTGCCCACCTGTGCCGCCACATCAGTGCCACCTCAGTGCCCACCTGTGCCAATCAGTGCCCATCTGTGCAGCATTATAAGTGCACATCTGTGCAGCATTATCAGTGCACATCTGTGCCGTCTCATCAGTGCCCATCTGCTCCGCCAATCAGTGCCCATCTGCTCCACCTCATCAGTGCCGATCTTCTCCACCTCATCAGTGACCATCAGTGAAGGCTTAGCACACACCTGTGCAGTTGCATCAGCAACCATGTCCAAAAGGTCCTATTCCCTTCAGGAGGCATTCCAAATCATTTCTGCCCCCGACGAGAGCAACGGGGAGCTCTCTCATTCAGAGTCCCTTTCAAATTCAAATTCTGAGTTGGACGTCAATTATGAGCCCGCCCTCAGTAGCGGAACACTGAGTGACTCAGAGGAGGAAGATAGCCGGCCGGCTAAGCGTTCTAGTGAGGAGGCAGTGCCATCCACCAGCACCGCAGTGCCATCCACCAGCACTGCAGGGCCATCCGCCAGCACTGCAGGGCCATCCGCCAGCACCGCAGTGCCTCGGCAACAAACTTCCAGGACCCATGCCAGCCTTCCCTATGCCCTTCAGAACCCCTTGTGGCTTCCTCCTAATTCAGGAGAAGCCAACATTCCCCCTTTCACGGCCCAGCCAGGAATCCAAGTGGACACAGAATTTTTCACCAATCAATTACTTTAACCTCATGTTTACAGAGGACATGCTATAAGAAATTGTGGCCCAGTGCAACCTATTTGCACAGCAATTTATTGAAAATAATCCCACGTCATACCATGCCCATCCCTTCCAGTGGAGAGACCTTACGGTGGAGGAGTTTAAATTTTTTTTAGGCCTAACATTTTGTATGGGACTCAACCCAAAAAACACTTACCGTGCCTTTTGGTCCAAAAACCCGATCTACCACATGCCCATCTTCTCCAGCGTAATGCCCGATTCTTTGCCATAATGAGATTCCTACATTTCAACGACAATACCCAGAGCCATCCCCGAAATCATCCAGAACATGACAGACTTTTCAAAATTCGGCCCTTACTGAATTATTTTTCAGAAAAATTCCCCCAATTATATACCCCGGACCAACACATCTGTGTGGATGAGTGTGGATGAGTCGCTTGTTAAATTTAGTGGCAGACTACAAATAAAGCAATTCATCCCCAGCAAAAGAGCCCGCTATGGCGTGAAGGTCTACAAATTGTGTGACCGAGTCACAGGATACCTGTATGCCTACAGAGTATACGAAGGCAAGGACACCCAGCTCAATCCCCCTAATTGCCCAGACTACTTGGGATCAAGTGGCAAAATTGTTTGGGAACTCATTAACCCCCTATTGGAAAAAGGCTATCATCTATACGTAGATAATTTCTATACCTCTCTTCCCCTGTTCCACAACCTGCACCGGAAGCAGACCCCGGCTTGTGGCACCATCCGAAACAACAGGAAAGGCTTTCCTCAAAGCCTGGTGAATACAAAGCTGAAAAGAGGAGAATCAGCAAGTCTGCGTAATGCGGTTCTGGCGGTGAAGTGGAAGGACAGAAGAGACGTGTACATGCTATCTTCCATCCATAATGATACCATCGTTGAAACCCGCAGAAGGCGTGGCACCACCATCCGAAAGCCCACTTGCATCCAGGACTATAATTTGTTTATGGGGGGGGTCGACTTCAATGACCAGATGCTTGAACCCTATCTTGCTACAAGAAGAACGTACCATTGGTACAAAAAAGTTGCCATTTATTTTTTTCAATTGGCCATATATAATTCCTTTGTAATTTACAGCAACTCCACCCAAAACCCCAAACACTTCCTTGGCTACCAAGAGGACCTTATCACTGCCCTTATTTTCCCGAATGGCCCACCCCAAACCATCCGATCTGATGTTTTAAGTCGTCTCGCCGAACGTCATTTTCCCGATAAAATCCCTCCCACAGAAACAGGCCGACGACGTCAAAAAAAATGCAAGGTATGCGCCAGTGATGGAGTCAGACGAGACACATCTTTCCATTGTGTGGATTGTCCTTCCCAACCAGGCCTCTGTATAATTGACTGTTTTCGCCGTTACCACACCAAACTAAAGTATTAATCCTCCGTTCCTGCCTTCACACACCTTCACACCCCTTATGCCACCGCCTGCTCTGTAACTGACCCTGGCTTGTTTTTTGACCACGATTCTGCCTAATGATTTTGTAATACCTCTGCCCGATATGGAACTGACCCCGGCTTGTTTTTTGACCACGATTCTGCCTAACGATTTTGTAATGCCTCTGCCCGATTTGGAATTGACCCTGGACTGTTTTTTCGACCATTCTTCTGCCTAACGATTCTGTACTGCCTCTGCCTGATCTGGAACTGACCTCGGACTGTTTGACCATGTTTTTGCCTGCCTCATGGACTGATCTTGTACCCTGCTACTGGACTAGTGGGAACACAGGGGTCTCACATATGTGAGGGGCGCCAGAAAAGTTTTTCTGGATGAAGAAAACTGTTTTGTTTTCTCATCCTAGATTAGGGTCTGGTTGCCCGGAGGCTTCAAAGAGATTTGGGTGGGAGAAGCCTCTACCCCTGTCCCCATTCTGTCCTGAACGAGGCCCTACTTCTGCCTGCTGCCTGTAGGACCTATGCCATCATGCCTCTGCCTGTTGCATGAACTGACCACCTGCACTAACCCTGACGGGACAGTATCCCTGCCTGGACGTTGCTGACAAGTCCCTGCCTTCTGCCTGGACCAGTGCTATCCTGCTGTAGAACTGCGCTACTATTACCACAGGTAATCTTTTGTTTACGCTTTGCTCAGCATAATGTATTTTGAGGTGTAATTCTTGGTATGTGCATACTATGTGTCTCTGGAACACCTGACGGT
Source organism: Rana temporaria (assembly GCF_905171775.1). NCBI lineage: Eukaryota > Metazoa > Chordata > Amphibia > Anura > Ranidae > Rana > Rana temporaria. The sequence goes on along the minus strand of NC_053489.1, from coordinate 567,662,062 downwards.
GTTCCTTGCATGTTGGATCTCTGTATGTGGTCAGGCTATGTAGAAGTCTCACACATGTGGTATTGTTGTACTCAGGAGGAGTAGCAGAATGTATTTTGGGGTGTAATTTTTGCTATCTAAATGCTATGTGTTGGAAATATCTTAGAAACCTACAACTTTGTGTAAAAAAAATGCGTTTTCATTTTTCTTCCACATGTTCCAAAAACTTCTGGAAAAAAATGAACCATTCAAAAGACTCATTATGCCTCATAGATTATACGTTGGGGTGTTCGCTTTCCAAAATGGGGTCATTTTGTGGGTAATTCCATTGTCCTGGTGTTCCAGGGCCTTCAAAAGTGTAATAGGTAGTCAACTAGTTAGATGTGCAATGTATGCTCCTAAAACCCCTGATGGCGCTTCCTGCATGTTGGGCCTCCGTATGTGGCCAGGCAGTGAAAAAGTCTCACACATGGGGTATCATTTTACTCAGGAGGAGTAGCAGAATGTATTTTGGGGTGTAATTTTTGCTATGTACATGCTATGTGTTTGAAATATCTTATCAATGGACAACTTTGTGTAAAAAAAATGCGTTTTCATTTTTTTTCCACATTTTCCAAAAACTGCTGGAAAAAAATAAACCGTTCAAAAGACTCATTATGCCTCATAGATTATACGTTGGGGTATTAGCTTTCCAAAATGGGGTCACTTTGTGGGTAATTCCATTGTCCTGGTGTTCCAGGGCCTTCAAAAGTGTAATAGGTAGTCAACTAGTTAGATGTGCAATTTATGCTCCTAAAACCCCTGATGGCGCTTCCTGCATGTTGGGCCTCCGTATGTGGCCAGGCAGTGAAAAAGTCTCACACATGGGGTATCGTTTTACTCAGGAGGAGTAGCAGAATGTATTTTGGGGTGTCATTTGTGGTATGTACATGCTATGTGTTGGAAATATCTTATCAATGGACAACTTTGTGTAAAAAAAATGCGTTTTCATTTTTTTTCCACATTTTCCAAAAACTGCTGGAAAAAAATAAACCGTTCAAAAGACTCATTATGCCTCATAGATTATACGTTGGGGTATTAGCTTTCCAAAATGGGGTCACTTTGTGGGTAATTCCATTGTCCTGGTGTTCCAGGGCCTTCAAAAGTGTAATAGGTAGTCAACTAGTTAGATGTGCAATTTATGCTCCTAAAACCCCTGATGGCGCTTCCTGCATGTTGGGCCTCCGTATGTGGCCAGGCAGTGAAAAAGTCTCACACATGGGGTATCGTTTTACTCAGGAGGAGTAGCAGAATGTATTTTGGGGCGGCATTTGTGGTATGTACATGCTATGTGTTGGAAATATCTTATCAATGGACAACTATGTGTAAAAAAAATGCGTTTTCATTTTTTTCCCACATTTTCCAAAAACTGCTGGAAAAAAATAAACCGTTCAAAAGACTCATTATGCCTCATAGATTATACGTTGGGGTATTAGCCTTCCAAAATGGGGTCACTTTGTTGGTAATTCCATTGTCCTGGTGTTCCAGGGCCTTCAAAAGTGTAATAGGTAGTCAACTAGTTAGATGTGCAATTTATGCTCCTAAAACCCCTGATGGCGCTTCCTGCATGTTGGGCCTCTGTATGTGGCCAGGCAGTGAAAAAGTCTCACACATGGGGTATCGTTTTACTCAGGAGGAGTAGCAGAATGTATTTTGGGGTGTCATTTGTGGTATGCACATGCCATGTGAGAGAAATAAGCTATTACAATGACAATTTTGAGAAATTTTTTAAATGAAAAATAAAAATCTTAATTTTGCAAAGTATTGTGGGAAAAAAACACAACTTCAAATAACTCACCATGCCTCTTAATAAATACCTTGGAATGTCTACTTTCCAAAAAGGGGTTATTTTGGGGGCATTTGTACTTTCCTGGCTTGTTAGGGTCCCAAGAAATGAGATAGGCCTTCAGTACATCAGGTGTGATCAGATGTGACAATTTTTTATGATTTGAACTATAGCTTGTAGACTCTAAAACTTTCACACAGACCAAATAATTTCCAAAAATTTTGGGTTATTTTTATCAAAGACATGTAGCAGTATAAATTGTGGCCAAAATTTATGAAGAAATATTAATAATTTGCAAAATGTTATCACAGAAACTAAGAAAAAATCTTTTTTTTTCCAAATTTTCGGTCTTTTTTCATTAATAGCACAAAAAATAAAAAACCCAGAGGTGATCAAATACCACCAAAAGAAAGCTCTATTTGTGGGAAAAAAAGGACGAAAAAATAATTTGGGTACAGTGTTGCATGACTGAGTAATTGTCATTCAAAGTGTGACAGCGCTGAAAGCTGAAAATTGCTCTGGGCAGGAGGGGTGTTTAAGTGCCCAGTAAGCAAGTGGTTAATCCTTCAATTGATCAGAGGCTGTTGTAGGTTTTTCTATCCAATATGACAAACTCTTTCATATTTTTCTTGATGTCTTCTATTGCAGTATGTTTCTATAAACAAAGGCGGGTTATCATTTCCTAAATGCTTCCAAAAAGCTACTGCGCAAGCCTCTGTTTTTTCATTTTTTTTTTTTTTCAGTTCAATACTTATTTGTGTTGTCTTTGCTAGTGGCAGCAAAATTATTCCTCCTTAAAAAAAAAAAAAATACGGGTTTCTGCATCCTGTTCCTAAACACCTGACGTCAATATAGCAATTACATTTATGACCCTTTGCTTTGATGAAGGCTTCTTAGCTAAAACACGTCAGCCTGTGCCCTTTTACCCATGTAACTAAATAAAGGACTTTTATTCAAGAGCATACATTTATGACCCTTATGACCCTTGTCCAAAATGTAACGATATTGGGGCAGGACCAGAATATATGGATAAAATCTCCTGGAATATTCCCACATCTCCAGCAATTCTGAGAATTTAATAGGTTTATTCTTTGTAACCTATATGGTGGTCTTGTACGTTCTCTGTGTAATCTAAAATTGTATGAGTTTATCTCGAAGAGAGACCAATGTCTGAAAGGGAAATCCCCATATCTCCTCCTCTAGTTCCGGAACATAACTATCTCAGCAATGCTCAGTGTTTTAACAAAGAAAGCTGTAGTGTCTGCATCCCTTATAACAAAAGTCCCCAAGAGCCCCATTTGTATCCTTAAATTGAGTAGAGGGCGACATCTAAATTAACCTTTTTTTTTAAACAATATATAGTTAAAATATTAGGAAGTGGCTATATAATTGTAATAAAATCAGGAAAATACTAGCTTATAACAGAGAAAAGCCCCTTCCAATGCGTTTCATCCTGGACCTCTCTGCACATCTCAGTACTGCCTCAATTTTACTTGGAAACAGCCGAGAATTCATCCTCAGGGAACTTTCAAATGCAAGTTCAGTTGGCCAGTATGTTGTTTTACATACCTCTGTCACACTGCATTGCTTCATTGGTGATGAAATTATTTCCTGATTCTTCTTTTGTTCTCTCTATATTATCTTCTCTCCTCAAGTTTGTTCAATGAAAAATAAATCTGCAACATAATCTCCACTCAGATAGCAAAAAGGTTGTCCAGAGGGGGACCAGGAAACAGTAGAGTGCAGTGTGGAAGTTAGGGGAAGTAAATGTATTCCTAACCACATACTGTATACAACTGGTATCCTCAACTAGATATGCTAATGCAAACCTCAGTTCTTCTTACTGTTCACCCACTTGCAAACAGATTACCACTTCCTTCTTTCCTCCAAGCTTCACAGTGACAATCTCTGGAATTTGTCTTTAAATAAATACCTTGTTCACACAGAATGTATGGTAAAGTTATATTTTGACATCAACAAAAAAGTGATTTTGTTTTTATGCAGGTAACACAGCAGGTCATTTTGTGTGTGGATAAATATTACACTGCTTCCTAAACAATGTTTTATTCTTTAGTAAAGAGTACAAACGTATGAAACTGTGAGTCTACGGAGTTATTCATCACTGTACCACTTTGTACTATATTAGGGTCAATATAACCACTTTTTTTTTTAAGGGAAATTTGTTTTAAGCTTCAATTTTATCCACAGTAGTAGATATAATCTTTGACAGTATGCTTATAAATGTACTTTTAAATAATGTATATAAATTAAATATTGCTCTAGAATCTCTAGTTATTAAATATCACATTTCTCTCTTACCTTCTTTCTCTATTTCTTGCTTTCTTTAATTTTCCTTATACAGTATACTAGTATAACAACATTTCAGTCTGTGTTATATTGTTCAAAGAACAATTGTACAGTGCAGTTGCAGTTTGTATCCAAATGTGACTTCTTAGTTTTGGATAAAATGGGGAAGGGTTAGAATCCTGTTTTTATGGCTATCCAATCCATTAAGTCGTTGCTATCCAATGCTATCCACTGGAGATATTTACCCTCTCTCACTGTCTTGTTAGCAATATTTTACCAGAGAGGAAGTAAAAGGAAGTCTAAAACAGAAACACAGACAGAAAAAAAACAGGCTTTTCTTTAGTATTGTGTCTGCATAAAGTTTAGACCCTTTTAACACGAGAGGCATTTTTCAGGTGCTTTAGCCTGCAAAGCGCCTGAAAAAAAAACTCATCTGTACTGCGCTGGCAGGACATCAAAAAAAGTCCTGCAAGTAGCTTTTTTGAGGCACTTTAGGAGTGGTGTAGACACCAATGGGCAGTGCCGCCGAATTGCTTTGCGGGCAATTTTAACCCTTTATTCAGCCACTAGCTCCAGAAAAGCACTGCAAAAACAACGTAAAGTGGCGCTAAATCTAGCGGCGGTTTACCACTGACGCCCCCCTGCGCTGGCAGTGTGAAAGGACTTTTATAGTTTTGCCTTTCTATACCCTGCACTCAGAAACAGTGTTGTAACTCTGTGGTGCAAGCTCCTACTCAGTATTTTCCAGCATATCTGTGATTAGCTTTAATCACTTCAGCCCCAAAATAATTTACCCCCTTAACCTCCCTAGCAGTATTCCTGAGTGTGGCTTAGTGAGTTAAATTTTAAAGTGGTATCCAGTTTCCATAAAAACTGGGAAGTAGTCGCTCCGAGTTTTCACACAAGAATCCCTGAGTGCACAGCAGGAAGACTTCAGTTTTCTTACTCATGGTTGAGTTACTAAGTGTACTTGGTCAAAAGAAAAGTGTACAATATTTTAATTTAGTAGCCATTAGGAATGAGACGAACACTCCCTGGTTCGATTCGCAGCAGAACATGCGAACAGGCAAAAAATTTGTTCGAACACACAAACACCATTAAAGTCTATGGGACATGAGCATGAAAAATAAAAAAGTGCTAATTTTAAAGGTTAATATGCAAGTTATTGTCAAAAAAAGTGTTTGGGGACCCGGGTCCTGCCCCAGAGGACATGTATCAATGCAATTTTTTTTAAAAACTAACTTTTTTTTGGGAGCAGTGATTTTAATAATGCTTAAAGTGAAACAATAAAAGTGAAATATTCCTTTAAATTTCGTACCTGGGGGTTGTCTATAGCAAACCTCAAATTTTCCACTTGCCTATTCGCATTTTGGGAGTGAAAAATTAGGTCTGGTGAGGAGCTGGGCTGCCTGGGAGAGGGGGGGCAAGCACCGCCGGCGGCCATTGTTGATCGGGAGCTGTTCTCCCAGCGATCGCCTGTGGCAGAGAGCATTGAGGTAGAGGAGGACCGCGTTATCACTGAGTAATATAGCCCGCTGTAATAGCATAACATTAAACTTTTCTCTGCTCTGCTCATTCTCACACACAGCCCCGCCTCCTCCTAACCCCGCGCCTGTATGACAGAACGCATCCCAGCATTGGACCCGCATTCTGTATATTACAGGCGCGGCGTTCGGAGGAGGCGGGGCTGTGTGTGAGAACGAGCAGAGCAGAGAAAAGTTCCATGTTATGCTCAGGGTGCTATTGTCAGGCATCCAGGGCATGTACAGGTAAGGCATATGTTGGTGGATGCCCCCCGTCCCAACCCCGCATATGCTCGTATTTTTTTTCCCGTTCCTGTATTGCTTCAGGAAGCCGCACCTGTCCCCGCCCCCGCCTGTCCGACCTGAGTAGCACAGAGCCGAGTGAATCGTTCCAGATCTCCACACACTTCAGCTCTGTGCTCTTGGCGCCGTTGTAAGTTCTGCTGTGTTTGGGGGGGAAAAACGGCACACGCAGCACATCTAGCACAGATGTACCAGTTGCACCACGTGAGGCTCTTTTTAAAAGGTGAGAGAGGGCAGTGGAGGAAAGTGGGGGCATTTGCAGAGAGGCAGCTGCAGGGAGGTTAGAGGTTTAGTGAAAAAATGACAGCTGGGGGAGTGGGGAGATTTGTTAAAAGGTAAGAGCTGTGAGATCTGTGAAAAAAGAGGGGGGGGATTTGTGAAGCATGGGGGATTTATAAAGAATATGGGGCATTTCTGAAGCGTGGAAGGGGGAATTTCTGAAGCATGGAGGGGGGAATTTATAAAGATTGGATGAAGTTTCTGAAGTGTGGAGGGGGGAATTTGTGACGAATGGGGGAACTTGTGAAGAATGGGGGAACTTGTGAAGAATAGGGGAATTTGTGAAGAATGGGGAATTTGTGAAGAATGAGGGAATTTGTGAAGCGTGGAGGGGGGTTTATAAAGAATGGGGGGTGTGTGAGAACGAACAGAGCGGAGGAAAGTTCAATGTAAGCTATTACAGTGGGCTATACCGCTCAGTGATCCCGCAGCTCTCCTCTTTCTCCTGTCACGATCTGGCCACCAATGGGGGCACAGTAAGTCCGCAGTGGGGGCACAGTGAGGCTGCAATGGTGGGCACTGATATGGAATTTTTTGTTGTTTCGGGGTTTCCCTTAATAGTCATACCAGATCCAAAGGGCCTGGTAATGGACTAAGGGGGGAGCCATGCAGTTTTTTTTCCAATGACTTTTATCTGTATTGCCGGGATCCGACAATTCATTATAGCTGCGAGTAGTTTTAAATGACTTTTTTTCCTTTCGAAATGTAATTTTGTGCAGAGACTGTTATAAACACGGGAAATATGCGCTACTTTACAGGCATACTATAGACACCCCCCAGGTACGAAATTTAAAGGAATGTTTCACTTTAAGCATTGTTGAAATCACTGCTCCCCTAAAAAACATTAGTTTTTAAAACCTTTTTTTTGCATTGATACATGTCCCCTGGGGCAGTACCCAGGTCCCCAAACACTTTTTATGATAATAACTTACATATTAACCTAATATTACATAATAGACTTTTAAAGTGTGTTCCGCGGCTTTCGAATTTGCTGCGAACACCCCAAATTGTTTGCTATTCCGTGAAAGGGGGGGACAGCCAATGTTCGAGTCAAACTCATGTCTGACTCAAACATAAAGCTCATCCCTAGTAGCCATCAGGTCCTCAAGAGTCATCAACTCTTGGGTTACAAGGGTGATTAGATTGGCATGCAGGAAGTACACTTTTCTGCTCTGAAACTTTTGTAAGCCTATTTGACTAGAGGGGGTGGCAGCCTTTGGGGAAGTTATGCCAGGATTGCATAACTTTAATTTAATTTTTCTTTAAAATACTGTATGTGGCTTTTTAGATATATGGTGTCTGTATTAGAGAGTGCTTAGCACAGGTTTTTCTTAAAATAATTAGACAACACCGTTATAAAATAGTTCATACTGCAAAACAAATTAAGATCAGCTTGTTTTAGATTAATCTGAAATATAATTGTCCTGTTATGAATTTAGTAGTCTGCAAAATTTAAAATGGCAGAGCTATATATCTGGAAGCCGCATATATTCATATAAATGAAAACCTTGGATAAATAGTCATTTAACATGTTATAAAATATTTCCAGAGAGGATACATAATTAAAGACTTGGGTCTCTGTAGGAGTCAAGGAGACTCTGGTTGCTGATTTAGCACATTAAAGGAATGGTAATATACAGTGCAGCAAAGGAACGTTGTGATCATCTGTATCTACTGCTGTGAAAGTAATCTGTAAAGCCAACCCTCTATCTCACTAGCATGCAAAATGTATTTCTAGTAGGTAAAATGCGGAATTATTAGGAGTTATTAGGAATACTTAAAAAGAATCCGATCATATACCAGCTGCATTAAAGAGTTAGTCAAAAAGTACTATATCAGTTATAGGTGGATGGCAATAGGCTTTTTTTTTTTTTAAATAGTATTTGTGTTTTTCAACTGCTGTCAACTAATTAGAAAACTAATAGGGGACCGAATATGTTAAAAATTAAAGAAAGCAACGCAAAAAAAGCAGTCATGTATTTGCATTATGATAAGAGGTTAAGCAGAACTAAACGTATTTTATTTCATGCAATCTCTGTAAAATAGCTAGGGGAAAATTGTGCATGTATACATACTAGCAATGAAAGAATTAGGCAAAGTCTGAAATGATAGAACATGGTTCCCAAACCCCATAGAAGTTTTTGAGAGCCAAATATTTTCTGCAATTTTCAGAGTAAATTTGCAAGCTTTTAGCAAAAAAGGGCACTGGTAACTGGGAACTACTATGAGGGATATGTACCAAAAGAAAATGTTGTTCAGCTGGGAGTTTTAAAGGAAAACAATAAAAATACACAATTCCTTTAACCACTTGCCAACTGCCCTATAGCAGTTTTACTGATATAGGGTGGCCACTGTGAGCAGGATAACATATATATGTGATCCTGCACTTCTAGGTAGGGGGTGCGATTGCGCACCACTGGCGGCTTACTCTTACTGTGATTATACACAGTGGGACCTGATCGATTGGGTACGGCGGACTCAGTGTCTGCCGGCACCAGCCGATCATCCTGCAGAGAGGCAGAAGGCCAGTCTGCGTATGTGAACAAGGCAGATTGCCGTTGTGAACAGCGGAAAGACATGGATTCGGTGTCTCTGCAAAGCAGGGACACAGGTCCATGTCTTCCCCTAGTAAAAGCACCTCCCACACTTTACTAAAACACTGACTAGGCATACAGTTAACCCTTTGATCGCCCCTATTGTTCACCTCTTCCCAGCCAGTGTCGATACAGTGACAGTGCATATTTTTAGCACTGATCACTGTATTAGTGTCACTGGTTCCCAAAAAAAGTCAAAAGTGTCAGTTAGTGTCCGATTTTTTTTCCACCACAATATCGCAGTTCCACTATAAGTCGATGATCAGAGTCATTACTGTATATAAAAAAAAAGTATTAAAAACTCCATAAATATATCCCATAATTTTATAGATGCGCAAACCAATCAATATACACTTATTGGGATTTTTTACCAAAATATTTAGCAGAAAATTGTTTATAGAGGAAACAATTAAATATGCAGAGGTGATCAAAATCCACCAAAAGAAATCTCTATTTGTGTGGAACAAAGGACATACATTTTATCTGGGTACAGTGTTGCACGATCGCACACTTGTCAGTTAAAGTAACGCAGTGTCGTATCGCAAAAAAATGGCCTGGTCATGAAGGGTTGGGTAAATCTTCCAGAGCTGTTGTGGTTAAATTCCATGCTTGGAGGATGCCCTAAACCTGAATGTAAAGTAGGATGTCAAAAGTGACATTGAAAATCTGTTGTCACTAAATGACGGTTCCGATCCCTGGCCTGCTCCCGCTTTTAAAAAATGTCATCTAGTGGATCCTGATAATGACCATATGTAGTCCATTGGAAGAGGAACCTCGGTGTGGGTCATTGAGTTTGTGTCAGCAGCTCATAATACTACCACTAAATGAATGTCTTCCAGTTGTAACAGCCTGAGGTTCATGCAGGCAAACTGGTCAAATCTGCAAGCTACAATTAGCTTGGGTTCAGGTCAAACTCATGGTTGCCTGAACCTTAGACCTGCCCCTTGCAGAAACCTCTTCTGTTACTTCTCCAAGCTGATAAATGAAGCTCCTACATCAGAAGAAAATGATTTAAATGTTCCCTTACAGAAAGTAATCTCCAGAAATTACTTTATATTTTCAGGCATTAATTAGGGCAGTTCTGAAGAAAGGTGTTTTAAAACTGTAGTAGCCCTTGGTTACTATACATACAGTGCAATCGGAAAGTTGTTACAGCGTTTCACTTTTTCCACATTTTGTTATGGTACAGCCTTATTCCAAAATTGATTAAATTAATTATATTTCTCAAAATTCTAGAATCCCCATATTGACAACGTGAAAGAAGTTTGTTTGAAATTTTTGCAAATTTATTAAAAATAAAAAATAAAAAAAATCACATAAGTAGATAAGTATTCACAGCCAATGCCATGAGTCTCAAAATTTAGCTCAGGTGCATCCTGTTTCCACTGATCATCCTTGAGGTCGGGTTCACACTGGTAGACCAACGATCCGACTTTGTCATGCAACTTGTGCTTTGATGATCTTGAGGGGCAACTTCATGCCAAATAAAAAACAAAAACAGCATGGGTTTCCCCTTTAAGAGCATACCAGGTCCTTCGGCCTGGTATGGACTTTAAGGAGAACCCCCTACACTGAAAAAACAGCGTGGGGGTCCCCCCAAAATACATACCAGACCCTTATCGGAACATGCAGCCCAGCCGGTCTGGAAAGGGGGTGGGGACGAGTGAGAGCCCCCCCTCCTGAACCATACCAGGCTGCATGCCCTCAACAAGGGTGGTGGGTGCTTTGGGGCAGGGGGGCCCTGCGCCCCCCACCCCAAAGCACCTTGTCCCCATGTTGAGGAGGACTAGGGCCTCTTCTTGACAACCCTGACCATTGGTTTTCAGGGTCTGCGGGTGGGGGGCTTATTGAAATCTGGGAGCCCCCTTTAATAAGGGGGCCTCATATCCCGGACCCCCACCCTATGTGAATAAGTATGGGGAAAAAAGTGTCAAAAATAAAACCTACTACACAGGTTTTTAAAGTAATTTATTAGGCTCTTCTCCGCTCTCTCTTCGGTTCTTCTCCCGCTGTCCGGTGTCTTCTGCCGGGTCTCCTCTGCTATCTTCTGCTCTTTTGCTACTTCTTGCCCGGTCTTCTCCATTGTTTTCTTCCCTCTTCTCTTCTTTCGATTTTGACACAACGCTCTCTCCCGCTGTAATGCTGTGTGAAACGACTTATATTGGCATGGGGGGTGATGTCATCCGGTGACCCCGCCCCTTATGACATCACCATCCAGGGCATGATGGGACTGTGACGTTATAAGGGGTGGGGCCACCTGATGACATCACTTGGTGACCCCGCCTGGATCGGATCGGGTCGGATGTCAGCGACGCTCCATAGAGAAGAATGGAGCGGCCGTTTAGGTCCACCAAAAAAACTAACAGGCGGACCTGAACGGCCCGACTGTGTGAAAGGGGCCTAAGGGTAAATGTTTTTATTACAGTTCTTTAAAATAATTTCATACTTGCAGAGTGTGAATTGTACTTTCACCACTGGGAGTCCTTAAAGGGAGGCAGCGCAAAATACAGCTAAAGGTACCTTTTTCACCCAGGGTCAGGGGATAATGATTGTCTCTTTATGAACCATGAATTATTAGGGGCCCTTAGCAGAAGAATAACTACGTTTCTTAAAGGGTAATTCTCCTGATCACTCTTTAAAGAAAGAAAAGGAAAATGTTTGGGAGGTTTGCATGCATCTATATTGTTTTCCAAATATATAGCAGAATTGCATTAAAAAGGGAAAGTGGCTCTGCCTTAAAGGGGTGTTCCAGCCTTTTTTTAAGTTTATTAAAAGTCAGCAGCTACAAAAAGTGTAGCTGCTGGCTTTTAATAAACAGACACTTACCTGCTCCACGGTTCCAGCGATGCGCCGGCCGGGGCTCCGCTCCTCGCCCCCCCTTCATTCCTAGTGTGGGCACCAGGCAGTGACAGATTTCGGCTTCACGGCCGGGCACCCACTGCGCATGCGCGAGCGGCACTGCGCATGCGCGAGCGGCGCCGTCCGATTGGACAGGCGCTCGCCTACAGGGAGGGGCTGCAATAAGGTGATTAAGCTATTCGCCTTACCAGCCCCTCGACGGAAGGAGGAAGTGGGACAGGAAGTCCCACTCCTCCTGACCCCCCCACTCCCCCCCACTCCCCCCCAAATAAAATTACATGCCAAATGTGGCGTGTAAGGGGGGAAGGAGTGGATTAAGCGGAAGTTCCATTTTTAGGTGGAACTCCACTTTAAGTACACATGTAATTCTGGCACTTTTTATGAAAGATTTCTCAAATAGTCAGCCCTCCTAAATTAGTCAGAGGATATTTTTTCAGATAATTGGAGTTAAATTGCCATAAGGGAAAGGGGCATTAAAACAATGCTACATTAAAAAATATATACACCTCCATTTATGATAGATTAGATAGACAGTCATTATGAGGGAACCCACTTTCCTTGTTGGGTTTTAATTTTGTTTCATTTTAAAGAATAGAATCAGAGGAACAGGACAATTAAATATGAATTACTTTAAAACTGGAAGATGAAGATAAACAGAATTGGGAATTATAACAGGAAAGTCTGTCTGTAAATCCTAGCCAACCAGGATTTACCTAGAACAAAAATATTACTTCAAAGTGGTGTAATCTTTAAATGTGCCTAATTCTGTACGTTTCATACATCTGAAACATAGCTATTTATATCTGTCCATCGGTCTGTCATTTAGCACCATGTATTGGTTCTTCTTCTTCCCAAATAGATTTTTTCATCTCTTATGTTTGGTCTTGCAACCCCATTGACTCTCATATACAAAGCCTCCGCTATTTATTAGGCCTTTGCTGCAAGTCAAGTGACTGATCTTGTGTTTTCTATGAGGCATCCCTCTACAAAGTGACATCTTGGGGCAAGTTTTATGTGTAGCGGGTGTCTCACTCTATAACCCATGACCCCTCCAAACTGGCCAGAACAATGTATTTAGGCTTACCAGCTTGAGTTAGGGAGAGCTGCCTGCCAGCATCTGCAAGGGGGATTTTCACCCCTCTCCTTCTTCCTGTTTCACTGACTGAGTTTAATGTAATGTGAGCTGACACACATAGAGCTGTGCATTCAGTGGCCTCTTTTGTGCCCCTATTGACAGAAAGAAGAAAGCCAATTAAAGGCACAGTTAAAGCAGCCAATCAGAGAGACTGTACTGAAGTACAGAAAGAGCTGCAATGGATTCTGGGACATGCAGTTCCCTCACAAAACGGCTATATAGCCTAGTAAACAGGAATGAACTACAAAGTCGATGATGCTCTGCTGACAGGAAAGTAAACAACTCAATGTTGTGTCCTGATAGGAGTTCAGTCAGCCATGAGGGAGTAAAGAGACCAGACCTGACAGAGAGATGCTGTCTCTCGGATGATCTCCCTGCGCGATTCTGGCCTCTGAAGCCAGTTGGGGCATCCAGCCTGAGAGAACCCAGGTGCATATCAAGGTGCAACTGCACCGACAGTAAATCGTTCCAGTGTGAGGTGACCAAGAGAACCTGTCTATTCCAGGATGTTTGTTTGGGCCTTGATCGCAGGATTGGGTGAGAGGGCATTTTTGCCCATCTGCAGGGAAGAGAGACACTGCACTACAGAAGGAGTTATTTGAGAACCATATACAGAAATCGTTGTGGGTAGTCATCTTGCTGACACTTGTAGTACCACAGGGATAAAGGAGAAGGCTACCCATTTCTGGGATAATGTATAGAGACACCATTGTCCTTTCACCTTGTTGAACAAAACCCTGCCTGTTTCACCTAATAATCTGGACCAGTTGTGTTGTTTGGCCCTGCTACCCAGGAGTCTAAGTGCACCAATGAAAGCGGCTAACTGAATACACCAAATCTTATCTTTGCTTCAAAAGTACCTGAAGCTACTAGTGCCATACGGATACACACACACATTGAGGGCTCTGCATGTGCATTGGGTGTGTGGGACAGTTTATCGATAATGTCAAGCAATTACTTGATTACTTGAATAGGTGTTTAAAGCTGGGCCTGTGGTGTCAGGGGACAGTAGAGAGAGGTCTGACACAAAGGGAGTCATTCCTCTGCTCTCCTCCTGCCTGGACTCATAAAGCCAATCTAATTTGAAGTGCCATATTGTGCTTTACTTACCATTAAAGTGGGCCTCTGTTCTTGGGGGAATTCTCAGAGTTGGAATCCCCTGAAAGAAGCTTGAATATAGATTTGAGAGCTTTATTGCTCTTAAATCTCAGTTACTGATCTCTAGTTGATCACTTGAAAATATATTGTTACTGTCTGTTATTCTTTCACAGAAATATTGCATAGTTGGTTTCCAGTACCCATGCCAGGGTTCTCACTTACCTGAACCAGATCGTGTTTGGATGCTTGGAGGATCTTTTATGATTTCCATACCCAAGGTTTACTAGAATCTTTAGTATTGGAGTAGTCGGTGGCCAATGAAAATCTGGTCTTCCTGCCCTTTCCTGGGTTGACGACATCTGACTACCTAGGAGGTAGACTCCATTTCCTTCTGGACTTCCGGTGACATCTCTGTGGGACATTCCAAGCTTGATCGATCCACTGTCGTATGACATTTGGGTCCAACAGTTGCAGTAAGTGCATATTCCACCTCATATTTGAAGATTTCTGTTGGGAAGTTCCTCACCATCTCATGACATCTTCATCATTTTATTGTTTATGGACACTACATTACATTGTTGTTTATATTGTTCACTTTATTGATTTCAATTTCACATTTTGTTGTGGTGCAATTTTTGCCATTACATCTGTGTCACAATGTATGGTCACACCCCATTAGGTGTATACAGTCATTGCTTTTTGGCTCACACGTAGCGCTACATTACCATCCACATTTGTCTGAGCTTTGTCACATTCCTGTGTAGCTGCTTCACTCCCATTCAGGGTTCATTCTTTGTTACACTTATTTTTGTTTTTGGGTAGCACACATTTGTTTTCCCTTTACATGGTATGCACCACATACTAGCCCATTATGAGATTAAATTGATTGCTATGCCCTGGGGTGGCAATCAAGCACCCCTTATACACATGTGCCACATCCTAATAAGCTGAGGAAATAGTGTAAAAGGAAAAATGGACTTTAAAGGCACGTGTAAAAAAAACAAAAACATTTTTAATAGTTCACATGCATTACATACGTATATGACACATAATTTGATAAAACACGACATAAAGGGCCTATTGGTTAGCCCAAAGGGAATACCAAATATATTACTTCCTGTGGGGCTATACTTGTATCAGAAAAAAGCCCAAACTGATATATGATATAATATGATAAATTCTCTTGAGTTTTCCAAAGGTCCTTGAGAGTTAAAAAATGTTCTACATGTTTCGCGACTTAGGGTGTCGCTTCTTCAGGAGCTTCAATATTTCTAATTAGAAGAACATACTTCAATTAAGATACAGTATACATCTGTATATATAAAAAATAATATTGTTGTGGTACATACATAAACATTACATATAAACTCACCAAAATTAGTGCTTCAGAGAGTTTCTATGCTCACTCGCACCAGAAAATCACAGCGGCAGATCAACCCCTTCTCCAAAAGGGAGATACAGACCATAGGCCCACGTGCCAGATGGCAGCAATGGTTCAGCACATGAGTTGGGATGTGGGGGTGCACTGGATAACTATAGGTAATATACAAGGTATATATAATAAGGTAGTGCTATACTGCCCATCATAAGTATACAAGTATAAAAAAGAGGATAATAGTATGCTTGTTGTAAGGGATTAGCTCGGTAGTGGGGGTGTGTGACCCCCTGGATGGGTTCACTACACGCTGAATGATACAGAGAAACAGCCGAAGACGGTTGAAAACAAAGAATTTGGTTTATTCTTCCATCTTGCTGGAAACAATTGCAAGCATCCAAAGAGCATAAACAAAATCAAACATAAAATTAACCCTGGCCACTTGGGGTGCCTACCTTCACCACACAGGAACCTATCTATGGAGTCTGGCACAGCCTACTGCTGAGCAGACACTGCTGGTCATACAGCAGAAAAACAAATAGTATTTTTGATTTTTATCACACAGAAAAATCAACAGCACCTCACCAATTCAGAAGTATTTCTGTTCACTGCTCTCCTTCACTCAAAAAGCCTCAGGATGCAGCAATCACTAGTAATCCTCTGGGTTACTTATAGGGGCCTTAATTGCCTCATTCTGAACAGCTGAAGTTTTTCAACGCCCTTAAATCTTTCTGGCTGCTTCTGCAGCCGACACCTGATAATAATTGGTATATTGTCTAAACAAGGCAGAAATGTATCTCCCGTCTGTGACAACACCCACAGATTTACCTGACTTCCTGTCACATACCCCCCTCTTGTTTCAACCCTAGAGTTGGAACACAGGTTGCCAGGCACGCATGCACTCGGGACAACCCATGTGCATTCCCCATTTTAGCACCGAGGCGATGCGTTACCACAAAACTAAATTCCTGGAGGGCCAGGAACCACCTATTTATTCTCCTATTGGTCTCTTTGTTTTGTGCCATCCACTTCAATGGGGCATGATCCGTCACCAGTTCAAACTGTCTACCCACAAGGTAGTACCGGAGAGTATCCAAAGCCCATTTCACCGCCAAACACTCTTTCTCAATGGTGGCATAATTCTCCTCATGGGCCTTCAACTTTCGGCTGAGGTACATAACAGGGTGTTCCTCCCCCTTGATAATCTGGGACAGTACAGCTCCTAACCCCACATTTGAAGCATCTGTCTGAACCACAAAGTCCTGTGAAAAAGCAGGCGAATTTAAAACTGGCTGACTACACATAAGGCCTGTTTTAAAGCCTGAAAAGCTGTTTCTGCTTTGGGAGTCCATTTGGTCATGACAGACTCCTTCCCTTTGGTCAAATTGGTCAGGGGAGCAGCCTGTGAGGCAAAATGGGGGTTAAAGCGGCGATAATAGCCCACGATCCCCAAAAATGCACGAACCCGTTTCTTGTTGGTGGGACGTGGCCAATCCTGAATAGCCTCAACTTTGTTTATTTGGGGCTTGATTAGACCTCTTCCAATGGTATACCCCATACCCCATGGATTGGCTGTAAACCCGGCTTTCCAGAAAGAATCCAACACAGCCTGAACTTTTGGTAAGTGTGAGTCCCAATCCTCACTGTGGATGACAACGTCATCGAGGTATGCAGCAGCATAGGCTCGATGAGGCCGAAGGGTCTTATCCATGGTGTGTTGAAATGTGGCGGGAGCATTCTGTAACCCAAAAGGCATCCTCCGATATTGGAAACATCCGTCTGGAGTTACAAATGCTGTTTTTTTGCTGGCCGACTCCGAGAGAGGAATTTGCCAATAACCCTTGGTCAGGTCTAACGTCGTCATGTACCGTGCAGTACCTAGGCGATCAATCAGTTCTTTTATGCGAGGCATAGGATAGGTGTCAAACTTAGTGATTTGATTCAGGTGGCGAAAGTCATTACAAAACCGCCAACTTCCATCTGGTTTGGGCACTAACAAAATGGGACTGGACCAATCACTATTTGACTCTTCTATCACCCCCAGCTCAAGCATTTTTTTTTACTTCCTGGCGATTTGCCTCTCGCCGGGCTTCTGGAATTCTATAAGGCTTCAACTTGACCTTATCCCCTGGTGTGGTGATAATGTCATGTTCAACTCCGGAGACCCAGCCTGGCAGGTCTGAAAAAACTTCTCCTTATTACGGAGCACAAATTCTTTAACCTCCTGTTGCTGGGTTTTGGATAGAGTCTCCGCTATCCCAACTTCAGGGACAGCCAGGTTAAATGGAGCAGTAAATCAGGTAGTCTTCGCGACCAAGGACTCTCTATCCTTCCAGGGTTTCAGCAAGTTCACGTGATAGAGCTGCTTCCTGGTTGGCTAATTTTATAATTCACCACCCCCATTTTCTCCAACACTTCATAGGGACCCTGCCATTTGGCTAGGAATTTACTTTCGAAGGTGGGGACCAGCACCAATACCCTATCACCAGGTGCAAAGGAACGGACCTGGGCCCCATGATTGTAAATCTTTTGTTGAGCCAATTTGGCTTGGGCTAAATGTTCCTTCACAATCGGCATCACTTGGGCAATCCTATCTTGCATTTGGGCCACATGTTCAATCACACTTCGATGAGGGGAACTCTCACTCTCCCATGTTTCCCTGGCAATGTCCAGTAGGCCCCGGGGGTGCCTCCCATACAGTAGCTCAAACGGAGAGAACACTGTGGACGATTGGGGAACCTCTCTTATGGCAAACATCAGATAAGGGAGCAGATAATCCCAATTCTTTCCGTCTTTATCACCACCTTCCTCAACATTTGTTTTAAGGTTTTATTAAACCTTTCCACTAACCCGTCTGTTTGAGGGTGATATACTGATGTACATAATTGGGTCACTTTCAGGAGTTTACAAAGTTCTTTGGTCACCCTAGACATAAACGGGGTGCCCTGGTCAGTTAGGACTTCCTTAGGAAGACCCACACGGCTGAAAACCTGAAATAACTCTTTGGCAATGGTTTTAGCAGAGGTGTTTCGGAGAGGAATCGCTTCTGGGTAACGGGTGGCATAGTCCATTATTACCAAGATGTGCTGGTGCCCTCTAGTGGACTTCAGTAAGGGGCCAACCAAGTCCATGGCGATCCTCTCAAAAGGGACCTCGATAATGGGCAGGGGTACCAACGGACTGTGGAAATGTGGCATGGGTGCAGTAATCTGACACACTGGACAGGAAGAGCAGTACAATTCCACTTCCTTAGTGATCCCAGGCCAATAAAACCTCTGGGTGATCCTCTCCCAGGTTTTTTCTGCTCCCAAATGTCCCCCAAGAATGTGCCCATGGGCCAGTTCCAAAACCATCTTGCGGTACGGTTTAGGCACTACCAGTTGCTCAATGGTGACCGCCATCCTCTGTGACACGCGATATAACAGGTCCCTTTCAATAATGAAGTAAGGGAGAGCAACCCTCTCGTCAGGGTTAACTAACTCCCCATCTATCTCCACTACATTCTCCTGGGCTCTTAGCAATGTGGGGTCCCTCAATTGCTCAGTGATGAAATTTTCTCTGTGCACCTCGAGGTCATCAAACCCTATTGGTCACTGTTCCTCTTCTGAGGTAGCAGGCTCCTCCCTATGGACTGGTCTTTCCCCTGCTAAGACTGAGAATGGAAACTCAGGAGAATCCTCACAGTTAGAGGTTTCTGGAGTCGATGTTTCAGGCTCAGAAGAACCACCTACTGGGGAATCTGGGCAGTCCCAGAGTTCCCAGAACTTTGGGAAATCTCTTCCCACAATGGCGTCATTTGGCAGTTTGGGAACTAAACCCACCTGGTGACACAAGTTACCGAGGGAAGTTTCAAAGGAAACCGTACTCACCGGATATTCTCGAGTGTCCCCATGTACACAAACTACAGCCATTTTCCTAGGATGCAAGGTTTTTCTCACCACTAGATCACTTTTCACTAAGGTGACCAGGCTACCTGAATCCAACAATACCAAAACATTTTTACCATCTAAGCACATTCTATATAAAGGTTTCTCATTTCCCTTTACTGCAGTGCATGTGGTTGCAAAAAGGGACTGTCGTCTCTCTGTCAGAAAGTCACACTGCATGGGTTCATCACCTGCTGGGCAAACCGCTGCTGCATGTCCCTCTTCCCGGCAACGGTAACAAATCAACCATCTGGTCCTCTCCTGTGGGATGGGTCTTCCAGTTGCTCCTTGGTCCCTCTCTCCACCCCCATCCCTTGATGCAGTCTTACCTATAGGTGGGAATGGTCTGGTCTTGGAGTGGAAAGTCTGTGCGTCTCTGGTGGAAGAGGACAAATTCTCTGTTGTTAGGTACCTTCTCCGGGTCCATTTTTGGCAATAAGTGTCTTACCCGAAAAGTCAGTATGTTACTGGCCTGACTCCCAGCCTCGGTCTGCTGTCTCTGAAGCTGTGTCACGATGGCCTCCATTTGCTGCTGGTGTCTCTGTTCCAAGCCTGCAATGCTCTCTTGGTGAGCCTGTTGTTGAGCTGCAATGCTCTCTTGGTGAGCCTGTTGTTGAGCTGCAAGGCTCTCTTGGTGAGTCTGTTGTTGAGCTGCAATGCTCTCCTGGTGAACCTGTTGTTGAGCTGCGTGAGCCTGTTGTTGAGCTGCAATGCTCCGCTGCAAACCTGCATTCGTCTGCTGTTGATTTGCATTTGCTATAGCCAGCTGTTTCAGTATCTCCTCCATTTTGGGTTTACTTTAACTGCCTGCATTCTCCACCATGTGTAAGGGATTAGCTCGGTAGCGGGGGGGGTGTGACCCCCTGGATGGGTTCACTACATGCTGAATGATACAGAGAAACAGCCGAAGACGGTTGAAAACAAAGAATTTGGTTTATTCTTCCATCTTGCTGGAAACAATTGCAAGCATCCAAACAGCATAAACAAAATCAAACATAAAATAAACCCTGGCCACTTGAAGCGTCTACCTTCACCACACAGGAACCTATCTATGGAGTCTGGCACAGACTTCCTGTCACATTGTGTAATAGCTGGCATACTAACCTTTCTGATGTAATTTTGCCTTATATGCTTTTAAATGCTGTTGTTGCCTCAGATAAAATATGGGCCTGTCTGTGGGAAAAGAGCCATTGGGTTTTATAATCTTACCGTGTATAGCCACTGAATAAGTGCAATTAGCACACAGTTAAAAATGAAGACAGAAGCATTTACAGCAGGCATAGTGACACTACGCCTGCTGTAAATGCATTTTTTAATTGCACTTATTCAGTGGCTATACACGCTAAAATTATAAAACTCTCCGAAGCACCAATTTTGGTCAGTTTATACAGTATGCAATGTTTATGTATATGCATGTATGTACCCCAACAATATTATACTTTATGATATATATTCTGTATCCTAATTGAAGTATGTTCTTCTAATTAGAAATATCGAAGCTCCCAAAGAAGCGACACCCTAAGTCGCAAAACATGTAGAGCATTTTTTAACTCTCAAGGACCTTTGGAACACCCAAGGGAATTTATCATATAACAGTGTATGTAAAAGTGGTGTGTAAGGGATTACAACCACTTTAAGTAACAACAGCTCTGAGGCAAGCCATGCAAGCCTAAGATATAATATGGACCGCTCAGAAAGGTTGCATGCAATTCTTGTGATACAAAGAGTAACATGGTGATGATAATACATACACTAGCCACAAATGGGAGATAAAGGGGCACATTTCCTGCCTCCTGAGCCTAGTGAAAATTATCACAGTGGCCCCTTTGAGCTAAATATGGCTCCAATGTTTTGTATAGTGCTGTTAGTCAACAGTTTGCCCTTAATTAAGAATGAAGGGGACAGAAAGATGACTTCATTATTGTTCTGCTTCCCCTTCAATGTCCACTTATAGGCTGAGGATAGTCAAGGGGCTATGCTGTTGCTAAACTGCAGTAGAGAAAAGCAAGTTTCTGACTTGGCTGTGCTGTCTCACATTGGTTTCTGGTTTGCAAGACCAGTTGAACTTGTTTATGTGACAGATAAAACTGTACCACATGTTCCCTGTAAAGGGTTATCTTTATAAAGACAAGTGAATTGTTCAACAATATATACATTTCATTTCATTTCAATTTTTTTAGGTCTTTTGAAGCATCAAGAAAAATATCACAAGTGTACAATGTGTAAAATATTACAAGTTGCCAAAATGCACCTTACAATCTCCTTTCCATGAAGTCCTGACAGTATTTTCATTTATGCACTGGTGCATGTAAAACGCTCCCCCCGGGGCGTGGCCTGCAGCCGAGGCGGATGGTCGTGTAGAGACAGAGCTCCAGAGACCCGGGAAATCCAGCTCCATCCACCGACTGCTAACTGCGACCCAGGGCTCCACATCGCCTGACTAGACACCCGGGCACCCCTGCGCAACCATGGGCAAACGGAAAACCGAAAAGGGCCCAAAGAAATTGACGGATTTTTATCCGACGGCGAGCACACCTAGGCCGCAAGATGGCGCCGAGGCCTCGGACTCGCGGTTCGGCCCGCGCCGCAACGGAAGCAACGGCGCATCGCCACAGCATGGACAAGGCACCTACCCACCCCACGAGGCTAGCGGAGGGTCAACGCCCGGCACATCGCCTATAAACAGCCCGCAGAAGTCGGCACAAAGACGGTCAACATCCCACACTTATGCAGGTGAGCCGGGGGATGGGTGCAACTCACAAGACAGCACAAATGTCTTTATTGAACAGCTCACTGAGTTCCCCACTACGGGACAGCCCCTCAGTGATACCACCATGAGAGACATGTTAATTACATTAAGGGGCTCCCTACATAAGGACATGCTGCTCTGTGTGACTCAACTAAAAAGAGATGTGTCTGCCATAGGGGACAGGGTTTGCCACGTGGAGGAGAAGATGGGGGACTTCACTACTGCCCACAACGAACTAGTGGATGCCCATAATGACACAGAATCTGAGATGCAAGCCATGAGAGAGAAATTAGCCGATTTAGAAGACAGATCGAGACGAAATAATATAAAACTAAGAGGTGTGGAGGAATCTATAGCCCCGGCAGAACTGCGCCATTATGTACGAGATTTCATTGCTGCTTTGCTTCCTGACACAGCCTCCACTGAAATAATCATAGACAGAGCACACCATCTCCCTAAGCCTAAATTCCTCCCAGAGGGGGTCCCGAGGGATGTTATAGCCCGTATCCACTATTTCCATGTTAAAGACGACCTCATGCGGTTCTCTAGAAAGAACCATCCACTACCCGGGCCTTACTCTGACATCTCAGTGTTCGCTGACCTCTCTAAACACACCATGCTAGCCCGCAAAAATCTATCCTCCATGACCAAAATCCTCCAGAACCACAAGATTCCCTATTCATGGGGATTCCCCACTAAATTGCTCGTGACAAGGGACAACCGCACCTATGCAATCACTAGTATTGAGGATGGGATTGCCCTAGCCAAAAAATGGAACTTGCTCCCAGACGATGCTACAGCTCCATCACTGGAAAGAAACCCCTAAAAAATTGCCCCGGAGTGGCGTCAGAAGTAACCTTTTGCAATGAGTTTTATCTCAAATAGCCCACCCTCTAGCATAGCTGGATATGGGTCTCAGGGAGAAATCCCCCCTAAGATTATGGCGAAAATGATCGCACATAGTGATACCTTTCACTTTACCTGTTACGTTTTATTTTTGTTGTTCTTTATATTTTTGTTTTGTGTTTACACTACACCAAGGACCACCTGCACCATAGAAAACCTGTCTACAATTAAGCTGAATCCCATCAATGCTTTCAACCACATGAAAATCTGGCTTCGGACCTTCAATACAACAGCACCACCTTCAGGTAACCTTCACATAAGACACTTGCTTACTAGAATCTTATGGGCCAACATGAAGCATTACTCTAACCACCTGAAATGACTCTCTCGGTCATATCCATGAATGTACATGGTCTCAACAGCCCCTTTAAAAGATCATCCATGTGGAGAGAGATGACCAGTCTCAAAGGAGACGTTGTTTGCATACAGGAGACTCATTTCATGTCATCTAAAGTACCCAAATGCTCCCATAGAGCATACCCACATGTTTTTCAGGCCAATGCCCCTGTGAAAAAAAGAGGTGTTCTGGTGGCCATTAATCATTCAGTGGCATTCCAACTTCATGATCTCATTTGTGACCCCAATGGCAGATATATAATTATGATTTGCGATATTAACAACGCCCCATACACTTTGGTCAACCTTTATGCACCGAACAGGAGACAACTGAGGTTTCTAAACTCTTTAATGAGAAAGGTGGAAAAGATCAAGAAAGGCTCTCTACTTTTGTGCGGAGACTTTAATGGCATTCCAAGCCAATCTATGGACTGCTCCTTGCCTCCTACTCAACGGAGACTTGAACTTAGTCCTTTCATCTCTGGCCACAATTTATACGACACATGGAGGTGTCTTCATGCCTCCGAAAAGGACTACACCCACTACTCATTCCCGCACCGGGCATACTCCAGAATAGACTTAATTCTATCAGACTTACCTCTATTGCACAGAACAATATCGGTGTCCATCCACTCCATAACATGGTCGGACCATGCTCCAGTGTCTATAACCCTACATGACCGGAACTCGGCATCCCCTGCGTACTTGTGGAGAAACAATGTAGAACTGCTTTCCTCCGCCGCCCAGGCGGAAAAGATAGCTTCACAACTAACTGAATTCTTTTTGTTTAACGACACTATTGACACTAATATAACATCCTTGTGGTGTTCACACAAGGCATTCAGTAGGGGTATTTTGATTCAAGCTGCAGCCAGAGAAAAGAGGAGGAAGGCAAAGCTGTTGAATGGATTGCTTGAGGAGCTTAAAGTGTTAGAATATCAACATAAACACAACCCATCTCCCAAACTAGAGGACAGTCTATTCTCATGTAGACATAAACTTCGCATGTTACTGATCACAACCCACCAAAATCACCTTAGGAGAATCAAAGCGACATACTATGCACATGGGAACAAGGCAGGGAAATTATTAGCAAAATACCTTCATAAACGCCAACAACAAACCAAACTCCCCCACATCATAGATCCTCATTCAAACAAATTAGTGTACCATCCCACTCATATTGCCAATGCATTCATGAAATATTACAAAGATCTATATAACCTACATACAGACCCCAACACTCCTCAACCCACTGAACATAGCATTAACTCATTCCTTAGCACACTTACCTTACCCTCGCTCCAATCAGATCACTTATCTGCACTCAATGCCCCTATTACCCTTAATGAAGTAGTGGACACCATCCAAGCACTTCCAAACCAAAAAGCCCCAGGCACGGATGGTTTCTCCTCAGAATACTATAAAACATTTTCATCAATTCTAGCTCCATATCTATGTACCCTATTCAACAGCGTTGCCTCCTCCTCCACATTTCCTGAAGAGATGCTACAGGCTACTATTGTGACCCTTCCTAAACCAGGAAAAAAACCTGACTCCCCCCAAAACTTCAGGCCTATATCACTCCTAAATACAGACCTGAAGGTCTATGCGAAAATTATTGCAAATAGATTGGCATCTATTACCCCATATCTGGTTAAACCGGACCAAGTGGGGTTTGTTAAAGGACGTCAGGCCCCAGATGGCACGAGACGTCTACTAAACCTGGTGCATATTTTGGAAAAAAGGCGTACCTCAGCGGTCTTTCTGGCACTGGACGCGGAGAAGGCCTTTGATAGGGTGCACTGGGGCTATCTCAGAGCGACCCTACAGAAATTTGGCATACAAGGCACCATTCTGTCAGCAATTTCCGCTTTATATACCTGCCCCTCGGCCAGAGTCTTCTCGTCCGGTGCCATATCTGACCAATTCTTTATCTCTAATGGTACGCGCCAGGGGTGCCCATTGTCTCCCATAATCTTCACCCTTATGATGGAACCACTGGCGGAATCCATCAGGTCAAATAGAGCAATTTCAGGAGTCTCTGTAGCAGACATGGACCATAAGATAGGTCTTTTTGCAGACGACGTGGTTCTAACACTAACTAACCCAGCACCCTCCCTAGAGGCAGTACAGAATACCCTACAAAGGTTTGGAGAAGTGTCGTATTATAAATGGAATATTACCAAATCCTGTATTTTACCTATAAACCTGTCTAGGTCTCTGACTGCGACACTTAAAGCACAATTTCCATTTCAATGGATGACGGATTCGCTAGCTTATCTGGGTATCAAAATAACCTACCCATCCACGAAGACATATGATATCAATTATAATGCACTTCTCCATACCATTAAGACGGACTTAGCACATATAGAGAACCTAGAACTTTCTTGGATAGGCAGGATTGCTGCACTAAAAATGTCTCTACTACCGAAACTCATTTATTATTTTAGAACTCTCCCTATAATGGTACCAGACACATTCTTCTTGACAGCAGACAAACTATTCCGTAAATCTATCTGGCAAAGTAAAATCCCAAAAATCACGTTTTCTACACTCCAACGACATAGGAAAATGGGGGGAGTGGGATTTCCCAACTTGCGAAACTACTATAGAGCAGCAATTCTGGACCAAATAAAGGCCTGGTTTGAACCTAGCTCGTCCAAACTGTGGGTAAAAATAGAAAAAGCATGTATTAGAGGCAAAGATTTACCCTCCCTACTACTAGCTAAACTGACAAACTTACCTGTGACGGGCTGCACATTGCCCTCCATGGAGACTACGCTCTCTGTATGGGGGAATGTCCAGCCTAATATAGATGTCTCGACTAAGAACAGGCGTATGATCACTGATATTTTGACTATAGAACATCTAATCCCTGAACTACGGACCAATTTATGGAAGGAACATGACTTAACTACCGTACAGAAGGTCTTGACAAGCGACACATTCATAGGTTCATACTCCTATATGCAACTGAAACACTTTCACAAGGCACATTCGACAGCGTATTATGACCTACCGACGGATGTGTGGTCCTACCTTGCCACAAACCATGACAAGCCCAAGGGATTGTCCTGGTTCTACTCCCTCCTACAATACTCCATACTTCCCTCTAAGACGTCTCACATGACCAATTGGGAGAGGGACTGGGGAATTATATTCCCCATAGAAGAATGGAACGCCGCAACTCGTCTGACGTATAAATACACCCACTGTACTAACCACTGGGATAATATGTTGAAAATTTTACATAGGTCATATCTCACTCCAGTCAGGTTGTCACTAATATTCCCTTCAGAATCACAACAATGCTGGAGAATGTGTGGATCCAGAGGTCATATTACTCATATATTATGGGATTGTAGGATTATTCATAACTTTTGGTCGGAAGTCTTTTGGTTGGCCTCCTCTGTCACTGGCCATGTCATCCACCCCAACCAACCATTGGCCCTCCTTCATTTAAGCGCTACTAGTATTCCAGCCCAGCTAAGATGCATAGCCATACATATATTTATAGCAGCACGTCTAGCTATCACCTCTAAATGGAAATCTACACAAACGCCTAGAATAGATGAAGTCATACAAAGGGCCAGATTCTCATACATTCGCGCTGCTCCTGGGCAGCGGAATATATGAGATCTACGTTACACCGCCGCAGGTCTACAGGTTTACATCCTGATTCTCAGAACACTTACCTGTAAACTTGCGGCGGTGTAGCGTTAGATTGCTCGTCGCAAGCCCGCCCAATTCAAATGGGGCGGGCACCATTTAAATTAGGCGCGCTCCCGCGCCGAGCGTACTGCGCATGCTCCGTCGGTTAAATTACCCGACGTGCATTGCGCTAAATGACGTCGCCCCGACGTCATTTGCCTAGATGTATACGTAAATGGCGTCCAGCGCCATTCACGGACATCTTACGCAAACGACGTAATTTTTATTGAATTCGACGCGGGAACGACGGCCATCGTTAACATTGGTTGCGCCTGCTAATTAGCAGGGGCAACCTTACGCGTCGGGTACGCTACGCAAACGACGTTAATTCGCTGCGTCGACCTCGCGTATGTTCGGGAATCGCCGTACTTACCTCATTTGCATAGACGACGGGGAAAAGCGACGATGCGACACCTAGCGGCGGGAAAAAAAAATACATTTAAGATCTGACAGCGTAACAGCCTTACGCATGTCAGATCTAATGGGTACCTATGCGCAACTGATTCTGAGAATCAGTCGCATAGATACCCGGGGCCAGATGAGGTGTTACGACGGCGCTAATGGTGTTGCGCCGTCGTAACGCCTTTGAGAATCTGGCCCAAAGAGTATCTACCCAGTATTCTTATGAAAAATATTTTGCTATCCAATCAAACCAGTACCAAACTTTCCAAAAACAATGGTTACCTTGGAGCACAAAATTTCCCGAATAGTGAACTGTTTCTGACAGAATACCAGCCACGGCAGGTCACACTTGGTGTAGACATTGGCATTAATATATGCTAGTTATTCTTTATTTTATTTTCATTTTCATTTCATTTTATTTTATCATATTGTTTATGCTGTTGCATTCAGTTAATATTTCTGTATGGGAAGTACAGTTGAATTCCTCTAACAGTTCTTGTGCCACTAGAGAATGTGTGGCGGATGGCTGGCATCCACCCAGGATCCACAGGCCTAGGCCGGAACTGGGAGGGATGACTGTCACCTGCCTACAAGGTTAGACGTGGAAGAGGCGATGAGGAGATCTACTGGCTCTTCATGGTGTTCATGCTATGTGAACAAGCTCTCATATAGGGGATCGTGGCTCCACATTGTGTAGTAGGACGCGCGGCCCTGACACGCAACTCTCTTATCTTACCATGTAATGTGACCATGTTGAGCTGTCATGTATCATTGTAGCAACGTCAAATGCTATATGCACATTGATATGTTCTATGCAAATCGAAATCATTTGCTGTGTATTAGTCTACCTCTGTATGTGACATGACTTTAATAAAAACAATTGCAAAGTAAAACGCTCCCCCCTTATGGAATACCTAAAGGACAATAATAAAATCCTGTACACACGATCGTATATCTGATGGAATCTAATCCGATGGATATCCGATGAAGCTGACTTTTATCAGTCTTGCCTACACACCATCGGTCAAAAATCTGACCGTGTCCAAACGCGGTGACATAAAACACTACAACGTGCTGTGAAAAATGAAGTTCAATGCTTCCGAGCATGCGTCGACTTGATTCTGAGAATGCGTGGATTTTTGACCGATGGACTTCCACACAGACGATCGTTTTTTTTTCTAACGTTTTTTTATCCATAGGAACATTTTAAAGCATGTTCTATTTTTTTTTCACCGATGGAAAACAAACCGATGGGGCCCACACACACGATTGGTTTGTCCGATGAAAACGGTTCATCGATCCGTTTTCATCAGACAAACCGATCGTGTGTACAGGGCTTTAGAGCTGCTATTCCTGTATATAGTAATATCAACACCAGTTCTTTTATCTGTAGAGAATATATGGGATTAAAAGGCATCCTTTTTTAAACCAATTTTTTTTTAGTGTTTATAAAAGGCGTCTATTTAAAATCATTCATTTTAAAGTGATAATATTGTGAAGATGACAAGGAAGTTAAGGAAAGAAACAGATTGTACACAGTGCTAGCTGTTATTGTGTTTATTAAAATCCTTTGCTTTGTTTTGTAAACCAGAAATAAGGAATACATTTGGATCAGACATCCATGGATTATTGGAGTAATTTGTCTCCTGGCATAGCAGGTTTTAACAACCAACATACTCTACCCAATCTCTGGATGCTCTACAATTTGGTTCATGTCTCAATTTGTAAGTAATTTTCAGGACCTGGATCTGAACCCAGAACCTCTGGCAGTAGCTCTTCTTATGCTCCATACACACGAGCCAAATTTAATGCTTGTAAGCTTTTTATCGGATATTCCGACCATGTGTATGCTCCATCAGACTTTTGCTTACGGAATTTCTGCCAGCAAAAGTTTGAGAGCAGGTTCTCAATTTTTCCGATCGGAAAATCCATTTGTCTTCATGGAATTCCGATGGGAAAAAAACATGCATGCTTGGAAACAATTTGACGCATGCTCGGAAGCATTGAACTTCTTTTTCTCACCTCGTCGTAGTGTTGTATGTCACTGCGTTCTTAACGCTCTAATGTTCAGAGAAGTTTTGTGTGACCGTGTGTGTGCAAGCCAAGCTTGAGCGGAATTCCATCAGAAAAAACATCCAACTTTTTTCCGACAGAAATTCCACTCGCGTGTACAGGGCATAACTGTGCAACCTGAGATGCTGGATAGCTAGCTGCCTGATCCCTTAGATAACTTTACTTTTTATCTTGTTTCTGGCGAACCTTGAATTCCTTGCTCCACCCATGAACTTCCTATTTAAGTCATGCCTTTACTCTTCCTGTTCTGCCATCCGTCTCTTCATTACTACTCATTACCGACTTTAGGCTTGTTCCTGGACTAAGCTTATGCTTGATCCCACCCTGCAACCATGCGTTACTGATCTTTGGCTTGTTTATTGGCTATGCTTCTGCTAGATCCCTACCTGTTAAATCTGCTACCGGACCCCAGCCTCCTCACCTACTGTTGGGCATATCCTGGGGACCGGGATTTGGGTTGGTACTAGAATGCAGCGCAACCCATCTCCACCATTAGGAGTTCTGGTGAAGACCGCCTAGTGCTTAGACCCTGTAGTAAACAAGTGTTGCGCTTACTGCGCAGCACTTGTTTACTACTGGTTCATTACACAATTGTAGTGCTAGCAGCTATTAGTAGTCTATTCGTGTTGTAATTTTACATATATATATATATATATATATATATATATATATATATATAGTGCTTAGACCCCACACGTCAGGTAAGGCCATGTGATCTGCCAGGAGGACCTGCTTGTGCCTTTATCCTGCTGGTTTCTGTGTGAACCTTCACTGCTATAGCTACTGGCCTCCAAGCCTGACCACTGATTTTGACAGTAATAGTAAAGTATAACTTTAGTTTAAAAAAAAAAATACTTTGTCTTTCCTGCATTGAAAGGCTCTTGCCTTCCTGCGTGTATCTTTAGAATGTACACAAAGCCAAGCATGTGCAGCTCTGTGTACATTCTCAACATGCCTTGGTTCTGGAATTCATTCCAGTGCATATATGTGGGAGTTAAGCCATCCCACAGTAGCCAACCAAGATGATTAAAGATGCCGAGCATGAAAAAAGCAAATTGGGTTAAGATTTTGGTGACAGCAAGGAAGCTTACAGATGTTGGATTGTTGAAGGGAGGTCAGTATTTGTGAACTTTAGTTCCACTGTAAACATTTTTTGTTTTCATGCTAAAGCCTGTAATACAGATTCCATCCTTGGACAGCAATGATCATGCTATCTTTTGCACTACATACCAGCTCTGTGGTAGTTGCATCACTTATAATAAAGCCAGTGATGACCATGATCTTAAATCCCAAAACCAGCTAACACCTTTTATTTTGTTTTGGATAGAGCAGGGAAAATGTAGAGCCTCTGTCTGGTTTTTATTTCCAACTGTATCCCTATTATAGTGTAGAGTATTGTTGGTGTTGGTACCACAGGGTGGCACTGTGGACAGCAAGGCAACATATAATATGCTGCATCTTTTAAATTGTTCAAGACATTTAGGGTTTAGAGCGAATGTACTTTATAGACATACTTAAAAAGCGGTATCACAAAAAGTATTTTATTTATAACAAATGCATGGACAAACAGTTATATAAAAAAATACACAAGTGAATGTGATTAAAAGATATTTTTCAGGCTGGGTTCACACTAGTGCGAATTGGGTGCATCCAACTCGCACAGCAGGAGATTGTAACCGGCTCTCTATGGTAGCTCCAGGTGATTTGCACAGGACCCCTGTGCGTCTTTTCATCCATTTTAGGCCCGAATTCAGACAACAATTTGGTCTGAAATCAGACCTGAAACAGTGAACGAGGATGCATCCTACTCCTGCTGTGAGGCGCTGCATGCTCATAGGTGAACCCAGCCTTAAGGATTCGCCGTCTATCCAGAGTCCAATTGGACTCCATGGATATGACTGCTCGGCCTGAAAGAAAGAACCTGAGTAAGGTAATTGACCCAATGTGATAACATACAAGATAACCTGAATAGGTAAATCCTACAACAGTAGAAAGTGGGTAATAATAACCAGCTCAGGATGAATGGGTTCTGCTATTCAAGGTACCATGATGTGCTTGACTAGTTTTTCGCCTATATATGCTCTTCTTCTCAAGCTAAATCAATACATATAAAACAAGGTTTGCTGTCAAAGAGGCAGAACAAATATTTGAACACAGGCTCCAATGGGATCATGAGGCCCTACAGGGCAGATATGAGGGCACAGTGTAGGCAAAGGCCAGCCATAGGATCTATAATATGTTTAGGAGATTGTATAAATTAAGTAAGTACTTGTAAATGAGGTATTTAAGGTAAATAGTCCTAGGGATATGGTTGGTGTTAATCTGGTGCATTTGTAGGTGTTTTTTAATATAACCCTAAATATATAGATTCAGAAAAATCTTGATAGTATTGGTAACACCAGACCACCAGAGGGCTCAATCAAAGAGAGCCCATAGGTTAGATATAGCCTGGGGGCCAGGAGAATGTGTGACCCGTATATAGGGACAAAACTGGTCGAGCACATCATTGTACCATGAACAGCAGAACCAATTTATCCTGAGCTGGTTATTGTTACCCACGTCCCACTGTTGTAGGATTTACCTATTCAGGTTATCTTACTACCTTACTCCTTTTTTAGGCCGATCAATCCTATCCATTAAGTCCAATTGGACTCTGGATAGACGGCAAGTCTTTGAAAATGACACAATTGTATATACTGTATGTTTTTTATATAACTTTTTGTTCATGCATTTGTTATAAATAAAATACTTTTTGTGATACCACATTTTAAAGTATGCCTATAAAGTCCATTCTTTCTAAACTCTAAATGTCTTGTATTCCTTTTTTGGGATAAGCTCAATGTTCGCAACCTGGTA
The DNA here is from genome assembly GCF_905171775.1 of Rana temporaria. Lineage (NCBI taxonomy): Eukaryota > Metazoa > Chordata > Amphibia > Anura > Ranidae > Rana > Rana temporaria. Next base: position 567,629,820 of record NC_053489.1, on the reverse strand, counting down.
TGGTTCAGGAGGGGGTGATGCTCATTCGCCCCCTTTTTCTGGCCTGCCATGGCTGTTTGCTTGGATAAGGGTCTGGTATGGATTTTGGGGGGACCCCACACCATATTTCTTTTAAATGTAGGCGTGGAGTTCCCCTTAATAACCATACCCGATGGGCCTGATATGGACTGGAGGGGGCCACGCTGATTTTTTCATATATTTTTTATTTATAATAGCCACAGGCAATTTTAAACTACATTCTTTCTTTTTAGAAATTAAATTTTTCTGCGGCACAGTTATGCCGTGTACACACGATCAGTCCATCCGATGAGAACGGACCGATCGTGTCAGAATGCGGTGACGTAAAACACAACGATGTGCTGAAAAAAGTTCTTTGCTTCCAAGCATGCGTCGACTTGATTCTGAGCATGCGTGGATTTTTAACCGATGGTCTTGCCTACTAACGATCGTTTTTTTTAGCAATCCATCGGTTAAATTTAAAACAAGATGGCCTTTTTTTAACCGATGGTTAAAAAACTGATGGCGCCCACACACGATCGGTTTTGACCAATGAAAACGGTCCATCAGACCATTCTCATCGGTTTAACCGATCGTGTGTACGCGGCATAAAACACACAAAGAAGATGTGCCACTTTATAGGTAGACTAAGGGACAATCCCCCCCCCCCCCCCCCCCGGCATGATATTTAAAGAAATATTACATTTTTATTGTTCGACTTTAAGCATTATTAAAAACACTGCTTCTGAAAAAAAAACTACTGTTTTAAAACTTTGTTTTGCATTGATACATGTCCCCTGGGGCAGTCCCCAGTTCCCTAAACACTTTTTATGGCAATAACTTGCATATAAGCCTTTAAAATGAACACTATGGGACACTGATTTTTCATGTTCATGTCTCATAGACTTTAGCAGGGTTTGAATGTTCGCACTAATTGTTTGTCTGTTCGCATGTTCTTTTGCGAACCGGACTGGGAGTTGATCGGCTCATTCCTAATCCCTATTGTGTAGATTCCCTCTCAGTGGCTCTCAGGACAGTAAGTAGTGGGAAATCTCAAATAGAACACATACAACGAAACACAGTTTCATTAAAATGATAAAGGGTTAAAACGTCTGGAAATTATTTTATTACTGTCAGCGCCTTCCTATCTCAGTGATAACTACACCCTTTTTGTGTATGAGCATCAAAGGAAGCAGGTCTTCCTAATGGGATCACAGAAATTATTAAAAGCCTCGAAATGTATTTCTTCCTCACTCTGATAAAAACAATAAATAAAAAAAATAAGAGATTTGGGAAGCTATGATTTGAGTCCCATGGAACTAGTATCTTACCAAGGTGTAGAGAGCTGATGCCCACCCATATGCATGCTCAGTCATGATAAATCTCTTTTCGATGGATGTCACTCAAGAGCACCTTAGTGGGACTTCCCTCATATATAACAAAATAAAGTAAAGAATAGTGCAAATTTTGACAACTATTTAGCTCCACCATGGTTGTTTAAGATTATGTTTTATTAATTTACTATTGCATGATTGTGCCATAACTGTTTGTATTCTGAGACCTTTGCCATCCCAGTTGATGTATATCTCTAGTTTAATAAGTATAAAGGTAAACCAAGTTAAACAAAACTTTATTTCAAACCCTATATTCAGCCTTATTAAAAGTAGCATAGAACACTGACGAAAAACAAATTTTACAAACATAAAAAATATACATTTTTGTTGTTCATTATCCTTTCCATCTCATTATTTTGTTCTGCTGATAAGAGGTTTTACCGATAAACATTGACATTTTCACATGGATTAGCATTTGCAATTTCATTAAACCCTTTACACCTGACCAAGCCTTTTAAAGATGGCCATTTTGATGAAATTTAGTTCCCGCATTTTATTTCTATTTGATCTCCAGATTTTGTATATTTTGAAAGCAGTCCATTGTTTTCAGGCAATTTAATAGTAACAACATCAGCTTTAAAGCTGCTCTAAAATATAAATGCCACAGTTTTTTGTAGAACACAAAAACTACATGTTTATTGTTATTGGGATATTTTGCTTGCCAAGAAGTAATCATTTGTTTAATGGTTCAACTTGAAAAAAATGTATTCACAATATACTATGCAAGTATAGAAGCTTCTAGTGAGCTACATTCTATATATTACCTCAACCCAAACAAATAAAAATGTTAAAAGGCACTAATAAAACTACCTATATAAAGCTAAACATTAAACCCATAACCATTTTGCTTAATAAAAAAAAATACAGCTTAGTTATCACTGAAAATATATAAATATGTATCATATATAGCAACTATTAACGTTAAATTTAGTTCTTCCTGAGTTGTAAGCCTCCCTATTTCAAGAGTTTAAGACTGGAGTTTTTAAGAGACTAAGAATTTGATTAATGAAATGACTGTACTGTACAGAATAAATGATCATAAAATGCAACATATTTAACAGTCTAAAGTATCCTTTACTGCTTAGAGCCATTTTTAGCACTATATAAATCACTGCATGAAGATAAATAGAAAATGCTGGACAACGTGCACTCTGTCCAATATTGAGTCTTGCTTGCAACTGCGTCAAAGATATCCTTCTCAGAAGCACATTGTAACAGCTTTATCTTATTACAGAAAGGGAATTGTTAGAGTAATTGTAGCATTTGATTTTCGTAGCCCCACAGTATAGGCTGTGGGAGGTCCTATTTGAAACAAACTTTGAAGAAAAAAAAACTGCATCTGATTTTATAAGATCTTTTTCTACATTCATTTATTTTAATATTACATATTACATACGTTTGTTACTGTTTACCTAGTTTAGTTGATTTAAAAATAAACTGTATTTAATGTAAATCCTAACAATGATTTTTGTTTTGTTATATCTAATCCATAACTGCAAAACTGGTGACTGGTATCAATAAGGAGGATCTAACCAAGCAAAGTTTGTTTCTAGGATGTTCGCCGAACACAGGCGTAAAATTTGTGCACATAGTGGCTGAACCCTCTTTGAGCCTCTGAGAACCAAAACCTGTAATTTATCACTGGCCTTTTTCATAGCAAATTTTCAAGCCTGTGTCAAAAATGGGCATAGGTAGCTGAGCATTGTCACCAGGGATATATACCAATGCAAAAATAAGTTTTAAGAAATGCTGTTCAACAGAGAGTGGGGTCTTTTAATTCAGCTTAAAGAATAACATTAAAAGCAAACAATTCATTTAAATAATGTGCTTGGGGGAATGCCCTAAGCTTGCATGTTGTGCAACTGTACAATGTCCTTTTAAATCACAGACCCTGGCTGGCTTTCTTCTGCTTGTAATTTTTTTTTAGCTCCCCTCATAATCAATAACATATCCTTATTCATGGGGTAAGGGTCTGGTATGGAATTGAAATGGACTGCATACAAAAAAAAAATGTGGGTCCCTCCTGAAGATTTATAGCCTTGATGAAGGTCTGATATGTATTTTAATGAGTACATACAAAACTTGAACCCCCCTAAAAATCCATGCCAAACCCTTATCTAGGCATGCAGACTGTCTAGATAGAAAAGAAGGGGTTATTGATGTCACCCAGCATTCGATTGGGGAGCTGAGAATTGCGGCAGTAGCAGCAGTTTCAGTAACAGATCGTTGTGACGTAGGTCATTTGTCAGATGTTTATTGGAGCATTGTTTTTAATGATTGACTTTGGATCCACATCACTGAGAAAAGAAATTGACATTTGATTTACATCAGGAAAACTGAAAATACGGGGACCTGATGGATGGCATCCTTGATGCTGGATTGAGCAGAAGCTGTCCACAGACTGGTGGAGCCACACACATGCATGGGTGGGCTTGGAACCCATTGCGCCTTCCATATTGTATGTAGAACCTCACGGTTCACATACACAACATATGTTTGGCTGCGTTATTTTGCAAGAGGACATGATTGTCCATGTACAGTGCCTTGAAAAAGTATTCATACCCTTTGAAATTTTACACATTTTGTCATGTAAATTTTATTTTATTAGGATTGTATGTGATAGACCAGCACAAAGTAGCACATAATTGTGAAGTGGAAGGAAAATGATAAATGGTTTTCTAAATTATTTTACAAATAAATATGTGAAAAGTGAGGTATGCATTTATATTCAACCCCCTGTACAGTACAGTACTAAAAATTGTGTAAATCGTGATCAAACAACCATAATCGGTGAACATTGTATCTATCAAATGAAAAATAGTTAAAATAGTCCAAAAGAATTATGACTTCATGCAAATTTGCATAAGCAACGTGCAAAACGTGAGTCTCTGTCCAAAAATAAATAAATAAAAGTCCAAAAAATCATGTAAAATCTTCTTATATCCACAACAATTTCTGAATGTACAGTGCTCCAATCCACAATAGATTCTGAGTGCGAGGTGCTTCAATCCAAGTGACCCCGTTTCCCCCAGCCTCTCACCTTGGCTGGCTTGTAAACAAGCCTCTCTAAATCCACAATGACCACCGATCCTGTATGGCAATATAACCTCTATCGTGGAGGGATGGCTCTCAGAAATACAATGAGAAATGGATGGGCTCCATAGTGCATTAACATTTTAACTTTATTCAATAAAAGTAATACACTTACAATTAGGACGAAAATCAGCATGCACATCTGACTCTCAGAACAATAACAATGGCACTTTCGCTCTCGGCCGCGAGCGGAGATGATGTCACCACCGGCTCTCTTCCCTGTTCCTCCCTTACGCGTTACATGGCTGCACACTCAGAAATTGTTGTGGATATTAGAAGATTTTACACAATTTTTTGGACTTTTATTTATTTATTTTTGCACAGAGACTCACGTTTTGCACTTTGCTTATGCAAATTTGCATGAAGTCATCATTCTTTTGGACTATTTTAGCTATTTTTCATTTGATAGATACGATTATATTTTATCACTGTTCTTTCGATTTTTCACCGATTATGGCTGTTTAATCACGATTAACACAATTTTTAGATACGCATTGTTATTTATTTATGCATATTTATTTACACTTTTGGCATTTGCACTTTGGATTGCACTTAGCACTTTACTGTTATGTTTTTATTTTAGCAAGCGCCACAACACCCCCTTTATTCAATTTTCAAGTCTTGCCACAGATTCTTAGTTGGATTTTGACTGGGCCATTCTAACACATGAATATGCTTTGATCTAAACCATTCCTTTGGCTGTATGTGGATGGTGTGTTCAGGATGATGTGCAGTGTTAGTTTTCAACCACACAGCATTTTGCTTTTAAGCCAAAAAGTTAAATTTTGGTCTCATCTGATCATAGCACCTTCTTCCACATGTTTGCTGTTTCCCTCACATAACTTATTTTCTTAAACTGAAAATGGGACTTCTTATGACTTTCTTTCAACAACAACTTTCTTCTAGCCACTCTTCCATAAAGGCCAGATTTGTGGAGTGCATGACTAATAAATGTTGTGTGGATAAATTGTCCTCCTGAGCTGTAGATCTCTGCAGCTCCTCCAGAGTTACTATGGGCCACTTGGCTGCTTCTCTGATTAATGCCCTCCTTGCCCGGCATGTCTGATTAGGTGGATGGCTATGTCTTCGTAGGTTTACAGTTGTCCCATACACTTTCCATTTTCAGATGATGGATTGAACAGTGCTCTGTGAGATGTTCAAAGCTTGGGATATTTTTTTTATAACATAATCCTGCTTTAAACTTCTCCACAACTTTATCCCTGACCTGTCTGGTGTATTCCTTGGTGTCCATGATGCTGTTTGTTCACTAAGGTTCTCTAACAAACTTCTGAGGGCTTTACTGTATTTATACTGAGATTCAATTACAAACAGATGGACTATATTTACTAATTACGTGCCTTCTGAAGGCAATTGGTTCCACTAGATTTTAGTTAGGGGTATAAGAGTAAAGGGGGCTGAATACAAATGCACACAACGCTGTTCAGATATTTATTTGTAAAACATTTTGAATAACATTTATAATTTTCCTTCCACATAACAATTATGTGCCACTTCGTGCCACTTTGTGTTCCTCTATTACATACAATCCCAATGAAATATGTGTGTTGTTCTATCACATAAAATCCCAATGAAATGCATTTACTTGGTTGTAACATGACAAAATATGGTAATTTGAAGGAGTATGAATACTTTTTCAAGGCACTTGGTATGGTATCCCTCCGCAGATCTATACTAGACCCTTAGGTCTGGTCATGTTCAGATGATAATGTCACAGTGGGTAGGGCCACACCGATGATGTCACTGAGTGGCCCCACCCCATAATTTATTTAGTGGAAGCTACAAAGCTTAGTTGTCAGTTGACGGGAAACAGCGTCGGGTGCAGACCATTTTATTTTATGTGGGTCAGCAGAGGAGCGTTCATCATGATTGATTATGGATCTACTCCGGGGGGGCTTTTTTTTTAAATATATTTTTAATGATGGACTTTTCAAAAACTGACTGGCACAGGTTTGGCCAACCATGGCTCAGGGGCTAAGACCACACTATATAAGGCTGCTTACACAGCAGTTGTATATAGTATTTATGAATGGAGATTAGGCAGGGTATTTAGTGTATTGTAATGTAGTGTGTGGTCAGTCAGCTTAGTGTCTATAACGGTGTAAGGAAGAGTATATATGACAGTGTTGTGTGAGTATATAACAGTGTAGGACACAGTATATAATACTGTGTATTGAAGTGGTTAAGGGGAAGCCTATGACAGAATTAAGAAAAAAACAACACAGGGTCCCCCAAAAATCCATACCAGGCCCTTTGGGTCTGGCATAGATTTTAAGGGGAACTCCATGCCACAGTTTAAATAAAAAACTGCCTGGGACCCCCCCCCCCCAAAATCCATACCAGGCCATTTGGGTCTGGCATAGATTTTAAGGGAAACTCCACACCAAAATAAAAAAAATGGCTTGGGGTCTCCCCTAATTCCATACTAGACCCTTATCCGAGCAAGCAGCCTGGCAGGCCAGGAAAAGGGGGAAGGGGAAGCACCCCCTCCTGAACCATACCAGGCCCCCCAAAGCACCTGTTCCCCATATTGATGGGGACAAGAGCCTCTTCCTGACAACCCTGGTTATTGTTTGTTGGGGTTTGAGGCTTATCGGAATCTGGAAGCCCTGTTTAACAAGGGGACCCCCTGATTCCCACCCTCCCCATGTGAATGAGTATGGGGTACATTGCACCTCTACCCATTCACCAAAAAAGTGTCCAAAAGTAAATAGACCATAAAACGAGACAGTTTATTACAATTCCTTTTATTTAAAAAAAAAAGTGTCCCCCAATGTCCATCCATCAGTCAATGGGAGTTTTTTTTTTCAATTTTTCGGGTCTATCGGGCGGTGTGATTGAAGATGGATGACATCGCAGAACACTTTCTTTACCTTTTATAATAAAGGACATGTCAAACTGTCTGTTGTGGTTTTTACTTGCTGACACTTTTTTGGGTGAATAGGTAGGGATCTGGGGGTCAGGTTCCCGATTTCAATAAGCCCCCTGTCTGCAGACCCTGACAACCAATGGCCAGGTTTGTCAGGAAGAGGCTCTTGTCCCCCTCAACATGGGGACAAGGTGCTTTGGGGGATCCATGTTGAGGGCATGTGGCCTGGTACGGTTCAGGAGGGGGGTGCTTTCTAGTCCCCCCCCTTATCCTGACCTCCAGGCTACATGCTCAGATAAGGGTCTGGTATAGATTTTGGGGGGAGCCCCATGCCATTTTTTTTTACTTCCCCTTAAAATCCATACCAGATCCAAAGGGCCCGGTATGGACTGGGGGGGGGGGACCCTTCGCCATTTTTTTCCTTGATTTTTCATCTATATTGCCGGGAGCCGGCAATACATTAAAGCCGTGAGCAAGTTTAAATAATTTTTTTTTTCCTTTAGAAATGTCATTTTGCTGTGGCATTGTTCTACACATCACACTGATGCGCCACTTTACAGGCAGACTAAGGGGACCACTCAGGCACGATATTTAAAGGAATATTTCATTTTTATTGTTTCACTTTAAGCATTATTAAAATCACTGCTCCTGAAAAAACTGTTGTTTTAAAAACTTTTCTTTGAATGTCCCCTAGGGCAGTACTTGGGTCCCCATACACTTTTCATGGCAATAACTTGCATATAAGCCTTTAAAATTAGCACTTTGGATTTTTCATGTTCGTGTCCTATAGTCTTTAATAGGGTTTGCATGTTTTCTAGAACTTTTTGCCTGTTCGCATGCTCTGGTGTGAACCGAACTGGGGGGTGTGCAGCCCATTCCTAGTGGTGATCAGCGACACTGACAGGAGAGACAATATTTAATATTTTTCTTTACATTTGTTTAATTTTTTTCATTTTTTTTTTTTTATTATTTGTTAACACACTGTGACCCAAGCAATGCAGTGTTGCATATAGGAACACTGTACTACTCTGGGAAAGTAATCAGGATTCTTTTTTTGAACTGGTATAAGCAATAATTTTAACTGAATGAAACAGATTCATTCAGTGTGTATTGTTGTTATTAGCAGTAACTGGCTACAGCTAAACACATGGTACAGATGGGCTGTGATTGGTCCTGTCTGTACCATGTGATCATGGTGACCAATCACAGCTAGAAACACAATATTACTCAATTAATGACATAAAAGGAAGCCATCTATTTTTTGCAATTATCATGTGATCTGCTGTGATTAGTGATATTGATTACATGGTACCGGCAGTGGGCTGGCACACTGATCAGTCATCAGCTGTATCCGGTGGACACAGCCATTGACAGATTGCAACGCAGCACAGCCAATGGTGCATACACGGAGGGCTTCATAAGACATCCACCTAGAGCGATGAATGTCTCATTCAACCATCATTTGACAATAGGCTGGGCAGGAAGTGGTTAATATGGCTTGATATAAATTTGAATGTGTATGTGGAGCAGCCTACTAGCTTTCTTTTGTATGCAGAGAGTAACAGAATTCCCATAGTAGCTGTGAGATTTCCAGTGCGTGCTTGTGAACAGGGAAATGAGAAGAGACTTCCTGAAGAGGCTGTGAGTGTTCCAGAGCGTGCTCTTGTGGAACACTTTCACATGCACCTGTCAGGTTTATAAAGATGACTGGACATAGGAGCGTGCTCATGTCATATAATTTGTAGTCCAGCCACCCTTCCTGAACTCTTTTAACTAAATGTCTGTATTTCAGGTATGGACATCAGCTTAGAAGTAAAGTCTGCAGAAGCCTGAGCATCGCACTCACAGTACACTAACTGTGATTGCAATGCCTTCCAGACTACAATGATTTAATTTCCTCAATGCATATTTTTTGCACACCAATAGTACATTTATGACATTATATAAAAAGGTGATCTTATCACATTATTCTAAATGAGGTCTCACTAAAGATCTATATAGGGGAATCAGGACCTCCTTCCTCCTGCTGGTGACCCCCTTAGTGAAGCATCCTAGAATTATATTCATATTATTTTTACATTTAAAAACATTGAACTGCAGTTTCCACTGTTTTGACTAATCTTCCAGCAATGCCAAAACATGTTCCATGTTACAGACACCTCCAGGGATATCAACCCTATTACACACCTTTGTATCATGAGCAAGAAGACAAACCTTACCCAACAAACCTTTAGTAATATCACTTACATATAATTCAAATAGAATGGGGCCCAGCACAGAAACCTTGTGGTACACCATTTGTGACTGGTCTCTGTTCTGAATGAACCATATTTACAACCACACTCTGGCATCTATCCTTTAGCCAACTGCATATCCACTGAACTACCCATGGGTTATGTCCTAGCTTGTACATCTTTTGTATTGGATCATTATGTGGAACTGTATCAAAAGCCTTGCTGAAATCAAAATCCACAGCACCACCCTGGTCCAAAACACTGGTAATCTAGTAAGAAAAAAAAAAATCTGATCAGTCTGACATGATCTGGTCTCAGTAAAGCCATGCTGCTTTGCGTGCAGCAAGTTGTATTTTTAAGTGATCAATAATCCCTTTTTTTCAGGAGTTATTTCACTAACTTGACTACAACTGGTGTTAAAGGGGTTGTAAAGGTAAAAAAAAAAATCCCTAAATAGCTTCCTTTAACTTAGAGGGGGAGGGGCGAGCAGGAGAGTCAGGACGCTCTCTATGTTGCAGATAGAGAAAGGAGCTGTGTGTTAGCAGGTGTCCTGACTCTCCTGCTCGCCCCCTCCCCCTCAAGAGGCTTTCTCCACACCAGGGAGAAAGCCTTGCATTACTGTGTGGAGTTACAGACAAAAGAACAGGAAGTGAGGATTTCTCAGAAGAAATAAGGACATTTAAAAACAAAATCGAAGGATGAGGTAAGTGAAGGAGGACTGCACTAAGGTAAAGGAAGCTATTTAGGGATTTTTTTTTTTACCTTTACAACCCCTTTAACCACTTGAGTCCTGCGCTATAGTCGAAAGACGTCCACAGCGTGGCTCGTAAGTGCTGGGTGGACGTCCCTGGACGTCCTGTTGTTGTTGTTCCCTGTGCGCGCCACTGGCGGCGCGCAGCGGGGAAACAACGTGCCCGGCGCATCGTTCGGGAGCCGATGCGAGTGCCTGGCGGCCGCGATGTCCGCCAGACACACGCGATCGTTGGTTACACAGCAGAGACGTGGAGCTCTGTGTGTAAACACAGAGCTCCACGTGCTGTCAGGGAGAGAGGAGACCGATCTGTGTCCCTTTACATAGGGACACAGCATTGGTCACCTCCCCCAGTCACCCCCCTCCCCCCACACAGTAAGAACACAATGAGGGAATACATTTAACCCCTTCCTCACCCCCTAGTGTTAACCCCTTCACTGCCAGTCACATTTATACAGTAATTAGTGCATTTTTATAGCACTGATCGCTGTATAAATGTGAATGGTCCCAAAATTGTGTCAAAAGTGTCCGATACGTCCGCCGCAATATCGCAGCCCTGACAAAAAAATCGCAAATCGCCGCCATTACAAGTAAAAAAAAAAAATCATAAATCTATCCCCCATTTTGTAGGCGCTATAACTTTTGCGCAAACCAGTCGCTTATTGCGATTTTTTTTTTTTTACAAAAATGCGTCTAAAAATGCGTATCGGCCTTAACTGAGAAAAAAAATATTTTTTTTAAAAAAAAATTGGGATATTTATTATAGTAACAAGTAAAAAAATATATATATTTTTTTAAATTGTCGCTCTTTTTTTGTTTATAGCGCAAAAAATAAAAACCGCAGAGGTGATCAAATACCACCAAAATAAAGCTCTATTTGTGGGGAAAAAAGGACGTCAATTTTGTTTGGGAGCCACCGCGCAACGACCGCGCAAATGTCAGTTAAAGCGATGCAGTGCCGGAAGCTGAAATTTCGCCTGGGTACGAAGGAGGTTTATGTGCCCAGTAAGCAAGTGGTTAAAGTCACTAGCCTGTAATTGACAACTTCTACCTTGCTTCCCCTCTTGTGGATAGGTACAATATTAGCTGTCTGCCAGTCATGGGAGAATTCTGTTAGAAGAGATTGATTAAAAAGATCTGTTAATCAAGGAGCATGCGCGGAGGCTAGAGCTCCGCTCCGTGAGGGAGAAAAAGTTGCATATTTCAGGACGCCCATCAACCCAAAAGCAATAAAATTTGTGGAATAATTTGTCTGAGAGGTGAGAGGGACCTTTTATGAGGAAAATGGTGCTGGGGGTGCCCGAAACAAGACAAAAACTAACCCTAATAGCGGCAACCAGCAGAATAAAAGTACCGCAAAAAAGGCGCCAGCCCCCTCAGCTGTATTCACCTCAGGGAAGGAGAAAAAGACTATGGCAAAGCAGATGAAACCCACCATCTCCCTGGGAGATTCAGACTCTGACAGCGAAAATGATAATGACATTTCTCAAGCAGCACTTCAAGACACAGCTGTCCCCTCAGGTTTATTGAAACAATTTGAGAAAATGCTACATAAAGCTTTAAAACACACCTCAGAACAGATCACCTCTAACCTCACAAAGGAGATTGGAGAACTGGGGCACCGCACAGAAACACTGGAAATAAAATTGAAGTTTTCACCCAAGAATGTCTGACTGAACTGGACTCACTTAAAGAAGAAAATATAACACTACAAAATAGGCTGGAGGATTATGAAAATCATGCCAGAAGGTCCAATTTAAGATTCAGAGGTATTCATGAATCAGTCTTAGACCTCCAAGCCACCATATTAGCCTTATGTCAGGAATTACTGCCAGAAATGGAACGGTGGAACGGTTGGAAATGGACAGAGTCCACAGGGCACTTATGCCCAAAAAGACAGAGGGTCCCCCTAGGGACATCATTGCCAAGTTCCATTATTATAAAACAAAGGAGCAGATTTTGGAAGCAGACAGAGAAAAGAACAATTTACTCTTCCAAGGATATAACTATCAGATATTTGCAGATATTTCCCAGCTAACTATATCCAAGAGGCGGGCAATGAAACCTCTCTTATTGGAACTCCAACACCACAAGATTAAATATCAATGGGGATTCCCCTTTTGCCTGCGCTTCACCTACCAAGGAACCAAAATTACTTGCAGAACACCTGACCAACTTCACAAAGACTTACTAGACCTCAAGCTAATTGAAGGAACAGCCACAGGATCCACCTTGCGCAGAAGATCAGCGTCTGCTTCTTCCCAAAACAATTTACCTCAACCTGGGATGAGTGGTAATGGTACCCATCGTTCGCATAAAACGAGGCAGATTCGCATCCCAGCCCCAGGACCAAGAAGATACAATGGACTGACTGACCACCACTATAGTTTCCTCAATTTTCTTTTTGCTTTAGCAACATCTTTTGGGAAAGGAAAATACAATTCAAGTAATGACTTGTTTCCCCAAAAGGAAATAAGTATTACACTTAATTTCCATTCTTCAATTTTTTTTTTTTTTTTATATTTTTTATTCTTATTTTAAATAATCTTTTATGAGATACCTGATGAACGGATCATATATTCTAAGCAATAGAATGATTCAGTTAAACTCATTTATAAGTACAGGTTAAGGAAATAACACACAGAGTTAAATTGTTATCTTATCACCCAATATTCTGTGTAAATTCAGGGTAATGTACAAACCCCTTATATTATTTTAGCCAGTTTGGTAATAGACTTATGCCTTACTCTTAATTTGTTTCACAAATACACTAAGGCTATTTGTTTACAAGAAAAGCATAGCTATCAATACACCTTAAACGAATATGAGGAAAAGTTACATTCTGGCTATTGCAGTCACAATGCTTAGTGTTACAATAAGAGAAATTTCAATATTATTTTAAACCTTTATTAACCCTGCATTCTATTGCTGGTATATTCAAAATTTTTCCAAATAACAGTTTAACCCCAGTAGTTTAATCGTTATTGCATTTCTCCCCCCAATTCCACATTCATGATTGGGAAAAAATAAATATAAATTATCCACGGTTTTGTTATATTTAGTTAGGGCGAAAAATGTTTGCACCCTAAGGGGTGCACGTATCTCATTTAATAAGCGGCTCTTCAGTGCACGGAAAAAACATGTGCCTCACTAAGCTCTCTTCGGATCCCCATAATGTTATGGGGGATTTGACGAGGGCACCTTTCCCCCTGATAGGGGACTTTGCCACTTATCACGGGTAAACCTCAAGTACTTTGTTTTCTTAAATGTATTCAGATATTCTATAATCTGTATTGTCTTTCATTTTCTTTTTAAGTATGCTTATTTTGGATCCCCTTTTACTCTTTTTTCTCCTTTGTCTGCATGGACTAGGCCGGGAAGTCACTTCTCAATAAACAATGGCAAGATTAGCTGGATGATTGGGCTGCCATGGCTCCATTAAATGTATTAACTCTTAGTGTACAAGGTCTAAATGTGCCTCAGAAATGAACAAAAGCATTTAGATAGTTTCAGGCTAAGAAAACACTCATTGTTTGTTTGCAAGAAACGCACTTCACCACAAACACAACTCCTAAATTTTATAATGCCTTTTATCCACAAGTGTATACAGCATCTGCTAATACCAAGAAAAGGGGAACCCTAATAGCATTTCACCGGACTACACCATTCGTACTGCAATCAGAAATCAAAGACCCAGAGGGTCGTTGCCTTATTCTAATGGGCTTTATCATGGACACCGCTATTACAGTGGTCTCTTATTATGCACCCAACCTTAATCCAGTACCCTTTATGTCACATATTTTCCAAATTATTAATACTCACAAAATGGGCTCTCTTTTTATATGTGGTGATTCCAATCAGGTCCTCCTTCCATTTTTGGACACAACCCCATATGCTCCTCCAAAATATCAAGCTAAGTGGTCTCTCTCTAACCTCCTATCCAAATATAATTTAGCAGATTCTTGGAGAGAATCTAATCCAACGAAGCGTAATTATACCTATTTCTCTAACCCACATCAATCATTCAGTCGTATCGATCACATATTTTTAACAATTGGTATGGTACCAGAAATACTCAATTCTGCTATCATACCCATCCCGTGGTCTGACCACAATGCAGTGTTCACTACTGTTGCCTCTGCTATACCCAAAAACCATGATCCAACTTGGTATCTCCCGGATATATTGCTTAAGCATCCTACTTATTGCTTAGTAATTGAGCAAGCCCTAAAATAATATTTAAAACATAATATGAGTCCAGAAATATCCTCACTCACGCTTTGGGACGCGCACAAACCAGTATTTCTTTAAAATGTTTGTAATTTTTTGTTAAATAAAAACCCTTCACCAATAGTCTCTACAATATTAGTTTTATCCCATTAAAATTGACCCGACACAAACAGTCTTATAACCAAGGATACATATAAAAGACCACCATGCACTGCCCTAAAACGATAATTACCCCCAGCTATGCCAACAGTATGTATAGAGGAAGCTCCACTGCCTAGCACTCTATCCCCGGCAGCCATTCTCCTCAATACCCAAACAGTGGTGGTCTATTTACTAAAGCTAGAGACTAAAAATCTGTATAGAAACCAATCGGCTTTCAGCTTTCTTTGGTCAAAGCTTAATTAAGCGAGCTGAACTCAGAAGCCAATTGGCTACCACGCACAGCTGCACCAGATTTTTGAAATCGCTAATAAAATTAACCCCAGTGACTGTATTCGATAAGATGTCATTAATTGGCTGATGGTTTTGCACTTCACTTAGTTGATTTTTAAATACATTTATTCAGCCTTGTGGTGCCTGCAGGGCCACCCACAGCTCAAATATTAGTGGCATTTAAAGGTTTTAAAGACTAAACATTATACACACTGCAGTCAATTATGTGAGCTACAAGCCTGACAGAGGAAGCACACTGCACCCTCCAATAGGCAGCAGCCAGTTTATTTTGCAGGATGACTCCCCCATAATACCACAAGCAGATGAGAGGGGGATAACTTCCTGCGGGCGCACAAACCAGTATTAAGAGGAACATTCCAACAGCAATCAGGGATCCTTAAAAGAGAACGCAAACAAATGGCAAGACAATTAGAAATGCAATTTAACCTATCATTCATGGCCTTCCAAAATAATCATACAACCACTGCCAAAAATCGTCTTGACAAAGCACGTTTAGAGTATGATCTATTCCCTACCGATTCAGCCGACAAAGTATTAAATAGAACTAAACATACATTCTATAAGAACTCTAATAAACCTGGCACATATTTAGTGAGGGCATTGAACTATATTAATAAGTCCTTCAAACCTATCAAACTTAAAATAGCAAACAACATTATTACTAGTAACCCACTTAAAATAGTACAGAAGTTCAGTTCCCACCTAAAAACACTTTATTCAGAGGCTAATACATTTAATGTTACAGAAGCAGACTCCTTCTCACAAATACAATTACCACAAATGAATGAAACTCAAAAAACACAACTAGAAAAAACAATCACACAAGAATATGTAGCAGCTGCCATTAAAGAACTTAAATTAAATAAGAGACCAGGACTTGATGGATTCTCAGCCCGATATTACAAACATTTTAAGGACTTTATCTCCCCAATGCTTGCAGAAGCATTTAATGACTTACTAAAACAAAAAACCTTAAGGCAAGAATCATTGTTGGCCATAATATGTATGATCCCTAAACCACATTCGGGTGACACCCTCAGTGCAAATTATCGTCCTATTTCCATGCTGAATACTGATATCAAAATACTAGTCAAAATATTAGCAAATTGCCTTAATACAATCATTGGAATGCTGATTCATTCAAACGAAGGGGGAGGAATTCCAGCGTGTTTTCTCTCTTTAGACATCAAACAAGCATTCGACTCTATTTCATGGCCATACTTAAAATACATATTACAAAAATTGAGTTTTGGCCCTAATTTCACAAACTGGATCATGGAACTTTACAATAATCCAAAAGCATATGTCAAATATGCAGGATATAAGTCAGACCCTTTTAGCATAAAAAGAGGCACACGACAGAGATGCCCGCTATCCCCACTATTATTTGCTCTCCTTCTTGAACCACTTGCACAAAAGATCAGATCTGACCCCACTATTACAGGTATAGAATTAGGAAGCCACCAACACAAAATATGCCTATTTGCTGACAATATCCTTCTATTTCTCTCATCCCCTCAAGTGCCTAATCTCATTCCAATCCTTAATCATTTTGCAACATTTTCAGGTTTAGTAATCAATCCAAAATTTTTTTTAGCGCTGAATCTATCTCTTTCAAACATAGAACTGAGTTTGGCCAAAATAGGTCTCCCATTTACGTGGCCAGAAAAATGTATCCCTTACTTAGGGATACATCTTACTGCATCCATATCAGATTTATTCTCATTCATGGACCCATCTCCCATTATCATGGTTTGGAAGAATCAATGCAGTCAAAATGACGATATTACCAAAACTTGTATATATCTTTAGAGTGCTACCCATCCCATTACCTGCATTATATGTGAGGATAGTACAGAAGAGAGTTTCATCTTTTGTCTGGGGTTCTTCCTAACCTAGAATAAAAACACAAACGCTATACCTCCCCAAAGTAAAGGGTGGACTCGGGCATCCCAACTTTGCGCATTGCTACAGAGCTGCACAAATAGCAACACTCGCTAAATATCATGCACATCAGGAAACACCACTCTGGGTATCAATAGAAGCAATTGGATGCGATCCCATTCCACTATCCAATGTGCTGTGGGTCTCCCCCAAAATGCGCAGATATATACAAAAGCCCATTGTTAAACATTAACCATTCCTTTTGGGATAGATTCAAAATAAAAAACCCACTACAATCTCCTCACAATCCATTATTATCATTCTATAAAAATCTGGCATTTTATCCTGTCAACCGTCTTCATTTCTGCATTTCAAGATCTCTTCCTTCAGCCTGAGAGATAGCGAGAGATCAAGATATCTTTTTCTTTCAGCATAGCATCACTTTTTCCTCTGGGTAGCCAGACAAGGAGAGCCTCAATTCCTCCCTCCAGAGCTCCCCCGCAGATATCTGTAACACCTTTTTTTATCCCACCCCAAAAGTGTGTGTGTGTGTCTCATTACTATGTAATTGATGATGTCATATGACGATGGAGTTTATATGTTGTCATAACAACCAAGTTCAGCATCCATCTTGAATAATTATCATTTTCCCCTCTAGGTGCAGCATTGTATAGGAAATTACTTCTAATGTTGTTTAGTAATGTTTAGATGACCTTCTGCCCTCGGCTTAGTGAAACACCATTAATTGTGTGATGGTTGACAATCATGTGTCAATGTCCCCAGACATTGTGGCTCTTCTTAAAATATATGAATGTGATAACGATGTACCCACACAATTAGCTAATACCTGTAAATGCCATGAAAATTAAGTCATAGTTGTAAAGTTTAGCATAGTAGCTATTTATGAACATTCTTACTACTAGAATACATGTTTGCAACAACTATCATAATATATATATATGTGTATTTAACAGGTTTATATAATGTTAAAACAGATACATTTAGAAATACCAATTGGGTCTGCGATCTCATGGTTCCCTTGTTTATTTTACTAAGTGTTCAATTTATGGTCTGGGAAGGTGGTACAGACTTACACAGTCTCCTTGTAAGACAGAAAAACAATGTCTAGTCATGAGCAATAAACTTAATTTCAACTTTTAGAGAGAATATGGCTTCCCTCATGTTAAATATATCTAAATATGAAAAAAATACAATATAAGGCTTTATATATATGAATATACTGTATATTCTTTTAACCCCCATAAGTCTGACATACCTCTGTCTCCAGAATTCCTAAAAAATTACCGTCATTACTAGAACCAATATGATTACCCAACTTGTTATTGATAGTGCAATTTATTTCCGAGAAGTCTGAAAATAAGTAATTGTTTAAATGGTTTGCTACATCCAGATCTCCCTCAACATAAGTATTGTGCCCAGTTTTAAGGAGTCCATTGTATTTTCCTTTAAAGCAGTGGTCATCAACCCTGTCCTCAGGGCCCACTGACATGCCAGGTTTGCAAAATAACTACAGGTGATATCATTTGCTGCTCAGTGATTGCAGTATTCTAGTCTGCATTTCCCCAAGGTAATACATAAAACCTGGCATGTTAGTGGGCCCTGAGGACAGGGTTGATGGCCACTGCGTTAAAGAGCCTATCTCCTGATGCACAAATTAGAAAAAATTAATTGGAATTGGCAGGTAGCTATATCCTTAACAGCTCCATGTCAGCTTACCACTGGGTATGCCCCGTCCATACCCCCACCTTCAGGGCCTAACTCATAAACTCGACTCCCTCTCCCAGGCTACCATCCCTTGCTTCTCCTCCTCATCTCACTGGACCAAGCAGCTCCCCTTAGCTGGCTGCAATAAACTTGTGGTTGACCACCTGCTGCTTTCCAGGTGCAAACCCTGCTGTATGGACCCTTAAATAGGATTCTTGCATTAATGTTGTGGCTGGCATTTGGAATTTATGACCTGCTAAATACACGGCTGTTTCCAAGGAGGGCACCATTGTTGTGGCGCTGTCTGATATGTAATTCTACCTGATTGTAATGACTTTTTATTCTCTGTGATGCATGTGTATTTTTCTTTCATTCAGTGATGTTTCTCTACATTTAATGGACCACCTTATGGCAGCTGAGATGTTTTTTGAATTTCACAGCAGCTTGGAGTGGAATGAAGGCACCTATCTGGACGCATGTGGGCTATTTACAATTCCCCTGGGTGTTCTCTGTAGATTGTAAAATATTGAGGAGTTAGTGGTCGATGGTCCTAGTGAAGATACGGCACCTCATCTCTGGTTTAGTTTAGTTGTAGAGTTGAGCGAATCCGAACTGTAAAGTTCGGGTTCGGTACGGACTTTGGGTTTTTCCCGAACCCGAAGAATTGGAAAAAGTTTGGGTCCGGGTTCGGAGTTCGGGAAAAAAAAATGTGCGGAGGTCCCCGCAAATTCAATAACCAGACCCTTTAGGTCTGGTATGGATATTAAGGGGAACCCCGCCGTCAATTTAAAAAAAAAATAACGTGCGGTTCCCGCTAAATATCCATAACCAGACCCTTTAGGTCTGGTGTGGATTTTAAGGGGAACTCCACCCCAAATTTAAAAAAAAATGGCGTGGAGTTCCCCCTAAAATCCACACCAGACCCCTTATCCGAGCACGTTGACCTGGCCGGCCGCAGAAAAGAGGGGGGGACAGAGTGCGCCCCCCCCCTCTCCTGAACCGCACCAGGCCACATGCCCTCAACATTGGGGAGGGTGCTTTGGGGGAAGCCCAGGAAGAGGGAAGACTGGGCTTACCCAGTGACGTAGCAGAGGGTGCGTGAGAGGGTGTGGGGTCAGGTGACTGGTGGCCCTGCCTCCCCTATATAAGTATTGTCACAGCTTCAGCGCGTGATTCGCTGGGCTGTGTCCAGCGGTGAGAGGAGGTCGGCGATGCTGTGCTCTGGATGGATGGATCTTCTCATCGCTGGAGATCACCCCCACCCGTCGCTGGATCAGGACAATGTTGGAGCAGGAAGCCGGGAACGAGTGGATTATCACCGCTGGAGTTTTTTTTTTTTTTTTTTTATTAATAAAGGACTTTATTCTACAGTGTGTGTGTGTTTTTTTTTTACAAGAATTTACACTTCCTTCGTGAAATGGTAGTGGTACAGTGTACCCCATTACCATTTCACACAGGGGGGGTCAGGATCTGGGGGTCCCCTTTGTTAAAGGGGTCTTCCAGATTCTGATAAGCCACATGGGGAGTGGGTATGAACCTACCTCAGGGAATTGGTAATTAAAAGGCGGAGAAAATTGCAGGGACACTGAACTAACAGCAGTTAGTGTGTGTCTAAAAGAAAGAGGGAAGTATATTAAGATCACTGATCGGAGTGGAATACAAAGAATAATAGCAAGACCTGTCTATTTACAAATGTTTAAGACAGAACTTACAAGTCAAATCCAGGTGACCTGGTTGCAGGGCAGAGTCAAATTTTGAGTTATGCAGTAGGTAGCAGCAATAGCACCAGAATAGCCCAATATGCAAAATGAAAAAGTATTCCTTAGGAGAGAAGAAAGGAAAGGGAAAATGAGTGAGTCCAATGCTCTTGGTGGGATACCAAAGATAGCAGCAGTATAGATAAAAGTGTTCAAAAAACGGAGCTTACAGCACAAGAAACAAATACAGGTATCAGTGTCCCTGCCAGCAGCGGTGAGGCTGTGAGGGGGAAGGCTTTATATAGCAAATCCACTTTGCACTACAAGTGCACTTGTTAGTGCAGTCATTGTAGATCGCTGTAGATCTGAGGGGAAGCTTTGAAATGAGGGGAAGCTCTGCTGATTTTATCATTCAATCATGTGCTAAAATGCTGTTGTTTTATTTTCCTTGCATGCCCCCCTCAGATCTACAGCGACTGCACTTCCAAGTGCACTTGTAGTGCAAAGTAGATTTGCCTTTAGTAAATAACCCCCATTATGTATTGCTCCCACGATCTGTTTTGCTCTGTTGTTACTTGAACCAGATTTTATCTTTTGTAACTAATAAAATCTTCTTATTTTTATAAATAATTGATATGTTTGGTTTCTATTTGTTGGCACCACAATAATCCCGTACCCCCCAAATCCCTTCTTTAATTGTAGAATATTATTGTAATCTGTTACAGAGGCTCACCTTTTGTTTCTGTTATGAACAAAACTTTTTATCATAAAAAAAGTAGTAGTATGTGTTCTTATCAGTTTAATATCTCATACCTTCCCTATCTGGGGACCATATATTAAATGGATTTTTAGAACATGGAGATGGGGAATAGCTTGCTCTGTCCACTCCATGCATTGACCTGGTGTTGTAGTACCTCCAGGACCGGTGCATAAAAACAACAACACGAATTCCATCATGTCCTGCTTTCTGGCATGGCGGAGTTTGAATCATTAACCACCTGCTGGAATTTTAGGGGTCTGGTCTGGTACGCTGCAGTATCAGCCTCCCTATAGCAGTAGTTAACCCCTTTGGTTTTTAACTGCTTATTATTCTGCAAGGATGTAATTTGAAGTGGATGGGTAACTTTTAATATCTTTAATTTATCAGATGACTTGAGTAGCATTGTACATGTTATATTATTAACATATTATTAACAATGTGGAGTTTTTCTTTATGCTCTGTATCCCTGTTTACCAAGGATTTGATTTTAACTGGGACAGGTTCTTGTGTAGCCTGCAGTTAAACTGTGTGTGGTTACCTCCTTTTATTTCTTTACACTTTATAAGCACTTGCACTGCCACAGGATGAAGGCAATTTGGGGGGACTTCCGTTTGTTTTTCTTGCGGATGAAGATTTCGGGGTTGGACCTCACCTCATGCGGCCGTTTCCCCAGAGAGCCCTAACCCAGGAGAGGAGGGTTTTCAATTTTCGGCTGGCCAGAGCCCGGAGGGTAGTCAAGAATGCCTTTGGGATACTCGCAAGCTGGTTCCGCCTGTTCCAGACAGCCATACACATGGCGGAATATAAACTGAACACCATTGTTTTTGCCTGTTGCATTTTGCACAATTTTTTACGCATGCACTCCCAGACATACCTAACCAACATTGGTCCTGAGGCAGGACTACCCTCAGATACCTTTCTTGGCCTGGACACTGGGCGAACTGGCTTAGCCTCCCAATCTGCTTGTGAGGCACGCGACAAATATGTTGAGTACTTCGTGGGTAGGGGGGACATTGCTATGCCAGACCATATTTCTTTCTAATTCGGCCCACAAAAGAAAGAAATATTTAATTAATAAATAATTTGACCATCGGAATTATACAGTTGTTTGTCATTCTTGCTTTGGTTTCTTTTATCTGTCTCCCTGGTTCTCCAACTAGTGCACTTGTAGTGCCAAATGTATTTCTCTGTTTTAGTAAATAACCACAATTGCACAGTAGTCACTCACTTTTTTAAATGTACAAACTGGTATTGAGCATAGAAAGAAGAAGCCACACAAATGGTATTTTTGGGGGGTTTTATTCTGTGCACAACTTGTGCGTTTTTGTAATTTTCAGGTATCCCCCAATTTTTTTTTTTCCTGTGCACAACTTTTGAATTTTTCTGGTAAAAAAGGACAAATATTTTTTTGGTTGTACGAAAACCAGGCTTTTTTCAAACGAGCAAATATCTACAAACAATGGAACTTACAAAGTTCAACCTTATTAGAAACACATGTGATGGGGTGATGTCACCCCTGAACAAGCCAAAATTTGAGGATGCACACATTTTGAGCGGCAAAATGGGGATTTATATCCTGATCCCATGCCAAATGTCAACATGTGCTATCTGCCATCATGGGTGATCCTTGGATGTGTTTTGGGGGTGCAAACCCTTCCTTTCACCTACTTGAGTAGCGAGGAAGGGGTTGCGCCCACAAAGCACAGTTATAGATATCCTGTGATGGCAGTTAGCACATGTTGACACACTGTGTGAATCTTCAAATTTTGGCTTGTGGATTACCCAAATCCAAACTTGGCGCAACACACAACCTCCAAAACTTTTTTTTTTTTGGGGGGGGTCAGTCTACTATACAGCCCATCATGTCAATGATGTTTTTATATTTTTAATGCACTTGAGAAAAAAAAAAAATTAATTTCTCCAACAAAAAAAAAAAACATTGGTGTGATAACTCGAGAAAAAAAATGACATTTCTCCAAAAAAAACAAAAGCTAAAAAAAACATTTCTCCAAAAAAAAAAAAAAACATTGGTATCACACCAATGTTTTTTTTTTTTTTTGGAGAAATGTTTTTTTTAGCTTTTGTTTTTTTTGGAGAAATGTCATTTTTTTTCTCGAGTTATCACACCAATGTTTTTTTTTTTTGTTGGAGAAATTAATTTTTTTTTTGAGAGAAAATAAAAATCAAAAAATTCTCCAAACAAAAAAATTATATGTGGAGTCCAAAAAATTATTTTGGAGATCTGGCTTGCTAAAAAAAAAAAAAAAAAAAAAAACATGAGATCACAAGCAAATATAAAATAAGTCAGTATGGGAGAACTCTGTCTAAATAGCATCAGCAAAACAACATGTTTATTCTAGCAATAGAACGAAGAAAAAAATGCGCTGCAATAAACGAGACACTAATTTTAAAAATGTAGAATGTGCCATCTCAAAAACGAACGCGAGTTTTACAAGAACGAGCGCTCCCATCCCCTCATTTAGTCTGAGCATGCGTGGATTTTTAACCGATGGTCGTGCGTACTAACGATCGGTTTTGACCTATCGGTTAGGCGTCCATCGGTTAAATTTTAAAGCAAGTTCTCATTTTTTTTGACCGAAGGTTAAATAACCTATGGGGCCTACACACGATCGGTTTGGACTGATGAAAACGGTCCTTCAGACCGTTCTCCTCTGGCGATCCTATCGTGTGTATGAGGCCTTATTCTGTTTCTGCATCATCCCACCATTGTTATCTAGTTAATTTCCAGTAGTAGGATAACATGAAGCTGTCAGAAAAATGAGAATTTTTGAAAATCAAATACTTACAGCAATTTTCCTTTCTTGACAAGCTCTGTGTTAGCACAAACTCCCACCCAGGTGTTGAAATATAGCTACATAGATGTAAGATGGCCTGGGAGAAAAGTCAATCTTATGAGTTAGGTCCTGCAGGTGGGGGTATGGGCAGAGCATACCCAGTGGAAAATTGCAGTAAGTATGTGATATTAATTTTCCATGTTTCCATGGAAAATGGATACAATGGAAATGGATACACTGGATACATACCCTTCTAGTAGTATTTTTTTTCTACCCCTAATCCATTCTGTTTTGTCTTTTCCCATTCCCCCCCCCCCCTTGCAATGTTTTGTCTTTTCCCTTCTGTTTGTGTGGTAACAGATTGACTCAGGTGTTATGTGTTTTCTTTTCCAATTTATTTTCCAAAAAAATACACAATACAGCAAAAGATGAAAGGTTAAGAATAAGTTGTTAGATCATCGTACAATAATAGAAAAAATGCTAAGGGGTTGTGAACAGAAAGCTAAAAATGAAATTGAAAGTAAGAACACACAGATGTCATTCTGCCAGTACCTCAGCATTCTGCTCAAGGTTTAGACATCTCACAAGCATTTTTAGCTCTTTTTTTATAGCAGAAAAAAGATGAAAACTACTTGTTATTTCTGAATGATGGCTGTGTCATAGTGCTTCAGAAATAGCAGGTATTTCATTTGGCATAGAAATCTACTAAGAAGGTATTAAATCTAGCTACCCTATAAACCTATAATACATTTAAGGTTAACAGACACAATGAAATTATGTTCTGAATACCAGATTAAATAAGATCTGTAGTCTGTGCAGGTACACTCTCTGCAGACACTGTCATCCACTGTGCAGGCTGCACAGAGGGTCCCCAACCTTACGTGAAAATGCAGATTCATGACAGATCTGTTGACAGTACCTTGCTATAACACATAGTTTGTTTGCCAATCTGCTAAATATGTTAACATGTGATATTGCTTATCAATATTTCCTATACCTTTGTGACATATAAACGTAATGTCCTACTGAAAGGGAGGATTTTGCTAATGCTGCATTGATCCAAACACAAACAAAACTTTGTATGCCACTGGGAAACAAGTACAATACTATCACTGGACAACAAAAAAAGTTGCCCTCTAAACACTTGTTGGTGTATCTTATAGATTTTTAGCTGAAAATAACCTTTTATTTAACCTATTACATACAATTGTATATAAATCTTCTATTCTGCAATTTACAAAATCTGTTGGCTATGCTGAAAACTTGAATGCGATATACAAAACATAAAAATTGTTCTTGAAGCACATTAAGTATACCGAGTACATTTGGAATATCCTTGGAGATCTAAAAGTAGTGGCTTGGAATTCAGCTTGAATATACCACTCTCAAATATTGGCCACTCTGAAAGAGCTTGGTTTCAGGACAGAAAAACCAACCACTTGTTGACCCGACAAATAAAACAATTTCCTCGCCATTCTTCCACTTCTGATAACATTCAGACTGGTGAGAAATTTGGTGAAAGCGATTAACAAGGAAAGTTTAGGAATTCATTATCTAAGACATATGTTTCCAAGAATAACTGATGCCAAGATTAAGGAAGGCATTTGTGTTGGTCTACAGATTGAATAAGTCATCAATGACAAACGATATGTTGGTGGTGCCAGAAAAAATCACATGGAAATTATTCAAATATGTTGTTAAGAATTTGCTTGGCAACTACAGTGCAACAAACTACATTCAGCTGGTTAACAAACTCTTAAGCCCTGTACACACGATCGGTTTGTCCGATGAAAACAGACCGATGGACTGTTTTCATCGGACAAACCGATCGTATGTGGGTCCCATCGGTTTGATTTTCATCGGTGAAAAAAAATAGAACATGTTTTACATTTTTCCTATGGATAAAAAAAAGATAGAAAAATCTGATCGTCTGTATGGAACTCCATTGGTCAAAAATCCACGCATGCTCAGAATCAAGTCGACGCATGCTTGGAAGCATTGAGAGAGAGAGAGAGAGAGACTTGTAAAGCACATGCGAACTGAATTGCCTCTGGGCGCTGTATACATTTCATGGGTAAGGAACCCCTTGACCTCAGAAGAGATGGGTTTTAATCTTTCTCCTGAAGGCCAAGTGGTCCGACTCCAATCGGATGGTGGTTGGTAGTGCATTCCACAGGCGGGGTCCTTGGACTGCAAATCTTCGATCCCCTTTGGACTTGTATCTGGCTTTGGGTATCTGGAGGAGGTTTTGATCGGTGGATCGCAGAATGCGATTGGGGTTATGGGCTTTTATCTTTTCGCATAGATATTGGGGGGCGTTGCCTTGAATACACTTATGTATTAGACAGAGTGCCTTGAAAGTGATTCTGTCCTCTACTGGCAACCAATGAAGGGATCTCAGTGAAGGTGAACTTTATTTTTTTTGGCTCGTTGTAGTGTTGTACGTCACCGCATTTGGACATGATCAGATTTTTGACTGATGGTGTGTAGGCAAGACTGATGAAAGTCAGCTTCATCGGATATCTGACGGAAAAATCCATTGGATTAGATTCCATCAGATATCCGATTGTGTGTATTTTATTAATTTATTTATTTATTAAAATGCTTATAAAACAACAGCGCAGTCTTACACCCGTGCCTCGATGCGCTGGCAGGGATAAAAACAGAACAGAAAAGGGGCAAAAACTACATCGACCAAACAAGTGACAATAAAACAATAACAATCAGCGAACAAGAAAATATAAAACATACAAAGTGTATGATGCTTTACAGCATATAAGACCATAAGGTGCAACATGTCCCCAAAGATTAATTTTCTGCATTCACACTTATGCCGCGTACACACGATCAGTTCATCCGATGAAAATGGTCTGATGGATTTTTTCATCAGATATCTGATGAAGCTGACTTTCATCAGTCTTGCCTACACACCATCAGTTAAAAAAACGATCATGTCAGAACGCGGTGACGTAAAACACAACGACGTGCTGAGAAAAATTAAGTTCAATGCTTCCGAGCATGCGTCGACTTGATTCTGAGCATGCTTGGATTTTTAACCGATCATAGTTTAACTAACAGACAATATTTTTTTTCTATTGTTTTTTTAACCATCAGATAATTTTAAAACAAGTTCCTAGTTTTTTCACCGATGGATAAAAAAAACGATGGGGCCCACACACGATCAGTTCGTCTGATGAAAACAGTTCATCAGACCATTTTCATCAGACAAACCGATCGTGTGTACGCGGCATTAGACTTATTTCTCAAAAATCTAGGTGCAGTCAATGACAAACAAGGTGAAAGGTTTCATGAGGACATTGCCACAATGAAAAAACAGCATCAAGGCAACTGGAATTCATTAATGCTTATTGACTATTGTTGGGAATTGTAGTGACATGCACCAGAAACAAATAAAAATCAAATAAAAAACGATACTGTACAGAACCATATATCTACAGTACATGGAAACTTGGAAGGTGCAGTGACGTCATTCCATATTGTAACAAGAGTCCAAGAGACTGGTTAAACGACAGCAAGACGGTATAGTGATGTTGAAAAGAATATATCAAAAAGGCTCGACATGTTGTGTGTTCAATCACGCTTCTTCAGAAGCATTACATTTTAGCTATTAAAAAGGTGGAGAGAAATACAAATTAGTATAGAATACAGTACACAAAAAAACAATATATATATAACATAATGAGCTGCCATAGCTGTGACCACACCAACTAGGTCCAGAAAGTCATGATATAGGCCAAAGAGGAACAATTCAGGTCACTATAAAATTATAAAAATGAAGTAGAAACAAAGTTTCAACTTATAGTCTATATCCAATAATGGAAATAAGGCCCAATGGTTATAATGTCAATGATCAATATATTAATAACTGTAATAATACATAGTCAATATATGTTGAAAAATTATTATAGGTTTGAATTTATCAAGACCAAAAGGGCTACTTACTGCATGGTGTGGGATATAAAAGGAGACTAGTAATCTAAAACCAACAATTCGATACTACTATCAGGAGGAAAATTGAGATGTTGAAGAGCAGGGATAATAATGGATAATAATATGTAGCGAGGCTAGCCGACAGCCAGAAGCTATTTGCCTAAAATATATACTGATAAATAATTGGCTATTGATAGCCCTTATTAAATGGTTCAATAGGGCTATAAAGAGCTATTACAGTGATATTGATGAGATTCACCAATTTAAAAGAGAGTAGGCAGGAGAACTAGAGTAAACAAAAGAACCATGGGTAGTACAAAAGCCCCATAATAGGGGGGATAAACCATGTGGAAATATAGCTGGTTCAACCCTAGATGCTCATCAGGAAAACCAGAGACAGTTTTGAAACCGTCATTGATGAGTCGGCAATAGGTGTCTTATAACAGCAGCCTAAAAAGAATGCAAAGGATAAATGGATATCAGCCCAGAAAACAGCCACAATAATTAAAGGCAAGCCTGTGGACTGGATCGCAAAACAACCAACTTTAGTAAGCCAGACCCCTAATAAACAACAGTCTCCTCCGGTCAATATCCATCCTGAGTGATGGCTGAAGGAGCACGCCCATAGTCAATGAATTGGCGGCGCCAATGTGACCTCAACCTGGACCAGCCCAATAGCCACTGCGCATGCGTGTGGAATGGATAAAACAACGCTGGGCGAGTGGAGGAAGGGCACAGGGAGTGACAAAGCAATGGTTAGCAGGCATAAAGGACATTTCCCCCTGCCGGCCGATGCATGTGGCGCATCAGCAAGGATTTGCATGGTGCGACGCTGAGCAGCAGTGCCTGAAAAAAAAGGGTCCCTACTTCGCCAACATGAACCAAAAGGACCAGGCAATAACGAAACACAGCAGGCTGCTCAAAGAACAGAAATTATAACAAAAAATGTATCACTTTAGAAACAAAAAGATTAAATTGTAACAGTAATAGGTATTCAATAACCATGAACCAGTGGTCCCAAACCAAAAAGGAAAGGGGCCATATGTGTATAACCATACTTTAAATTATTGAAACAATCATTTATAAACACAATATAAAATATATCTTAATGGAAGAATTGGACATCATAGGATGGACAGGAAAACAGGGAAAAGGACCAACAAAGCTGAACAATAAATAAATTGAAACCATCCTGATCTAGACTAACAGAGGACCTCTAACCAGATGTTAAATTGTCGGGCAGGATCAAATTATAAAAATGGCTTATATGACTAAGCTTCATTAATACCAGGGGCATAGATGGCATTTAGATGCTCAATCTAGATAGTCTCCCTCCGGAGAATCTGTTTGTCCCATTCGACCCCATGTGGGTCTTTTGGGACCACAGCAAGGGCGATAAATGACACTAACGAGGTATCAAATTTATGATATAAATCAAGATGTCTGCTCACTGTAGTGACCATTTTTCCACTTGCAGAGTAATAAACATGGTCCTTAATACAGAATCAAAAATGTCTAGTGGTTTTAACCACATAGAAAGCATTACACTTGTAGGACATCAGGTATAAACCACACCTTGAGTGTTACAATCCATGTGAAAGGTAGGAAAAAGGTTCACCATTCTGGAATATAAATATGGTACCTCGTTAATCCAAGGGCAAAATGCACATTTGCCACATCTAGCCATTCTGAGGACGTTTAGATTGTGAAATGTTAGAGTAGTGACTTGATGTAAGCTTGTCACGTAGGGATCTTGACCTTCTAAAGGTGATATCAAATACTGGGCCAACATATTTAGCGAGAGCAGGATCATCCCGTAGCAGTGACCAGTGGTACGTCAAATTATCACATAACTCTACACGGTGTTTAGAATAACGAATTATGAATCTCACTGTTTTGTTGGATTCGACAGTATTGGTTTTGAAAAGCAGGGAATTAAGTGATTGACATAGTGCTTTGTTGAATGCACTACATCATAGGGATTTGCTGTAACCTCTTGCCTTCAGGTGATCATGGAAAGAGTTTGCTTATATTTTAAATTCATCAGTTTGTGTGCAATTGCGGCGTAGCCTCAAATATTGCGCATACGGTATACTGCGGATCAATGTTGCCGGATGAGTGCTGTCAGCATGTATTAGTGTATTCCCTGCTGTTTCTTTTCTAAAAAGTGTGGAGGCCAAGCAACCGTCATCATCCTTGAAAACAGTGAGGTCCAAAAATGTAATCTTGTGTGTATCATTCCTATATTAATTTGTATTTCTCTCCACCTTTTTGATAGCTAAAATGTAATGCTCTTGAAAAAGCGTAATTGAACACGCAACATGTCGAGCCTTTTTGATTAATTATTTTCAACATCACTATACCATCTTGCTGTCGTTTAACCAGTCTCTTGGACTCTTGTTACAATATGGAATGACGTCACTGCAACTTCCAAGTTTCCTTGTAGATATACAGTGGGTGACTGTGATATTGTGTTTTTAGCACAACAGCATCGCGCTGATTCTCGGCGACATGGTGCCGATATCTCGACGACATCTCGCACTCGCTGGAATAGACAAAGCACATTCCAACGTGCGTGTCATAGAAGCGACGGGGATCCTACTTGGATTCCCGCCAATTCTAGCGTCGGCATTTAGTATGCATTCCTGAGAGGGAGAACTCCACACCAAATTTTAAATAAAAAAACGGCATGGGTTCCCCCCCCAGGAGCATACCAGGCCCTTGGGTCTGGTATGGGTTGTAGGGAGACCCCCCCCC
This sequence comes from Rana temporaria, assembly GCF_905171775.1. NCBI lineage: Eukaryota > Metazoa > Chordata > Amphibia > Anura > Ranidae > Rana > Rana temporaria. Next base: position 567,599,212 of record NC_053489.1, on the reverse strand, counting down.
CCTACGCCGAAAAACCAACGTAGGGGGTCCCCCTACAATCCATACCAGACCCGTATCCAAAGCACGCTACCCGGCCGGCCAGGAAGGGAGTGGGGACGAGCGAGCGCCTCCCCTCCTGAGCCGTACCAGGCTACATGCCCTCAAAATGGGGGGGTCGGGTGCTCTGGGGCAGGGGGGCACACTGCGGGGCCCCCCCATCCCAGAGCACCCTGTCCCCATGTTGATGAGGACAGGGCCCCTTCCCGACAACCCTGGCCGTTGGTTGTCGGGGTATGCGGGCGGGAGGCTTATCGGAATCTGGGAGCCCCCTTTAATAAGGGGGCCCCAGATACCGCCCCCCCACCCTAAGTGAATGAGTATGGGGTACATCGTACCCCTACCCATTCACCTGCAAGCAAAGTGGTATAAACACAAATAAACAACACAGGGTATTAAAATATTTTATTAGTCTGCTCCGGAGGCCCCCCTGTATTCTTAAGCTCTTTCAGCAGGGGGGCTTCTTCTTCCGCTCTCCGGGGGTCTTCTCCGCTTTCCGGGGGTCTTCTCCTGCTCTCCGGGGGTCTTCTCCGCTTGCCGGGGGTCTTCTCCTGCTCTCCGGGGGTCTTCTCCGCTTTCCGGGGGGTCTTCTCCACTCTGGGGGGTCTTCTTCTATCTTCGCCGCTCTCCGCTCTTGACTCAGCGCACCCCGGTTCTTCCTCCCGCTGTCCGGTGCCTTCTCCTTCAGCGCTGGCCGCCGGCGCTGTTCTGTGACATCTTCTTCTTCTTGTTCTTCTCTTCTTCTGCCTTCTCCCGATGTTGACCCGTCGCCTCTTCTCGCTGCAATGACGGGTGCACTGCTTGCATCGGACTTATATAGGCCTCACAGTCCCATCATGCTCCGGTACCTACCCACGTAGACACTGGAGTTGTGATACACTATTCCACTATAAAGAGATACTTGTACAAATACAGTCTTCATGGAAACTCATCAGAAGAAAACCTCTTCTACGTCCTCACCACAAAAATCAGTGTTTGAACTTTGCAAATGAACATATAGACAAGCCTGATGCATTTTGGAAACAAGTTCTGTGGACCGATGAGGTTAAAATATAACTTTTTGGCCGGAATGAGCAAAGGTACGTTTGGAGAATAAAGGGCACAGGATTTAATGAAAAGAACCTCTGTCCAACTGTTAAGCATGGGGGTGGATCAATCATGCTTTGGAGTTGTATTGCTGCCAGTGGCACAGGGAACATTTCACGAGTAGAAGGAAAAATGAATTTAATAAAATTTCAGCAAATTTTGGATGGTACCTTGATGCCATCTGTGAAAAAGCTGAAGTTAAAGAGAGTATGGCTTCTACAAATGGATAATGATATTAAAAACACCTCAAAATCCACGGGGATTACATCAAGAGGCGTAAACTGAAGGTTTTGCCATGGCCTTCACAATCTCCTGACCTCAACATAATTGCAAATCTATGGATAGACCTTAAAAGAGCAGTGCGTGACAGACAGCCCAGAAATCTCAAAGAACTGGAAGACTGTTGTAAGGAAGAATGGGCAAACATACCTCAAACAAGAATTGAAGGACTCTTGGCTGGCTACAAAAAGCATTTACAAGCTGTGATACTTACCAAAGGGGGCAGTACAAGATGTTAACTCTGCAGGGTGCCCAAACTTTTGCAGATGCCATTTTTTTGTTTACTGTAATTTTGAAAGTGTAAATGATGGAAATAAAATCTAACTTTTTTTGACATATTATAAGAATGTCTAATCTATAATTTCATGCCTTTTAGAGATTTTTCCATCTTTCCTTGACTTCGTTATGCACATTAATACAAATTTTTACCTGGGGTGCCCAAACTTCCGATCCCCACTGTATATCGGCATTAGGCGGTCCTAGAATAGTAAAAGAATATACAAATAAGGGCATTGAAATTATAAAGATAAGCCTCTTCCAAAAAAACAGGAGCAGCATTAGTGGCAAGTAAACTCAGAACGGAAAACAAAAGGAAATAGTAAAAATACTATGGTCCCTATATTGACCATCATATCATACAAACAAAATCAATTTCTGAAGTGAGGCCAGTAATAATATAATGCTGTAGGCTTTTTGTTTACCTCTGATCAATATGTATATCTATGATCAATTGAGGTATTCTATTTCTTTCCACATTGGTTGAACCCCATGTGTGATTTTGTATGCTTTCTTCATCCCAGATTGTGGGCTGTGTGAAACCCTTTAGCCTTGGCATTTTTTCTCCAGAGGTCAGTTTATATCAATGCAGTCCTTTGAGGAATTGTATTCCAGTAGCATATATGAATGTAATTGTTGTGTGAGGTAATATATATATTTCAATAAATTATATATCTATATTATTTCCTTTTTCCATGAGATAGGGAGTTTATATAGCGTAGCGGGGTGTGTGGGTTCACCACACACTGAATTTATACAGACAGGCAGTCGAAGACGGTTGAAAACAAAGATTTTGGTTTATTCTTCCATCTTGCTGGAAACAAGTGCAAGCATCCAAACAGCATAAACAAAATCAAACATAAAATAAACCCTGGCCACCTTCCACACAGGAACATATCTATGGAGTCTAGCACAGCCTACTGCTGGGTAGACAGTGCTGGTCATACAGCAGAAAAACAATAGTCTTTTGATTTTTATCACACAGAAAAATCAATCCTCTTCTCACCTCCTCAGAAGACTTTCAGTACTGCTCTCTTTCACTCAGAAAGCCTCAGCATGCAGCAAATTAGTGGTAATCCTCTGGATTACTTATAGAGGCCTTAATTGCCTCATTCTGAACAGCTGAAGTTTTCCAACAGCCTTAGACCTTGTCTGGCTATTTGTGCAGCCGACGCCTAATAACAATTGGTGTATTGTCTAAACAAGGCAGAAATGTATGTCCCGTCTGTGACAACACCCACAGATTTACCTGACTTCCTGTCACATACCCCCCTCTTGTTTCAACCCTAGGGTTGGGACACAGGTTGCGAGGCAAGCATGCACTCGGGACAATCCATCTGCATTCCCCATTTTAGCACCGGGGCGATGCGTTACCACAAAACTAAATTCCTGTAGTGTCAGGAACCACCTATTTATTCTCCTATTGGTCTCTTTGTTCTGTGCCATCCACTTCAATGGGGCATGATCCGTCACCAGTACAAACTGTCTAATTTTCTTCTGAAGCTCATCTATCATGCTCTGTTTACTGTCCAGATTGGACTTGCTCTGTATGCTGCTCATCAAACGCTTCACCCTTTTTTTCAGTTCCTCATTTTCCTTGACTACTTCATCTTTTTCCTTCTGTTGCTTATTAAGGGTTTTCTGCTTTGTTCGCAACTCTTGGTTTAGGTTTTCAAGGTCTTCTGTGAGGTTATTCTCTCTAGCCTTGCTAGTTTTTAGGGCCTCTTTAAGCTTTAGTTGTAGCTCATTTAAATCTTCAATCCGTGCCTTTAAATCTTTGGTCTGTCTGTCAACAATCTGCTGAATGTTTAAATTGTCCTCCTTTTGTGCTGCAGCGGAAATAATCTGCTGTTCAGCATGAGCAGTCATTTCTGCCCGAAGAGCAAGCAGAGCTTTGCTTAAAGCCTTCTGCTGCTTTTCCTTGTGGGATACTTGGTTCTTCAAGCGTTCCACAAGATTCTTCATTGTTGCAGTTGGAGCTCTGGTGTTTGCCTCTTTTTTGGCTTCAAGTTCAGTATTCAAGTAATTAATTTCCTTTTCCATCTCAGACACCCGTGCTCTTAGGCCCAGATTCACGTAGAATCGCAGCGGTGTAACGTATCATAGATACGTTACACCGCCGCAAGTTTTCATCGCAAGTGCTTGATTCTCAAAGCACTTGCATGAAAACTTACGCTGGCGGCCTCCGGCGTAAGCCCGCGTAATTCAAAGGGGCGTGTGCCATTTAAATTAGGCGCACTCCCGCGCCGGACTTACTGCACATGCTCCGTTTTGAAATTCCCGCCGTGCTTTGCGCAAAGTGACGTCATTTTTTCGAACGGCGACGTGCGTAGCGTACTTTCGTATTCCCGGACGTCTTACGCAAGAACAAAACATTTTCAAATTTCGACGCGGGAACGACGCCCATACTTTATACAGCACATACGTGGGCTGTGTAAAGTAAGGGCAGCAAAAACGACGACTAACTTTGCGACGTGAAACTAGACTAGCAGCGACCGCGAAAAACAGTCGTGGATCGCCGTAACTACTAATTTGCATACCCAACGCTGGTTTACAACGCAAACTCCCCCCAGCGGCGGCCAAGGTATTGCATCCTAAGATCCGACAGTGTAATTCAATTACACCTGTCGGATCTTAGGGCTAACTATGCGTAACTCAGGCCCCATACACACGAGAGGATTTATCCGCAGATACGGTCCAGCGGACCGTATCCGCGGATAAATCCTCTCGAGGATTTCAGAAGATTTCTATGCGATGGCGTGTACACACCATCGCATTGAAATCCCCGCTGAAATCCTCTGCCGATGACGTGTCGCGCCGTCGCCGCTATTATGACGCGGCGACGGGCGCGACGCTGTCATATAAGGAATTCCACGCATGCGTCAAATCATTACGACGCGTGCGGGGAATCCCTTTGGACGGATGGATCCGGTAAGTCTGTACAGACGAGCGGATCCATCCGTTGGAATGGATTCCAGCAGATGGATTTGTTGAGCATGTCAGCAAATATCCATCTGCTGGAAATCCATCCCAGGGGAGATTTATCTGCGGATAGATATCCGACGGAGTGTACACACCATAGAATCTATCCGCAGAAACCCATTTGATGGGATTTATCTGCGGATAGATTCTATGGTGTGTATGGGGCCTGATTCTATGAATCAGCCGCATAGTTAGGAAGTATCTCTTTTGTGAATCTGGGCCCTTGTGTCTCAGCTTCACTCTTAAGTTTTTTGATCTCCATAATGTAATTCTCTTCAAGCCTGGCTTTATGGTTTTCCAGTTCACTCATTTTAGGCAGATGTATCTGCTTCTGGTACTCCAGTTCTGCGGTGGAATTCTTCAGTTTGCTGGAGAGGGCAGACAGGGAGTTGTTTTGTTCAGCCACTGTCTGCTCCATGTCTGCTAAGCGCAGTAAGTGAGCTGTGGATGGCACTTCCAGAGTGGGTCTCTTCACAAGCTCCAGAGCAGCCTCCTTAAATTTGCTAAGTGAGGCATCTGAATGTACATCCAGCTTCAGATGTAGCGCTTTAAGATCATCTGCATGCTTTTTTCCACTCTCTTGCTGTTCCTCTCGCGCTTTGGCTAAAAGATGTTGATATTTCTTAACAACTTCTTCTTTTTGATTAAGCTTGCATATTCTTAATTGTTTGATGAGCAACTTTTAAGGCCTGGCGCATCTCTGAATCCTCTTCTTTTTGGTTAAACTCGGATAGCAGCTTCTCTCTGTCTATGACTGCAGGTATTCGCAATCTCAGTTCATTTATCACTTTGTCACGACTCAAAACATTTTGCTCAGCTGTCCAGAGGAGAGCTCCTTTTTCTTTCAGTTTCTCTTGTAACGTTTGGCATATAGTTTTGGTTTCCAGAATGGTGCGTACATGCTCTTTTATTTTGTGCAGAGCTAGGTCAAGTTGTTGTGGTAGGGGTAGACTAGCATCGGGCATTTCTCCAGTAGCTTCTTCAAACTTCTGTGCAGTGATAAGCACTTCATGTTGTTGCTGCTCATACATATCTAGCTGACGCTCAAGTTCCACCTCTCTTTGATCCCAGGCCATTTGACGTTCCTCATGAAACTTGCCTTGTTGAACAAGCTCTTCCTCCAGATTGATAATTGTTCGCTCCTGTTCAGACATGACAGTATTTAAACATTTCATTTCTTCTTTCTTCTGATTTAACTCACAAGTTCATTTTAGGTCCTGCAGGCGCACTTCCTCCATTTTCTTGTGCCATTCTGTAACCTTATGAGCTCCTCTAGCATCTTTAAGGGTGGCAATAAGCTCTTCCAAGCCCTTCAGCTTTAGCTCTAGCTCTAAGGCACAGGTCTCAATATCCCTCTGTTCTTGTTGCACAAGCTGTATTTCATTAACAGTCTTCATCTTGTCACTCTGCAGCTCCATCATTGTCTTGGAGAATTTCTCCTGTTGGGCTAATGCAAGTGCACCGCTGAACTGCCTCCTCAGTGCCTGAATCGTGTGGCGAAGGTGCTTGGCTTGGTTTCTGCCTTCTAAACGGGCATCATATAATGCCTGCTCTTTATCATCTATCTTCTGTTCTAAACGTAAAATGTAGGCTTCTAGAGTAGATGGTTCAGACTCAGAAGAACCACCTACTGGGCAATCTGGGCAGTCACAGAGTTCCCAGAATTTTGGAAAATCCCTTCCCACCACTAGATCACTTTTCACTAAGGTGACCAGGCTACCTGAATTGAACAATACCACAACATTTTTACCATCTAAGCACATTCTATATAAAGGTTTCTCATTTTCCTTTACTGCAGTGCATGTGGTTGCAAAAAGAGACTGTCGTCTTTCTGTCAGAAGGTCACACTGCATGGGTTCATCACCCACTGGGCAAACCGCTGCTACATGTCTGTCTTCCCGGCAACGGTAACAAATCAACCTTCTGGTCCTCTCCTGTGGGATGGGTCTTCCAGGCCGCTCTCGCCAAACATTAGTAGTATTCCCGATAATTCCTCTAGTTGCTCCTTGGTACCTCTCTCCACCCCCATCCCTTGATGCAGTCTTACCTATAGGTGGGGAGGGTCTGGTCTTGGGGTGAAAAGTCTGTGCGTCTCTGGTGAAAGAGGATAAATTCTCTGTTGTTAGGTACCTTTCGACCAGGTCTACAAGTTTATCTGCGGTTTCCGGACCACCATGGTTCACCCATTTCTGCAGGGTGTTAGGAAGAGACCTAAGAAATTTGTCCATGACTACTCGCTCCAAAATTGTTGGTCCGGACAGAGTTTCTGGCTGCAGCCATTTCTTAGCCAAATGGATGAGGTCATACATCTGCAAACGAGGTGGCTTCCTCTGCTGATAACTCCAATTGTGGACCCGCTGAGCACGGACATCCAGGGTTACACCGAAACGTGCCAATATTTTCAATTTCAATCGATCATAGTTTTTTGCGTCTGCAAGCTCCAAATCAAAATATGCCTTTTGGGCTTCTCCAGATAATAGGGGGGGCACTAGTCCAGCCCACTGGTCTTTAGGCCAACTCTCTCTTTCCGCTGCTCTCTCAAACGTGGTCAGAAACATCTCAGGGTCCTCACCTGCAGTCATCTTTGGCAATAAGTGTCGTACCTGAAAAGTCGGTATGTTACTGGCCTGACTCCCAGCCTCTGTCTGCTGTCTCTGAAGCTGTTTCACAATGGCCTCCATTTGCTGCTGGTGCAAACCTGCATTCGTCTGTTGTTGATTTGCATTTGCTAAAGCCAGCTGTTTCAGTATCTCCTCCATTTTGGGTTTACTTTAACTGCCCGCATTCTCCACCATATGTAAGGGGTTAGCTCGGTAGCGGGGTGTGTGACCCCTTGGATGGGTTCACCACACACTGAATTTATACAGGCAGGCAGTCGAAGACGGTTGAAAACAAAGATTTGGGTTTATTCTTCCATCTTGCTGGAAACAAGTGCAAGCATCCAAACAGCATAAACAAAATCAAACATAAAATAAACCCTGGCCACTTTGGGCATCTACCTTCCACACAGGAACCTATCTATGGAGTCTAGCACAGCCTACTGCTGGGTAGACAGTGCTGGTCATACAGCAGAAAAACAATAGTCTTTTGATTTTTATCACACAGAAAAATCAATCCTCTCCTCACCTCCTCAGAAGACTTTCAGTACTGCTCTCTTTCACTCAGAAAGCCTCAGCATGCAGCAAATTAGTGGTAATCCTCTGGATTACTTATAGAGGCCTTAATTGCCTCATTCTGAACAGCTGAAGTTTTCCAACAGCCTTAGACCTTGTCTGGCTATTTTTGCAGCCAACGCCTAATAACAATTGGTGTATTGTCTAAACAAGGCAGAAATGTATGTCCCGTCTGTGACAACACCCACAGATTTACCTGACTTCCTGTAACAATATATATGAACATGTGTGCTTTTGCTGTTTTTTTCTTTGCTGAATTTATTGTATTATATATTGATTGTATATGTTCATTATTAACAGGTATTTCGTCAAAGGTTGAGAGACTGAAGACCTGAAGAAACGGCCCTGACCGCACAATGCGTAGGTGTCTTCCACTGTCTGACTCTCACCTAAATCTGGTTCTTACGTATTATGGACCAGTTTGTGGCCTTTATGATATGATATATAATTTGTTAAAGAATTTTTCTAATAAAGATATATTTTTTATATAAATAGTTTGTCTATACAATGGAATTAGATATTTTAGGGGGTCATCGTTCAACATCCTTATTTTTCTATTCTTTTACTATTAGACATTTTTTGGGGTTGACGACACCCCGATATTTACAGTAGCTGGATTAATTCCCCTTACCTGCCATTTCCATATATCACTTTACTACTCCTTTTAACTCTGTTCCCGCAACTTCTTAGGTTTCTGAGCACACTTCATCAGCTCAGGGAAACTACACTGTCATGTACCTGGTGGAGATTGAGCTGTAAAGAGGGCTTCTCTTGCACCTCCTGTCCAACAACCCTGGTAGTGGTGACAGGGCGTGGAAGACACAGAGTGCACAAGGGCCACTGTATCAGATGGCTTTGGCTCAGTCTTGGCAGGAACCAGGTGACTGGAAAGCGCTGGGCCAGAACTGAGAGCAGGACCCCCGTGTTGCAGGATCAGCAGCTGGTAAACGTAGTCAGGACGTGAGCCAGGGGGGTCATCAACAGCCAGACAGAGCAGGTACCGAGACGTGAGGCAGAGGCAAAGATGGGACACAGGCCAGGTTCAGTACACAGTCGGGCAATGAGGTACAGGAACATCTGGCAGAAGCAGAGTCAAGCACAAGCCGGGGTCACAGGTAGGCAGGCGGAGGCCAACAGGAAGGTTCAGACAAGCCGGGTCAAGATACAGGGAACTGGTACAGACACTATCTGAAAAGACCACTCAGCAAGTACGCTTTTTACCCGGGTTTCTCTTACAAACACCTTATAAAGCAGATGTAGCTGGGCAAGTGATCTTCAGCCATGTGAGAGGTCCTCCACAGTCAGAAAATGGTGCCATTTTTCTAATCCAGGCTGTTTTGGTAGTATTGTCTGCTAGTTTGTCTACATGTAGGGCTGGTGGCTTGTTTCTGTGGACCCATGCGGATGGCAGGTGGGGCTTCCATCTGAGATCATGACCACCATCCTCCTGATTCACATCATTCTGTTCTATAGTGTTTACATTGGATCTCGCCCTCTTGCAAGGCTAATTGTTATTATATATTTTCCTGCAATGATATATATACCATCTGGTTGGCATGATCATTTGAACTAAAACTCCCCCATCTATTTATATTTTTACTACATAAATACTTTTTTTCTCTATAGTGTATACCATTTCCACAAGGCACGTCAAAATCCCCCATATACCCACATCTCCCCTTTCTATTGCTACTATAATAATTGTGTTCTGCCGACAGGGAATGCTCCCCACCAGAGCACAGAAAATATTTCCCCATCAACACAGTCAATAGGGGAATTTAGCAATTTTCTTTCTTTCCACACATTATGGAAGTAAACAAATTTGCATAATCTATGGCCTGCCTAAGTTGGGTATAATGACTCAATTTTACAAAGCTTTAACACAAACACAAGTCATGTGCATGTAATTTTCAAATCTAAATAAACTGAGTTGAAAACAACTGTCAATTGTTTGAAACTAAAGATCCTTTTGCGGGTATGCAAGCCTTGTAAATTAAATCTATTATGTAATGCATTATTTAGTTTTATTGTCCTTTTTATTTTGTTTTTGTTTGCTTTCCATCTAATTATTCCACTTTGATGAAAACATGATCATTATGTAACATCTATAAAAGGTATTCCTAGGAGTAAAAATATATATATAAAAAAAACATAAATTAGGCAAACCAAATAAAATTCATCTTTACATCTTTCATCACCCCCACAGTTTTTCTCTTACCTATAGTGATATTGAGCCAGATTCAGGTGCAAATACGTTACGCTGCGGCGGCGTAACATATCCCATTTACGTTACACCGCCGCAGGTTTACAGCGTAAGTGCCTGATTCACAAAGCTCTTACCTGTAAACTTGCGGCGGTGTAACGTAAATCCGCTCAGCACAAGCCCGCCTAATTCAAATGGGGCGCACACCATTTAAATTAGGCGCGTTCCCACGCCGAACGTTCTGCGCATACTATGTGTGAAAATTTCCTGACGTGCTTTGCGCGAAATTACGGCGCCCCAACGTTTTTTTGAACGGCGACGTGCATTACGTCGTTTCGTATTCCCGGACGTCTTACGCCAAAAAAAAAAAAATTTAAATTTGTCGCGGGAACTACGGCCATACTTTAACATGGCTGTTCTAAATATAAGCCATGAAAAAGCAGGCCTAAGTTTGCGACGGGAAAAACCGACTAGCGACGACGTAAGAGATTGCAACGAACGCGCGTATCTTCGTGGATCGCCGTAATCAGCTAATTTGCATACCCGACGCTGGAAAACGACGCAAACTCCACCTAGCGGCCGCCGGAAAATTACACCTAGGATCCGAAGGCGTACGAAGCCGTACGCCTGTCGGATCTTAGCCAAAAGCCGTTGTATCTTTTTTGTGAATTACAAATAAAGATACAACGCAGCAAATTTGAAAATACGCCGGAGTATCAGTAGATACTCCGGCGTATTTCCTCTGTGAATCTTGCCCATTGTTGCTAACAAAAAGTGTTGTTATATATCATCATAAATCTTTCTTCTGCAAAAACTGAAGTAAATCTGCTATGTTGTTGAATGATCTATAATTCTTCCGTTCTCACAAAAGCTTCATAAAATGATTAAAGCGTGGCCACATTTTTCAGATCTCCAGCACTTCATTATCCCATTATTGACACAAAGAGACCATCTTCAAATCGTGATATCAAGATTTATTTAGTTATTTTGAGAACAAAGCCCATTTCTAAAATAAATCTGAAAAATAAAGTAGACCTCATTTAATAGATAAATGTCTAAGGTGATTATTCAAAACAGTCCAGGGTATTTTAGTGATCATTTCTAGATTAAAGTGACATACTGAAAATAAAATATTCAGCTTTTGGTGTTTGGCAGGAGAAGAAAAGTACTCTACCCTGATAAATGAAAAGCATTGTTCTGCTTTTAAAAGACACGTGTCACTGAAACTTAACTTCACTAACTACAGGAAGTCAAATAGCTGTTTCAGAACAGGACCCATGATGTGCAATCAATCACTAAGTTGGTTCCTAAGAAGTCAGAGAATTTACAGTACATTTATAAACCTACTGGTTATTGTTCACCAGGATATTTCACCTCTGGATAGCAATTACAATAATCATTAATTTCTCTTCATAAAGAGTAGCAAAGGCAGTCCAAAGACCATCATACGTGCTTCAAACCAATTTACTATTTTGAAATGCAGGACAAGGTTTTAATAAAAGAGAAAAAAAAACATGTTATACTTTCCTGCTTTGTGCAATGCTTTTGAATAGAGCAGCCCAGAGCCTCTACTTTGTGGGTCCCCTGCTGTTGGTCCTGGCTTCTCCCCACTGTTGAGTGCTCCCAATAGAAAGCCATTTTCTATGGGGGCACTTGAGCAGGCTCCCTCACAAACCACACTCCTGTGAATGGAAATCCTCGGCCCTTCCACCACTCTCTCCTCATTGGCTCACTGGGTGTGATTGACAGCAGCAGGAGCCAATTGCTCCCACTGCTGTGTGAGCCAATGAGGTAAGAGAGAGACTGGAGAGCAGCTGCTCTCATGCATATTGCTTGATCACAAATTAACTTAATTAAGTTTAAGTTCAAGGGGGCTTGAAGGGGTGAAGATGCACACAAAACCTTCAAAGCCTTCTTTAGAACCACTGTAACTAGTGATGAGTTTAATGTGTCTGCATTTGATCAGGGTAGTAGTTCCGAACAATACTGAAGTGCATGTGCCAAATCCAAAGGCTAATAGGTGAGACATTGTCAAACAAATGTCAGAGAGGACTGGGCACTGGGAACCTGTAAGAAAGCAAAATAAATAAATAAATAAATAAAATCCTTTTGCCAGGTGCAATGAATAATGTTAATAATGCTTAAAAGCAACACAAATGCAAAATTCCATACCTGGGGAATGTCCTTAACCTGCCCATGAAGCCATGCATCTGTACAATGTTGTTCACCTGTGACATATGGTGGTGAACAGGTGAAATAAATACAGTGGGCCAGATTCAGAGAGACTTACGACGGCGTATCAGTAGATACGCCGTCGTAAGTCCGAATGAGCGCCGCCGTATCTTTAACCAGTTAAGCCCCGGACCAATATGCAGCCTAAAGACCCAAGGTGTTTTTACAGTTCGGGACTGCGTCGCTTTAACAGACAATTGCGCGGTCGTGCGACGTGGCTCCCAAACAAAATTGGCGTCCTTTTTCCCCCCACAAATAGAGCTTTCTTTTGGTGGTATTTGATCACATCTGCGGTTTTTAGTTTTTGCGCTTTAAACAAAAATAGAGCGACAATTTTGAAAAAAATGCAATATTTTTTACTTTTTGCTGTAATAAATATCCCCCAAAAACATATATAAAAACATTTTTTTTCCTCAGTTTAGGCCGATACGTATTCTTCTACCTATTTTTAGTAAAAAAAATCGCAATAAGCGTTTATCGATTGGTTTGCGCAAAATTTATAGCGTTTACAAAATAGGGGATAGTTTTATTGCATTTTTATTAATTTTTTTTTTTTACTACTAATGGCGGCGATCAGCAATTTTTTTCGTGACTGCGACATTATGGCGGACACTTCGGACAATTTTGACACATTTTTGGGACCATTGTCATTTTCACAGCAAAAAATGCATTTAAATTGCATTCTTTATTGTGAAAATGACAGTTGCAGTTTGGGAGTTAACCACAGGTGGCGCTGTAGGAGTTAGGGTGCACCTAGTATGTGTTTACAACTGTAGGGGGGTGTGGCTGTAGGAATGACGTCATCGATCGTGTCTTCCCTATAAAGGGAATGACGCGATCGATGCGCCGCCACAGTGAAGCACGGGGAAGCCGTGTTTACATACGGCTCTCCCCGTTCTTCAGCTCCGGGGAGCGATCGCGACGGAGCGGCTATAAACAAATAGCCGCGCCGCGGTCCCGGATCGCTCCCCGAGCGGACCCGACCTCCGCATGTAGCGGGGGGGGTCCCGATCGGACCCCCCACCCGCTAATAGGCAAGGACGTACATGTACGCCCATGTGCCTGTACGTGCCATATTGTGGACGTATATGTACATGCGGGGGTCGGGAACTGGTTAAGCGTATTCTGGAAACCAGAATGGCCAAGATACGACAGACGTAAATCTCCTACGCCGTCGTATCTTGGCTGCAGATTTACGCTGGCTGCTAGGGGCGGTTAAGTTGATTTATGCGTCGAATATGTAAATGAGCAAGATACGCCGATTCACGAACGTACGTACGCTCGTCGCAGTAAGCTACGCCGTTTACGTAAGACATACGCTGGCGTAAAGATAAAACACCACTGTAGGTGGCGCAGCCCATGCAAAGTATGAGCGTCGGAACTGCCGTTGGATTTTACGTCGTTTACATAAGTCGTACGTGAATGGGGCTGGGCTTGGGTGACGTTCATGTCGAAAGCATCGAGTATTTGCAACGTTATTCTGAGCATGCACGCGCATGCGCCGTATGAATGGCCTTCATTTACATGGGGTCACGGTTAATTTAAATGTAGCCCGCCCACTACATGCCTACTTTGAATTAGGCGGGGTTACGCCGGCCCATTTGCGCTATGCCGACGTAACTTAGGGAGCAAGTGCTTTGTGAATACTGGCCTTGCCTCACTATGTTACGTCGGCGTAGTGCAAATGGGATGCGCTACGCCGGCCAAAAGATTTGCGGCTCTACGTGAATCTGGCCCAGTGTTTTCCCACTGAAGTGTATTTCCAGCTGCAGTCATTCAAGATCATTAATTTAGTGGTAGGATTGCTATTGCCACAAAATGACAAGTTCACAATATTTAGGGTAAAAGCATCTTCCGTTGCTAAAATGTGAGTACCTCCTTGCCTCCTAGCAACCAAAGATGTTTTTCTGGCTGGGCACCTGTTTCCTAGCAATTGCTGATGTAATTCGTTGTTAGGATGCTTTCTGTCACATGGGAATTGTTGGTTGTCAAGGTGCACCCTAACAGCTATGGTTTCTGTCACAAAGGGAGATCAGGGGGTGAGGGGGGCTGTTGCATTAGTGACATGTTACATGTTACAACCTACATATCGTTGTACTAATGTTACTAAAGGTGAATTTATCCTTTGATCACAATGACCAATATAACATGCATATCCCTCTATAGTGTGTTCCTCTGCTGTCTACATGAGTCACTTATGGACAGTTTTTCTGACACCAAGAGAAAATAGGTGACAGGGGAGGGCCATCCAGCATATTGACAGCCTCAGTTCTGTTCATATGAGCTGTGCACAAGGGGTGTGTCTCTCCCCTCCAATCAGATCTTAGAGCTCTCCTCACTAAGCTCTGTAGAGTGTAACCTAAGGACCACCTTCTGGAATTGACATAGATATAGACTCTATGCCAAACAGTTCCAAGCCCTCTATACTGCCCCCATGTTTATGTTTAAAATGATGTGAAATGCTATGCTGCTCAATTTTCTTCTCTAAAACCTACAATGCTCAACAAAGCGTGTACGCATGGCTCTTACTGTCCTACTTACATAGAGAAACCCACAAGGGCACCTTAACCCGTATATAACGAATTGGGTGCTACAGCATGAATTGTTTGATATGGAAGACACGTCCACCTCTACTGTTAAAGGATTTTTGGCCATGGGAAATTAACTTGCAAGCTTTGCATTTGCTAAGTTTGCACTTATGTCACCATGTAATGTTAAAAAAATTGGGAATATTAGCAAGGTATGTTTTTTGAGGTATGTTTTTCTCTGAGACAACTAGGGACAGTAAGGATTTGTAGCCTGTCTGAACACTACCTGAGCTGTATAGTATATTTTCCTTCCACTTTGGATGATGGCAACTCTTTCGATGGAGATAGGAGTTGCCAGCTGTCTCCTTGAAGTGGGTTTTGGATGTTATCTTTCCGTGCACGCGGTGTCTCATCACTGTTGCATTGTTTTTTTTATCCATTCTAAATATTACCATTATCATTCCATCGGAGTATTACTCGTTCGTTCCCCCTTGTTCGCCACGAGGGACCTAGTCAGCGAGCTCCACCACGGTCCTCGACCCCTGGTAAGCAGATCCTTGTTCATTTGCACATTTTGACCTCCTAAAGTTTATTATTTTTATTTTGATGTCCTTTTATGCTTTGCTAGTTTCTGATATGTTGTCATCTGTTGTACAGACTACCTCCTGAAGAAGCGGTTATCTGCGAAACCGGTAGAGGTCTTTCTATGACTCCACCTCACACTCCTAGATACGCCACGGTTCTCCGTTGTTTATTCCACCATCGTATCTTAAGTGAGGTTGATTGTCCTAGTTCTGTTTTTTAAAGCTTTATAATTTTATGTATAATAAATGAATTTTTTACCACATTGATTTGTGTTATCAGTACCGAGAAAGTTCATTCATACAATTTGTCTGGGTGTTAGTTGGTGTGAGTTTGCGGTACTAGCAGCCGCTACCTCTCCACTCCCCATTTCCCCCTTTTTTCTAAACCAATTCTGGATGATGGTACATTTTATTATTTTCTAAAAAACTATACCTGAGGCTATACTCAAAATGTATGTAATTGGTTGTGGCTTTTAGATAGCAGTGGGGGCTGAGCAGAGGTGGAGGGCCCAGGTATGCCAACTAAATTCTGTGCCCTGAACCAGCTTTTCCACGACAGGAAGATGGTGCCCTTTTCATAATCTGCTATATCCCTTATTGAAAATGTGTTAGTTAATCTACCGAGATCTTTTTTAGGCCTATTTCTTTTAAAAATATTTTTCTGTTTTCTAACCTCTTTTTTTACCTTTTCAAGCATGTCCTTTTGGGTGATTGAGTATAATTTACCATAGTAATCTTGGAATACCCTTGCAATTTCTCTAGTTGAATATACCTCTTCCCCCTTACACGCTTGTATTTTGTCTATGATTTTGCAGTTGTTTTCTTTTTTAACAGTTTGGCTAGGTGTTTCCCATATTATTTCCCCATTGATACCTCTCTTTCTTAATTCTATGGAAGGCCATTCGAGTTTCCTGTTCAATAAGTTATTTTAATAACTCACTTTTTAAGATTGCTGCCAGTAGTATTTCGTGTTCACCTGTTCTTTTTATGTTGTTGTTCTTTTTTTTTCAAATATAATTTTTATTATTTTTTTTCCAAGAATACAGTACACAATGATATAGATTACATATTATAAGGTAATCAAAACACAAGACTAAACAAGTAGAGTACATATTGCATAGAAAGGATAGATTTTCAGTTAACTGGACAGTTGGTACTCGATGTCCCGTTGTTTAAAACTTGTCCAATCAATCAAAGAAGTGTAAGTAACTCTAATACAAAAGAACAATAACATTTAACCAGTAACATATCCGGGAATCTCTAGCTCACCATCAGGCGGGTTTGTTACATTTATTGATTGATAAGGTGAAGCCAAGGGTCCCACTGTTTGTAAAAGCAAGAGGTATTTTCTTCTTTGTGGGCCATGATTTGTTTGTATTTAAAGGCTTCATCAACTTTTTTGACAACTTCACTAAGGTTTGGGGATAAGTCAGATTTCCATTGCCTAGTAATTATCAGTCTAGTTGCCATTAGAATTTGTATCACTACTGGTCACAGTGTTGGAGGGTATTGGTCTACGTGAATACTTAAAATGGCCATTTCTACACTACCTTGGTGTATTATGCCTGTAGTTTTGGATATCAGATGGAAAACTGTTCTCCAAAAGCTCATAACTTTAGGGCATTCCCATAACATGTGTAGTAGGGTACTCACTTTACCACAGCCTTGTCAACATTCAGTTGTAGTGAGTGAGAGTTGTAAAATGTTGCAGCAATGAAGGGAGTATAGTACCATCTGAGTAGTATTTTTTTGCACCATCTCCCAGTATGTAGGGGATCTTGTGAAACATTTGTTATATTTTATCGCCCTTTTCCCCTGTTCTACTGAAAACGATGTTGCAAGATCTTTTTCCCACTTCTGAAGGGACGAGGACTTGGTGAGAGTTTTTTTCTGTTGCAGTAAATAATAAAATAAGGAAATCCCTTTTGTAGTTTTATTTGTGCCGTTCCAAAAGGACCATGCTTCATGTGGTAATTTAATTGACATTAAAGGATGGGATTTTAAGAATGAGGCTATCCTCATGTAGGAGTAATTATACGATGGTAGCAATGAGTGTTTCTGTTTTAGTAATTGGAATGGAATCGTTTTCCCATTTACTATATGGGTTTGAATAGATGATAAAGGAATTGGGATATCTGTTAGGTTTGTTGTAGATTGCATAGAAGAGCAACATTTTTCCATGTGTCTATCATCAATTGTATAGTGGGGTATTTGGATTTGAAATGTGTGTTTGAGAATGCGTTAGATAAAAGTTTGCAGATTAGAGAATTTGGGGAGATCCAGTCCCTCTCTATAGATGTCCAATGTTTCAATGAATGAGGATGGAACCACTATTTGGTTTGGTATAGAAGGCTTGCTATGAAATAGTCTCTCAAAATAGGGAGCATCTTGGCTTTTTGTCGGCCCATACAAATGTATGCAGCTGTGTTTGCATAGTTTTAAAGAACGGTGTGGGTATCAAGTTCGGAAGAGCTCGAAAGTAGTATATTTTCGGTAGGATAAGCATTTTGTATGCTGCCAGTCTTCCCGACCATGATAGATAGAAGTGTTTCAACCTATTTAGTTCAGACTGAGTGGATGTTATGAGGGGTAGGAGGATCATTTTAAATAGGTTAGAGCTTGAAGTTGTCAGATTCCTAAATATTGAATGGGTTTACTGGACCATGGATACGGGAATCTAGATGACAGGTTTTGTTTAAGGACATTGTTTATATTTATTGCTAGTATGTTGGATTTAGATGCATTTATTTTATAATAGGAGAATTTGGTGTACTGCCGGAAGGGAGGAGCTTGGATTGGACAATGAGAGGATCACATCATCTGCAAAAAGTGAGATAGAGAGAGATTTTTGTGAGACAGGAATGCGATCTATGTCTGAGTGGAATCTTATTTTTTCAGCTAAGGGTTCCATCAGGAGGGAAAATATCAGGGGGGATAATGGACACCCCTGCCTAGTCCCATTGGTGATATTAAAGCTATCTGAGAACATACCTTCTGAGAAGATCATAGCTGATTAGTGATTAGTGTATAGTGCTAGAATAGCTGAACCTATTGTTCCTCTTATACCAAATTTAAATAAGACATGCTTCAGATAGCCCCAATGGATCCTGTTTGAAGGCCTTCTCCGTGTCTAAAGACAGGAACACAGAGGGGGACCTTCGACAACTCAGCTACTTGAATGAGGTTCAGAATTCTATGTGTGGCGTCAGGTGCTTGCCAGCCAGAGATAAAGCCCACCTGATCTTATTTTACCAGACTAGGCAGAAACTGGGCTAGTCTATTACCAATCATTTTAGCATATATCTTCAAATCTACATTCAGTAGCAAAATGGGTCGGAAATTTTGCATGGAATCTGGAATTTTACCTGGTTTGGGAAGTGTCACGATGGTGGCATTTAGCATTTCTGGAGGGAAAGAAGATTTGGAAACAGCAGTCTCATACACTTTAAATAAAAACTGGCTTATTAGTAGTATGTGCGATAATATTTGGAGGATTACCCATCCGATCCTGGAGATTTGTTTTTTAGGTAGGGACAAAGCTATTTTTTGGATTTCTTCTGGGGATATTGATTTGTTAAGTAATTCTTGTTGTTTTTCTGATAGTTTAGGCAAAGAGATGGAGTCCAGAAAATACTGCATCATCTCAGTGGAGGGTTGTGTAGTTAAATTGTCATCTTTTAGGTTGTAGAGATTACTGTAATAATCCCGGAATGCATTAGCGATTTCTTTTGGGTTTGACAATCTTGTTCCTGTGATTGGTTGAAATATAAAGGGTATTTTTTGTTTTATTGGCTTTTCTTTTATCTGAGATGCTAAAAGATTACCTGTTTTGTTGCCTTGGCAATAAAAGGCTGCTTTCCAATTTTGCAGTGTATGCTTGTGTTGGGAAATGAGCAGTAATTGGAGCTCATGTTGAATTTTATTGAGCTTTGAGCTAATTGTAGGGTCAGGTGATTTTTTTTTTACAATTCCAGATTATCAATCTGGGGCAGTAATTTGTCGAGTTGCTGTTTCCACTGCTTCTTAATAGCATTACTGAGTTTCATGAGGACCCCTCTCATGTAGGCCCTATGACTATTCCATATAGTGAAGGGGTCTGATACAGACAGCATTAATACGAAAAAATTCCTGGAGACCATTGACTATTTTGAGTTTATGATCTGGGTGTTTAAACAGAAAGACATCATTTTTTACACCTGTTTGCTCTAGTTTCTGTGTGTGACCCCTCCACTTCAATGGAGATTAGAGCGTGGTCAGACCACGTAATGTTATGTATAGTAGATGCAGTCACATTTTGTAAAAGGAATTTGTCGACTAAAAAGAGATCAATTCTCAAGTATGTGTGATGCACACTCGAGAAATAGGAGTAGTCTTTCTCAGATGAATGTTGGCAACGCCAGACATCGTAAAGATTCTCTGAAGACATAAGGTGCGAGAGGGTAACTCTGCCATATTGATTACAAGCCTCGTTTGAGACATCTAGAGATCTGTTAGGGATGGTATTAAAGTCTCTGCATAGTATGGTCTGACCACTTTGTGTAATAGTTTCCAAACCTCTTTAAGAAATTACAATTGTCTCACATTTGGTAAATATACATTCACTATGGTATATATTGCATTATTCACTTCACATACAAGAATAGCATATCTTCCCATCTCGTCAATTTCCACATGGATATGTTTAAAAGAAACAGTGACCTTGATGATTATAGCAACTCCTCGTTTCTTCTTAGGAGCATTTGAGCAGTACATCATTGGGAAGCATGGATGTTGACATTTTGGTGGGTTTCGTGCAATGAAATGTGTCTCCTGAAGGCATAAAAGATCACATTGTAGATGATGTGCTTCCTTCCACAACATGCTTCTTTTATGCGGGCTGTTTAGTCCCTTTACGGTAAATGAAGAGATTTTAAACCCCATTCTGTGGGTTGTATGGGCCTAAGGATCCTAAGGCCTTGGGATCAGCAAGTTACTCGTACAGTTCAGTGATTTGGAAGTTTTAAATGAGATGAGTCTCTAAAGAACACGAGCTAGAGTCCCGGGTCAAAAGGTTTAGGGTCAAACTTAGGACAACAGTCTGAAATACACCAGAGATAAAAAAATTAAACTTAGAACCTCTGGTGTGAGCACAGTTCAAAAAAAGAAAAAGGAAAGATTCAACTGAATCTGATGGGAATATATCCCGCAAAATCTCAAAAAGGGGCGAAAATAGAATTAAGTGTAGGTCCCGGAGCTTAGTTGAGTTGGTAAGGTAGTTGACTGGCTTGAGCCTTTACCCATTTGCCGCACTCCGCCATTCGGGGGAGTAAGGGTGTGGGGAGGAAGTTCTTGATTAGGTTCCTTCGTCACACTCTAGGATTCTCTATTCTTTCAGGAGATAAATACCATCCTCCACGGCGTTGACAGGGAATTGTTTTCCATTATTTTGTAATGAGTAGTTTGGCCAGATATGCCCATATATAAGTAATTTGATGGTTCCTCAGTGGTTTTGTGATTGTGGCCATATTTTTTCTTCGTTGCATTGTATATGCAGATAGGTCTGGGAAGAAAGAAAGCCCTTGAATGCATGTCGGTATAGCTTCTTTGGTCTAGTAAAAGTGTATCCTGGTGATTGTGTCCCTTGGCAGATGTTCAGGCAGGTGCCTAGGTTTGGGCAATCTGTGAATTCTGTCAATAGCCACATTGGTTGGGGATGCATCAGGAAGAATTTCTTGCAGTATATTTTGGAAGTAAACGTGTAGATCAGGTGGTTTAACTGACTCTGGAATTCCTGCGGATTTTATAATATTATTTCTTCTCGATAAGCTTTAATTTTTGTAGTTCATCGTCTCTCACATTGTGGGCATCGATCACTTCATTAATGGTGTCTGCAAATTCTCCCATTTTATTCTCGACATGGGTGACTCTGCTATCTACTGTATGAATCTCCGCTTTGAAATGGTTTGTGAGTGATAGGATATCAGCATGGATTGTGCTGCATAGTGAAACCAGCATGTCTTTTGACGGTATGTCAATCACAGGTTGGTTCTTGGTAGGGAACTCTAAGATGTAGTCCTGTAGCCCTGGTGTCATTGAGAGGGGTATCTGCATCTTCTTCATTTCCCTCTATGTCAGCCTTCTGCATGTTCTGCTTTTTTGCTTTAACTGGGCTGGATGAGGAAGAGGATGATTGGGAATGAGAGATTTGGCAACAATGTGGCTTATGCTTATGGGAGGAATACTGCTGTGTGATCTCTCCCTGTCTCTTGTGGCTGCTGTGTGCTCTGCCAGCATGCTTACCGGCGCCAGCTTGTGAATAAGTGAAGCGGGGCTAGATTAAGAAGTCTGCCATTCTGCCTATCTTTCCAGAGTCTTTCCTTTTCCTGGACATGTTGCCACAGTGTGCCCGAAGGTCTGGGGATAAAAAGCACCCCCCCATGTTGTTGTTCTAAATCATATATTTATTTACGTAAAGCTTCTCTTTTTCCTCCTTCTACGCTTTTTTGTTTCTGCTCCTATCACAATCAGGATACCCCTAATATATGCCGTATGGGCTTCCCACACTATGGCTTCTGAAACATCTCCTGTGTTATTTATTTTGAAATACTGCTCTAGCTCTTTTTTAATTCTTTCTCCGGCCACTATGTCCTGTATCAATTCTTCATTTAATCTCCAGATGTTAGCCCTATTTTGGACCCCTCCATCTTTAATTTCATTGTCACTGGGGCATGATCTGAGAAGGTAACCATTTCAATATTCAAACTAGTCACAGAATCCAGTAACCTATCTTTGATCAGGAATAGCTCAATTCTTGAGTATGTCCAGTGTACAGAGGAGTGGAATGTGTAGTCTCGTAATTTTGCATGTTGTATTCTCCATACATTCATCAATTGGTGTTAGTGAAGTTTCTTCCACTGTGCATTCCCAGTCCGCTGCACCCGGGCCGTACTATCTATCCCTGGATCGAAACACAGATTGAAATCCCAGGCCATGATGGCTCCTCCTGTCTTAAACTCCATAAACTTCTCTGTGACTCTTTTAAGAAATGCTTCTGGGTTTTTATTAGAACCATAGATATTTGCTAAGGAGTACTCCACCTCGTTTATTATTCCCCTTAGTAACAGATAGCACCCTTCCACCACTCTCTTCTCCAGGGAGAACCTTACTCCTCTAGCAAATCTTATGCCGCATACACACGATAATGTTTCCGCTTGTAAAAAACAACGTTTTTTTTTAAAATGTAATTTCTAACGATCATGTGTGGGCTTCACAGCATTTTTCGGGTTCTGAAAAATGACAACAATTTTTTTTGAACATGCTCTATTTTTTCGTGGCATTTTAAACTATGTCATTTTTCGGGTTGTAAAAAATAATTGTGTGTGTGCTATAACGACGTGAAAAACCTGCGCATGCTCAGAAGCAAGTTATGAGACGGGAGTGCTCGTTCTGGTAAAACTAGCATTCATAATGGAGTAAGCACATTCATCACGCTGTAACAGACTGAAAAGCACAAATCGTCTTTTAATAACACGGAATCAGCAAAAGCAGCCCCAAGGGTGGCATCATCCGCATGGAACTTCCCCTTTATAGTGCCGTCGTACGTGTTGTACGTCACCGCGCTTTGCTAGAGCATTTTTTTTTAACAATTGTGTGTTGGCAATGTAGTTTTAATGATGAAGTTGGAAAAAACTTTGTTTTATCTAGAGCCTGAAAAACTTTGTTTTTTCTAGAGCCTGAAAAACTTTGTTTTTTACAAGCCGAAAAATTATTGTGTGTACGCAGCATTATAGCAACTGCCTTTGCCGTTTAGTTGTAGAGTCCCCATAGTACCATAGTGGGTAATCTTTAGAGAAGATTTTAAGATATGAATCCTGGGAGATATGTGCCTCCTGTAATAGGACCACCTCATCTTTAAGATGCTTTAGTTGTCTTAGTATATTAAATCTTTTAGTAGGAGTATTTAGCCCACATACATTGTACGACACAGTGTCAACTGTGGTACCCAACCAGGCCACTGCCCCCTTGATTATGGTACCCCTCCCCCTGCTCTGCCCCCCAGTCCTGTAACATTCTCCCCACTCCCATTACTCCCCCTTAACCCTTATCCCCCCAGTCCAAACCCCTCTCTCCTTCTCCTCCTCTTTAAGGTTTCTTCTTAGATGGTTTCTTCTTTTTTACTATTGATTGCCATTGCTGTTGTTCCACCATAATAGATGTTTTCTCCTGTGCTTCCCACCAGCCTGGGATCTCAACTAGAAGGATGTCCAGTCTGTTAAAAATGTTTCCCTCTTTATGTCCAAATATGCAGGCTGGGAAGCCCCAGGAATATTGGATATTGTGAGTCCTCAGATGTTCCAACAGGGGCTTCAGCAGTCTTCTCTTTGTCAGTGTCTCAGATGCCAGGTCTGGAAATATCTTCTATTTTGTACCTCATATAGTTCTGCTTTCTCTGCATCCCATCCATCTGTTCTTTAAGCTCTTTTATGACGACCGCCTGAGAATCCAACTTTTCCTCTGACTTTTCCACTCTTTTTAGTATCTGATTCAGGTCTCCATGCAATGAAGCCATTTCTCCCTTTATGGACTGTTCCAGACTTCCAAACATCTCCACCATTTCATCTTTAGTTGTTAATTGCTTTTTTTGTCTTAGTTCTAATTCACTATCATTCACTGTCTCATTGTTTATATTCATTGAAATGTCAGTGTCCCCTAGTTGTCTTCTCTGCCCATTTTTAAGCACACCCTTGGTAACTTTGCTCTTAGCACCAGGCTGTTTAGCCAGGCTATCTTTGCCATTTTCTGCAAGCTGGTCGGTAAGTAGGCTTGGTTTTTCCCTGGGCATTCCCCAGGTTTTTGTTGTTATCTGCTTTAGCCTTCCAATGCTACTTACTGTTATGGCCAGCTATAGACGGGGGCAGTGGACATGTTTATGCTTCACCTGTGGTGTTTATATTGGTCCATCAGTGCACCAACACCTTTGCAGCCATTGTGCTATATGCTGGGTGTTTGGTGTGCTCTTGTACCTTTAAAGGAGGGGTGGCTTCCCTTCAGTTCACCTGCCCCTGTCTATCCATTAAAATGCATGTGCCTCCACTGTGGGGACGCTCATTGTTTAGTGTTAGGACCACAGATATTGCAGGGTGCCTTGGCGCGGCTCTGTGGCTCACGCATGCGTTTGCAAATGCGTGCGGACTGAACCCCTGTTTTTAACGCATACTTTAGACAGGTTAATTGGTTTTCTGCAAGCTGGTCGGTAAGTAGGCTTGGTTTTTCCCTGGGCATTCCCCAGGTTTTTGTTGTTATCTGCTTTAGCCTTCCAATGCTACTTACTGTTATGGCCAGCTATAGACGGGGGCAGTGGACATGTTTATGCTTCACCTGTGGTGTTTATATTGGTCCATCAGTGCACCAACACCTTTGCAGCCATTGTGCTATATGCTGGGTGTTTGGTGTGCTCTTGTACCTTTAAAGGAGGGGTGGCTTCCCTTCAGTTCACCTGCCCCTGTCTATCCATTAAAATGCATGTGCCTCCACTGTGGGGACGCTCATTGTTTAGTGTTAGGACCACAGATATTGCAGGGTGCCTTGGCGCGGCTCTGTGGCTCACGCATGCGTTTGCAAATGCGTGCGGACTGAACCCCTGTTTTTAACGCATACTTTAGACAGGTTAATTGGTTTTCTGCAAGCTGGTCGGTAAGTAGGCTTGGTTTTTCCCTGGGCATTCCCCAGGTTTTTGTTGTTATCTGCTTTAGCCTTCCAATGCTACTTACTGTTATGGCCAGCTATAGACGGGGGCAGTGGACATGTTTATGCTTCACCTGTGGTGTTTATATTGGTCCATCAGTGCACCAACACCTTTGCAGCCATTGTGCTATATGCTGGGTGTTTGGTGTGCTCTTGTACCTTTAAAGGAGGGGTGGCTTCCCTTCAGTTCACCTGCCCCTGTCTATCCATTAAAATGCATGTGCCTCCACTGTGGGGACGCTCATTGTTTAGTGTTAGGACCACAGATATTGCAGGGTGCCTTGGCGCGGCTCTGTGGCTCACGCATGCGTTTGCAAATGCGTGCGGACTGAACCCCTGTTTTTAACGCATACTTTAGACAGGTTAATTGGTTTTCTGCAAGCTGGTCGGTAAGTAGGCTTGGTTTTTCCCTGGGCATTCCCCAGGTTTTTGTTGTTATCTGCTTTAGCCTTCCAATGCTACTTACTGTTATGGCCAGCTATAGACGGGGGCAGTGGACATGTTTATGCTTCACCTGTGGTGTTTATATTGGTCCATCAGTGCACCAACACCTTTGCAGCCATTGTGCTATATGCTGGGTGTTTGGTGTGCTCTTGTACCTTTAAAGGAGGGGTGGCTTCCCTTCAGTTCACCTGCCCCTGTCTATCCATTAAAATGCATGTGCCTCCACTGTGGGGACGCTCATTGTTTAGTGTTAGGACCACAGATATTGCAGGGTGCCTTGGCGCGGCTCTGTGGCTCACGCATGCGTTTGCAAATGCGTGCGGACTGAACCCCTGTTTTTAACGCATACTTTAGACAGGTTAATTGGTTTTCTGCAAGCTGGTCGGTAAGTAGGCTTGGTTTTTCCCTGGGCATTCCCCAGGTTTTTGTTGTTATCTGCTTTAGCCTTCCAATGCTACTTACTGTTATGGCCAGCTATAGACGGGGGCAGTGGACATGTTTATGCTTCACCTGTGGTGTTTATATTGGTCCATCAGTGCACCAACACCTTTGCAGCCATTGTGCTATATGCTGGGTGTTTGGTGTGCTCTTGTACCTTTAAAGGAGGGGTGGCTTCCCTTCAGTTCACCTGCCCCTGTCTATCCATTAAAATGCATGTGCCTCCACTGTGGGGACGCTCATTGTTTAGTGTTAGGACCACAGATATTGCAGGGTGCCTTGGCGCGGCTCTGTGGCTCACGCATGCGTTTGCAAATGCGTGCGGACTGAACCCCTGTTTTTAACGCATACTTTAGACAGGTTAATTGGTTTTCTGCAAGCTGGTCGGTAAGTAGGCTTGGTTTTTCCCTGGGCATTCCCCAGGTTTTTGTTGTTATCTGCTTTAGCCTTCCAATGCTACTTACTGTTATGGCCAGCTATAGACGGGGGCAGTGGACATGTTTATGCTTCACCTGTGGTGTTTATATTGGTCCATCAGTGCACCAACACCTTTGCAGCCATTGTGCTATATGCTGGGTGTTTGGTGTGCTCTTGTACCTTTAAAGGAGGGGTGGCTTCCCTTCAGTTCACCTGCCCCTGTCTATCCATTAAAATGCATGTGCCTCCACTGTGGGGACGCTCATTGTTTAGTGTTAGGACCACAGATATTGCAGGGTGCCTTGGCGCGGCTCTGTGGCTCACGCATGCGTTTGCAAATGCGTGCGGACTGAACCCCTGTTTTTAACGCATACTTTAGACAGGTTAATTGGTTTTCTGCAAGCTGGTCGGTAAGTAGGCTTGGTTTTTCCCTGGGCATTCCCCAGGTTTTTGTTGTTATCTGCTTTAGCCTTCCAATGCTACTTACTGTTATGGCCAGCTATAGACGGGGGCAGTGGACATGTTTATGCTTCACCTGTGGTGTTTATATTGGTCCATCAGTGCACCAACACCTTTGCAGCCATTGTGCTATATGCTGGGTGTTTGGTGTGCTCTTGTACCTTTAAAGGAGGGGTGGCTTCCCTTCAGTTCACCTGCCCCTGTCTATCCATTAAAATGCATGTGCCTCCACTGTGGGGACGCTCATTGTTTAGTGTTAGGACCACAGATATTGCAGGGTGCCTTGGCGCGGCTCTGTGGCTCACGCATGCGTTTGCAAATGCGTGCGGACTGAACCCCTGTTTTTAACGCATACTTTAGACAGGTTAATTGGTTTTCTGCAAGCTGGTCGGTAAGTAGGCTTGGTTTTTCCCTGGGCATTCCCCAGGTTTTTGTTGTTATCTGCTTTAGCCTTCCAATGCTACTTACTGTTATGGCCAGCTATAGACGGGGGCAGTGGACATGTTTATGCTTCACCTGTGGTGTTTATATTGGTCCATCAGTGCACCAACACCTTTGCAGCCATTGTGCTATATGCTGGGTGTTTGGTGTGCTCTTGTACCTTTAAAGGAGGGGTGGCTTCCCTTCAGTTCACCTGCCCCTGTCTATCCATTAAAATGCATGTGCCTCCACTGTGGGGACGCTCATTGTTTAGTGTTAGGACCACAGATATTGCAGGGTGCCTTGGCGCGGCTCTGTGGCTCACGCATGCGTTTGCAAATGCGTGCGGACTGAACCCCTGTTTTTAACGCATACTTTAGACAGGTTAATTGGTTTTCTGCAAGCTGGTCGGTAAGTAGGCTTGGTTTTTCCCTGGGCATTCCCCAGGTTTTTGTTGTTATCTGCTTTAGCCTTCCAATGCTACTTACTGTTATGGCCAGCTATAGACGGGGGCAGTGGACATGTTTATGCTTCACCTGTGGTGTTTATATTGGTCCATCAGTGCACCAACACCTTTGCAGCCATTGTGCTATATGCTGGGTGTTTGGTGTGCTCTTGTACCTTTTAAAGGAGGGGTGGCTTCCCTTCAGTTCACCTGCCCCTGTCTATCCATTAAAATGCATGTGCCTCCACTGTGGGGACGCTCATTGTTTAGTGTTAGGACCACAGATATTGCAGGGTGCCTTGGCGCGGCTCTGTGGCTCACGCATGCGTTTGCAAATGCGTGCGGACTGAACCCCTGTTTTTAACGCATACTTTAGACAGGTTAATTGGTTTTCTGCAAGCTGGTCGGTAAGTAGGCTTGGTTTTTCCCTGGGCATTCCCCAGGTTTTTGTTGTTATCTGCTTTAGCCTTCCAATGCTACTTACTGTTATGGCCAGCTATAGACGGGGGCAGTGGACATGTTTATGCTTCACCTGTGGTGTTTATATTGGTCCATCAGTGCACCAACACCTTTGCAGCCATTGTGCTATATGCTGGGTGTTTGGTGTGCTCTTGTACCTTTAAAGGAGGGGTGGCTTCCCTTCAGTTCACCTGCCCCTGTCTATCCATTAAAATGCATGTGCCTCCACTGTGGGGACGCTCATTGTTTAGTGTTAGGACCACAGATATTGCAGGGTGCCTTGGCGCGGCTCTGTGGCTCACGCATGCGTTTGCAAATGCGTGCGGACTGAACCCCTGTTTTTAACGCATACTTTAGACAGGTTAATTGGTTTTCTGCAAGCTGGTCGGTAAGTAGGCTTGGTTTTTCCCTGGGCATTCCCCAGGTTTTTGTTGTTATCTTTGCCATTTTCCTGTGTCGTGTATTTCTTAATAGTGCCCAGGCTAGAAATCACTTTGTGGGAGTTAGCTCATGCCTCTCTCACTGGCTTAACCTCTTATCTTATATAAGGACTTTGGTACCAATCAAGATAAAAAAAAAGTGTTCAGAGATACAGATACTTTCCAAATCCTCCACCAAGGCACAGCATTTTAATAGTACGTTTTCCCAGCTTTATATTCCACCACAGTGACTAATATGTTTAGATTACTATAAAAAAAATAAGGCCTTTTCTGGTTAGTGAGGGGTGGGGGAATCCACAGGGTGTACAACTCGCCGGTCCCCTCATCCAGTCTCCCCTATGTTATTCTATGGGACCTATTTAGTCCATCACCATCCCCCCTTTTTCTTTTAAAGGGTCACTAAAGGAACCTTTTTTTTAGCTAAATAGCTTCCTTTACCTTACTGCAGTCCTGGTTTCATGTCCTTATTGTTCGTTTTTGCTCTGATGTTGCTGTAATGCTTCTCTGTTCTGAACACTTCCTGGTTGTCTGTTTCCTGATGAAAAAAGTCATGGGAGCTTTCTCTCTGTGAAATAGAAAGGCTCTTGCGCTATCGGTACTTAAAACTAGGGGGCACTACTGCAGTCACCTAATAGTCTGTCCTCGCCAGAAAAATGAAAAATGTGAATAGGTGATAGTGACTGCGCTGTCTTGCTAAACAAAAAAAAAGTGATATAAGGCCCACCAAGTGGGTGAAGTGACCACTAGGGGCAATAAACCTATTATAAAGTAAAATAGAGTGTACAAAGTAAACCAAAAGGTATAGCAACAATGTGAACTAACAGTGCAATTGCGTAAATGCTCAAGCAGGCCTAAGGCAAAACATAAACAAAAATAGACAAATATAAATGTGAAAAAAGTCCAGTGAATACACGTACACGTGAGAAAAAACACACAAGTGTATAATAGAATAAAGTCTTATGGACGGTGATTCCAAGAAAAGCCAAAATCCAGTGTTGGGGGAGCAAACTTCAGTGCAGACACCTCTTGTGGTTCCTAAATGCTCACCTCACGGCTATAGCATGGACAGCCTAAAGCACCACAGGTGTATCCTCAAAAATACAGCGCGACTTGTATGTAGCTGGGGAGGGGCTCCACATCAGATAGGCATAGAAAAAGGGAAACAGCAAAGGGATAATGGCGTAATACTGTGAGGGTACTTGAGAGATGATAAATCACATAGACATGCACTCACATGGAGGCCATGAATAGTGGGCCTATCTCCAATGAACACAGAGTTCGCAAAATGATCCTGTCTGTGTTCCTGAGTGTTCCTGAGTGTCTCTCTTCTACTTCTTCTACCTCCTGACTTGCCACGTAGTGTCAAGTATGTTGCTCAGAGGATGTGGGTAGAGAAGGAAAGAGAGGGAGGCACATAGTACAGTTCCACATAAATGTTTAATGAAATAAAAAATAAAAGTAGCACTCACATTTGCAACGAAAGGACAGCTCCAAAACACAAACGAGCAGCGAGCTCGTCTCCCTGCCGTCAGAGCGTGTAGGATCTAGTGCTCCTGGTCCCTACGCGTGTCGTCACACCACGTGACTTCATCAGGGGATGACACTAGGTGTAGACTGTGATCTTAAATCGACCGCCGGAATGTCTGCTGTACTGGGCGTCTGTCGGCCATTTTGCTGGAGCCCGCTGTATACCTATGTGCGGTAGGGATAATGCAGCCGCCGCAATATTGTCTGAGTCTCCAATACTTTAATATAGGCATCAGTGGGCGGAGGAAACGCGAGGCTGAAGTACAGGTACAAGCACACTAAATGTGCTTGACCTGTACAAAAAAGGCAGACATATCAATGTACTGAACTAAAGCAAGAGGGGGACAAAACATATATAAAATGGGGTGGTGGTGAACAATATAAATGCGATCGGCAGCATATCAAGGACTGGATAGCTGACCAACCCGGACATGTGCAGCCCATCACAGTGTATACGGCCACATTAAACTGACCATAGATAGGTGGGAATAGGATATTAAAAGGCCAGGAACAACCTGGTAGCCATAACGCATGAAGAGACATGTGTATAAAATATTAAAATATCTCTTAAATGTCATTAAAATTTTATATGATATAAAAAAGTGTTTAAAAAATATATAAAAATTATTACAAAAAAACGAGAACTCTGGGATTTGAAGGAGCTCTAGAGCAAACACTCCTGACATGAAACATATGAATGCAAACATATAGGGTCTTGGTAACAGAATATTAGCCTATGAAGGCATATGGAAGTAGAACCGGAAAAACTTAAGAGCAAAGGAAGAAAACTAACTGTTCAATGTATCAGCACAGAAACAACAGGGAAAACAGGAAAGGAAATGTTTTTTCAAAAATCATTTAAAAAGCAGTTCAGGTCAAAATCAATATTGAGACCTCTAGGGGCAAAAGTGTCCACACATAAAATATATTTCGATTTTAACTGGCTCAATGACCTCACCTTATGTCCACCTCTCCTTGGCCTAGTATAAGGTGCAATATCCCAAAATTTAAGTTGAGAGGGGTCTCTATTATGGACTGCATCGAAGTGTCTGGATACACTATGCTTATCAAACCCATTTTGGATATTGACCACATGTTCTTTAATCCGTACTCTGAGGGGCCGTTTAGTGCGGCCAACGTATAGTACGCCGCAACTACACTCAAGCGCATAGACGACACCCTCGGTATTGCACCCAATAAAGTCTTTAATTTCATATTGTGTGCCATTACTGTTAGATTGAAAGGTCACTTTCTTTTCATTGGGTCGTTTAGTGCGAATGCAGGCATAGCACCTTTTGCAGGGGTAGAAGACTTTTCCCGTAAAAAAAGGTGAATTGCTTTTTTGGTGGGTCAATAGCGCTTTTGACCAGTTGGTCGCGGAGAGTCGGGGCTCACTTGTAGATTAATTTTGGCCTCTCTGGTAAAATATCTTTCAGTTTGCTGTCCGCTTTCAAAATGTGCCAATGGCGAATAATGATTTTTTTCTATTTTCTTATGATGAATATTGTAATCTAGTATTTATAGGAACTAGATCTGGTCTACTGGTTGATTTCTTTTTTTCTTCCAGGAGACCGCTCCTAGATGTCTTGGTGACTTCCTCTATTTTCTCTTGAATAAACTTATCCTCATAGCCTTTCTGTGTGAATCTTTCACCAATCATATTGGCTTGTACCCGAAAATCTTCTATATTCGTGCAGTTACGCCTGAGTCTTAAAATTTGGCCTTTGGGAATATTAAACAGCCAGTTCCTGTGGTGGCAACTGGTAATGGGGAGGTAGCTATTACGATCGACATTTTAAAAAAAAGTTTTCGTGACATACTTGTCATTTATACGAGAAATTTCTAAATCCAGAAAGGGAATATGTTTCTCTTCTATTTGCCACGTGAGGACGATATTCTTGAAATTGTTGTTGAGTTTTTCAAAGAAGGAGATAAGTTGGCAATGATCTCCCTTCCATAAAAATATTGTCAATGTATCTGGTTGTTCTAAGAAAACTGATTCTTCTTCCCACTTAGACATGAATCTCTCTGTGGTCACTAATCAAGGAGGTGTGATTACTGTGTGTCTAAAACCCCTCAACACCAATCAGTTTCGTTTTACAAACCATCACTGCCCTGTATTGGCTCTGTGTCTCTGTACATCACAGAAGCAGGAAACAGCATGCAAAAACGAAACTGAAACTGTAGGTACATTATATGATTGATGTTTATCTATTTTTAATCATTTTTAAAATGAATCAGTTATCTATTATGTCTCTATACCCTGTAAACAGTCATTTCAGCAAAAAAAAATGTTTCCTTTACAACTCCTTTAAGTCCGTACCACTTTACTCCTCCATCTGGCAGTATACAACACAGCTTTATATGTACACTATGTATTCAGGGGCAGCTCCAATCTACCATGCAACTCAATATATTTGTATCCTGGTCCGGGCTCCACTTAGAAAATAGGCAATGGCCCTTTAAGAGAGAGTATCCTCTCCTGTTCCACTGAAGTAGCCTGTTTTACAATACCCGAATACAGTTTTAGTATTGATGGTATGTTAGCATAGCATAGTATGTTTAGCATATTGTAAAAAGCCAAGTCAAGAACAGATTTATAAATACATATTTTAGTGACTCACCCCTGGTTGGTTTTGCTGCTGGGTAGCACATTTTGTTTGTACGCTCTTTATACTGTACTTCCTCTGCTCAGGTTGGGTATCGGTGGCTCCATCGGGTGAGTTAGGGGGTTACCAATCCCGCTGCAATCTCTTCCCTGTGCAGGCTCTCTCCTGTCAGCTTCCTCAGCCTCATAAGCCGTGCTCCCTCGTTCCTCTGCACGCTGTCTCCTTCTGCGGGGCTGTGTGGCTGTGGCCAGTGTTGAGCCATTTGGGGGGTGATCTCTTGGCTCCCGTCATCGCAGCTGGCAGTCCCGGGAATTTCCTCTCACTTTCGCTCCCTTACGCAGCCCGACCAGCCCACCCTGCGGTCTGCTACACTTTACAGCACAGCCGTCACTGCCACCTCCTATCCCCCAAGACGAGAGAGATACAGGGATATGGGGCTGTCCACACCTTGGCCTCAGAGGATTCTCCTGGGGATTAACTGGGGGGAGGAATCATACCCTCACTACTGCATACCGAGGGAGAGCTTTGCGGGCCTCTGGGTTTAGCAGCTACACCCGCACGACGCCCACATCAGGCTCCTGCTTTATTAAACCAACCGATTATATCATTGGTATATGGAAGAAAATTAATATTATGGAAAACAACCAACAAAAAAACACAGAACTAAAAATCAAAATACAAAAACGATAAAAAAAGATAAAAAATAGACTGTATACAAGTGTGGTTGCTGCTAGCTGGCACCCAAAGTAAAAAGTCCAAACGTACAAAACCAATCAGCGCAAACCCCATAGACAATTCTTGAATAAATACCAGTCTGTGTAAATTTTCTCTTGGTCTAGGTGTTGCAGCTTTCTCAAGAATCCACTGGGTGGCAGATCTCCACGTCATCCACGCCCCCCTGATGACGTGGAGATCCATGAAACATATGTCGGAGGCAGTCTGACACCCCCGCTCCCCAGCTGATCCCACACTAAGACGCTGCAGACTTGATTGGGACTCCCCGCACCGAGCGGCCTGTAAAGATCCAGACAGAGCCTATATTTAAACGCATGCAGTCCTAGTGCCGGGCAGGCACCCACCAAGTAAGGGGCCAATCAGCCACTAGATGAAGCAGGTAGTCAGACAGTTTGGGACAACAACGAGAAGGCAGTAGACAAGGCAGTGGAAGAGAGAATAGTCACGTTGAAGAAGGTGCCAGGTGTAGGTAGCAAGCAGAGAGTATTTGGGCAGTGCAGGTTAGCAATAAATAGTCAGGGCAGATGAGACAAGATGAGAGAGCAGTCAGACAATTCAGGTCCGCAATAATCAGGCAATAGCAGGCTTCAGTATTACAGCTTTCAGGTAGCTAATAAGAAGACACAGCACAAACATGTTAAAAGGCTGGTGCTCAAATACCATCTAGGCCACTCCCAGCATCACTAGTGTTTTCTGATACACATTGGAAAACTAAGGACTAAACTGTAAGAAAAGAGAATACTGGCCTGTTGCTGTGCTGAGAGAGCTGGAGCAAGGCTGGAAAAAAAACAAAAAACAATGACCTGAACATAATTGGAGGTAGGTGCAACAGTTGGGTATTGTAACTGCAGGTCACATTAGTCTGAGCACATTGTACTCAATAAAGAGAAACAAACCCTACCGATACTTTTAATGGGTACTTTGCCAGGTACAGCTTTATAGAGTGCTATGCTTTTGGTAAAAAGGATAAAAGATGTTAATTACTACAAAAGGCTTTTGTAAATCTACTGTCAATAAATATACATTTTCAATTTATCAACCTCATTGCCACACCCTTTTCTTGCTTAAGTCTATTTTCAGCTTTCAGTGCTGTGATAGTTTGACTGACAATTACTCCACCGTGCAATATTGTATCAACATTTTATAACACTATTTATAATATTTATGTACTTATAATAGAGACATATATAACTACCACTGAGTTGTATGTTTTACTATATAAAGAAAAAATAATAAAAAAAAACAAAAAAACAGTTTCCCTTACTTTTCGTTAACCATGTAATGTCCAGTGAAATTGTCCAAAGGCAACAATTTAACCACATGCCAACCGGGCCATAGCCGAAAGACAGCTATAGCGCAATCAGGTTTTTCTGGGAGGATGTCCATGGACGTCTTCCCAGAATCTTTCTCCCGCGCACCCCCTAGAGCGCACTCCTGGAAATATATGTGACCACCGGGTCCAGAAGACCCGGCGCATCACGGATGACAGTAAATGGCCGCTGATAGAGGCTGTTTACCATGCGATCGCTCCGTCAAATGACATGACAGCGGTTCCTCGCTCCCCTCTCTGTACCGAACGGTACAGTGTGAGAGGAGAGGGGGAGAGATTGTTTGCAGCAGCGCTGTGGGCTGGATCTGTAGTGCCCACAGCGCTGCTCAGTGCCCATTCCAGCTATGCCTATACCCTGCAATATGCTGCCATACTCTGCCAATACTCTGCAATACTCTGCCAATACTCTGCAATACTCTGCCAATACTCTGCCAATACTCACCAATACTCTGCTAATACTCTGCCAATACTCTTCAATACTATACAATACTCTGCCAATACTCTGCAATACTCTGCAATACTCTGCCAATACTCTGCCATACTCATCCATACTCATCCATACTCTGCCATACTCTGCCATACTCATCCATCCATCCATACTCTGCAATACTCATCCATCCATCCATACTCTGCAATACTCATCCATCCATCCATACTCTGCATTACTCATCTGTCCATCCATACTCTGCAATACTCATTCATCCATACTCTGCAATACTCATCTTTCCATACTCAGCCATACCCAGCCATCCCACCCACACTCAGCCATACACACCCAGCCATACTCAGCCATCCCATCCATACCCAGCCATCCACATTCACTGCTCATCCATGCTACATCAGTTTGCATCCATGTCACTACAGTGCCTCAAAGTGTAATTAGATAGTCAAATTAGACTTGAAATTTATGCCCCTAGAACGCCTGCTGGTGCTCCCTGATTGTTGGGCCTCTGTAAGTGGCCACGCTGTGCAAAAGTCTCACACATGTGGTATCGCCTTAATCAGGTACTCAGGAGGAGTAGCAGAATGTATTTTGGGATGTAATTTATGGTATGCATATGCTGTGTGTGAGAAATAACCTGATGACAATTTTGTGAAAAAATAAAAATAAAATCTTGATTTTGCAAAGAATTGTGGGAAAAAATACAATTTCAAAAACCTCACTGTGCCTCTTTCTAAATACCTTAGAATGTCTACTTTCCAACAAGGGGTCATTTGGGGGGGGGGGGTATTTGTACTTTCCTGGCATGTTAGGGTCTCAAGAAATGATATAGGCTGTCAGTATTTCAGGTGTGATACATTTTCAGAGATTAGCACCATAGCCTGCGGACTCTATAACTTTCTCACCGACCAAATAATAAATTACTAATTTGCTAAATTTTAACAGTAACAAAGACAATTTTTTTTAGAGAGAATTGTCATAATTTTTTGCTTTATAGCGCAAAAAAATAAAACCCAGCAGTGATTATATACCACCAAAAGAAACCTCCATTTGTGTGAGCAAAAGGACAAACATTTCATATGGGTACAGTGTTGCATGACTGAGTAATTGTCATTCAAAATGTGAGAGCACCGAAAGCTGAAAATTGGTCTGGTTAGGAAGGGGGTTTAAGAGCCCAGTGGTCAAGTGGTTAAAAGCTTTTCCAGTTTATCAATTTAGAGTTAGAATTTTTAGTGTGTTTCACTTCTGCCTCCCGGACTGACCACTTCAGTGGCTCACTTCTGCATCCCAAATAGATTCTTAAAGGTGCAAAAATACGAAGGAAACTTAGACAGCCGCACTCCAAAAATGTTCTTTTAATTAAAATCGATCACAAAATAAACATACCACAGCAAAAAAATTGGAACAAAAGCGAACGCACTGTAGCTTCAGTGCTTAGTCATAGCTGTTACACACATCAAATGATTGTTGAAAATATATATGCTTCACTTCATTGGTCACATGATCAGTGAGATGATGATTGGAGGTCTAGTGGACGAGCAATAAACTGGTAAACTAGTGTCTCCTGTGAACTCAGGTGAATCAAGACATGTGATTGAAAAAAAAAAATTTCTATCCACACACCCACACACACAGCTATGACTAAGCACTGAAGCTACAGTGCGAAACGTTAGCTTTTGTTCCAATTTTTTTGCTGTGGCATGTTTATTTTGTGATCGATTTTAATTAAAAGAACATTTTTGGATTGCGATTGTCCAAGTTTCCTTCGTATTTTTGCATCACTATTGCATTGCCGGCATTCATGGTTTGGTTCCAGTGAGGAGGTTCTTTGAAGACTACTGAGCGGTTATTTTCTCTCTCTAGATTCTTAAAGGGTAACTCCACTTTCGTGGGGTAAACAATTGCAAATAAAGAAAAAATGATAACGCACATACAGTATAATTGCGACACTAATCATATTGTAAGTGAATGTTATTAAAAATCACCTTTCCTTTTCAATCTGCAGCCACTGTCATTTCTGTAAATGCAGTGCAATATGGCTACATGCACGCAGAGTATGTACTGACCACTCTCCAGAAACAGAATTTCCTGCTTGTGTGATTGGCTCACCAATTTTCCAGAAGTTTACCTAAAATACAAGTCAGATTTCAGGCATCCCCTGCAACAAAAATCATTTTTGAAGAGATAATTGCAATAAATAAATTTCTAAAGGGGTGCAGGCCCAGCAGATTTCCTCATTAGACCTACTCACTACGCACAAAGGCACAGATAAACACACATGGATTTCTTTTGAATAACTAAAGGTAGGTAGGTTGCAATGTACAAGGATCACCCAGAGGGTAATGTTTTTTTTCTCAACAAAAGTGGAGTAACACTTTAATTGTTTAATGTAGGATTGTTTTATTGCTGTTATGCCGCGTACACACAACCGTTTTTCATGACGAGAAAAATGCAATTTTTTTAATTGGTCGTGAAAAATGGTCATGTGTAGGCTCAAGAGCATTTTTCTCGACGAAAAAAATGGGCATTAAAAATTTAGAAATTACTCTATTTTTTCTCATAGTTTTTCACGTCATTGTTTTTCTCCTCAAAAAAAACGGTCGTGTGTACGCTTTAACGAGGGGAAAAAAAACACACATGCTCAGAAGCAAGTTATGAAACGGGAAATTAGCACAGACCAAAGTGTGGCGCCATTCGAATGGAACTTCCCCTTTATAGTGCCGTCGTACGTGTTGTATGTCACCGCGTTTTGCTCAAGCATTTTTTATCACGATCGTGTGTATGCAAGGCAGGTTTGAGAGGAATCACGTTGAGAAAAGCGTTGTTTTTTTCCATGACATGAATAACGGTCATGTGTACGTGGCAGAAGAGTCTACTGAGAATAAGAGATATTTGTTTAAGGTACTAATCTTCTCCTAAAATATTTTCCTTCAATAAAAGAGATACATTCAAAACACACAAATACCTTCTCAAAAATGTGAATGTGCATTCTCTTACTTCACATCTTCTGTGCTGGTTCTACATGATCAATTCCTCATTTACAGAGATTGTGTGTACTGATAAAGATCAACTGCACTAGTATTAGTCAGCACAGGGTAACATGAAAGGAAAAGCATATCTGCATAAAGGAGACTGCATAGACTTATGCCGCGTACACACGGGTTCTAAAAAATTATGTTTTTTTTAATGTCATTAAAAACGTTCGTGTGTAGGCTCCAGAGCATTTTTCACGATGTAAAAAATGGGCATTAAAAATTTCGAACATGCTCTAATTTTTCACGTCGTTTTTAACGTTGACGTTTTTTAAGTCATAAAAATTGTTCGTGCGTGGGCTTTAACGACGTGAAAAAACATGCATGCTCAGAAGTAGGTTATGAGACGGGAGCGCTTGTTCTGGTAAAACTAGCGTTCGTAATGGAGTAAGCACATTCATCACACTGTAACAGACTCAAAAGCGCGAATCGTCTTTTACTAACAATCAGCTAAAGCAGCCCAAAGGGTGGCGCCATCCGCATGGAACTTTCCCTTTATAGTGCTGTTATACGTGTTGTACGTCACCGCGCTTTGCTAGAGCATTTTTTTTTCACGACCGTGTGTAGGCAAGGCAGTTTTAATGATCGGGTTGAAAAAAACGTTGTTTTTTCTAGACCCTTAAAAACGTAATTTTTTACAACCCACATTTTAGGTCCAGTTTAGGTGCAATTTCAAGTAAAAACCTGAATCACATCTGAACCAGTGAACAAAGTTGCGCCGGACTCCTTTTAAAAACTGACAGCAAACAGGAGCTGGACATGTGTGACTACTTGCTACTCTGCAGCTCATTGTAGTTTCTCCCACTGGTTTGCATATAACTAAAGGACAGATGAGCCAGAGGAAAAAACTACAGTGAGTGGTGGGGGAAACCAGTATTTGACCTATCGAAACAAATAGAAATGTAGGTATATTATTATTACATACGATTTATATAGCGCCAACAGTTCTCAAAAAGGATATCAGGGAACTGGGGAAGGTGCAGAGAAGGACAAAAAAACTGATAAGAGGCATGGAGGAGCTCAGCTATGAGAAAAGTTTGGAAGAACTGAATTTATTCACTCTCGAGAAGAGGAGATTAAGGGGGGAAATGATCAACATGTACAAATAAGGGGTCCATACAGTGAGCTTGTTGTTGAGTTATTCACTTTACGGTCAACACAGAGGACAAGTTTAGAGCAAAAGAGATGTCACCTCCAAATACGGAAAGGTTTCTTCACAGTAAGAGCTATGAAAATGTGGAATATACTCCCTGCAGAGGTGATTCTGGCCAGCTCAGTAGATTGCTTTAGGAAAGGCCTGGATACTTTCCTAGATGTACATAATAAAACTGGGTACTGACATTTATAGGTAAAGTTGACCCGGGTAAAATCTGATTGCCTCTCGGGGGATCAGGAAGGAATTTTTTCCCCTGCTGTAGCAAATTGGATCATGCTCTGCTGGGGTTTTTTGCCTTCCTCTGGATCAACTGTGGGTATAGAATTGGGTATATGAGATTGTATGATATTATTTTTATTTTACTTTTTTTTCGGTTGAACTGGATGGACTTGTGTCTTTTTTCAACCTGACTAACTATGTAACAGTTTACACAATGCTTTACAATGTATAGAGGGGACAGCACAATTACAGTACAGTTTAATACAGAAGGTACAGGAGGGCCCTGCTCATAAAGCTTACATTCTAAAGGGAGGGGGTGGTGGTACAAAAGGTAATAGCTGCAGAGAATGATTTGATGGGGGTGGCTTGGGACAGTTGTTAGGTGGGTGTGGGATAGGCTTCCCTGAATAAATTCGTTTTCAGTGATCTCCTAAAGGTGGACAGGGTAGGGGCTGATCGGACATACCAGGGCAGGGAGTTCCATGGGATGGGAGAGGCTCTGGAGAAGTCCTAAGGGCGAGCATGGGAGGAGGTAACAAGGGAACTAGAAAGCAGGAGATCCTGGGAGGAGAGGAGGGGATGATTTGGGCGATATCTGCAGATGAGGTTGGTGATGTAGATGGGGCGATGTTGTGAATGGCATTGTATAGTTAGTCAGGTTGAAAACCTGGTTGTATATTGTGGTAAGCATTTTGAATTTAACATGGTGGGGGAGGGGAGGTATATGCAGTCTTCCTTTTAAAGATATGTTTTACATTCAAGTGAGCCTGTTCTGACAAGGTCACTTTAGGCTGTGACCCTCTTTCCTTTTTTTTCTCTGCATTATTCATGTAATGTCTCATAAAGCCCTTCAGTTGCAACTGAATTGAAAATAAATTATTCTATCTACTATGTTGAGATATTTAGCAAAAAATACAAATGTTATACTGTATTCTTTGCATTTCAGCTTTTATACTTTAAGTGTAAGTTCACCTTTACAGAAAATATGAAGAATGAACTTACACTGGACCCCCTTCCCATCCCACCTGGTCCCGCTGACCTGGGGTACAGCAATAGCCCGTTCTGACAGATCGTATAGCCATTTTACCGGACAAAGGATTTGAAATCCCGTACCTTTCTCTCCTCTTCACCTGCAGTGATAGGATGGGCTACGTGGGTTCTAATTGGTCATGTGACATTGACGACCAATTAGAATGCCTAATATATGTACCTCTATGAGGTACGTTTAGGAGATTGAGCTGCAGGGGATTCGTAATACCCGGACCGGTGTGTCAGTGCGGGTGACCGCCGGACTCCATGTCAGTGAGACCTGGGTGGGGGGGGGCGAGGCTGTCCTGTGTAAGTTCACCTTACAGATTTTTTTGTAAAGGTGAACTCTTACCCTTTAAGGACATTTAAAACTGCTTTTATCCAGGGCATAAAAAGGAGAAGATAATTGATCCCTAAAATACTGGGCTAAATTGACTTATTTAATGCCTACCACTTACCTATTTTTTTTTCATGTAAACTTTTAGTTAAATTAGGCGGTTTTCATCTAATTACATAACTGTGATTAGCTTGCCATTTAAATTCAAGCTGATTTGTAAACCATTCTATAATTAACTACATCTATTTAAATGCTCGCAAAACAAAACTGGGAAAGAAAATCACTTTTCCAAAATAATTTTGTGACATTGATGCCATTTGGCATGTAAACACAAAATAATTATAAACATATATAATTTGTAAAACATACTTAAAGCGGAGGTTCACCCTCAATATAAAATGCAGCTTATTCAGATCAGCACAATAAGTACATAAACAGTCCGCTATCCGTAATTTTTTAAATCATTGCAATACCTTTAAGCAGGCAAAAATAGTAGGCACTTCCGGGTATCTCTCCTGCGGGACTGGGCGTGTCACTTCACTTCACTAGATCGCAATGTCTCCTGGGAGCACAGTGTCACGCTTCCCAGGAGACGATTCATAACGCTGATTCTCGAAATATCGTGGAATTTTACTCATCACGTGACTCATGAAGCAGGTCACGTGATGAGGGCGGATCTAATTCCGCCATTTTAATAGTTGGCAAATAGGTAAAATCTTCCATTACACACTGCACTGCCCATGCGCGGGATAGAGCAGCATTCACGAATCCCTGGAGTATTTGCTTGTGGGCTTCACAATGCCCACAATCAAGATGGATCTTTACAGCACAGATTTTTATAAATAATTATTTACGGCCGAATGTGAATCCGGATGCCTAGAGAATTCAGAAATGTGAGTACATTCTTAAGGCTAAAAGCTGTAGATGCACTGGTTAAAAAAAAAAAACATTTCCCGCGGAACCCCCGCTTTAAATATGCTCCCTCATATTTTTTTAACAGGAAAAATCTGATTGTACAATCTCATTTAGCTCTACCATTAACTATGTAGCGCAAGAGCCTGCCTGATTTGATACAAATTGAATGGATTGCTCTGGTGGATCATCCTATTACATTCTTTTGGCCAATCTAATGGAAATTATCTAGATATTATACAATCAGATTTCATGTGTATGGCCACCTTTATACAAGTACATTGGAAGGAGAAGGAGATACATTGTTCTTGTAATGTAGTTTCAGCTCAGGATGGGAGGGGGCGTAAACACACCAATTTCACTTTTAGGCCACATCTTTGACACGCAAAAGCACAATAAATGCAGCAAAGTAGCTCACGAGGCATTTGGCACATTGCGGTTTGCTCATTTTTCACTGCACATTTGGTGTATGTTTTTACATTTGACAAAATGTGTGTTTGCTTTTGTGTTTGGGATGCCATTAACAATTAATGGCACCTAAAGTATAACTAGTTCATTTTAGGTGTATAAATGTGGCCATATACTTTGCAATCTGGTTGTATAATATCTGTACAATCTCCTATAGACTTACTAAAACTATATAATAGGAGGACACGCCTATCTATCCAATCAGGCAGGCCCTTGCACTGCATAGTTGATGGAAGATCTAAAGGAGAGTGTAAAATCAGATTGTATAGTGTATGGTGAGCTTTACATACTTCCAGGACACACTTCTTCAGTTTTTAATACTACAGATCTGCTCCACACAGGTCGTTATGTAATTGCCAAATGAACAATGTATGCAAGAAGAATGTACATAACAATGGATCACAGAGAAAGACACTGGCTGTGTATTCAGTGAGAACAGTGCTCACTGACAATGTCTGCATGTAACTGTAGAGGTCAGCAAGAGCATAATTCTGGAGGGGAAGGGTAAGTGCAGGGTGTGTGTCAATAAGGCCAGCTGCTGAAATCATTCTTTCTTATTGTTTTCCCATCCCAAATACCAGGTCTAATGGTCCATACACACAATCCGAATTTTAGACGAAAACGATCGTCCGAGAAAGAATTGTACGATTTTCGGATCGTGTGTACACTACTTTTGAGAGCTGATCACCACAGTTCATCTTATATTATTCAATCGGACAAGCACGAAAATGTTCCTCGTACGATGCCAGATCACACAATTTTCATTTAGTCAGTATAGTTGTCGTCCGGAAATACAATACAAATACATTACAACACATGACATAATTTCCGATTTTTTTTTTCTGTCGTACAAGAATTTTCGGGACTTTAATAACCTATTAAATTTCTACTTGCGACTATTAAGCCAATAAAGTCGTACAATCTGTCGTAGAATATTCGGATCGTGTGTACAGGCCTTAATACCCGTAAGTGTGGGGGGGGGGGGGGGTTCTGTAGGAGACACTGGGGGCTGAGGTAAGCTTTTCCTGAATATAAAAAAATGCTATTGGTATACTGTTACATAGGGAAGCTGGAATTTAGAAAAAAAAGAGGCCTGAGAACTTAAGTTAAAAAAATCTTTTATTGTTAACTTCCCCCACAGCCTCCAAAAGCTGGTCCGATTTTGATTCAGTGCTGCACTCCCTCTTCCTCCTCACTGGACTCAGGGGAAGCAGAGAAAGCCAATGACGAGGGAGTGGGAGGCAGGGCCTAGAAACGCTGTACGTCAAAGGAAACACAGACTGCGGCTCAGGATCGAGCCCACACATGTGTCACCATAGGAAACATCATCCTACGGTTGCACTCGGAGAAGAGGTGGAGCTGAGAGCGCTGGCAGTGGACCCCAGAAGAGGAGGATCTGGGCTGCTCTGTGCAAAACCATTACACAGAGCAGGTAAGTATGGCATGCTTGTTATTTAAAAAAAAATTGTACAATCATTTCAAGTCAGTTTAGACTCTAAGCTCAATGTTTTTCAGAAGCATTGCATGTATCATGTCCAAAGGGAAATATCAGCACCACTTGTACTGTCCATCTGATGTAACAGGGTTTGGTAAACATTACTAAAATGTATTTTCTGAATCCACACCCTATTGAATTGAATGGGAGCCAGATGTTAAAAAAAATATTAATTTGCTAGGCCAATAGGCAATGGGTTGTCAGAGAACTCAGTTGTTCTTCCCCACTCCCAGTTGGTACTGTAATAATTGATTCTATAGTAACAAATGTATCCGTTTTACTTACCATATATAGAAGAGAACACAGTGAATGAAAATGATCTTCAAAATACTGGGAGTGTAATGGGTCTCAATATGGGGTTATTTGATATGAAATTATAACAGAGAACATGTACTCTTTTAACCTGCTGTACTGATTTTGACATATTTTAGCTGTATATAAATACAAT
Source organism: Rana temporaria (assembly GCF_905171775.1). Classification (NCBI taxonomy): domain Eukaryota; kingdom Metazoa; phylum Chordata; class Amphibia; order Anura; family Ranidae; genus Rana; species Rana temporaria. Next base: position 567,554,849 of record NC_053489.1, on the reverse strand, counting down.
TTGAGTCTTTAACATAAGACTTATCGATGGATTCTTTAAGTACTTCAATACTGGACACTTTTATGCCCTTTCTGCTCAAGACAATTTTCAACTTTCAGAGCTGTCACACTTTGAATAACAACTACTCAATTATTAGAGTAAAAAAAAAATTAAAGTCTTTTAATATATATTTTTTTAATTTTAAAATGTTAAAACAAATGTATTACACTTTTTCCCCTTTTACAATTTTTTTTTACTTACTGTGATCAGAGCAATACAGTGTTACCATAGTTTTACACACTCTGATCTGTTATAAGCAACCATTTTGTATGAATGAAAACCATTCATCTAGTGTGAACCACTGAGAAGCTGTGATTGGCAACAGCTATCACATTGAAAAGATGCACTGTGATGTGTCGTCTGTGCCACGTGGTCACTGTGACCAATCACAGAAATCAACATGATAGTACACAATTAATGGCTATGAATGGAAGCAATTCATTGTGTACAATTGCCATTTGATCTGCTGTGATTGGTCACAGTGATCACATGGTACCATCAGCGAACGGCCTGGTACACTGATCTGTCTTTGCTGTGTGGTACAAATTGTGCCTTCTGCACGAGGCATGATCTTGGAAGGACGTCATATGACGTCCACCCAGGATGGCAGCATTCCCGCTTAGCCATCATATTACTGTAGGCCAGATGGAAATCGGTTAAAAGTCCACTTTTTCTAATCTCTTTTTAGTCTATGTCAAAACCTTATAACCTTTATAACCTAATAACCTTCTAGATAGGGGTCTGATATAGATGTTATTGGGGAACCAACACAAACAAATGCCATAGAGTTCCCTTCCAAATTAATACCAGACCTTTTAAGTCAGGTATGACTTTTTTAAGACTTTATTTCTTTTTAATTCAATAAGTTTTTATTAAATTTTTTCAAGGGTTAAACACAATGTGCAACATGTTTTGTACAAATCATCAGAAAAACTCAATAACTTAGTTGCCAGGTAAAAGTTGTACTTCAATATACCCACATACTGTAATAAAGGAATATGCTTCTAGACATGTCTTCTCTCTAGGTCAACAAAATTCTCAAATTGGTGTTTGGGTTCGGGAAAGGAGCGGGAGACCGGAGGGCATAAGGAGAGAAAGGAGTAAGGGCGGATCCCCCTCCACACCCCCATGGGATCTAACTGTGTATTTCCTGAGGGGTTCCAGCCCCCATCCCCTCCCCCCCCCCCCCCCACACAATAACAGTAACAAGACCCATAAAAATGAGGCAATAAAAGTCATATTCAAGATTGACAAGATAGCCCAGTAGAGGGTAGGTGAGTATCAGTGAATAATGCGGAGGATAGAAAGAATGATAGATAAGGAGGGGAAAAGGTAAGAGAAGGAATTAAGAGAAAATAAAACAAAAACAGAGGAAAAGCAGAGGAAAAGCAGGACACATACAGATGTCAAGTGGTTATATGCATATTCAAATTCTGTATCATATATGTTTGCTCTATGTAATCTCAAGATTTAGAAATATAAATTCTGTTAACATCTATGTTTCATCTTGTACCACTCAGTCCACGGATTCCACCTTTTGCAAGCCATCGCATATTTGCCTTGGGATGCTGCGAACATTAGTTCATATCCTATGTGTGAGTTGACTATTGTGATTATTTCCTGCATTACGGGGATCTTTTTGTCTCTCCAGTGGCGGGTGATAGCCAATCTGGTACCCAGTAGTATATGGGAAACAATCCCTCTACTAATTTTTGGGATGGAGTCTATCTCTAGCGAGAGCACAGCAAACCCCGGGGTTTTAGGTACCCTTCCCTGAACTACTTGGGTTATCAAGTCGAAAACTGCATTCCACATCAGGCGTAAGTGGGGGCACTCCCACAGTATGTGGAATAGAGTACCCACATGGCCACATCCCCTCCAACACAGCGGAGATGCTTGAGGGCTGAATTTTGAGATCCTAAACGGGGTCAAATACCATCTTAGTAGCACTTTCTGGTGTTGTTCCCAGAGATTTATGCATCTAGTGGAGGCGTAGGTAGTTTGTAGAGCACGTTGCCATTGTTCCGAGGAGTAAGAAGTAACTAGATCTCTCTCCCACGCTTCTATGTTGGTGGTTTTCGTAAATTCTAATTTGTTGTTTATAGCACTATAAAATAGGGAAATCCCTTTTATGTTGGTATATTGATTGGTAAAGTATAGTGTTATCCTCCAGTGGAGTTGGATCGAGAGAGGCGGACCTTTCTTGAGGAAATGGTGTATTCGCAAGTAAGTAAAATACTCAGCCTCCCCCAGGCCATACTCCACCTGGAGTGATCTAAATGTCTTCCCCCTGGGGCCTATCATTAAATCGGAGATGTAGGCTATTCCCTTCTTAGCCCAATGAGTAAGGTTTAAGTCTGGGATAACGGCTGTGAGGCACGTTATCGGTAAAGAAAAGGTCTTCCCAGGATGATGCATCTGGGGAATCTGCATAAGCACATTCCACGCTTTCAAAGAGGCCATCATAGTGGGAGACATTCCGTCTGGAGGTCTAGATGGAAGAACAGATGCCATTAGAAGGTCATAAAGACTCCCAAGGGTATATTGGATTTCTTCCAGTTCTTTCCATCTCTTGGCTGGCGAACTAGGGAACCACGTCTTAAGTTGTGATAGAATGGCAGCCGTATGGTAGTCTCTGACCAATACATTTCCCACCCCCCTGCTCCCCTGGCAGCTATGGAATTTCTAAATGCCCACCTTGCTTTCTTGCCTTTCCATAAGAAACGGTTTATTAGCGCTTGGAGTTTATCAAAAAAGGAGTTAGGGGCTGGGATGGGGAGGGTCCTGAACAAATAAATTATCTGTGGGAGGACCATCATTTTAAAGGCCGCCAGACGGCCCGACCACAGTAGTTCGCTTTTAGCCAACTCCTGCAGCTTGGCCGGGAAGGAGGCCAGGAATGTTGTATAGTTGTGCGTGTATAGTTCCTTTGATGTAGCTGTCAGTGTGATACCCAGATATTTAATTCCTTTGTTACTCCAGGTGTACGGGAACCGTGTACTGAGTGAACATCTTAATCCATTGCTGATCCCCATACCCAAAATAAAAGATTTATTTTCATTAACTTTGTAGTAGGAAAGTTTCCCAAACATTTGAAGAGTTTCATGTACCGCAGCCAGGGAAGTATTGGGGTTTGTAAGCATCAAAATGATGTCATCTGCGAAAAGGCTGATGACGTGTTCCGTTTTAGATGTGGGAAATCCACTGATGTCGCTATGTGTTCTAATATGTGAGGCAAGGGGTTCTAGAATTAAGTTGAAAATCAAGGGTGATAAAGGACACCCCTGGCGGGTGCCATTTGTGATAGTAAAGGGTCTAGAGAGCGTCCCAGAGTTAAACACTCTGGCCGACGGCGATGAGTATAGGGCCAATATTGCAGAGAGGATGGGTCCAGCGAACCCATATCTCTTGAGGACCATCTCCATATATCCCCAGTGGACCCTATCAAAGGCCTTCTCTGCATCCAGAGCCAGGAGCAGAGAAGGCCTTCGCTGTACCTGCGCCAGGTGAACAACATTGATCAGCCGCCTCGTGGCGTCTGAGGCCTGTCGCCCCTTAGTGAATCCGACCTGGTCAGGATGAATCAGTTCAGGTAATATATCCACTAATCGGTTTGCAATAAGTTTGGCGTATAATTTATGTGGATAGGATTAATGGATAGGATTGTGACCGGCATCTGCGTACCAGGGGAAATGTGTGTTCTGTGGTAAGGTCGATCCCCGGAGGATCGTAACTCCTCCCGGCATGTCCTGTCCCAGTGTCTGTTTATATTTATGAACATGACTACTCACTGCGACCCCGAATTGGCAATTAACTCTGGAGACGACCATCCGAGCCATAGGTCCATGGTGTGGAGAATGAGCATGCCATCCATCAGAGCTCCATCTTGAGGTTTTGTTGTCATCTGTATGTGTCCAAAATGAAAGAAAAAAGAAGAAAACAGAAAGGTAATACAAAAAAAATAGTTGGGATATCAACGGACATCCAGCCATTTCCATGGCAACAGAAAGTATCATAGAAAGGTCATGTCCGGGTGCAGCTGAATACTGCTCAGGTTCAAGGAGGGGTAAGTTCATGCCCAAAACCCATCGCGGTGACCACGAGAGATCCTAAAGATCTTAAAAAGGACAAAGTGTAGATTACTTGTGTGATCTGGCGTTTCTTTGTGTCACCTGTTTCCAAACGGGTGTGACAGTTGCTCTTTGGGAAGTTGGTTTGTCGCTCTCGCTGGGACTCGGCAGGATCTCCCATTCTTTCAGTAGCTTGATTCCCCTGTCCACAGTGTCTACATTGAATGATCTATCTTTGTATGTGATGACAAGCTTAGTGGGAAAGCCCCATTTGTAGGGGATACTATGATTCCTCAGAGCCTTGGTAATAGTGCCAAGATTGCGCCTTTTTTGCATGGTGTGTTGGGAGAGATCAGGGTAGAATTGAGTTTTGAAATCTGGATGGGATGTTGTCGTTTCTGCGCATCGCCTGCATTAGCTGCTCCTTCACATGGAAAAAGGTCATGCGTAGAATCACATCTCTGGGTACATCAGCAGGCAGGAAGGCAGGTTTTGGAAGCCTGTGGATCCTATCTATTGTAATGTCCACTTCAGTAAGGTTTTGGAGGAGAGATGAGAATAAGTCGATCGCATACGATCGCAAATCCAGGGGTTGTATTGACTCAGGGACCCCCCTTATTTTCATATTGTTCCTCCTGGATCTGTCTTCAATGTCTGCTAATTTGTTTTTGATCCAGTCACTGCTTTCCTCCTGAGCTTCACTAGCATCCACTAGGCTATTAATGGTGGAGGCATACTCCCCCATCTTTGTTTCGATGTGTTCCACCCTGTCTTCCACCTCCCTTAGCTCCCCACTCACTCTATGAATACAGTTCATCATATCAGCTTGGAGTGAGCTACGTAGTGTCACCAACATGTCTCTAAGTACAGTGTCCAACACAGGCTGGTTACTAGTAGGGAAAGTGGCAATGGAGTCTGGTAACTCACGTGTGTCGTCCCCAGATTCTGTCGTGGGGCTCACTGCAGGGCCGCATCCAGCGCCATCCATCCTCATCCGCGCTTTTGCAGGGCTGTCGGAGGGAGAAGGAGTGGAGTGTTGGTCTCCTTGAGGAGACATCTGCGATCTATAGTCCGTGCGGGCTCCCCCACTGCTTCTGATCTGGTTGTTGGGCACTGGAGTTGAGGCCGCGCCGGCGCCATCTTGCCTGCCTCCGTCCCTCGGGACTGTAAACATGTCCATCAGGCGCTGAGGTTTCACGGAGCCTTTCCGTTTGTTGGTCATGATCTCCGGGTGTGCCCCACTCTTGTCGCACAGTCGTATGGCCAAAATTTTGTCCTTTTACAGGTAGTTTAGTGCCGTTATTCGTTCGTGGATTGCGGAGCTCTCTCTCTATGCTGCCATCCGGCTCCGCTGCAGGCCACGCCCCCCTCCAAGACTTTATTTCTTTATTGTTTTTACAAAAAGAAAAGAGTATTAACAATACATGTTAGCATACATAGTATATTCACAATAGCAATATAATGATAAGAGTTGGGATACCAATATTTTATATTATATGGAGAGACAAAGAATGTCTACTACATATTAATAGGCAAGTTCAGTTGGTTTACTTTTTTTTTTCCCCACATCAGACTCAACCAATAAACCAAGAAAACCAAGGGTAGCAAGACACACTCACGGATACTCCGCCCATCGTGTCTCCTCTATGGCTTTGAATCACTTGTGGTTTATCCTCTTTTTTTTTTTTTTATGTTATATTCTATGTTTCCTTTCTTTCTTATATATATTTAACAAAAAAAGTCACTCATTAAATGAATAAACATTATTAATTATAACTATCATTACGACGAGGAGATCCCGCCCCAAAGGTGCTACCCTTATAGTTGGTTTACTTTTATGCCAAGTTCTTTACTATAAGAGGAGAGCTTGAGATACTTGTATATTCTGTAATAGTAAGTGAAAAGGGAGTTAAAATGAACAAGGAGAAGGACAGAAACAAGAGCAGGAGAAAAACAAAAACAACATAAAGGCTGGTAGTCACTTACTAGGTCTTATGACGAAAGAAGTAGATGTACAGATGATCATGTGCACAGCGTCAACAAAAATAAATCAACAAATGTTGTAAACCACTTCAATCGCTACCAAGGTCCCGTTTACTGATCCAAGTCATAGACAAGGTTAGAGTGCCCATTAGGGGAGGTGATGCATTTCGATCATTGTGCCAGAGAGAAGTGTATTGGATAATTTATTTACAGACACATATTCTCATGGGCTTAAACTTTGAATGGGATGTGAGCCATTTTTCTGAATAAATATCTAATCTGACATATTTCTCCTGTACATGGCATGACCTTTAGGATCCACGTAATATATATATAATATATAATATATATATATATATATATATATATATATATATATATATACAGTACAGACCAAAAGTTTGGACACACCTTCTCATTCAAAGAGTTTTCTTTATTTTCATGACTATGAAAATTGTAGATTCACACTGAAGGCATCAAAACTATGAATTAACACATGTGGAATTATACATAACAAAAAAGTGTGAAACAACTGAAAATATATTTTATATTCTAGGTTCTTCAAAGTAGCCACCTTTTGCAGCAGACACATCTCTAGAACTGTTAAGAGGAGACTGTGTGAATCAGGCCTTCATAATAGAATATCTGCTAGGAAACCACTGCTAAAGAAAGGCAACAAGCAGAAGAGACTTGTTTGGGCTAAAGAACACAAGGAATGGACATTAGACCAGTGGAAATCTGTGCTTTGGTCTGATGAGTCCAAACTTGAGATCTTTGGTTCCAACCCTCGTGTCTTTGTGCGACGCATAAAAGGTGAACGGATGGACTCTACATGCCTGGTTGCCACCGTGAAGCATGGAGGAGGAGGTGTGATGGTGTGGGGGTGCTTTGCTGGTGACACTGTTGGGGATTTATTCAAAATTGAAGGCATACTGAACCAGCATGGCTACCACAGCATCTTGCAGCGGCATGCTATTCCATCCGGTTTGCGTTTAGTTGGACCATCATTTATTTTTCAACAGGACAATGACCCCAAACACACCTCCAGGCTGTGTAAGGGCTATTTGACCAAGAAGGAGAGTGATGGGGTTCTATCTCTTGAATCTCATCAAGAGAATGCCAAGAGTGTGCAAAGCAGTAATCAAAGCAAAAGGTGGCTACTTTGAAAAACCTAGAATATGAAATATACTTTCAGTTGTTTCACACGTTTTTGTTATGTATAATTCCACATGTGTTAATTCATAGTTTTGATGCCTCCAGTGTGAATCTACAATTTTCATAGTCATGAAAATAAAGAAAACTCTTTGAATGAGAAGGTGTGTCCAAACTTTTGGTCCGTACGGTATATATATATATATATATATATATATATATATATATATATATATATATATATTTGTGGTCCCTGAGGTGTCTGCACATGGATTGTTACATAATATATAGTCATGTATCCATACATTTCTCGTCTATCTTTATACTTCATTTTCCATCGTGCTATTTTGGGCTATTTATTATTTTGATATTAATATACTGCATGCATTATATGTGCATGTGTACATTTTTAGTTCTATTTAGTATTACAATGTGCTTCGGCACATTGTTGAGTTTAGCATGTGTATAGGTCATGGAAAGGGCAGAAATAATTCCCCCTGTAAATAACCATATAGGTAATACTGGAAATAGGTCAAATGTACCCCTAATGAACACCCCCTGTTCAGACCAATAGGGGAAGAGGTAATAACCATCATTTGAAAGGCAATATTCAAATTCTTTCTCATCAAAGGAACTACCAGAATAACTCTGATCATTGGGAACCTTACCCTAGAAATACTTATTATCGGTATGGCCCTTTGGAGAATCTTAGGAATGAATCCACCCCACAGTCTCCTTTTTTTAAGGAGGGGAATGAGAGGGTTTCTGAGAGGATGCGGAGGCCAACCCTGGAGGGGACGCCCCCCACAATCCTCTTATCTACCGAGAGGACAGGAATCGTGGAGCCCTCCTGCTTGGAAGAAACCTTTTTATCCCATTGGGACCCCATTAAGGGTCCAGCAAAAGGACAAGGGAGATAGAATAAATTGGATATATAATCTAACCAATGTGGAATTAAACAAAAAAAGCAAATTAACAAGTTCAGTGTAGATATTGACATACACAAGCTTATTAGAAAAATAAATATGAAAAAATATTTTTTAGGCAATAAAACCAATCCAGTAAATAGGAACCTTGCTATAGCAATAGGAGTTGATAGTGGATTGAAACATACAGGTAAATCACTATTCAACTCACCACAAACTCACCATGTTGAGGTATTCAAACAACTTGTTCTAAAGGATTTGGAAAAAGTGGTGCCTAAAAATCCTAGATATATTCAGGAAGGTATAAAGACATTGAAGAACAAGGAAAATGTGATAATTCCTACTGCTCACAAGGAAGGGGGATGGTAATTTTAGAGAAAAACTTTCACCACTCCCAATTGCTGAATATGCTTTCAGTTAATGAAACTTATGTCCAATTGGATAGTGATCCTACTAATGGGTATAGGAGGGACCTCAATAATTTAACTGAATATGGCTATTATACGCAAGTTTTAACAAAGAAATAAAAAATATATTTGTCACCCAGTTTTAACCGGATTCCCACACATTACCGAAAATTCATAAAGATCCTTTGAATCCTCCTGCCAGACCAATTGTTAATGGCAATGATTCAGTTACATCAAGAGTTGGCCAATATTTGGATCATTATTTGCAGATAAGTGTCATACATACAAAAGCCTATTTGAAAGACACTAAAAACTAAAAAACGTTTTACAAATGTTAAAAAAGGTAGCAATGCCTGAACACACTGAGATCTTTGTGGTAACAGAAGATTTCTCATCACTGTACACAGTAATTCAGAATGATGATGCATTGCTGACCTTAAATTGGGTCTTTAGTGGAAGGGATGATTTTCCCTTTATACAGAAAAAGTTTTTGAGAAATGCATTAGAATTTTGCATAACTATTTTGGTATGATGGAAAATTATATACCGTACTCAGAAGAGAGGTGTTGTGATGAGCACCCAACCCCGCTAACCTCTTTATGAGTGGATGGAAGGATACATTTATTTTTGGAAAAAGGAGAATCAAGCTTTTATTTTAAAAATGCTTTATAGATGACCTGTTCTTTATTTGGTCTGGTACAGAATTCCCTTGATTGAATAACCATATTAACCACTTCAGCCCTGGAAAATGTGTCTGCTCAATGATACGGTACTGTGTCGCTTTAACTAACAATTGCGCATTCATGCGACATGGCTTCCAAACAAAATTGGCGTCCTTTTTTTCCCCACAAATATAGCTTTCTTTTGGTGGAATTTGATCACCTCTGCGATTTTCATTTTTTGCGCTATTAACAAAAAAAAATGCAATATTTTTTACTTTTTGCTATAATAAATATCCCCAAAAATATATAAAAAACATTTTTTTCCTCAGTTTAGGCCGATATGTATTCTTCTACCTATTTTTGGTAAAAAAAATCACAATAAGCGTTAATCGATTGGTTTGCGCAAAATTTATAGCGTTTACAAAATAGGAGATAGTTTTATTTAATTTTTTAGAGCAATTACATCGATTTTTTTTGGGACTGCGACATTATGGCGGACACATCAGACAATTTTGACACATTTTTGGGACCATTGTCATTTTCACAGCAAAAAATGCTATACAAATGCATTGTTTACTGTGAAAATTACAATTGCAGTTTGGGAGTTAACCACTAGGGGGCGCTGTAGGGGTTATGTGTGACCTCATATGTTTTTCTAACTGTAGGGGGGGCAGGGCTGGATGTGTGACGTCATTGATCGTGTTTCCCTATATCAGGGAACACATGATCAATGAAGCTGCCACTGTGAAGAACAGGGAAGCTGTGTTTACACACAGCTCTCCCCTTTCTTTAGCTCCGGGGACCGATTGCGGGACTCCGGCTGCGGCGCGTGCCCGTGACACATGGCTGGGCACTTAAGAGGACGTACAGGTACGTGCTTGTGCCCAGCGGTGCCATTTTTCCTGACATATATCTGCAGGAGGTGGTCCTTAAGTGGTTAAGCATTATTAAAATCACTGCTCCAGAAAAAATGGCAGTTTTTAAAACTTGTTTTGCATTGATACATGTCCCCTGGGGCAGGACCCAGGTCCCCAAAAACTTTTTATGACAATAACTTGCATATTAACCTTTAATATTAGCACTTTTTCTTTTTCACGTTCGTGTCCCATAGACTTTAATGGTGTTCGCATGTTCAAACACATTTTTTGCCTGTTCGCATGTTCTGCTGCAAACCGAACCGGGGGGTGTTCGGGTCATCCCTATAAACACTGCTAAATCCTTCATTCCTAAAGAGACTGTTGAGTCATAAAACTACCACATCCATTATAACATTTATTGTCAGCCTACATGAGGATTCAATACTCCTTGAAACTAAGCTTCTAAGATTGTTATTCCTATATCCCTTGAATGTAGTTTTTAGTTTCCACACTTGTTTCTTGTCATACAAATAATATAAACATGGAATTCCTTAGTGTTCATTATATCAGAGACCTTCTACTGCACATGTTTTCTCTACCTGTACAAAAACCTTTTTTAATACACAAATATTGAACAAAAAATAAAAAAATAAAAAATACCGTAAATTGTATTTGCAAGTCTACTAAAGAAACATATGCTGCCCTACCTGTCGTTGAAACTTGCATGTTATTAATCTGTGTCAGTATTAATTTTAACTTTCTTTTCTGTAAATTTCAGTAGTATGCTAAATATACCTTTTCTATATATGCAATTTTTTTTTACCTAGATAAATGGTCAGTCACATCCAAGGTCCCTAGTATAAATGTAACTATTGTATAATCGAGACGTTTGTGGGACTTTGTGTGTACCTTGTGGTGTCTAATAAATGCAAAAACTAGTAAGTTATAAAAAATAAACAAATCTTTTTTTTTTATACATACATATAGTTTCATTTAAAAAGAGAAAAAGACAAAACTTTTTTAAAAAATACAGTTACAATTTACAGTTTATACTCGAGTATAAGCCAACCCGAATATAAGCCGAGGCACCTAATTTTACCACAAAAAAAATGGGAAAACGTATTGACTCGAGTATAAGCCTAGGATGTCTATCTGCATGCCTCACTGTGCCTCACTTTGCCTCACTGTGTCCATGTGCATACCTCACTGAGCCCATGCCTCACTGTGCCTATGCCTCACTGTTCCCATGCCTCACTGTGCCCATGCCTCACTGTGCCCATGCCTCACTATGCCTCACTGAGTCCATGCCTCACTGTGCCCATGCCTCACTGTGTCCATGACTAGACTTGCGTTTAACATGGGGGTATATAGTACCGCCGGTACCAGATCCCAAAAATTGACCAGAGAAATTACCGTTTAACATGGGAGTCAATGGAAGGGGTGCCCAACTTTGAAAAATCGGTGCTCCCCAGCCATAGATCCCCCGGAAAGCAAACTTTGCACACTTGTAGAAGAGTGGGGCTATATGTGTGCCAAGTTTGGGGTCCAGGGGACCTACGGCCGGCCAGTACCGGGTCCCCAAAGTCCGGGAGATTAAGCGCAAAAAGGTGACTCAAGTATAAGCCGTGGGGGACATTTTCAGCACAAAAAAAATGTGCTGAAAAACTCGGCTTATACTCGTGTATTAAGTTTTTAAAAAAAAATAGAAGAAAGGGCCTACGTGTTTTGTGGGTAGACCCGCTTCATCAGGGCCTCAGATTATGACACAAATTATGTAAACACTGTAATCATTTAGAAATTAGGGATTAACACAAAAAATTCATATTGATATTAAAAAAAAAAAAATCTTCTGCCAGGTTACCCATACCTTGGACAATTAAACTGTAACTGTATTTTTTTTCTCTTTTTAAATGAAACTATAAGTATGTACAAAATAAAGATTTGTTTATTTTTATAACTCACTAGTTACACACAAAGTCCCACCAAATTCTCTATTATACAACATATGCTTCTTTCGGGATGGTAGCTTGGTAGGGTCATAATTATCCCACACTCATCCCTCATATCCCCTTATCTAATATAGATGTAAGATAAATAATTGCTAGATAAACAATTGTGTAACCTAATGTTATTAAAATGACCTTTGCATTTCAACCTGAAGCCAGGTATAAAAATGTAAGTTGGCAAGAAATGGCAAGAGATTTCTGGGGGGTGCTCTGTGCAAAGTTAGCATACAGAACACTTTAGGAAATCCAATTTTCCTTTTTTTTTTTTCTTAATTGAATTAAGTTATGAGTAATATTTTTCTTTGGTGATGTACATCTTTGGCAATCCGGGGATACATAGTTTATTTACAAAAGTGAGTGTGGTCAAATGATCATAACGGCCAGAACTACCCTTTCATTATTCAATACAAATCAATAAATAAAGTAAATGTGCAGAAAAAAAGTTAAATTTTTAATGTCTGTCTGCTCTTAGTGGTTTAACCATTTAAGGACCAGAAGGATTTGACCCCTTAATGACCAGGCCATTTTTTGCGATACAGCACTGTGTCGCTTTAACTGACAATTGCACGTCGTGCGACATTGTTCCCAAACAAAATTGATGTCCTTCCCCCCCCCCACATATAGAGCTTTCTTTTTGTGGTATTACCTCTGCAGTTTTTACTTTCTGCGCTATTAAACACAAAAAGGCTGACAATTTTGAAAAAAAAAAACAATATATATTGATAGGTTTGCATAAAAGTTATAGCGTCTACAAACTATGGGATAGATTAAGGCACTTTTTATTTTTTTTATATTTTTTAAAACACTTCATAATTTCTTCCACTTTCTATCTGTATAACCACTTCAGTTCCGAAAGGTTTTACCCACTGCCTTCCTTCCGGAGCTGAACAGAGAGAAAATGTAAGAAATTATAAAGTGACCAGCTCCTGCTGGTCTTAATGTCCCATGCAGCGTTGCAGGGTAAAACTGTGCAGCAAAGGCAAGGGCATAGTAAGTGGCTGAACATGCAAGGAACTATTTGTTCTCATATGTAGATAAGCACACATTCCTGTATGATTTCTCAAATTTGGATGCTGCAGCAACAACCAGCTGGATACTGGTTTAGGTCACAATGAAGATATTTGCCAGCACACCATTATTTATCCTCATATGTAGATATATACAGTAAGTCTCCCTCTCCAGCCACTACTATAGCTGCAGCCACCTAGAAATATGAGTAAGTTAAATTGTTATAATTAATTGGTTGAAAAAAGGATTTATGACCCCAGAACAAGAGGTAGAAGAAAAACATTTAATTCAGTCTATTCCCTCTAGGTTCTGATGCCACAAAAAATAAGAGGAAAACAATATAAAAGGCCCGTGTAGGAGTTGTCCTTTAATAAACAGTAGTGTATTGGATAGTAAATTATATTTTGCCACAGATTCTGTACACAGAGTTTCTTTTGAAGAAAGGAGGTCCTTAAAATGTGGGTATCCTTGATCTTCAGCTAGCTATGATGGGCCTGAGATGTTACAAGGCAATAACAGTTTAATAAGGCTGAATGTAAAAGGTGTTATATTCTTCCAGCAAAGCCCCTTCAACTGGTTAGGTGTAATGGTGTCTGCATGCAGTGTTCTTGAGAACAGTGTCAGAGATAAGATGGGCTTCTGCCCGCTCACCAATCCAGCTGATACACAGGTTCTGTAAGGCAAGAAGTCCCCGCACTGGCTCTTGAATGTCCACAGCGAGTTGTGAGGTGTCTGACTGGCCACCTGTGGACTCAGGAACTCAGTGATGACTGCAGGTGTCATGGGAATGTGGACCCAATCAGAAGTGCAGCGTTTGCGGTGACAGAGAAAGTCACCCTGTGCCCAGCGATGCAGACCTCAGGGCATGAGGTCCCAGCACTGCCTAGGCCACAGTGCCCACTAACAGCACCCGGGTGAAAGTCTCTGGCTCTTGCAGCTCTGAAGCCTATGTTCCAAGGGAGTGAGCTCGGCCAGGACAGTCCAATTTATCTGCTTGCCCAGAATTTCTTAAGTCTTTCTGGAAATTGTATCTTCAAACAGTATAAAGTCTATGGTAACTCCAGGTGACCAGACATTTCTGTCCCACACTCCTTTTCTGTCAGTGAATGTCTTTTCCTCTGCATTCCGGAAGTGATGTGATTATCTCATGATTGAGCACTAGAGGGAAAGTGCTCTATGTATAGAATTAGAAGAAGTGTCTCTGAATGAAGATCCAGTGTGAGAGAGATGATGACCGCACTCCAGAATGTAGAGGATAAAAAAAATTATTCCATAAAATCCCCAAAAATTATTATGTTAAGACATCAGAATACAGACAGCAGCAAGGGTTACCGCGTTTCACAAAAAACGTAGTCATAACCTGAATTGCACCTATGGGTATAACCCTTAAATAGCATAAATGTAGGTTAAAGCGGTGGTTCACCCTAAATAACAAGTTTCTACCATAAAGTCCAGCATACTAGCATGAGCTACAGTATGCCTTTATTTTATTTTTTTGCGCCGTACTCACAGTTTAATCCCGTAGTTAAGTTTCAGACTCCCCGCGGGGAATGGGCGTTCCTATGCAGAGGGGAACATGATTGACGGCCGGCTATGGCGCGTCACGCTTCCCTAAAATAGCCGGAGTAGGACTCGGCTCTTCACAGCGCTATACGGCGCCTGCGCACAGACTAGGAGCTGACTGCGCAGGCGCCGTGAAGAGCCAAGTCCTATTTCGGCTATTTTCGGGAAGCATGACTCGCCATAGCCGGCCGTCAATCATGTTCCCCTCTGCATAGGAACGCCTACTCCTCGCGGGGAGTCTGAAACTTAACTACGGGATTAAACTGTGAGTATGGCGCAAAAAATAAAATAAAGGCATACTGTAGCTCGCGCTAGTATGCTGGATGACATGGTAGAATTTTTTTCTTTTTTTTAGGGTGAACCCCCGCTTTAAAATAATCAGTGCCTAATTAAAGGGGTTGTAAAGATAAAAAACGAATTCCCTAAATAGCTTTCTTTACCTTAGTGCAGTCCTTCTTCACTTACCTCATCCTTCGATTTTGCTTTTAACTGCTTAACGACCGCCGCATGTATATGTACGTCCACAGAATGGCACGTACAGGCAGATGGGCGTACCCGTACCTCCCTGATTTTTCGCGAATCGGGGGTCCGATCGGGACCCCCCCACTACATTTGTCGGTCGTAAATCCTCGGGGAGCTATTCGTTTCTAGTCGCCCCCTCGCAATCGCTCCCCGGAGCTGAAGAACGGGGAGAGCCGTATGTAAACACGGCTTCCCCGTGCTTCACTGTGGCGGCTGCATCGATCGTGGGATCCCTTTTATAGGAAGACACGATCGATGATGTCAGACCTACAGCCGCACCCCCCTACAGTTGTAAACACACGCTAGGTGAAACATAACTCCTTCAGCGCCCCATGTGGTTAACTCCCAAACTGCAACTGTCATTTTCACAATAAACAATGCAATTTAAATGCATTTTTTGCTGTGAAAATTACAATGGTCCCAAAAATGTGTCAAAATTGTCCGAAGTGTCCGCCATAATGTCGCAGTCATGAAAAAAAACTCTGATCGCCGCCATTAGTAGTAAAAAAAATAAAAATGCAATAAAACTATCCCCTATTTTGTAAACGCTATAAATTTTGCGCAAACCAATCGATAAACGCTTATTGCGATTTTTTTTACAAAAATAGGTAGAAGAATATGTATCGGCCTAAACTGAGGAAAAATTTTTTTTATATATGTTTTTGGGGGATATTTATTATAGCAAAAAGTTAAAAATATTGCATTTTTTTCAAAATTGTTGCTCAATTTTTATTTATAGCGCAAAAAATAAAAACCTGCAGAGGTGATCAAATACCACCAAAAGAAAGCTCTATTTGTGGGGAAAAAAGGACGCCAATTTTGTTTGGGAGCCACGTCGCACGACCGCGCAATTGTCTGTTAAAGCGTCGCAGTGCCGAATTGCAAAACCTGGCCTGGGCATTTAGCTGCCTAAAGGTCCGGGGCTTAAGTGGATAAATGTCCTTATTTCTTCTGAGAAATCCTCACTTCCTGTTATTCTGTCTGTAACTACACACAGTAATGGTGTGGAGAAAGCCTCTTGAGGGGGGAGGGGGCGAGCAGGAGGGTCAGGACGCTCTCTACTTTGCAGATAGAGAAAGGAGCTGTGTGTTAGTGGGTGTCCTGACGCTCCTTATCGCCCCCTCCCCCTCAATAGGCTTTCTCCACACCAGGGAGAAAGCCTTGCATTACTGTGTGTAGTTACAGACAGAAGAACAGGAAGTGAGGATTTCTCAGAAGAAATAAGGACATTTAAAAGCAAAATGGAAGGATGAGGTAAGTGAAGGAGGACTGCACTAAGGTAAAGGAAGCTATTTAGGGATTTTTTTTTTTACCTTGACAACCCCTTTAAGCTGCTACACACACACATCAAGTTCATGGTATATTCAAAAGATAAAAAGATAGAAAAATATAAAACAAAATGTATATAAAAAATATATACATACAATATGTAAGAACGTATCTAAGATCTCGAACAGTATATGGGTACAGTTAATAGTAAGACAAAAAATTGCAAATAAAATAGTACACGAATGTCATATATCATATATGCAAACTCATAGACTAATGAGAAAAGCACGAAACATCGCACATAGAGCTGTTAAGCCCAATCTATAACATGCAATGGTGGGAATCACATATGGGTAATCAAAGTCTGATACATATGAATGTATACATGCAAACAATTCACTAGTTAAATAATGTGTTACTATAAGCCCAGGGTGGACCCAGCATTATATGTAAAAAAAGTTATGCGTCAGTATATTTTTTGTATATGGCCAGAGTTAGCTATTATGCCTATAATTTAGGGACTTTTTCTGTGTGGTTAATGTGGGGTTGGCTCCCTCTATTGTTTGGCAGACTCTATGTGTTAATTTCCATTTTTCCTGTGTGAGGATGTAGAGCAAAGCATCATGGAATGTGAAGTTTGGAATGCTGAAGTGACTGTGCCAGCAGGACTGATCTGAATTACAAAGAACAGAATTCTGAGTTAACAGAACAGACTGCTGGGAAAGAATATAAAAGGGGCTGGCGCGACCTAGATCAGCCTCTCTGGATGCCGTTTGACTCTGCCAGCAGGAAGTCTGTGTGACAGTGAGTTGCTGATGATTCATGGCCTACACAGCTGGGAGCCGAACAGCTATAACCAGAGGGATCTCTGCGGATAGCATCGCTTCTTCAGTGCAGTGGACCAAGGGGTATTCTAGGTCATCCAGAGGCGCCTGCAATTCAGATTCTCGTGGGCTGAGTGGTGAGCAGGCATAGCCAATGTTAAAGTTAAGGACACTGCTGTTAGACATCACTCATACAGTTCAGCTGGTGGTACTTGTAGTCCCACAGAAGTTAAACCCTATGTTATAACGAACACAGCAAGCAGATACTTATGCTCAGACCACATTATTGATTCCAGTAGCCATATTGGATTACACCTTTAGGATCATAAAGTTGTAATACTACATGGATAAATCAAAGCTTCGCCAAATGTGCTACACTTTGCCATCCTGGATTACTTTATTTACAACATAAAAAGGCTAGCTGAAGATTTCTGTATTTCGAGGAATAGCCTTTTACCCTTTTATCATCCCCTTTTCCCTCATCTGCCTTAATTGCATTGAACTGCTAAAGGGAGCCATCCTATTTGAATGTAATATTGTTCATACTGGGCCAAATCCACAGCCAGCGGTGAAAAATACGTTTTTCAAAACTTATGTCATTTAAGTTACGGCGCCCTAAGTTGGTGTCGTAAGTGCCGTATCCACAGCGCATTTGCGCACAAAATTGTGCTTACGTAACTTAAATTCCGAGGCGTAAGGCGGGTTTATTGCAAGTGGGAAGGAAGTGGGCGTGCTTCATTGTAATGAGCCGTGACCCCATGCAAATGAAGGGCCGGCCGTACTGCGCATGCACGCACGAATCTGTTGCTCACTAGGCATGTGCAGAACTTTGCTCGGCGCAATCAGTGAGATAGGTAAAAGGCCAAGAGTACTTAGTTTGAGGATCGCCCTGTGTGTAAATAGCCCCAGTCAAACACACTTCCCTTGCAAAAGTATTTCCCTGTGTTCCCTTCCTAGAGCAAGTTGCTTCTGCTCTGAACGTTTGTCAGTGTTTGTTGGTGAGTTGTGTGTGATAGAGAATTTTTGGAGGAGTATTAGATTGTAGTTGTTGTTTGTTTCTGATAAGTGTATTTTTTGTTTGATTGTTTCTGCTAAGTGTTTTTTTTTTTTTTTTCTGCTTGGATTTTGTGTTTGTTTTTTGGGTGTTTGTTTTTGACTTTGTAGTAGCTGTCTGCTTGTGTGTTTTGCTTTTTGTTTGTTTGTTGTGTGTGTATTTTTGTTTGTTTGTTGTGTGTGTGTATTTTTGTTTGTTTATTGTGTGTGTATTTTTGTTTGTTTGTCCTGTGAGTTTTCTTGTTGCTGAGTGGTGTCTGTGATGGCCCCCAAGCGCAGGAAGCTTAATTTTACTCATGTAGAGAAGCAAATCCTTGCCAGGTATATCATCCAATATGGGTGATATTTACATGGGCCTGATAGCCGGAACACCTCCCCGGCCCAAAGGAAGAAGATCTATCAAAAAATTACGGATCACATAAATGCGGCACGGGGGGGGGGGAGACGAGGACCCCCGCTGGCATCCAGAAAAAGATCAATGATCTGAGGAGCGTGGTCTGCAATAAGGTGGCAAAGCTCACTGCCCATAGGAGGGGCACTGGAGGAGGGGGACCATGCCCCATCCGTCTGAGTGAGGAGGAATGGGCAGTGGCCCGGTGTTTCCAGACAGAGCAGGTGGTGGGCCTGCCTGGTTATCAGTCTGATGTTCCTGTGAGGCCAGGTAAGTTTTTTCTTTTCTATCTGGTGATTAGCATGTGTGGGTGGGGGAAGGGAAGATGTGCCAAGTGTGTGGATCCTCAAACCTGTGATTGTTTGGTGTCCTCCACAGATGACCAGGAGGTTGCTGGCCCATCAGGCCAGGCTGCTGCACCACCCCAAGGACAAGAGGCTGCTGAGGAGTCCCCAGGGGAGGGGAGTGGCCAAACCTCCCCTCATGAGGAGGATGAGGGGGAGGAGGATGAGGGGGAGGAGGATGAGGGGTGGAAGAGGAAGATCTGCAGCTTGGCAGGGAAATTCTTTTGGCCTCTGATCTAATGACATTTGAGGATACCCTTGAGGCTACCCCAGAGCCTACCCCAGAGGCTGGCAGCAGTCAGGCCACCATCAGGGGTAGCCCCTCCCACTCCTCCCCCAACAGGCTGCAAACCACAAGGGTCACTCTCTCCCCTCCTCCAGAGCCACAAGCCTCAGGGGCAGGCAGGATGGCGACCCAGGAGACCAGGGGGGTATTTGAGCGTCTGCCGGCCAGTCTGCAGAAGGACAATGTCAGGCAGACCCGCAGTCTGGGTGAGATAAAAAAACTCTGACCAAGATGGAGCACAGCCTGGGTGCAATGAGGGAGTCACTCGGTGATGTGGCCACAAACTCATTGGGGGTCATCACATGTTTGTGGGACCTGAAGACCGCCACAACAGGCGTGGCCCAGGAGGTGACTGCCCTGACCCAGGCTGTGCAGGACAATACCCGGGCTGTGCAGGACAATACCCGGGCTGGCCAGGCCAATACGGCTGCCATCACTGGCTGTCTGAACAGGATAGCAGTGGCCTTGGAGGGCAGGCCAGCAGGAGGACAGACACCAGGGGAGGCTCCTTCTTCCCGTGCTCACACACCCCCCCCCCCCGTGAAGATACTCCCTCCCCTGCTAACACCCCCCCGTGAAGATACTCCCTCCCCTGCTAACACCGCCCCTCGTGAAGATCCTCCCTCCCCTGATAACACCCCCCCCCCGTGAAGATCCTCCAGTTGGCCGTGCCCGTGGCAGTGCCCATGCCGTTGGGCAGCCCAGACGGAGCACTCGCCGCCGGAATTAATTAGCAGGGGTACTTTTTTTTTTTTTTTATTATTTATTTTTATGATTTTGTTTATTATACTGTACTTATGATTTGGTTTATGTGTGTGAATGATGTGTGAATGTGGGGGGGTGGCATTCCTGATAAAATAAGGGTGTCACCCTCAGTTTTGGTGGAGAAGGGATCCCCAGGACCAGGGAGAAGTGATCCCAGGTTCCTGAATGGTGTATGAATGCACAGTGACATAATTGGAGCCGTGGCGGGGCGTTACTGCTCCCAAGTACCAAAGGGGGGGGGGGTACTTGGATCTAATCCAATTCGATGTGCATGTGATGTGTCTGTGCTAGGGACCACAGTGGTGTGCATTCATGCATTCTGTGACATAATTAATGTGCGTTTACTGTGAAAAAAAACATTCTCATTGTGACATTATTCATGTGCGTTTACTGTGAAAAGAAACATTCTCATTGTGACATTATTCATGTGCGTTTACTGTGAAAAGATGCCTTCTGCGAGGCGTCTCCTGGCTGCTGTGCCCTCAGCAGACCGGGTAGAGTTGGTTAGGGGGGGATTGCCTGGGTCGGGGGTCAGGTCAGCACGTATGTCAATCTCCAGTCCCCTTCTCATGGCAAAGTTGTGCAGAATACAACATGCACCGATGATCTGGCACACAAAGTCTGGGGAATACAACAGTGTACCCCCAGACTTATCCAGGCATCTGAAGCGGGACTTCAGCAGCCCAAATGTGCGCTCTACAACTGCCCGGGTGCGTATGTGAGCCTCATTGTAGCGTTGCTCTCCTGGGGTTTGGGGGTTTGGGGGTTCCTGAATGGGGTCATCATATGTGGTCCCAGGGCATATCCAGAGTCACCTGGAAGGGAAAAGACAGGAGGATATTAGTCATGCATGTGCCCCTCGTGATGTCTGCATCATGGGGGGGGACATACCTGACACCCATGTCACTCACCAATCAGCCAGCTGTCTCCATACAGGTTCAGCTCCAAATCTCTGGAGATGTTGGTCTGCCAGAATATGTAGCTGTCATGGCACGATCCAGGGAATTTCGCCCCGATGGTCCGTGGGAATCGGGCAATGTGGTAAAAGTCCGTCATGGTTTTCAATCGCTGGTCCTCCTGGGTGGGTTTTTGAAATTGATTGCCCATGCGCCGCAGGATTGCAGGGACTACTTGATGGACACACCTGCTCATGGAGGATTGTGCCATCCCAGCCAGACCTCCACATGTTCGTTGGAAAGACCCAGTGGCAAGAAACTGCAGGGTTGCCATTACTTTGATGAGAGGTGGCAGGGCATGGGATCGTTGGGTTGGGGTGGTGAGATCATCCTGCAGGATTCGGGTTAATTCAAGGATGGCTTCCCGGTTAAAACGGAAGTTGCCATAGACCTCAGAAGCAGGCATGCCAAAGAGATATCGGCGTGGGCGGTATACCCTCTCCTGTGCCCTCCTCCTCCTCCTCTGTGCCCTCCTCCTTCTTTGCGCCTCTAAAGTAGCGAGTGCCGTTAGGATCATGGATGGCCCGGGCATGTTGGCAGACAGATTGAAGTCCAGCAAATATGTGTTCTCAGCTCTTCCTCAATGCTGTTGCTTCAGCAGACCTTTACACGGCAGGCGTAAAATTAGGGCTGCTTTTATAAAGTGTAATTTTGCGCAGGGAAACTAACAGGTGCGCACAGGGCGTAATCTACGGTGCACACACTTAATTATGTGGATCGCCCTATCTCCCTCATTTGCATCTTTGCCTATCAAAAACAGCGGCGTGACTAGCGTAATTTGCGTCCGAGGATGCGCCGGTGTAATTATTTTAGGTAGGATGGAAAAAACTGATTTTAAGGCGTATCTCGTTTTGAGGATCGGGCGCAAAGATACGCGCGGTGTAAAATTAGAAATCTCGAGTTAAGTCGGCGCATCTGCTTTGTGGATTTGGCCCACTGTTTCTCCATATTGTGTAGGATTTACTGGCCTGTGAGTTGAGGAGGCAGAAGGGAGAAATCTGACACATAAGATATATAGCTAGATTCAGTAAGGCCCCGTACACACGACCAAACATGTATGCTGAAACTGGTCCGCGGACCAGTTTCAGCATACATGTTTGGTCGTGTGTAGGCGCGAGCGGGCCGAATTCCAGCAAACATTTGCCCGCCGGGCCTTTTCCCAGCGGGCAAATATTCGTGGACGTGTTTTAAAACCGTCCGCTGGAATCCTGCCCGCTCGGACATGTACGGTCGTCAGTACAGACCTACCGTACATGTCCAGGCGCCCGCCGTCCCTCGCATGCGTCGAATGACTTCGACGCATGCGTGGAAGCCTTTAAATGGCAGGCCCGCCCACGTCTCCGCGTCATAGCCGCATCATCGTCACGGCGACGACGCGGACACTCCCGCGTATTGTTTACGCGCGGACTTCTGTACGATGGTGTGTGCAACCATCGTACAGAAGCCCTCTGGCAGACATGTACGGTGAAAACGGTCCGACGGACCGCTTTCACCGTACATGTTTGTTTGTGAGTACCCGGCCTAAGAGTTAGGCCGGCGTATCAGTAGATAAGCCGACCTAACTCGGAATCTGCGCTGTCCTAAGTTTAAGTGTATTCTCAAACAGAGATACACTTAAACCTATCTAAGATACGACGGCTTGCACCGTCGTATCTTAGGGTGCAATATTTAGACTGTCCGCTAGGTGGCGCTTCCATTGAGTTCGGCGTAGAATATGTAAATCACTAGATATGCCTATTCACGAACGTACGTCCGCCCGTCGCAGTAAAGATACACGTAAGGCATTTTCAGGCGTAAAGTTATTCCATCAAATAGCTGGACTAGTAATGTTAAGTATGGCTGTCGTTCATGCGTCGAAATTTGAAAATGTTTACGTTGTTTGCGTAAGTCGTCCGTGAATAGGGCTGGACTTAATTTACGTCCACGTCAAAACCAATACGTCCTTGCGGCGTACTTTGCTGCAATGCACACTGGGATATGTACACGGACAGCGCATGCGCCGTTCCTAAAAAACGTCAATCACGTCAACCCATATTAACATAAAACACGCCCCCTCAGCCTAATTTGAATTAGACGCGCTTACGCCGGCCACATTTACACTACACCGCCGTAACTTAGCAGGCAAGTACTTTTTGAATTGTGGGCCAGATTCACAGAAGAGATACGACGGCGTTTCTCTGAAACGCCGTCGTATCTCTCAGAGTATCTATGCGACTGATTCATAGAATCAGTTACGCATAGATAGCCCTTAGATCCAACAGGTTTAATTGTCTTACACCGTCGGATCTTAGGATGCAGTACCTCGGCCGCCACTGGGTGTAGTTTGCGTCGTATTCCAGCGTCGGGTATGCAAATGAGGTTTTACGGCGATCCACGACGGTTTTTCGCGTTCGTTACGTCGTTGCTAGTCTAGTTTCCTGTCGCAAAGTTAGTCATCGTTTTACCTGCCCTAACTTTACACATCCCATGTTAAAGTATGGCCGTCGTTCCCGCGTCGAATTTCAATTTTTTTTTTCTTGCGTAAGACGTCCAGGAATACGAAAGTACGCTACGCACGTCGCCATTCAAAAAAAAATGACGTCGCTTCGCGCAAAGCTTGGCGGGAATTTCAAAACGGAGCATGCGCAGTAGGTCCGGCGCGGGAGCGCACCTAATTTAAATGGCACACGCCCCTTTGAGTTACGCGGGCTTACGCCGGAGGCCGCCGGCGTAAGTTTTCACTCAAGTGCTAGGTGAATTAGGCACTTGCGATGAAAACTTGCGGCGGTGTAACGTATATACGATACGTTACGCCGCCGCGATTCTAGGTGAATCTGGCCCACAGTACTTGCCTAGCTAACTTACGGCGGCGTAGTATAAATATACGCTATGCTACGCCGCCGCAAAGATGCGCGCCCCTAGCTGAATCCAGCTAATAGTGTCAGTTGTCTACTCTCCTGTTCACATAGGTTTCTGTGATTGGGCTAATATTTGTGCTCATTTACCATCAAGAGAATTCTGCACCAATATATGGTGTTTGTTTGATAAATTTAGATAACATAACAGTGTGTGCAGGAGTGTTTCTTACTAACTGTCAAAGTTAATATATATATAAAAATATATATATATATATATATATATATATATAGAAAAGAAAAAACTGCAACAAAAACTTGAAACTGAATTTAACAATTGTCATAATAAATTCCAATCTAGCCCTACACCGCAGAATAAAACACAACTCGAGAAAGCTAGCTTAAATCTAGACCTATTTTTATCCGAATCTGTAGATAAAACTCTTCGTAAATCCAAACAAAAATACTACTTCCAAGCCAATAAACCTGGCACTCTCCTTGCACGTGCACTTAAAAAACTAAACAACCCATCCAAACCAATCCGACTGAAAATCTCCCATGATAAATATACAAGTAATCCAGTCAATATCCTTCATACCTTCCACAAACATCTCACCTCCTTGTATAAAAAAGAAGGCTCTTTCGACCAATCCTCAGCAGAAACTTTTTTTTCTCAAATAAAACTCCCTACTCTATCCCAAAGTCATTATGAAAGCCTTGAAAGCCCCATCACTCCCATTGAAATTGAACAAGCAATCAAATGCCTCAAACCTAATAAGCGTCCGGGACCAGATGGGTTTTCAGGCCTTTACTATAAAAAATTCTCACATATATTAACTCCCATGATGTTAGAAGCATTCAACTCCATCATTAATAACCAATCATTCAGATCTGAAACTCTAACAGCAATTATATCTATGATTCCTAAGCCACAATCTGATGACTCTTCCTGTGCTAATTTTAGACCTATATCGCTCTTAAATCTAGATATAAAATTATTAGCAAAAGTGATTGCAACCCGATTGAATAGCATAATAGGTACCTTAATAAGTAACGACCAGGTTGGTTTTATCCCAATGCGCCAAGCAACTGATAATGTTCGTAGGGCCTTGTTGCTGATCCAAGCAGCCAAAAAAAGAAGAATCCCTATGTGTCTACTGTCACTAGACATCAAAAAAGCCTTTGACACGGTAACGTGGCCCTACCTACATTTCACTTTACAAAGATGGGGCTTTGGCCCACATTTCCTTAGTTGGGTCACATCTTTATATAATAACCCAAAGGCATACATCAAGTATGCAGGGTATAAATCAGCTATGTTCAATATTAACAGAGGCACTCGCCAGGGGTGCCCCCTCTCCCCACTGTTATTTGCCTTACTCATCGAACCCCTAGCTCAAGCTATTAGAAAAAATCCATCAATTAAAGGTATAGAACTGGCTGGCCACCATCATAAACTCTGCTTATTTGCTGATGATATTTTGATTTTCATGTCCTCCCCCCATATTACAGCTCCCAACGTTATAAACATACTTGACCATTTTGCCCATATATCTGGATTAAAAATAAACATGCAAAAATCTATAGCTTTAAACGTTTCTTTGCCCCCAGATATACTTCAACAAGCGAAGATATCCCTCCCTTTTACATGGTCCGCGACACATCTCTCATATCTAGGTATTGTACTTATCCCTGATCTAAAAGATATTTTCTCCGCCAACTACCCCCCACTGTTACGGAAAATTTCAAATTATTTAAAGCAATGGTCCACTCTCCCCTTATCTTGGTTAGGTAAAATAAATGTTATAAAAATGACTATATTACCCAAAATGTTATATCTCTTTAGAGTTTTACCCATTCCTATTCCAGCCTACTTCCTCAGAAACCTACAACGAAAAACACAATCATTTATATGGAGCACTTTAAAATCTTGAATCTCTCCACACACCCTATACCTCCCTAAACTTAAAGGAGGTTTAGGTTTCCCAAACTTTGCCACTTATTTTCATGCTGCGCAAATAGCAAACATTCCCAAATACCATGTAAGCCACGAAATTCCACTATGGGTAGTAATTGAAACCATTGATAGCGACCCAATCTCTATACCAAATCTCATATGGTCCACCTCCTCTAACCACAAAATAATCGACAATAAGATTACAAAACATACAATCACTATTTGGGAAAGATTTAAAATGACCCAGGGTTTACAATCCCCACATGTACCCCTCATATCTTTTATGAGAAACTCAAAGTTTTACCCAGCCCTCACATTTCCTAGAACCTTCACAAGATGGATTTCAGCGGGTCTAACACAATGTTGTGACTTTTTAAAACCTGCCTCATTTAAAACATTTCCAGAAATACGTGAAAGTCATAAACTTCCGGCATCAGAAATTTTTCGCTATTTACAAATTAAAAATTTCTTTGCACCATATTTACAAGGTATAAATAAATTGAGTGACATGACGCAGTTTGAACGCGTATGTAAACGAGATCCTCATTCAAGAGGACTCATTTCAATACTATATAGCCAACTAAGTACTAAGCTTACCGCAAAATTACCTTCATATGCTGAAAAATGGATGAACGACCTTGGTTTCAATATAGATATATCTACCTGGAATAAAGTATGGTCAAATACTAAAACGTCCTCCCAAAATATACTTGCTATGGAAACAAATTATAAAGTTCTCATGTACTGGTATTTGGTTCCTGTTAGAATAGCAAAATTTGCTCCCCATTATTCCCTGCTTTGTTTTCGCGGCTGTGGTGATCCGGGAACACATTTACATATTTTTTGGGAGTGCCCTGTTACAAAAAATTACTGGAAAGAAATATTCCTCATGATTTCAGCAGTTTTCAAGAAATCCATTACTCCTGATCCGACTACCGCACTCCTAAATTTAAAACCGGATTGTATTTCCTATGCTCAATTTAAACTGTTCCTACAAATCACCACAGCCGCAAAGCAAACCATCTCCAAAGCTTGGAAAACAGCTACGCTTCTAGTTTCTGAAACCAGAAATAGAGTACATCAAGCCATGCTCCACTCAAAATCAGAAGCCATAACCAATGATTCCATAGACATATATGAAACAATATGGAACTCATGGGTGACCTATACTATCTCATCTAACCCAGATGATTCTCTATTGAGACCTTGGTAGGATATTGTAAGCCAGTAACATTCTGGATACAGTCCCTCTATATTATTACTATCTCTATTATGTAACGATCCTGGAGCCTTTCCTCTATCCTGTACTCCCTTTCCTATCCTATTGTTTTCATCACTTTCCACTTTTTATACTCCACATTCTGTCCTTTCTTTCTTTTATCTCTCACTTCTTCAAATATATAGCTCAAGCTATCTCATTATATAAATTGGTAAATGTCAATATGTAAATACGATATCTAATTTTGCTCCTATTGTTTTAATATTTAACATGAATAAGATCCTTCTCCCCCCTATTTCGGCCAGTTTTTGAACCGATTCATTGCTAAAATTACAATTGCTCCATAGCTATAGTTCATATCATAATTATATCTGGTTCCATTTATATCACAATATTCTACAATATTCTATAATATTTTATATGAGTTCAAATGCAATAGACTAACATGATTGGTTTGACTATAACCTGCTTTAATGATTCCTTTAATATTCCTCATAGGATCTACAAATATTTATTGGATTTGTCTATGTTTCAAATACTCTTATTACATGATACCATTTTTATTTTTCTGTAATCTTTTATTGTCAATTGTATCTACTGTTTTCTCTTTACTTTAAACCCAATAAACTAATTTGACAAAAAAAAGGAGGCGAAAAAAAAATCACATCCCCTTTTGAGGGGTCTTCACCCTTTTAATAACCTTTACCTGAACTAAGGACAAATCACCCATATGTATTGAATACATAGGGCCCCACACAAACTGGCTACAGCTAATTGGTTATATTGTATTAGGCCATAACACAGAGTTGTGTCCATGTGTGGCATTTAACTGCTTCTGCAGATATGCAACTGTGTAAATGTATTTGAATATGTTTTAATTGTGTTTTTATTGTTTCCAGACATGGCTCTGCATCTGTGTGGTTTAGTTCAATTTCGCTTACACCACCACAGTCAAACTTTCGCACATAATATCTAATACAAACATGTGTATGTAGCCAGGTGCTGGCTGTGTTACTATCGTCATTCAGCCACTTTTTTCCAGTATGCCCATTCAACAGAAGCCAGACGTTTGGCCGACTGTTGGCCAAGCTACTGTACACACGGGTCGGATGTTGGATGGTTTCTGTTGAACCGGCCGATATTTGGCCTGTGTGTACCAGTGAGCGTGGTATCAATAGTGACTCATTGATGAACCTGCAACAATCTAGGTGATAATTGTAAGAAAAAGGTGCAACATAAGACAGATTCTCAAACCCTAAATAAAGTTGCATGAAAGACTAATAACTGTAAGCTGCTGTAGAAGGCACAGCTGTAGCATTGATGCACATGATTTAATAGAGATGAAAGAGAAAATGTCACCATATGATATACAGTCACTTAATGCTGTTTTACGTTATGTGTCTGATTAATAAAAGTGTCTAAAATAATTCACTGTTTGATGAATCAGCTCCACAGGTTCTATGGAGTGATGTCTTCAGAGACAATATCTTCAATGTAATGTTTATTTATGGAAGGAGGCTTGGTAAATGTATCTGTATTCTGTTGCTCAATTAACATTGATAATTGTGTATGCTAGCAATGATTTATTTCAATTGCAATATCATAAGACCTAAGTAAAGTGTGTTGTATCAACCATATGCATCTATTGCTGTTATGTAGATAAACTGAGCAGGATATATTATGGATCTGGAAGACCAGTAAGTATTATTCAAACTTAATATATACCATGTGTAGTTGGAATGCCTCATTTAAAATAGATTTAAACACTAACTGACATTGAGTTTACCAAAGCACAGCATTGCAAACACTTGCCATGTGTGTGTTTTTTTCTCATAAATTACAGAGTTTTATTTATTTATTATTTTTTTTACATTTCAGTGCTGCTGATTCCTATACGCCTTCTGTTTAGATATACATTCCCCAGGACAAGATGCACATCATTGCTTTGGTTCAGCTTCCTGATAATCATAATGATGGATCATGTCTGCGAAATGTGTGCCAGTACAGTTGCCTAATGCCTATAGTCTGCAGTAGGGGTGCATGTTACTGGTCGGCAATGCATAGTTCAGATTCTCCTGCTAAGCAATGATAAAAGGCTTTTGCCAAATGAAGTCCCTGTGTTTTTGCATCTAATAGTGTCCCACCAGATAGTCTCCTGGGCTGTGTGCTTAGTGTCCACTGTGTTTAGTTACTTCCATGATCAACGTTGGCTACATTGTTGGCTGTTTATTGGTTTGGGCTAGTAAATGGTGCCATGGAATGCAAGCATGCTATTCACAGAACTCTGCAGGTGCCGGAAGACCGCTATAAATAAAGCTAGCTTCTGCTTAAGTCCTGTTGGCTATTTACTGATAAGAGGTACAGAGCTGTAGAATGCAAACATGCGCTCCATGCCAGTCCATCTAATACATCAGAGTGACCTATCTGTTTACCTTAAGGGACATCATTCCTATGCATTAGACCAGTGTTTATCAACTCCAGTCCTCAAGGTGCCCCAACAAGTCATGTTTTCAGGCTTTCCATTATTTTGCACAGGTGATTTAACCACTTAAGGACCGCCACACGATGATATACGTTGGCAGAATGTCACGGCTGGGCACATGGACGTATATATACGTCCCCTTTAAGAGCCCAGCCATGGATGGCGAGCGCGCTGCCGCCGGCGCGCTCGGGACCCGGTCCGAAGCTCCGTGACCGCTCCCGCGGGAACCCCCGGACTCAATCGCCGCGGGTTACCCACGATCGGGTCACAGGAGCTGAAGAATGGGGAGAGGTGAGTGTAAACAAATAAAAACGTTTGTAAACTCTATAAATGTTGCGCAAACCAATCGATAAACGCTTATTGCGATTTTTTTTACCAAAAATAGACAGAAGAATATGTATCAGCCTAAACTGAGGAAAAAAAAAATATATTTTTTGGGGATATTTATTATAGCAAAAAGTAAAAAATATTATTTTTTTTAAAAAATTGTCGCTCCATTTTTGTTTATAGCGCAAAAAATAAAAACCGCAGAGGTGATCAAATACCACCAAAAGAAAGCTCTATTTCTGGGGGAAAAAAAGACAGCAATTGTGTTTGGGAGCCACGTCACACGACCGCGCAATTGTCAGTTAAAGCGACACAGTGCCGAATCGCAAAAGGGGGCAAGGTACTTAAAGCGGAGTTCCGGCCACAATTTCACTTTTTAAATATAAATACCCCTGTAATACACAAGCTTAATGTATGTAGTAAAGTTAGTCTTTAAACTAAGATCCGTTTTGTTAGGTTGTTACAGCATTTAGACACTTTATAAAATAGAAATTGACTGGGGCCATCTTAAGTGTGGGCATCATGAAGCCAGACTGTATGACTTCCTGGATTTCAGCCTTGCAGATCTCGCACATGCTCAGTGCTGCACAAGCAGTGTAATAGGTTTAAGATCAGGTTTCAGCACCTGTACTGTCCAAGTCACATGATTCTTCGAGACTGGGGAGTGCACAGACTCCTGGAAAGTTACACCTACTACATTCCCAGGAGTCTGTGCGGTGTAGGTTAGGAAGCTTAAGCACCTAGGTGCAGGAAGAGGGAAGATTAACTATTCTGCCTAGCAACAACACTTTGAAGGCATCTAAAAAAAAAATTTTCTTAAAGGACTAATGACATTTTTTTAAAACTACTGATGTAATGTTATATTTATGGGTGGAACTCCACTTTAACCTGCATATTGGTCCGGGTCTTAACCGGTTAATCAGTTTCACTGTCTTAGTAATTACCACAGCTGTTTCATTTGAGGGAAATCCTATAACACTGCATTAGACAAGGCATCCCAACAATACAACCAAATATAAGTAAAATATAAAATTGTTTATTTATACAAAACCTTTAAAAATTAAATAAAATCATAGACTTACATTATAACATGTTTTATCATTATATCACTGATATGAAATGAAAGATAGAAAATTATGGATTTTTGCTTAATGCACCAGCGCAAATCAATTACAATGGAGCAGTTCCAATGCAGGTGGACATACTGTATGTGCTTTCATATCATCTGCTCGTGCACTCTCTGTAGAGCATGCAGAAGCAGGATATGTGACCACTGCATGATGCAGCGGATCACCTATCGATGTACCAGACCAATTTAAACAGCCCTGGTACCATGTGATTGCTGTGTCCAAGTTACAGTAGTATACAAGGCTATCATTGTTTACTACTGTGTGATCTCTGTGATTGGTCAGAGCAATCAGATTGTACCAGGGACAATGAGAGTGACCTTGTACCATGTGATAGCTGTGATCAATCACATCATCATAGTAGTAAACAATGTTTCATGAAGGAAACCTTTGATTACTTATTACAGCGATATAGCACATATTGTGTAATCAAAATACTGATCACCTCCCCATAGCACTGCGGTGTCCCTTTGGTAACACTTCACTGCTCTGGTGACAGTATGTACAAAAATATGTAAAAAAATTGTAAAACACCACAATCTCCGCCACTCCAGTTACAGTGTCCATGAACACCACCACATCAGTTACATTGTCCCCAATCATAATTTATGCCTCTAGATAGTGTAAAGGTGCTTCATGAATTTTGGGCCTCTCTATGTGATGAGGCTGTGAAAAAATATCACACGTGTGGTATTGCCATACTCAGGATGAGTAGCAGAATATACATATCTTATTAATTGACAACTTCATGTAAAAAATGCATTTAATTTTCTTTCCAAAATTGTGTAATTTGGGGTTTCTACTTTCCTGGTGCTACAGGGTCTCCAGAAATGCAATAGAGGAGGAGGGGCGGGCTGGTTAAGTCATGCTCTCAGATTCGGCCAACTGGGGGATGCTTTGTATTCTTTTTTGTAAATAGGAAAGGCAAATACTGCGCTAATGAAGGAGTGAACTAAAAATGCTAATAGAAGCCAAGCTGCGACACAATAAACATGTTTTATCATGCAAAAGAAATTGTACAAAGAAAATAGTCGCGCTATATAAACTGTATATATTCCTATAAATTAAATAGTGGTCAAATGTTAAATGTTTTTTTTTTGTGTGCCAGGTTGATGTTGGATAAATGCATGAAAGGATGAATGAGAATGGAAAATAGTAGAATACATGGAGGTACATAATGTGAGAGATTTTGATAATGTGATTTTTAGATATTAATCAGATTCTGTACATTGAATAATGAATAGGAATAGATATATAATGTGATAGAATCTAAGTTTAAGGCCGAGTACTCACGAGCAGACATGTCCGATGAAACCGGTCCACGGACCGTTTTCATCAGACATGTCTGCCCGGGGACTTCTGTTCGATGGCTGTACACACCATCGAACAGAACTCCGCGCGTAAACAATACGATGACGCGGTGTCGCCGCGACAATGACGCGACGACGTGGGCGGGCCTGCCTTTTAAATGCTTCCACGCATGCGTCAAAGTCATTCGACGCATGCGAGGGATGGCGGGCGGCCGGACATGTACGGTAGGTCTGTACAGACGACCGTACATGTCGGGGGGACAGGTTTCCAGCGGACTGTTTTAAAGCAAGTCCAGGAAACAGTTGTCCGCTGGAAACCTGTCCGATCCGCCCGAAAATGGTCCGCTCGGGCCTACACACGGCAAAACATGTCTGCTGAAACTGGTCCTCGGACCAGTTTCAGCAGACATGTTTGGTCGTGAGTACGGGGCCTTAGTGTAAATTTTTTGTACTTGAAAAAAAAAATTGAGCAAAGAACCAATAAAAATGTATTGAAAATAAATGTTCAATGTGCGAGTGACACAAGCAGTGTATCCAACAACATATAAAGAAATGAACTGAAAAATATGTGTATAAACCTCAATAAAGTAATATATCCAACAACATACTGTATGAATGTTAGTGAAAAAACATATGTGAATAAAAAAACAAAAATAGTCCGATATACAAGTATACACCGATATATACAAAAAAAAGTGCTTAAATAAAAAAGAAAAGGGAAAAGTGTATACACAAGTCTGCTGAAAAAAAGGGATGGATCCGATTCCAGGGTGTTGAACCACAGAAGAGGGGGTTGCTTTGGAAAGGCTGGAGCTGGAACCAGTAGATGAGTTTCCACCACCACCAAAGGCATACAGGATAGACCTCTCTCCGTGAAAAACACCAATAATTATGGAGACCCTTACCGGATGAAATGGACCTCCTCCATTGGTGGGGTCTAAATCGCCTACAGATATAACCCTCTATGGGGTCTTGGGTCCGTTTTGGGATATCTGTATCTCCTGGTTCTGATAGTCCTCTCCACCGCGGGTATCACTCTTCCGTCCGGTATGTGGACTGAGCCTCCCTATATGTGCAGGGACTGAACTCCCCTCAACTCGGAATGGTTCTTATGAGGGGATCAAAAGAAAAAAACTAAATAGTGTGATACCTTAAACACTATGAAGTTCATTCCAAACACAAAGTTATCCCCTCCTCCCTCTTATTTTGGGGAATAGAAAAATATCATCCCCATTGGAGGGGGAGTAATAAAATCACTACCCTTAGTCAACGGTAATCCTTTTGAAGACCCTTCATGCCTTAGGACACAATACTGAATTTGATATATATATCAAATTTGAATTTTTTTACTTTTAATCATTAGAGATAAAGTTTATTTTAGTTTTTCATCTCCATATTCATTATTAGATTGCTATGCATTCCCCTTGGGTCAGTAAATGATCTACCAAATTCACCTAGTCAGTTAGGAACATGTTATAGGTCCTTATGATTCCGGGATATATTACAGTATATTTCTATTTTTAATACATATGTACATTTTTAATAATATTTTTTATATTAATTTTATGTCAATATATAGAGGGTTTTATCTTATCTGATGATGATATATATTGTAATTTATTAATAGCCACTTTGCAAGTTAGGATGGTAGGATTTACTATGCAGAGCGGTTCATCTTGTATCCAGATATTATATTGTATGCAGTGGCTTATGTTATTTACCTCAGATCTACTGTACCTCTACATTATTGTTTCTATGTCCTCAATTCAGCCATTTTGTTGTAGCAGTAGATCCCCTTGATTGCCGTTGTACGACACTGCGCATGTCCAAACTTCCCGATTTTCTAGGCACCAACAAGCAGGAGTGAACTAGAGATTTCCCATGATTGCCAGAAGATGTTATTGCGCATGCATGAACCGCCTTTTTTCACAGTGTTTAACGCGGTAATCTATAAATTTACCCCGCATCAACCACTCGGCTTATCCTCCAGATGAAGCCACGTGGATGGTGGAGTAATGCGTAGAGGTGGAGCCTGGCAGAAGGACTATAACCACAATACGTGAGACTTGTTGAATGTTGTTATATGCCTTGTTTTTAATGATTAAATGTGAGTGAATTGTATGAAGCTGGGGTGGTGAGGTTTGTTAAAACTTACACATAGGTACTGCACCATTGGAAGCACTTTTGTCTTTCCATGTCATCTTGGAGTTGCTGGTGACTAATGTGGCACCATCCTTAAAGGGGAATCACACAGTGTCTTAAGGAACCTGAGTATCAGCTTATAAGCACATTTGACTTAGCCTCTAGGGGTCTATGATGGAGGTGAGCCTGCATTGCACTCTGTGAAGGGGGCACAAGTCATTGAGTGGCGTTCCATTGTGTGTTCGTGAAACACGGTTAACAAGTAGAGATATGTAAAGCTTTTATCCGTTAGAAGATTCTCTTCTTATATTGTTGACTTTTTTCATCATATTTTTTCATCACTTTATATATTTATGTTTTACTATTTTGCACAGTGACACATGCACTTTATATGAAGTTTGATTGTATATATTATCAATTTATGAATTTATGTTTATTTATCTAGCAGCGCTACCACATAGGCAGGGCTCAAATTTCAAGTCCTGAGCTACTAGCCAGGACTTAAGAGTTACTCGCCAGCATTTTGCCCACCCAACCCCTCCCCTGCCTTGCTCCTAAGTCTGCCCCTAATTACGCCTTCGCAAATTATCTCATGAAATTACACTGTTAAATGTTTTTTGCAGAATTAGGCTACAAAAATAAATATTAACAACAACAACTTTAACAATATTAACATAAATCATATTTCATTGATCTGACTGTGATAAATAAAATAAAGACAAAATATGATTGGCTACTAAAGGTACTGTACTCCAGTACAGTGAAAAAAAATAATAAACAAGGGAAAAAAAAGCATCTGGAATGCATCCGGAAACACATAAAAAATTAACATGCAGAAATGCATTTGGAATGGATCTGGAGGTTGCTTTTGTGGTGTAATTGAGAACTTAAATCGAGCTGCCTCCTCCTAAAAAAAAAAGCATCAGCATGAAAAATTAATAACAAATGCACAATATCGCACTACAAAAACGCACTGTTCACAATAGAATACATGCATTGCCATTTTGACATGCAAAATGTAGCGCAAACGCACCACCACCACCATCACCAAAGGCCAATTTTTCTGCCCCTGTTCAACAGGTGCATGTAATTACAATTCTTGATATGATATTTCACAGCAGGGCCCATTCCAGCACCCACCAAGAGTAACTTGAGGACTTACAGTGTTGTGGCACCAGCACAACAACCACCATCAAAGGCCCAATTTTCCTACCACTGTTCAACAATGGCATGTAATTACAATTCTTGATATACTAGTTAACAGCAGGGCGTTTCAGCACCCACCAAGAGTAACAGAGAGGGCTTACAGGGTTGTGGCAACACCAACACCTAAGGGCCAAATTTCTGCAGAGTATATACGGCAGGCCCCAACTTTCAAACCTCCAACTTACAAACGACTCCTACTTGCAAACGGAAGGAGACAACAGGAAGTAATAGGAAATCTACCCCTAGGAAGGGGAATTCTCTATTGTAAGAGTTAATATGGGAAATAGATGTCTCCCCTCCACTGATGCTTTATCACCAATCCTTGTTTCACTAAAAACCCCAAATTTTCAAAAAACATTTGTCATTGGGACAGAAAGTGAGATGGAATCTTCTGAAGAGGTGCACAGACAGCAAAACAAATGTTACAGAGGTGATAAACCTTCCCTATGTTTTCCAAAAAGCTTAAAAATAGATTTTTTGGCTGGAGCTACACTTTAAAAATGTACCGGTTCAAAATTACAAACAGATTCTACTTAACAACAAACCTATACTCCCGTCTTGTTTTCACCACCTGTATACTGCTGTTCAGGGTATATAGGGCCTGGGGGCCCCACGCCTTTCCTTTTTTTTAAATTTGGGTGCAGGGTTCCCCTTAATATCCATGCAAGACCCAAAGGGGCTGGTAATGGGCTGGGGGGGGGGAGGGTTCCCATGCCATTTTTCTCAATGATTTTCTTCCATATTGCTGGGACCAGACATTACATTAAAGCCGCAAGCAGTTTTAAATTACTTTTTTTCCTATAGAAATGTCATTTTGTGCAGGGACAGTTCTAAACATGGGAAACACGTGCCACTTCACAGGCATACTGTAGACACCCAGCAGGTACGATATTTAAAGGAATAGTTCACTTTTTTTCACTTTAAGCATCATTAAAATCACTGCTCCCAAAAAAAATGCAGTTTTTAAAACCTTTTTTTGCATTGATACATGTCCCCTGGGGCAGGACCAGGGTCTCCAAACCCTTTTTAGGACAATAACTTGCACATTAGCCTTTAAAATTAGCATATTTGATTTTGAACTTTCAAGTCCCAGACTTTAATGGGTGAACTTTTGGTCCATTCGCAGGTTCTGGTGCAAACCGAACCGGGGGTTGTTCGGCTCATCCCTACACAGGAAGAAGATGTGGAGTAACCCAGCTTGACCCAGGTATAGCATTGTTGAACAGATTTGTATCCAAAAATAGAATGATGTTAACTAGATGTTATTGATCTTAAATGTCTGCCTTAACAAAGTGGTTTGCATATCAATAGACAGTAGTGGCCAAAAATAATTGGGACAAGAATGAAAAATGCTGAGGCCAGAATCATAGTCTTTTCTATTCCTCCACATTCAATTTGCAACAGTCATGAGCTCAAAATTGTGTTTGATTGATGACCAAAAATCTAAAATGATGTACCATTTTCATACACAGGAAAGTGGGAGTCAGGAGGAGCCCGGGCCCAGCAGCCAGACTGAGTCGCACATCCCTCCTACTAAAAGGGCCAGGAAGACCAAGAATCTGGACGAGGCTATGGCTGCCTTTCTGAGCCACGCAACAAATGCCATCAGCATGGCACCAGATGCAGCTGAGGCATTTGGCTGTATGACAGCCAATAAGCTCAGCGAGATGGAGGACGAGCAAAGGAGTATGTGTGAGGAACTAAACCTCCAGCTCCTCAACAAGGGGAGGGGGGACAAATTTGCCCCAAAACACATGTCTGTGTTTTGGATCACACACCTTCACCACCTCCACAGCAACCCTACCCACCCCAGCAACCCTACCCACCACAGCAGCCCCACCCACCACACCAACCCTAATCACCACAGCATCGTGGATATTGGAAAATACAGCCTCAAGACCCCCAAAAAGCCAGCTGGCCTGGGGATTTTCATTCCTACTAATTTTAATTTTCTTTGTGTTTTTTGAATTATGATTTTATTTGTTATACTTTAGTTCCATTTGTGTGCATCGAATGCACCTTTTCTTTCAGTTTTCTCATTTTCATGGCAGATAACGGGGGAAAGATCCACATACATCTGCGTGGGTGCAGCGTATGTGAGATACGCTACGCCACTGTAACTTACTTTTCTTTGAATTCTTAAAGAATTTGTGCCATAAGTTACGAAGGCGTAGTGTATCTCTCGCGGCGTAAGGGCGCGGAATTCAAATTGGGCGGGTAGGGGGCGTGTTTCATTTAAATGAAGCGCGTCCCCGCGCCGAAACGAACTGCGCATGCCCGTCCGTCAAAACTCCCAGGGTGCATTGCTCCAAATGACGTCGCTAGGACGTCATTGTTTTCGACGTGTACGTAAATGGCGTCCAGCCCCATTCACGGACAATTACGCAAACGAAGTTAAATTTTCAAAATTATACGCGGGGACGATGGCCATACTTAACATTGAGTACGCCACCAGATAGCAGCTTTAACTATACGCCGGAAAAATCCGAACGGAAACGACGTAAAAAAATGCCTTCACATAATTGATGTCTGCCCTGGGGTACAGAGGATTTAACAATTCCAAAAGTTTCTCCATCATTGCCTTCCTCTTGATCTTTGTATGACCTTCCTGTGCTTCCTAATCAATCAAAAATTTTGTTGGGGGGGGGTCGGGGGAATACTTGGTTATGTGATTTACAATACAATGTCAAATTAACAAGGGACACCAACATAGTTGGATCCTTGATCTTAAAAACTAGGGGATAATGGTGTTGTGGTAAAAAAAAAAAAAACCTTGATATCACTAGAAAAAAAAAGCCTATTTAAATATGTTTAGCAGAACTCCGTCAGTATCACCAGCAAAGCAGATTAATTTTTATCCCATTATAAAGAAGAGAATGGAGCATACAAACAGTCAGATTTTCCAACAACAGCCTGTCATCACACAATTCCCGTCGGATAATCCCATTGTGTGTACGAGGCTTTACACTTCATCAGCAACAGTGGGCTCCTTCAGAAGATCCACTTTAGCAACTTGAATTTGCTTAACATGTGAGCTGTTTCTTGCGTTGGGTGAGTGGCAATTTCTACCATATTTCTATTATATGGACTATCATATGGTTACACAGATTTTGGACTGATTCAGCACTTTTTTGCATTGGACATTATTATTTATTTTGTGTGTTATTTATTAGCGCTGCAATTTGTATTTGTATAAATAACTGTGCAAATCTACTATACTTAAATAAATTAATGCATGGCACGTAAATTCTCTTTTTCCTCATTCAGTGCAAAAAAATCCTCATGTGCATTAGTGTTAATAATCGCTATAAAGTATTCAATGTATAAATGTGTAAACAATTCTTCTATCAACAACATTTCCATGAGGAAACGATGCAAAGCAAACTCCACTTCACTCTGCGCTCCTTCACCTTGCAAAACTACGTACTCACCCAAAATAACAGGTTGGCAAAAATGATTAAATCAGTATGATGAAACATTTTGGGGCGTGGGTACTAAGTTACAACCGCATACCTTAAACTGAACTGGTCGGGCGTGGAACGGTCCATCTGTCACCAACATAGTCATCTGAAGAGCGACTCCAGTACACCTTCATAGGGCTGTGAGTAAACCTGGGCTATTTGTTGGTCCGCCGTGACCACTGGTTCACCTGGAGGAAAATTTCCGTTTGTGTTTACACCGTGTGATGTTTGGATTTAATCACTGCTTATGACAAGAGTCATTTTTGTGAGTGTATCTATTGGGAGATTTTTAGTGTTTTTATTAAAAATTGTGTTGCAATATCACACTATTGTGCTCTCTCTCTTCATTATACATGTGGCTGTCATCTTGGAGTTTTTCCTTTTTCCAACGGATCTCCATTTATTTAACTGAGTGCTCCAGTTTCCAAAGAGGGAGTTCCATCAATTAAACTGAGTGGTTCAGTTAAAAAGCCTGTGTGCCTTAACACGAGAGTGTCAGGCCATTTATTGTGGTGATTTTGCATTCTGATGGGTGGTGGAATCACGCAGTCACTGTGGTGTGGTGAAAGCACTGTCTGAAGATCGTGAAGGGATTTCTTCTGTTCTCCATTTATGAACTTCATTTACGTTCACACAATCAGTTTATGGATTTTTTTTTGCCAACCTGTTATTTTGGGTGTATTATTGGCACCTATTTTTGACACTGATATATTGTTTCACATAGAGGGTGGATCACTCATTATTTTTCACTTAATAGTCTAGCAATATTATATGTGTGTTTTTTTATTTGATTCTTTTGAGCGCTGCTTAATATCACATTTGATACCTTTTTTCACATCAGGTAGCACTGTATTTGCATATTACATTTTGATTGTTTAACTTTTAAAGCAGCAGCTCACATATATTTATTTATTAATTTATTTATTTGTATTATCAATATCACTATATTTTCACTTATATTCTCCAGTTA
Source organism: Rana temporaria (assembly GCF_905171775.1). NCBI lineage: Eukaryota > Metazoa > Chordata > Amphibia > Anura > Ranidae > Rana > Rana temporaria. Next base: position 567,514,731 of record NC_053489.1, on the reverse strand, counting down.
CGCGCAGTGGGGGTGGCTCAATTAGACGGCCCTTATTTCCACCTTTTTCCCAAAACTACGTACTCACCAGGAGTTCTGACCCTTTCATAGTATGGGTATTCATTTGTTCCCTTTAATATTAGTATTAAAGCTCCCTCATGAAAACTCCATATACATGTGGTAAGAATAAAAAAATACTTGTGACTGGCATGACTAACAATAAGGTACCAGTCCAGTTTTACAGGACAGTAATGTGAGCACAGCAAGGGTTATGTCCAGCAATCAGGACAGTAATCCGGGCACTGCAGGGTAGTCAGCAATATGGAACAGCAAGGGTTACATCCAGCACACATGGCAGTAATCTAGGCATAGATAGGGTAGGCAGCAATGTAGCACAGAAAGGGTCAGGTGACTCAACAGCACATAGCAACTTCAGCCAAGGAGACCCAGGTAGAGTGACAGGGAGAGGAGTTCCAGAGGACAGAGTGCAGATGTCCTCCGCAGTCCGATCATGGGTCCCCAGATGGCTGTGTGTCCTGGCTACAGCTTCCAGACCACACAGGTAGCAGTTGTAGGAGGAGTGGAGACACAGCAAGGAGAAATAGTCCACAGGGCAGTACGCATAGCCAATACAGAACTGCAATTCCTAGCATTCCCAGTGTCCAGAGGGTAACACACAGCCCATGCTGGCAGCAGTCCTAAACACATTTTAGTCTCTTGCAGTGGAACCTTGAGGAATGAGGTTTGGGGGGAGCTCTGAATAGTCTGACCCTCTTCTATCAGCAAAGAGATCTCAGCCCTCTGTGCTGAAGTATTTAGCTATACTCTGGTACAGGATACAATCATTTCTGTGCTGCCTGCTGAAAGGAGCCTCATCTCATACCCCCTGTTAGAATACAGGATCTCACAGACCAAATTATAAAGATTAGCTGAATTTCTGACCTATGTTACAAAATGGTTGTAAAAACAGAAAGTTTTGCATTTGTATTCAGCCAGAGTCAATACTTTGTAGAACCACTTTTCGATGCAATTACAGTTGCAAGTCTTTTTTGGGTATGTCTCTACCTGCTTTGCACATCTAGAGAGTGACATTTTTGCCCATTCTTCATTGCAAAATACCACAAGCTCTGTCAGATTGGATGGAGAGTGTCTGTGAACAGCAATTTTCAAATGTTACCACATATTCTCAATTAGATCTAGGTCTAGACTTTGACTGGGCCATTCTAACACATGAATATGCTTTGAGCTAAACCATTCCATTGTAGCTCTGGCTTTATGTTTAGGGTCATTGTCCTGCTGGAATGTGAGCCTTCACCCCAGTCTCAAGTTTTTTGCAGACCCTAATAGATTTTCTTCTAAGATTGCCCTGTGTTGACTCCATCCATCTTCCCATCAGCTCTGACCAACTTCCCTGTCCCTGCTGAAGAAAAGCATCCCACGACATCAGGAGTCAGGAGAGCCAACAAATGACCCTAAAAGAGGAGGTTTGGAGCTGCCCTGTGCTAAGCCATTGTACAGAACATGCAAGTATAATATGCTTGTTATTTAAAAAAAATACCTTCAGGAAAGATTAGGAAAGATTTTTTTCTTGTTCAACTTTAATTAATACCTGTACATAGTAATACAAATGTAAAACATGACTTTGCATTGGGTTACCCTGTAATTTCTGCTAGTTGTCTTTAAAAAAGGCATTACTGTATGTACAACATACAGTAAACCATAGAACTTTGCTTTCCATGACTTTAAAGCAGTCACAACAAAAACAGATGATTTTATATTACCTGTTTTGGGCCACTACGCTTTACATATTTCTCTTTGCCTTTTTAAATAAGCTTTTTTAAAGTAGTTCACAGTATTCTCATATTGTACTATAACTGTGAGTTGTCAGTATATTGAAGCTGAAATCATTCTTCAGTGCAGCAAAAGTTTGCCCAGGACTGAAAACTCTTCATTATAAATTAATTCAAATTTAAAGTCACATCTCCCGCTGAGAGTTGTATGACAAATAGCCAATAATAAAGTATTTTGTTCTGTCTATTTGTTGAATTGTTATAGGAACTCTAAAACACCAAGGTACTAAAGGGAATTTATCCTTCAGAGAGAACAGAAAGTGAGCATTATTTTTATAGCTATGTAGAATCCCAACAGACTTTATTGAAGTTGTCTGAGATTTATAATAATCTTTTACAGTGTATTTTGCTTTCCTTATATATTTCTTCACCGCTGACACACACTTGTGTATCATTACACTAAACAATGTGCTTCTTTACCATTTCTCATCATTTCTCTGATACATGTGGAGCCTTGGGAAATAATTGTCTTTTAGAATTGAATTAAAGTCTAGAAATTGGATGTCATCAGAACTGCCCTGAAAAATGTTAAAAGCACAAGCCATTGTAGTTTTTCTGTCTATTTTATTTACAAGAATTAAAAGGTTATCTTAGAACATGTACAAGTGCACTTTACTACAGAGATGTTTGCTAACAAAAGATACATGCACTTCATATTTCATATGCACATAATTTTAATTTTCGCTTTCCATTCTTGAGTGAATTAGGAGTCTATGACTATGGATTTGCTGCTGACTTTTCAATTGCTTTAATGCCAAGAAACACAAAAATACACCATAGCAGGGTAATATGGAAATTGCCACTGCTGATTTCTTTAAATGATAGCTGACTGGCTATCCTTCTGACATAATGGTTTGTTTGGTTTCTGAGCACGGATGAGCCAAATATACCTGGGTTCAGTTTGAAGTGGGTTTGCAGAACACCCCATTGAAGTCAATGAGAGCTGCATGTTAAAACAGAGTAGTGGCCATTTTTTTTGCTAATAGGCACAATCTTGTCAAACAAATGGCATAGCAGACATGTACTAAAGCTGAAAATTATTTGTAAAACATTCAGTTTGGTAGGGAGAGGTAATTTTAACTAGCTCAGCATTTTAGATGTGCATAGTATGACCATGTGGCCATATTTGGTCATTTACAGTGAGGGAAAAAGTATTTAATCCCCTGCTGATTTTGTATGTTTGCCCACTGACAAAGAAATGATCAGTCTATAATTTTAATGTTAGGTTTATATTAACCACTTGACCACTAGGCACTTAGGGCCAGATTCAGAAAGACTTACGCTGGCGTATCTACAGATACGCAGCCTAAGTGTACAAATGCGCCGTCGTATCTATGCGCCTTATTCTCAATACTAGATACGCCTGAATTCTGGCTTCCTACGACCGACGTAAGTCTCCTACGCCGTCATATCTTGGGTGCATATTTACGCTGGCCGCTAGGGGCGCTTCCATTGATTTACACGTCGAATATGTAAATGAGCGAGATACGCCGATTCACAAACGTACTTGCGCCCGTCGCAGTAAGCTACGCCGTTTACGTAAGGCGTACGTCCGGCGTAAACATAAACCACCAAATAGCTGGTCTAAGTCATGTTAGGGTATGGACGTCGGAACTGCTGTCGGATTTTACGTCATTTGCGTAAGTCGTACGTGAATGGGGCTGGGCGTAGGTTACGTTCACGTCGTTGCCACTGAGCCGTCATATCTTAGGGCGTAAATTTGACCTGATTCTGAGCATGCGCGTGCATGCGCCGTTCGTTCGGGAATTCATTTACATGGGGTCACGGCTAATTTTAATACAACACGCTCACTACCTTCCTAATTTGAATTAGGCGGGCTTACGCCGGCTCATTTACGCTATGCCGACGTAACTTACGGAGCAAGTGCTTTGAGAATACTGTACTTGCCTCTCTATGTTACGTTGGCGTTGCGCAAATGAGATGCGCTATGCCGATCTAAGATACGCCGCTCTACCTGAATCCGGCTATTAAACTCCCTTCCTAACCAGACCAATTTTCAGCTTTCGGTGCTCTTACAATTTGAATGACAATTACTCAGTCATACAACACTGTATCCATATGACATTTTTGTCCTTTTCTTCACACAAATCAAGCTTTATTTTGGTGGTATTTAATCACCGTTGGGTTTTTTATTTTTTGTGCTATAAAAGAAAAAAGACTGAAAATTCTGTAAAAAAATTTTTTTTTTTTGTTTCTGTTATAAAATGTAGCAAATTAGCATTTTTTTTCTTCATAAATTTTGGCCAAAATGTATACTGATACTTATTTTTGGTAAAAATAAGTAAAAATTGGTGTATATTATTTGGTCTTTTTGAAAGTTATAGAGTCCACACGCTATGGTGCCAATATCTGAAAATTGATCACACCTGAAGTACTGACGGCCTATCTCATCTTGAGACCCTAACATGCCAGAAAAGTACAAATACCCCCCAAATGACCCCTTTTTGGAAAGAAGATATTCCAAGGTATTTAGAAAGAGGCATGGTGAGTTTTTTGAAGTTGTTATTTTTTCCCCACAATTCTTTGCAAAATCAAGATTTTTTTCTTTTTTTCACAAAATTGTCAATATTGTCAATTATTAACAAATAAAAAGCTGTCATAAACAGTAGTGGTATAAATACTGCTTCTATATAAAATGTTAAGCTCCTGCCGAATGGGAAAAAAGAAGAATGACTCAACAGTCAAAATATTAAAGCCGGAGACAGTCAGGCAGGTAGCATTAGCAGAAGCTGGTTATTAATGGCACTCATATTTTGTTAAGATATGGTTTCTTTAAGCCATTTAAGAACTGATCCAGGATACATTATGAAACCAACACTAGGGAAGCCAGTTTAGTTTTGCAGAGGCAAAGAATATTGTGCAGAAGAGAGAGCAATGAGAGCATTGAGCCAAATCCACAAAGCAGATGCGCCGACTTAACTCGAGATTTCTAATTTTACACCGCGCGTATCTTTGCGCCCGATCCTCAAAACGAAAAATCCGTTTTTTCCGTCCTACCTAAAATAATTACACCGGCGCATCCTCTGACGCAAATTACGCTAGTCACGCCGCTTTTTTTGATAGGCAAAGATGCAAATGAGGGAGATAGGGCGATCCACAAAATTAAGTGTGTGCGCCATAGATTACGCCCTGTGCGCCGTAGATTACGCCCTGTGCGCACCTGTTAGTTTCCTGGAGCAAAATTTGACTTTATAAAAGCAGCCCTAATTTTACACCTGCCGTGTAAAGGTTTGCTATAGCAACAGCATTGAGGAAGAGTTGACAACACATCTTTGCTGGACTTCAATCTGTCTGCCAACATGCCCGGGCCATCCATGATTCTAACGGCACTCGCTAGGGCACAGGGCACAGAGGAGGAGGAGGAGGGCACAGGAGAGGGTATACCGCCCATGCCAAGATCTCTTTGGCATGACTGCTTCTGAGGTCTATGGCAACTTCCGCTTTAACCAGGAAGCCATCCTGGAATTAACCCGAATCCTGCAGGATGATCTCACCACCCCAACCCAACGATCCCATGCCCTGCCACCTCACATCAAAGTAATGGCAACCCTGCATTTTCTTGCCACTGGGTCTTTCCAAAGAACATATGGAGGTCTGGCTGGGATGGTACAGTCCTCGATGAGCAGGTGTGTCCATCAAGTAGTCCCTGCAATACTAAGACGCATGGGCAATCAATTTCAAAATCCCACTCAGGAGGACCAGCGATTGAAGACCATGGCGGACTTTTATAACATTGCTGGGTCCCAACGGACCATCGGGGCCATTGACTGTACCCATGTGGCACTACAGCCCCCCCATGAGACAGAGCACCTGTTCCGGAATCACAAAAACTGGCATTCCATAAATGTCCAGGTGATTGTAGATGCCCATGGCCTCATCTGGCACGTCTGTGCCAAATTCCCTGGATCCTGCCATGACAGCTATATATTCCGGCAGACCAACATATCTCGAGATTTGGAGCTGAACCTGTATGGAGACAGCTGGCTGATTGGTGAGTGACATGGGTGTCAGGTATGTCCCCCCCATGATGCAGACATCACAAGGGGCACATGCATGACTAATATCCTCCTGTCTTTTCCCTTCCAGGTGACTCTGGATATGCCCTGGGACCACATCTGATGACCCCATTCAGGAACCCCCAAACCCCAGGAGAGCAACGCTACAACGAGGCTCATATTCACACCCGGGCAGTTGTGGAGCGCACATTTGGGCTGCTGAAGTCCCGCTTCAGATGCCTGGATAAGACTGGGGGTACACTGTTGTATTCCCCAGACTTTGTGTGCCAACTAATCGGTGCTTGTTGTATTCTTCACAACTTTGCCATGAGAAGGGGACTTAGAGATTAACTTACGTGCTGACCTGACCCCCCACCCAGGCAATCCCCCCCTAACCCACTCTACCCGGTCTACTGAGGGCACAGCAGCCAGGAGACGCTTTGCAGAAGGCATCTTTTCACAGTAAACGCACATGAATAATGTCACAATGAGAATGTTGCTTTGCGCAGTAAACGCACATGAATAATGTCACATTGAGAATGTTTTTTTTCACTGGAAAGGCACATTAATTATGTCACAATGAGAAGGCATGAATGCACACCACTGTGGTCCCTAGCACAGACACATCACATGCTCATCGAATTGGATTAGATCCAGGTACCCCCCCCTTTGGTACTTGGGAGCAGTAACGCCACGCCACGGCTCCAATTATGTCACTGTGCATTCATACACCATTTAGGAACCTGGGATCACTTCTCCCTGGTCCTGGGGATCCCTTCTCCACCAAAACTGAGGGTGACACCCTTATTTTATCAGGAATGCCACCCCCCCCCACATTCACACATCATTCACACACATAAACCAAATCATAAGTACAGAATAATAAACAAAATCATAAAAAAATAAAATAAATCAAAAGTACCCCTGCAATTTAATTCCGGCGGCGAGTGCTCCGTCTGGGCTGCCCACTGGCACGGGCACGGGCACGGACAACTGGAGGATCTTCACGGGGGGGTGTGAGCAGGGGAGGGAGTATCTTCATGGGGGGGGAGCAGGGGAGGGAGGAGCCTCCCCTGGTGTCTGACCTCCGGCTGGCCTTCCCTCCAAGGCCACTGCTATCCTGTTCAGACAGACAGTGATGGCAGCCATATTGGCCTGGCCAGCCCGGGTGTTGTCCTGCACAGCCCGGGTGTTGTCCTGCACAGCCCGGGTGAGGGCAGTCACCTCCTGGGCCACGCCTGTTGTGGCGGTATGCAGGGACCACAAACAGGTGATGACCCCCAATGAATTGGTGGCCACATCACTGAGTGACTCCCTCATTACATCCAGGCTGTGCTCCATCCTGGTCATAGTTTTTTTTATGTCACCCAGACTGTGGGTCTGCTGGGCATTGTCCCTCAGCAGAATGGCCGGCAGACGCTCAGACACCCCCCTGGTCTCCTGGGTCGCCATCCTGCCTGCCCCTGAGGCTTGTGGCCTGGGAGGAGGGGATAGAGTGACCCTTGTGGGTTGCGGCCTGTTGGGGGAGGAGTGGGAGGGGCTACCCCTGATGGTGGCCTGACTGGTGCCAGCCTCTGGGGTAGCCTCAAGGGTAGCCTCAAGGGTAGCCTCAAGGGTATCCTCAAATGTCATGAGATCAGTAGCAATAAGGATTTCCCGGCCAATCTGGAGATCTTCTTCCTCCTCCCCCTCATCCTCCTCCCCCTCATCCTCCTCCCCCTCAGCCTCCTCCCCCTCAGCCTCCTCATGAGGGGAGGTTTGGCCACTCCCCTCCCCTGGGGACTACTCAGCAGCCTCCTGTCTTTGGGGTGGTGCAACAGCCTGGCCTGATGGGCCAGCAATCTCCTGGTCATCTGTGGAGGACACCAAACAATCACAGGTTTGAGGATCCACACACATGTCACATCTTCCCTTCCCCCACCCACACATGCTAATCACCAAATAGAAAAACAAAAACCTTACCTGGCCTCACAGGAACATCAGACTGATAACCAGGCAGGCCCATCACCTGCTCTGGCTCGAAACACTGGGCCACTGCCCATTCCTCCTCAGTCAGCCAGATGGGGCATGGTCCCCCTCCTCCAGTGCCCCTCCTATGGGCAGTGAGCTTTGCCACCTTATTGCGGACCATGCTTCTCAGATCATTGATCTTTTACTTGATGCCAGCGGGGGTCCTCGTCTCCCCCCCCCCGCCGCATTTATGTGATCCGTAATTTTAGCATATATCCTCTTCCTTTGGGCTGGGGAGGTGTTCCGGCTATCAGGCCCATGTAAATATCTTCCATATTGGATGATATACCTGGCAAGGATTTGCTTTTCAACAAGAGAAAAATTCAGCTTCCTGCGTTTGGGGGCCATCACAGACACCACCCAGCAACAAGAAAACAAACAGGACAAACACACAAAAATACACACACACCAAACACACAAAAATACACACACAAGCAGACAGCTACTACAAAGTCAAAAACAAACACACAAAAAACAAACACAAAATCCAAGCAGAAAAAAAAAAAACACTTAGCAGAAACAATCAAACAAAAAATACACTTATCAGAAACAAACAACAACTACTATCTAATACTCCTCCAACACTTCTCTATCACACACAACTTACCAACAAACACTGACAAACTAAGAGCAGAAGCAAATTGCTCATGGAAGGGAACACAGGGAAATACTTTTGCAAGGGAAGTGTGTTTGACTGGGGCTATTTAAGCACAGGGCGATCCTCAAACTAAGTACACTTAGCCTTTTACCTATCTCACTGATTGCGCCCAGCAAAGTTCTGCACATGCGCAGTGAGCAGCAGATTCGTGCGCGCATGCGCAGTACGGCCGGCCCTTCATTTGCATGGGGTCACGGCTCATTACAATGAAGCACGCCCACTTCCTTCCCACTTGCCATAACCCCGCCTTATGCCTCGGAATTTAAGTTACGGCTGGCGCAATTTTGTGCGCAAATGCGCTGTGGATATGGCACTTACGACACCAACTTAGGGCGCCGTAACTTAAATGAAATAAGTTTTCAGAAACTTAATTTGCGCCGCTGGCTGTGGATTTGGCCAATTGTGTGCATGATATCATTTGGCAGTTTTAAAAAGAAATAACTTTTGAATGGTTTTTAAAATTTAAGTTTCATTATAGATCAGGGCCGGATTTAGCCTCTCAGATGTGGGGGTGCAGGGAAAAATGTCAGGGTCATCAGGGCAGTGTATAGGAGTTAAAGGGAAATGTACTAATCCCCTGCCTGTAAGTTCCACCCCCCCAACCTTACATAGTTACATGGTGAGGTTGAAAAAAGACACATATCGTGTATGTGTGTATGTTTTTATGCCAATAGTACATTGTATACCCCTGTATGTTGTGGTCGTTAGGGTGTCCATCTAATAGTTTTTTGAAACTATTGATGCTCCCTGCTGATACCACTGCTTGTGGAAGAGAATTCCACATACTTACCACTCTGACTATAAAGAACACTCTACGTAAAGGTTAAATTACTTTTCTTCAAATTTTACTGAATGGCTATGTGTCTTTTTAATTCCCTTTCACTTAAAAGGTTTTACCCTATACTAGGGTTGACAGTACGGTATTTGTACATTGATATCATATCCTCTCTCAAGCGTCTCCTTTCATAGATGGGGTCCTCCAGTCCTTTTATTAGCTTTGTTGCCCTTCTCTGGACTCTCTCCAGTTCCAGCACATGCTTCCTGAGGACCGGTGCCCAGAACTAAATGGCATACTCAAGATGCGGGCAGACCAGACTCTTGTAGAGAGGGTGAATTATCGTTTTATCTCTGGAGTGAATCACCTTTTTAATGCATGTCAATATTCTGTTGACTTTGCTTGCAACAGCCTGGCATTGAATGCCATTGTGGAACCTGTCATCTACTAGGACCTCCAGGTTCTTTTCCATCCTATATTGCCCCAGAGGTTCTCCCCCTAGTGAGTAACTTGCGTTTATATTTTTGGCACCCAAATGCATTACCTTACATTTTTCAACAATAAACCTCATTTGCCATGTAGTTGCCCACCCCATTATTTTGTTTAGGTCTTCTTGTAAGGTTTTCACATCCTCTGCAGAAGTTATTGCCCAGCTTAGCTTTGTATCGTTCGCAAATACTAAGATTGAGCTGACATCCTCTAGATTGTTTATGAATAAATTAAACAGGATTGGTCCCGGGACAGATCCTTGGGACACATCACTTTCTACCCCTGACCATTCCGAGTACTTGTCATTTATCACCACCCTTTAGACTTGTCCCTGTAGCCAGTGTTCAACCAGGTACTCATCTTATGGTCCATGTCTACATACCTTAGTTTGTACAGTAAACGTTTGGTGGGGAACTGTATCAAATGCCTTTGCAAAATCCAGATTCACCACATGTACAGGCCTTGCTTTATCTAGATGGCAGCTCACTTCTTCATAGAAGGTTAATAGATTGGTCTGGCAAGAACAATTCTTCATGAATCCATGCTGATTACTACTAATGATACAGTTTTAAGTACATGTGGGAATTTGCTACAGAACCAAGAGGAGGTGCAGGCTGTGCTGTGCTCTCCCCTAATCCTATCCAATAGCATAGTAACACTATTATCGTGTATTACTATGGGTGCATAAAAGAAGTAGACCTATACCATGATTTTATACAATTGGTTTATGTTGAATAAACGTACATTATGTAAGAAATGATTCAAGAGATTTTTACCCAACCCTATTACTGAATGGGAATGGCTTGAGTGTTTACACACACACGTCCCTGTTCTGGCTCTCGTGATCGCATGTGGCCATTGGTCATCAAGACCGCTGGCCATGAGCATCGGCACCCCCGCAGTGCGTCGGCACTTGCGCGTCTGCTATCCCGCTTAAAGAAGCCGACATACAGCTACAACAGCTTGCAGGATTGTGCCGACCTGCCGCATTATAATGACGGCGGCTGGTCGGCAAGTAATGGATTAAAATGTTACTAAACAGTAGAATCAGTCATATCATCCATGTGTTCACTGCAGGGGGGCACTGTGACCCACCCTGCACACATGGATGGTTCACAGCTAGGGATGCTTGGTGCAGCAGGGGGGGGGACAGCTGTGAGCACCAATCCTCCCTGCATAGCTTTTCAGCTGGCAGCCACTTCTCCTCCTCTCCCTCCCATGCCTGTCAACTGAAAAGCCATGCAGGGAGATTGGTGCTCACAGCTGTCCTTCCTGCCTCATCGATTATCCCTGGCTGTTTCCTGTGTCCTCCTCCTCTGCCCCTGTGTGCTTCTCTGGCCCCCTTTTCTCCTTCTCCGTGTCCTCCAACCTCCACCCTAAGTGCTTCTCTGGCCCCCTGTCCTCCTCCGCCCCCCCTCGTCCCCGCAGCCGGCTTCCATCCTCTTGTCTCCCACCGTCTGCTGGGGGATGTGTCAGAATGGAGAAGAGAGTGGGGGGAAAGTAAATATGTAATTTTCTGAATTGGACACAGTGAGCAATCGCCGCCGACCACTCCTGTGTTGTGTGATAAATGAGAAGAGTAAATTATTTACTCTGCTTCCGTTTATAAATGAACAGGAGCCGCGGTCTCCTGTTCATTCCTTTTCAATGCTTAGGCTGCTGAGAAAGGGACTGGGGAATCTCTGTCCTTTGTCCCTTTCTCTGTCTCAAAGGGGAAATGTCAGGGGTCTAGCTTAGACTCCTCATATCTCACCAAAGCCCATTAACAGGGCTGATAAAAAAATTGCAATAAATATAAAAAAAACTAAATTGTAAAAAGTATATAAAGAAATTGTAAAAAAAAATGTATAAAATAAATAACTACTGGCATCACTCCCCCCCTGTGCTACCTACACTGTCCATTGCCCCAACCTCCCCCCACCCCACCCCAAAAATAATTGTGAATTTATTTTAAAACAAATGTAATTGTAAAAAAATAAATGCATAAAAAACTGACCCTATCCCCTGCTCTACTGACATAGTCCATTGCCCTATACCCCCCACCCCCTTCCCCCAAAACACTGTGAGAAAAAATATAATTTTTTATTTATTTAAAACAAATAATAAACACCAAAGATAAAATAATAAAAACAAAAAACTACTGACTCCTCTCCATGTAGCGCCAGAACCGGAAGTCTCTCTTCTGGTTTTGACACTCAGCTCTGGTTACCCACAGCAAAGACTGTTTGACTTCTCATCTTGACAACTGCATAGTTCTTGGCTCACCCACACTGGGAAAAGGCCTCCTTCATAAAACCAAATAATCCATCACAATCTTCTGGTGTCACCCAAGTACCAGTATAAACATATGAAGGGTCCTCAAATTTTTGCTGCTGGGGGGGCGCATGCACGGCGGACTCCGGAATGGACGCCTGATCCAGGAACTCCGCACTGCCGTGGCTAATCGGGCCGCATAGCGGGGGATATGGAGCGAGACACCGCTCGTTTGTGACATCGGGGGTTGGCGCGTTGCTGAGGGTCTTCCTCGATGTCTTTTGGCCTGACTCGTAGGGACTTGGGACCGCAGTTTAACTCGGAAGTCGCGCGGCCCGAATCCAAGATTGCGGGCGCGACTCTGCAGCACTCAGAGGACACGTCTTGCTCTCGGCAGATTCTAGCTCCTGCTACCCTGCTCTACTCTCCGGCGACTCCTGTGAGTATTCCCCTGGTTGGGGATCATTCCCTGACATCTACCAAATCACTACTAGAGCAGACTATGGAGGAACTGTCGGAATCCCCCTTGGGGCCTAGCTCAGTTCAGGCCTTGGACAGGCATGTGTCTGCAGCCCTGCCTCTGTCTGCGGTTCTCACAGTCCCTGATCTTCTCTCTCATTTGACTGCCTTGTTGGATAAGGGCCTTACTAATATTGCTGCCCAGATAACGGGAGATATCAGGAAAGACTTTCAAATGCTGGGGACGAGAATGGAGAATATTGAAAATAAACTAGATATGACAGTTTCAAGAACCGTTCAAAATTCCAATCATATCCAGGTCCTTCAAGATCAATTGGACGTAGCATTATCTAAAATAGATGACCTTGAGAACAGGTCCAGGAGGGAAAATGTTTGCATCAGAGGCATTCCTGAGTCGATCAAGGACTCTGTTTCAGTGGTTCAGGACTTTCTAAAGCAATCGATACCAAATATCCCTCCCCATAAATTAGAGATTGACAGAGCTCATAGGTCCTTGGGTCCTTTAAGGAGAGATGGCCTCCCGCGGGACATTGTGGTGAAACCTCATTTTTTTTCTGTCAAAGAAGAAGTGATGAAGCTCAGTCACTCTCAATCAGCTCTGTCCTGCCGTGGTTATGATGTACAGGTGTTCGCTGACTTGTCCCCATCGACGATACAAAGGAGGAGATCTCTGAAGCCCCTGCTGAATATATTGACGCAACGAGAGATAAAGTACAAGTGGGCTTTCCCTTTTGCCTTAAAGTTTGATTTCAAGGGCAAGACTTATTCTTTCCGTAGCATCCAGGAGGGTGAATGTATTCTGCTGGACTTACACCTCATTTCACAAGAAGCGAGAATGGATATTGCCAACTCCAACTCTGGTCCTGCTAAACGTCCGTCGCCTGTGAGCCCTCTCACCAATGTCTGGAGCAAACCCAAACCTAAGAGGTCCAAGGACACTCAACCGCCTTGATTCATCATGATACCGAGGATCTGCTTTACCTCGTACTCTCTCCAGGGTCCACTGAGGGGTGGCTTCCCCCCCCCTTTTTTGTTTTTGTTCTCCCTTTTTGCCATGTCCCATTCAGGTTCCTATGTGTCTATGTTTTTTTTTTTTTTACCCCCTTGTCTGTATTTGTGCGTGGTCTTCTTTTTATTGTTTTTAGCTTTTGGACTTCTCTATTAAGGTATTGCCATGCTGTCTACATGTAGTAAGTACTAGTGCCCCATATTTCAGTTTTTTTTTCTGAGCCTCTTTTTATTTAGGCGGCTTGTTGTCACGGTAGTTATGCTGTGCCCCCACCTATTCCATGGTCTGGGTTTTTCTCTCTCTGTGGAATAGGTTGCTACCCCTATTACAGGGTGTGGTGTTGTTTTGTTTTTTTAAGAGCACCAGGTTTCTTTTTCCCTGGGGCTCTTCCAGGACTGCTGAAGTCCTGGGATTTCTTTTTATTTCTCTTCTTCTTGCTCTTTTTCTTACCTTCTTCTCTTTTGCAGCCCTCCGCCGGTCTCCGATCAAGAAGTTCTTTCTCCAGGGAGTTATTCCCTTTCCTGTGGCTGAGTGTCCTGACAGGCTGATGGTCCTCCGGATGGTAAGTGGTGATTATTTGTTGATGGTTCCAGCTCCTGGGCTCCGTGGCTAACTGTTCTTGATTATATGAATTCCCGTAAAATAGATGTTCTTTTTCTCCAAGAAACCCATTTCCCGATTCGTTATAAACCCCCTTTTATCCATGCCCAATTTCCTTTATTTTTTCTCTCTAACGCTGAGGACAAATCTAAAGGGGTGGCTGTTCTTTTTTCTAAACATTGTAGATTTACTCTGAAGGCCGAATATGGTGACGGGGAGGGCAGATTTATTTTAGTGAAGGGTACAATAGACGATGTTCTATATTCCTTTGTGTCCTATTATGCGCCCAATTCGGGTCAACCTAAATTTTTTCAGAATCTCTTTCGGGTCCTTGATCCTCATATAGAGGGTACGGTGGGGATTCTAATCTTGCTTTTGATCGTAGTTTAGATAAATCTAAGCCCCTACGTGCTCAATCTGTCCGCCCAGCCAGGATTAGTTTGATGGTTGCTAAAACGATCTTTCAGCAGGGCCTTATAGATGTATGGAGGGAAATGAATCCCTCTAAGGTTGATTATACCCATTTTTCTCATGCGCATCAATCTTACGCTAGAATTGACCATTTATGGGTCCCTAATGCGTTAATTCCCAGGGTCTTTAAAGCATATATAACTGATACAGTTTGGTCAGACCACTCTATAGTGATTATGTCTGTTGATAAACAGTCCGCGAATCCTAGTTCACTTTTCCATTGGAGGCTTAACGAAACCGTTCTCACTGATCTCGCTGTCAGGTATGAGGTTGAGGAGGCCATTTCTGAGTATTTCACCCTTAATGATACTGAGGGCATTTCTGCAGAGTCGTTGTGGGCAGCCCACAAGGCTATAATTAGGGGTAAGCTTATTCAAATCTCATCTCGGCAATCTAAACGATTGGAGGTGGAGAAACTCGAGGAATCCTTTCTCTCCCTTCAGAGGGAGCATAAGAAAAATCCCTCCCTGGTGCCTATGGCCCTGTTGGATAAAGCTCGATTGGATTTGAATCTAGCGTTCACTGCTTCGGCAGAGAAGAGTATTCGTTGGAGTGGGGCGAGATATTATCATCAGAGGGATAAGGTGGGTCCGCTTCTTGCCTCTAAACTTTCCCCTAGGTTTAAATCGCGTGTTTTCCCCAAAATTAGGTTAGGGGGTAGACATTTGTCAGCTAATCCCGTTAGCATAATGAAGGAATTCCACAGATTCTATGAGGATTTGTATAGCTCCCATGATGGGTCTAGCTCTCCGGGTCTGAGTTTGTTCCTTGATAATCTCCATATCCCTAGTTTATCATCGGAATATAGAGATAGGTTTGAGGAGCCTTTCTCTACAGAGGAGGTATTGGAAGTGATCAAACATTTGAAGTCTAACTCCGCTCCGGGCCCAGACGGGTTTTCAGTAGCCTATTACAAAACTTTTGGTGTTACGGTAGCCCCCTATTTGACCAGATTTTTTAATCATGCTTCCAGGGGTGCTCCCCTAGATGGACAAATGAACTCTGCATTTATTACCATCATCCCTAAACCCGATAAGGATCCGTCTGAAGTGAGTAATTATAGGCCAATTTCTCTGATCAATAATGATCTGAAAATCATGACCAAGGTGATGGCTAACCGTTTGGCTTCTTTCATAAGCACTTATATTCATAGGGATCAAGTGGGATTTATTCCAAATAGACAGGGACCGGATCAAATCCGGAGAGCTATCGATGTCGTCTCCCTTTTACAATCGGGTTGGGATGGTGGTCCTAAACAGGCAGGTATGTTGTTGTCCCTCGACTTACAACAAGCTTTTGATTCAGTTTCGTGGTCTTATTTATTTTCCCTTTTAGATCTATGGGGCTTTGGCCCCAGATTTATGGGTCTCATTAGGTTTCTCTACTCTTCCCCGATGGCTAGGATTCGTTTACAGGGCCTTTATTCAGATCCCATTAAAATAGCCAGGGGTACTCGCCAGGGCTGTCCATTATCTCCGTTAATTTTTGCTATAGCTATAGAATCCTTGGCAATAGCTATCCGTTCTAACCCTGATATTGCTGTGGTCAGGTGTGGCCCTAATACTCATAAATGTGGTCTTTTTGCAGACGATCTAATTTTATTTATCACCTCCCCAACCACGACCCTCCCTGTTGTATGCAAATTGCTGGAGGACTTTTATAAGATTTCTGGCCTTAAAGTCAACTATTCAAAATCACAGGCTCTTAACATTTCGCTCCAGCCTTCTTTAGTAGCTCAGCTGAAGGGATCGTTCAGTTTCCAATGGTCTGATTCGTGCATTAGGTACTTGGGAATAAATCTCATCCCTACCTTTGAAACACTTTACACTGCTAACTATCCTCCGCTATTCCGGAAATTGCAGGCGGATTTAAGGAACTGGTCTGGCTCTGAACTATCCTGGCTGGGAAGGATAAATTCAAACAAAATGACCCTTCTCCCTAGGTTACTCTACCTTTTTAGGTCTCTTCCGGTTTTAATTAGAAAGGATCAGTTGAATTCCCTCCAAAGTCAAGTTATTAAGTTTATCTGGGGTAACAAGGCATATAGGCTCTCTAAACATGTATTGTTTCGGTTGAGGAAGGAGGGTGGCATGGGACTGCCGAACCTTTTTTGGTACTTTCAGGCTGCTCGACTTGCTAAATTTTCTTCGATTTATCTAGGCCTGATTGGGTAGATATGGAGAGACAATCTGTTCCCCTGTATACACTTGATTATCTTCCATGGTGTCCCCCTAAATCTCGCCCGCCAATTTTATCCCCATCTCTCTCTCATACTTTAGCCTTCTGGGAAAACTCAAACAGCCTTCCTCTTTAGTCTCCTCATGCAAACCCCTTGCTCACTTGTTCCATAATCCAGACTTCCCTCCGACTCTGAACGTTTCAGATTTTCCCAAATTTCTCATTTTATGCACTCTATATGGAAAACTAAACCCTGCCCGCCCCAATTTACCCCATATGAGCTGTGGTGTGGTCAGACTAAGGAGCAGAGGGGTGGGATCTCAATAATCTACTCGTCGCTTGCTCATTCGGATGTGAAGCTTGGTTATATGACTGCCTGGGAGACTGATCTACAGGAAAGTTGGGACTTAGATGCTTGGCATGTGTCATTTTTTCGCTCTTATAAGGGTATTCTTAATATTTCTTTGTCTGAGGCGTGTCTTAAGGTTATAACGAGATGGTATATGACACCGTCCAGGCTTTCCAGGATCTTCCCTTCAGCTTCCCCCCTGTGTTTTAGGGGGTGTCAGATGGTGGGAACTATGCTGCATGTCTGGTGGGATTGTCCCAGGATTAGAGATTATTTGAATAGGATTTTTTATATGATCTTTAAGGTTACGGGTGTTAGTTAGTCTCCTTCAGTCGCTCTTTTGAATTTCCAAATTCCCAAGATCTCCAAGTTTACCCAGAAGCTTATATTCTTTATATTTTTGGGGGTTAAACTCACCATCGCAAAATCTTGGAAACTTCCTAAGGTTTCTCTTCGCACCACGAAACAAAAGATTTCTTGGATTATGACACAAGAAAAATTAGTGAGTTTTCTGTTAGATACAGCCCGACAATTTGAAGAGACTTGGGAACCCTGGGTCACGTATGTAAATGCTTGAAATCCTTGGAGGTATTTACCATGGGTTTTTTTCTTTTTTTTATATTTTTTTTCTCTATTTTTTGTCTTGGCGGGTGGTCCGACGGAGGTGCTCTTTCTCTAGCTTTTTTGTCTTTTCTTTTTTCTTCTACTTGTGCTTTGTTTCTTTTCCCCTCCCTTTTCTTTGCTCTCCTTCTCTCCTTCTACTTGATGAAGGTTAACTCAGGATCATTTTTTTTTTGTATTTCTGTGCAGATTGTGTGACTCCAGGTTAGTCTTTTTGTCTATGATTGTCCCTTTGGCTCTGGTCATTCACACAGTATGATCCCGTTAGGGGTGTGGATGTCAGAGTGCTTTGTATAAGGGTTTTTTCTTTTCTTTTTTTCTGTTTTGTTATCTTTATTATTATTTTTTACGATGGTATATTTGTACAAAGTTTGTTTCCTATTGAAACCAGCTTTTTTCACTGCTGTTAACCTTTTTGTCTAGGTTGTTATGTCTTTTACCTGGGCCTTTCTGGAATCTGGTTTGTATTTCCTTTGTTTTCTGAGCTTTGGAAGGTCTGGCTTTTTGTTTCTTCTATATAAAATAAAATACTTTGAAAGAAAATTTTTGCTGCTGAAAGTTAAGTAGCAGTAAAGGGAAAATAATCTGGAGAACAGAGAATACATGGTTCAGTCAGAATTTTGTGTCTGTAAGACCATTGATAAGGGTTGGGGGTAGTTCAAGATAGTCTCTGATCCATACAGGATGAAATATGGTAAAGGGTAAGTGCCGGAGCACCTGTGGCTGCTATTCTCAGAGTTGGAAGACCTGTAGAAGAAGCTAGATGCTCCGAGCATGTTGCCTTCTCATCGGGGCCTCCATCATCCCTGTGGTGTCACTTCCAGTATGCGTTCCACACTGGTTAGCGTGGCTTCCTGGGGCTCTTACAGACTCTTGAGCCGGCCATCTGTCTCTCCCAACTACTGGAACCTTTCACAATTGTTCTGCAGGTCGGATCTAGGAGGAATCTCCACCACTACACTCTGCACCAGATAAATGTTTTCATTTTATATTTCTTGTGAGTGTTTTTTTATCCATTGCCATTCAAACTTTTAACTAGGATACTGCACTTAGCTGGTGCTTCCATCCCTTTGTTCCTTCTGCTGAAAGTTAAGTGTTTCACAGCAATTGTCATTTGGTCTTTACAGAGGCATGAGCTACAGTATTTATATTATTTTGGTTGTATTTGTAGAATATACATATCTCCCTTTCTGTTCTTGTTTAAGGTCAAATGTAGGAATGTGCTGTTTAAGAAATTAGATTTTTTTTCCCTCTTAGTAAACCAAAATAACTTCCATTACATTATATTAAACATGTTGATGATCTTAAGTAATCATTTAGGATAAAACGGCTGTAAAGGAAATAAAGCATAGTAAATAATGGTAGAATTTGAAAAGACTATTTACATGGAAGATTTTCTATTTCATTGTTGAGTGTATATTACTAAATCCATTAAGGGAAAATTAGCTTTTAGATATTGTGTTTTTATAGTACATTATGTCTCCGGAGGCAAGGTTATTATTTGCAGTAGTCCTAGACATGTAATTTTCCTGAAAATTGCAGCTTATATTTCTTCTGGCACAATCAGAAAATTAGTTAACAAAATAAAATTAGTTAATGAAATATATTGGAATGATAATCAAATTGTCATTTTTGATATATAATATTAATATTACAACTAGTTTGCAATGTGCATTATAATAGAAGAGAAAACAAAAGTACTTCTTCCCAGCTATAAATGTTATGTGTTATTACAACAATTTAAAGCTTAATTGGATCTCATAATATATGTCAGATAAACACCAAAATGCAATTGGTCAACAGAAGGTGTTCAAAACTAAAACATGTGCATAGTATATATATATATATATATATATATATATATATATATATATATATATACATATGTAGCGATACCCCCGGAGGAGGTGCTTAAGTTAGTTCGGTCCGTTACTCTGCCTCTCAACCCCAATAACAGCCTCAGCCCCTCTGGCACACCTGGCAATAGTGTAAGTGCAATGAACATTGAGAAACATACAGGTTGTGATAAAACACAGAGAGTCTTTGCTACAATATTTATGTGGAAGAATAAAAGAACAGTAACAATATATATTGATAATAATCGACTAGAGAGCAATAACTGAGATTAAGAGCAATATAGCTCCCAATCCTATATTAAAAATGCTCTCAGGGGATTCCAAACCTGGGGATGTCCCCAAGAGCAGAGGTACACTCTAATGGTAAAAAAAGGACAATGTGGCACTTCAAATTAGATTGGTTACCTTTGTCAGGACCTGGGCTTGAACCTGGGACCTCTTCTGTTTCCACGTTGACTCTTCCCACTGAGTAATCTGGGATGATGGACAGCTTTTGCATCTATTGCACAATCCTATCTGATCCATTGGACAACCCTGCCTTGTGTCTTGATTGCTGCTGAACCTTGAACTCCTTGCTCCTCCCATGAACTTCCTATATAAGCCTTGTCTCAGCACTTCCTCTTTGCCAGGTTACTGTGCCTTCTCAGCCAGTGCCTTGCTATTGCCTCTCTTGCTGCCATCTGTAATTTGTTACCACTTGTGATCAACCCTTGGCTTGTTCTTTGACTACTCTACTGCCTGATTCCAACCTGCAACTTCTCATTACCGACCCTTTGGCTTGTTTATTGACCACGCTGCCATTTGATCCTTATTTGCTCATTCGCTACTGGAACCCGGCTTGCTCACACCCTTATCAGGCAAACCTGAAGACCACAACCTGGTACTAGCATGCTGCTAAACCCATCTCAACCATCAGGAGCTTTGGTGAACACTGGCTAGCACTTTGACTTCACACCTCAGATGAGCCTGTGTCATCTGCCAGGGTGACTGCCTTGCACCTATCCTGCTGGTCGGCGGTAGCCCTGCAACAGCTATAGCAACTGGTCTTCAAGCCTGATGCCTGATTGTGACACCTTTATGAGTCCAGGTAGGAGGAGAGCAGAGGAATGACTCCCTTTGTGTCAGGCCTCTCTCTACTGTCTCCTGACACCACAGGCCCATCTTTACACACCTATTTAAGTCAACAAACAATGGTTTAACTTTATAGATAAACTGTCCCACACACCCATATGCAGAGCTCTAAATATGTGTGTGGATCAAGTTTTTTGAAGCAAAGATAACATTTGGTGTCTTCAGCTAGTCACTTTCATTGGAGCACTTTAAATCCTGGGTAGCAGGGCAAAACAATATAACTGGCCCAGATTATCAAGTGAAACAGACAGGATTTTGTTTAACAAGGTGAGAGGACAATGGTGTCTGTATACAGTTTCCCAGAAATGTATAGTTTTATCCTTTATTCCTATAGTACTACAAGTGTCAGCAAGAAGTCTACCAGCAATGATGTTTGTATACAGTGTTCAAATAACTCTTTCTGTAGTGCAGTGTCTCTGTTCCCTGCAGATAGGCAGAAATGCCCTCTCACCCAATCCTGCGATCAGGGCCCAAGCAAACGTCCTGGAACAGGTAGGCTTTTTTGGCAACCCAACTGGTCACCTCACACTGGAATGATTCACTCTCAGTGTAGATGCGCCTCGATGTACACCTAGGATTCCCCTCTTTCAGGTTGGAAGTCCCAACTGGCAGTGGAGGCCTGAATCGCGCAGAGACATCATCTAAGACACAGCATCTCTCCCTCAGGTCTTGTCTCTTCCCTCCCTCAAGGCTGACTGAACTTTCCCTCAAAACACAAAATGGAGTCTTTTACTTTCCTGTCATGCTGATGGACAGTTTTCATTAGACGAACCGATCGTGTGTGGGCTCCATTGTTTTTTTCCCCATCGGTAAAAAAACTTAGAACCTGTTTTAAAATTATCTGATGGTTAAAAAAACGATAGAAAAAAACGTTCGTCTGTGGGGAAATCCATCAGTTAAAAATCAACGCATGCTCAGAATCAAGTCGACGCATGCTCGGAAGCATTGAACTTCATTTTTCTTAGCACGTCGTTGTGTTTTACGTCACTGCGTTCTGACACGATCATTTTTTTAACTGATGATGTGTAGGCAAGACTGATGAAAGTCAGCTTCATCGGATATCTGATGAAAAAATCCATCAGACCGTTTTCATCGGATGAACCAATCGTGTGTACAGGGCATCAGCAAAACATCATGGGGTTTGGAGTTCTCCATGTATACCAGTTTATGGGGCTGTTTTGTGTGGGAACTACATGTCCTAGAATCCATTGCTGCTCTCTCTGCAGTTCAGTACAATCTCTTCCATTGGCTGTTGCAACTGTGCTCTTAATTGGTTTTCCTCTTCCGACCAATAGGGGCACAAGAGAGGCCACTGAATGCACAACTCTGTGTGTGTCAGCTCATATTACATTAACTCAGTCAGTGAAAACAGGAAGAAGGAGGGGGGTGGTGAAAAATTCCCCTTACAACTGGTGGGATTGCGGGTTATGGAGTGAGACACTGCTATATTACACACACACACATATATATATATTATATATTATACAGTACAGACCAAAAGTTTGGACACACCTTCTCATTCAAAGAGTTTTCTTTATTTTCATTACTATGAAAATTGTAGATTCACATTGAAGGCATCAAAACTATGAATGAACACATGTGGAATTATACATAACAAAAAAGTGTGAAACAACTGAAAATATATTTCATATTCTAGGTTCTTCAAAGTAGCCACCTTTTGCAGCAGACACATCTCTAGAACTGTTAAGAGGAGACTGTGTGAATCAGGCTTTCATGGCAGAATATCTGCTAGGAAACCACTGCTAAAGAAAGGCAACAAGCAGAAGAGACTTGTCTGGGCTAAAGAACACAATGAATGGACATTAGACCAGTGGAAATCTGTGCTTTGGTCTGATGAGTCCAAACTTGAGATCTTTGGTTCCAACCCCCGTGTCTTTGTGCAATGCAGAAAAGGTGAACGGATGGACTCTACATGCCTGGTTCCCACCGTGAAGCATGGAGGAGGAGGTGTGATGGTGTGGGGGTGCTTTGCTGGTGACACTGTTGGGGATTTAATCAAAATTGAAGGCATACTGAACCAGCATGGCTACCACAGCATCTTGCAGCGGCATGCTATTCCATCCGGTTTGCGTTTAGTTGGACCATCATTTATTTTTCAACAGGACAATGACCCCAAACACACCTCCAGGCTGTGTAAGGGCTATTTGACCAAGAAGGAGAGTGATGGGGTGCAGCGCCAGGTGACTACCTCTTGAAGCTCATCAAGAGAATGCCAAGAGTGTGCCAAGCAGTAATCAAAGCAAAAGGTGGCTACTTTGAAGAACCTAGAATATGAAATATATTTTCAGTTGTTTCACACTTTTTTGTTATGTATAATTCCACATGTGTTCATTCATAGTTTTGATGCCTTCAGTGTGAATCTACAATTTTCATAGTCATGAAAATAAAGAAAACTCTTTGAGAAGGTGTGTCCAAACTTTTGGTCTGTACTGTATATGTATGTATATATATATATATATATATATATATATATATATATATATATATATATATATATATATATATATATATATATATATATATATATATATATATATATATACAGTACATTATTTATATTTGCAAGGTTTTGAAGACCAAATTACAAAGTCAAGATTTATTGAAAATGGATTCACTGTATCAATATTAGTTAAAAAGGCATAAGAGCAAAAAGGGCCAATCTACTTACAAAAAAAAATTGTTAAATCAATGATAGTCCTGATTCAATCATCACGGGTCCCTGGTCCATTAAAACTCTGAGTCAGGGAAATTTAAAATGAATATGCTGGTGAATATCCTGGCTTGACCATAACTCTATGCCCTTTTCCATTTTATTTCAAATGCATGAGTGCTATGATTTATTAAAACATGTAAAACACAATGATGAAGGGCATTTCAATTATTTTTTGACACGTGCAATAATTTGATTTTATGTGCTGATTTTTTTCCCTATACTCATTTCCTTAAAGATACGTTCTTGAGTTTACAGCTAGGAGTATCCCCCACCCTTTTGAAGTAATAATAATAATTGTTGAAATCAATTTTTAATTACTATGGGCCAGAGAACAGCAAGAACCCATAAAAGTGTTGAAGGAAATTTAATTAGAGATAAAGTTTTTATGAGAGGTCCTAATGTATTTTACCTCGACTAACCTAACAATAAAGGTAGTAGAAGTTACAATGACATCTGGCACAAAACCACATGTACAAATTATGCAGAGGTAATAAAAGGAAGCTAATTAGCAATGGAAATGATGCTACAACATTTTTGAGATGTGTGAAAATTTGCATACAGATACATAATTACATCATTTGCAGCTGTTGTGTTTTTGTTGTTGTTAAGTCCTTGCATCTTTATTTACAAATATAGATTTTTGTTGCTATACAAATATGTGGTAAATCTTGCATTTGGACCAGTTTCTTACTTTACAATTTTTCCCATGTTTGATGACAATGTTTGGAACATACTCGCTCGTCAGAATATCTTTTGCATTAGAAGCCCTTTGAGAGTTTCAAGTCCATGGGTAATCATCCATTTAATTTGCACGATTATGCAGTTTGTGTACTTATACAAGGTTTCTGTTTTTTTCACAGGTTTATTTACAGCATAAAAGTCTTAACAAATAACTAAAACAAAGAACAGAAAAGGTTAATTGTTTGAATATCCAGCTATACACGCTCTGGATATACTCAGATTGGCCCAAACATATTAATTTTCAAGTGGCTACAGTATATTTATATTGCTTGTAAAGATTCTTTAAAGTGGATGTAAACCCACTCTCATCTTTTTTAAAGTAATGCCATAGTGCTCATCTATAAGGATATGCATGCCTCCTGCATGTATCCTTACCTTTCAAATATCTCCCCCTTCTTTATTTGGAGCCCTGTAAAATTGTGGATTCAGTAGGCGGGCCTGATGTATGGCGCTTGGTGGGCAGAGTCATGACATCTCCAGACTCTCCGCCCACCTCTACACTCGCGCCTGGCCAGAGTAAAAAGTGTGCGCACAGGAGAAGAAGAGCACGCTCATGGTCGCTGTCAATTCATGTGTCACTGTCCCGTGACAGTCGGGCATGATGGTGCGGTGCGGACAGCTGTGAGCATGGATCCCACTGAATGTCTTTTCCGCGGAAAGCCAGGGGAGGGAGAGAAGGAGAAGCGGCTGAGCTAAAACCATGCAGGGAGATCGGTGCTCACGGCTGTCCCTCCGCTGCACCGATCACCTCCATGTTCTCCTCCACCAACCCCCCTCACCTTCTTCTCTGTCCCCCCTTCTCTCCTCCTTATCCGCCCGCTGTGTCTTCCTCCTACGCACTTCCCTCCTGTGCTTTCCCGCGGGCTGGGGGGTTAATCTGTCAGGATGGAGAGCTGAGGAAAGGACCAGTATATATGTCATTTACCGGTCCTTTCCTTTTCTGAATGGGACATAGAGAGAGCGTTCGTTACTGAACGCTCTCTCTATGTCTCGTGCAGAGTAACCTGTGTGTTACTCTGCTTCTGTTTATGAATGGAGGGAAGATGCTGTCTTCTCTCCATTCATATTCAGTGTGAGAAAGGGAGTGGGGAATCTGTGACCTCACTCCCGTTCTCTGTCTCAAAGGGGAGATGTCAGGGATCCGTTTTGACCCCTGACATCTCACCAAAGCCCAGCAACAGAGCTCATAAAAAAAACAAAAAAAAACTGCAATGAATATTAAAACAAAATATTGTAGAAAAAAGATTAAAAAAAAGTACTGACACAATATGATTGTGAAACAAAATGAAGAAGAAATTAAATTGTAAAAAAAAAAAAACATAAGAAAAAAAAACTATTGACACCGTCCACTACCCCACTGACACTGACCAATGACACTGACCACTGACACTGACCACTGACATTGACCACTGACACTGACCACTGACACTGACACTGACCACTGACACCGTCCACTGACACCGACCATTACCCCATCCCCCCACCCCCTTTCCCAAAAGCACTGTGAAAAAATATATTTAAAAAATAAAACCCCATCCTTCCTTCAATAGTACATAAATAAGTTGTAAAAAAATAAAATTGTAAAAATTTATAAAAATAAAAAAAATCCACTGGTCTCAAAAAAACCTTTTGAAAAAAAATAAAAATAAATTGTAAAATAAAAAATAATCTGACACTATCCACTAGCCTGATACCATCCTGCACGTACTACCCACCACTGTACACTCTGCATTCCTGTGATTCGCACCGCATTGCTGTTCAGATCACATGTGATGTGATTTCAGCCATACAAACTGTATGGCCGAAATAGCATCACATTCGGACCAAACACGCACAGGACCCTTTTTTTGGTCCGCACCAGAATCGCATGGGTGTTCACACCTATGCGATCCGATTCATGTCCAAACTGTCAGTTCGCAGTGCAATATGTGAGCTGAAATGGGGATGTCATTACCATTGTATGACACTCCCCAGCAGTTCGCATATGGCAGTGTGAACTGCTGTGTGAGTCGGGTGCGATGTGGGAACCCGCAGTGGATTCGCAGGGTTCCCGAATTGCACCAGTGTGAACCAAGCCTCAAAGCATACAACCTGCAAATGTCACCTGACTGCTCTCACCAAGGCTCAGTTCACACTGGTGCGATTCGGGAACCCTGCGAATCCACTGCGGGTTCCCACATTCCCACGGGTTCACACAGACATCGCATGTGATCTGAACAGCAGTGCGGTGCAAATCACTTGCGATCTCGCACAGCGCACTAATGTGAACCAGCGCTAAGTTCATTCAGCCTTACTGGGTGTAAGTATAAAAAGTGAGAAATCCACCCCTCTCCCACATAACACATCCTGGTAATATAGAAATGTTGCATATGTGATCAGGTGACCTCAGGCACACACACACTGCAATATAACAATAATAAGAAGATCACTCAAGCTTGGACTAAATACATCTCCCCTAATCACTTGTCTATGTATATTCTGATGGCTATTCACTGCAGCATTTCCTCATCACACTGAACTGTGGATCACATCCCATATTATGAAAACATCTAGTCAAAACACAGAAAAGGCAGCCAATCCTGGGAGAGCTGGAGGGGAGGGGAGAGGAGGGTAGGGGAGGGGGATGTGAATTGTGAACTTTTTGTGCATGTCTGCAAGCTAGTGCATGAGATATGTAAATAACCTGTCACTCGAAGCATGGGGGTGGAAAGGACTTTGCTTTTTAGCTGCAAGTCTTTTTATTTTCGCTGAACAATAAAACGAGGATTGCTCAGAGCTGGATTAACTCTGTGTGGCAAAACTGGGCACAGATGCTAGGAAATCTTATTCTCTACATTGTGCCTACCGGGCACTTACATCCCCTTCCTGCCTAAGCCATTTTTCAGCTTTCAGCACTGTTGCACTTTAAATGACAATTGCGTGGTCATGTAACACTGTACCCAAACATTTTTTATAATTTTATTCACACACATAGAGCTTTCTTTTTCTTGTATTTAATCACTCCTGTTTTTTTCTGTCAGTAAATGTTGTAATTTTTACGCCTTCACTGATGTGCACTGATGAGGTGGCACTTATGGGCACTAATTAGGTGGCACTGATGAGGAGGCACTAATATGCCACACTTATGGACACTGATAGGTGACACTGATATGTGGCATTGATGAGCACTGATAGGCGGCATTAATAGGCGGCACTGGTGGGCACTAATAGGCAGCACTGGTGGGCACTGATAGGCGGTACTGATGGGCATTGGGTGGCACTTATGGGTGACACTGATGGGCATTGATTAGCAGTGCTGGGCAGCACTGATAGGCATCACTGATAGCCAGAACTGACTGGCGTTGCTAATGGGCACTGGTTGGCATTTGTGGGAAAGGTGGCCAATGATTGGTGCCACTGGTGGGCAATGTGGGCACTGATTGGCGACACTTAATTACTATACTGTAATCAGGGCACTGGTGGTCAGTGCCCTGATTAAATTCTTACATGTCCCCCTGTGTGGAGATGCCGCTGATCGGCTCTCTTCACCACACACTCTGTCACACTCTAAAGAGCCGCAGACACGGCTTATTGCAGAGATCGGGGTCGCGCTGTGTCCTAGCAACACGTGGCCGCGTTTGCCGTGCTGTGCAAGAAAGTTGGTGCACGAAAGCAGCTGTTCTAGAACGCCATTTTTTATACATTGTTACATTGATATTAAACTTTAAAGGCATCAGCCAAGATAGGGGATAGTGTTTCGGTGAATGTTTGATAATATAAGGCCGAGTATCCATCGGGGCCTAGCCTCTTATTTCTTTTTAGCTCTTTAATGGTTTTTGCTACTTCCTCCACTAGGATTGTCAAGTTGACTTCTTTGTGCATGAGTTAACTCAGGTAAATTTATGTGGGAAAAGAAGATGTCTGTTTCAGTAGGATGTCTGTCCCTCATCTTTCAAAGTATGGATGTCCTTGGATGTCTTGAGGTTACACAAATTTATCACTTCCACGTCTTATCCCATTCCCAACTCTCTGCGAAACCTGTAGTCTACTGCAATCAGAATTGTTCCGATACCTCCAAATTAAAAACTTCTTCACACCAAATGCTAAAACAGGCATTCTCCTGACCCGATTTTGGACTTTATATGTAAGGAAAACCCCCATACTAGAGGATTAATATTCCCTATATTCCCAACTTCTCGTCAATCCCGAATCAGGCAAACCATCCTACACCCAGAAATGGGAAGTAGACCTTGGACGTTCCCTTGACACTGCTGACTGGTCCAAGATCTGGCTGGTGACTAAATCATCCTCCCCTAACATTATAGCGCTGGAAACCAATTATAAAGTGTTGACCTGCTGGTACCTTGTTCCATCCAGAGTGGCTAAATACATGCCTACTTGCCCTGCTCTTTGTTTTCCGGGCTGTGCGGAGTTGGGCACCCTACATATTTGGTGGACTTGCCGATAGCTCAAACCATTTGGGGGGAAATTTTCGAATTTGCCTCCAGAATGTTTGAATTAAAGCTACAACTTAACCTAACCACTTAATTTCTTAATTTGAATCTGCAGTGCTTAACGCACACCCAATTCAAACTTTTCATTTAGCTCCTTACAGCCGCAAAGTAAATGATAGCAAAAGCATGGAATGATTCACACTAAAATGGTGGCTATAGAACGAGATCAGATCACCAGATTTGAAAAATTTGTGCACCCATGTGTAAAATACCACTTATCATCAATCTTTGACGAAAATGTTCTCTTGTCATGGCAGATGATTTTTGAATCACCATATTATATCTTGTGATGGCTTTTGAATTGAACCAGTGGACTCCCCTTTTTTCTGTTCCCTGCTCTCTTTCTATCTATGTTTATGTTTCCCCCCATCCCTTTTTATACTTGTGAAGCTCTTGATCTTTCAGAATATAACTTTCTTCCTCAGCTTACCTATACTAACTTTAGTTGGTTTACTTGACATTCTAATATAGGTTGTGTTCTTATATGGCTCTTTACCAACACTCCTGATTACTTTTTTGTTTATCTATTGCATGCTTTGTACGTCTACAAATCTGTATTGTAACGAGCTTCATTCCCTTTGCCATAATATGTTTAATGAACAAATATTTTATACCTTTTTGTGAACTCAATAAAACCATTTGACAATGTAGCGCCCTGCTCCTGTTGACCAGTCACCCTCATGTAAATGAAGTGGGTTATCTGAAATGTACATAGTTCAGATTTAATGTTATGGCTAAATTAGCTTCTGCTCCAGCATTGGCTGTGTTGTGTGCAATTCCACACTGTCGTCGGTAGGTGTCGTTGTCACCAAAGGCCGGTGTTGGAAGTACAACAGGCTAAGGTGTATTGGGTGTCCCTTCCCAGAAACAGCCCAGTGGGAGTGTTTTACCGCTGGGCATTCTGGGAGATGATACTTAAGGGGCAGACACCATTTATTTCTCGCTCTGACCTCATGGCCTGCCTGGCCTAAGGTATGTGACAACTCTTCATTTGCCTCTGGGCCTACTGGCCCAAGGCTATGCTACTGCAGGTTACTGGTTCAGAGGTGGTCCTGTGCTGTCTTGCCTGCGGGAAGAAGCCAAGCAATTGGAAGTTCCAGGGGAGTATCTTTCCTGTAGAGGACCAGGTGGAAGGCTGGTATCTCAAGAAGGGCCTGGTGACTCAATTGGAGGATGCACCCTAACCAATCTACCTCACAGTACTGCCGGATGGCTTAAAGGACTTTGGTACTGTGCAGCTGTGTTTCACTTGTCATATACTGATCACCATATACTGTGGCAGAGGATGTTCAACAGTTTAGTACTATCATCAAGTCTGTGGCAGAGATTTTTCTCCGTACATCATTCCGGTTGCTAGGCTGGTGAGAGAGGCCTATCTGGGTGAGCAAGATCTGTTGACAGCGAGTGTACTTGTCTCTGAAATTGCAAGTTCCTCAGTGATATGCACAAGGTATCTGAACTTCCCCTAACCCTCCATCCCTCTACTTCAGCAAGTTGTTTAATAAAAAAAAGCATTGGAAAGACTAATGCCGCATACACACAATCGGTGTGTATGCGGCATTATTATCAATTTGTATGGCGAATTGCTTACCCCAAATTTCTAGCGCCACTATGAAAATAAATAACTCTAATGCCGCGTACACACGATCATTTTTCGGCTTGTAAAAAATGACGTTTTTCAGCCTTTAGAAAAAACGTCGTTTTTTTCCAACTTCATCATTAAAACGACCACACACGATCGTGAAAAAAAATGCTCTAGCAAAGCGCGGTGACGTACAACACGACGGCACTATAAAGGGGAAGTTCCATACGGATGACGCCACCCTTGGGGCTGCTTTTGCTGATTTCGTGTTTGTAAAAGATGATTTGCGCTTTTCTGTCTGTTACAGTGTGATGAATGTGCTTATTCCATTATGAACGGTAGTTTTACCAGAACAAGCGCTCCCATCTCATAACTTGCTTTTGAGCATGCGCGGGTTTTTCACGTTGTTAAAGCCCACACACGACATTGTTTAAAACGTTGTTAAAAAATAGAGCATTTTAGAAAAAAAAAATGGTCGTTTTTCAGAACCCGAAAAATGCTCTGAAGTCCACACACGGTCATTTTAAATTACATTTTTAAAAAACAATGGGGCAGATTCACGTAGATGGGCGTAAATTTGGGCGGGCGTAACGTATCTGATTTACGTTACGCCGCCGCAAGTTTTTCAGGCAAGTGCTTTATTCACAAAGCACTTGCGTGTAAAGTTGCGGTTTTGTAAAGTAAATCACCCGGTGGAATTCAAATTCTGCGGGTAGGGAGCGTTTATCATTTAAATGAAGCGCGTCCCCTCGCTGAACAAACTGCGCATGCACCGTCCCTAAAATATCCCAGTGTGCATTGCTCCAAATGACGTCGCAAGGACGTCATTGGCTTCGACGTGAACGTAAATGACGTCCAGCCCCATTCACGGACGACTTACACAAACAACGTAACTTTTTAAAATTTTGACGCAGGAACGACGGCCATACTTAACATTGGCTGCGCCTCATATAGCAGGGGCAACTTTACGCCGAGAAAAGCCTAACGTAAACGTCGTAACTTTACTGCGTCGGTCGTGCGTACGTTCGCGTATCTTGCTAATTTGCATACTCAACAGGGAAATCGACGGAAGCGCCACCTAGCGGGCAAAAAAAATTGCAGTTAAGATCCGACGGCGTAAGAGACTTACGCCTGTCGGATCTAATGGATATCTATGCGTAACTGATTCTAAAAATCAGTCGCATAGATACGATGGCACACCGCTGATATACGACAGCACAATGCTGAGATACGACAGCGTATCTCTGTTGTGAATCTGGGCCAATGTTTTTTTACAACCCGAAAAATGATCGTGTACGCGACATCATAGCACTATGTTCTTTGTAGCATTTCATTTTACCCATCTAGAAGGCCATTTCCCGCAGCACCAATGCGTCTTCCATACTGCCGAGAAACCACAAGAACCCACCGCATTTGTAAAGAACTCACAAATCGGCAGAAAATATGAAATTATCTTGGGAAAAAAAAATATATACTCTCTACCAAACATTGAAAAAAGGAGGTTCTGAAAACAAATCAATTAATCAATTAGCTGATCAGTTAATCAGAAACTCCTGTGGGCATATGGCTTTTTGGTTGTTTGTTGGGATATGCCCACACTCACAGGAGTTTCTGATTAACTGATCAGCTAATTGATTAATTGATTTGTTTTCAGGACCTCCTTTTTTCAATGTTTGGTAGAGAGTTTATATTTTCTTTGTGTCAGATTGTATATTAGCTATGAATAAGCACTGAGTCATAGTGCGAAACATCAGCTTTTTTCTGTTTTTTGGCCATGGCATGTTGTTTTGTGATGAACTTTTAATAAACCAGGAGTGCGGCTGTCCCAATCTTCTTTCCTCACACCTTTCCCGTTCTTCACAGTGGCAATGTCACTGATTGTCTGTTCCCTGATATAGGAAAAGGCGATCAGTGACGTCACACGTCCAGCCCCATCCCCCTACAATTAGATAAACATATGAGGTCACACATAACCCCTACAGCGACACCTAGTGGTTAACTCATAAACTGCAATTGTCATTTTCACAGTAAACAATGCATTTTTACAGCACTTTTTGCTGTGAAAATGACAATGGTCCCAAAAATGTGTCAAAATTGTCCAATGTGTCCGCCATAAAGCCGCAGTCACGAAAAAAATCGCTGATCGCCACCATTAGTAGTAAAAAAAAAATATTAATAAAGATGCCATAAAACTATCCCCTATTTTGTAAACGCTACAAATATTGCGCAAACCAATCGATAAATGCTTATTGCTATTTTTTTTACCAAAAATAGGTAGAAGAATACGTATCGGCCTAAACTGAGAAAAAAAAATGTTTTTTATATCTTTTTTTTGGGGGGTATTTAATAATAAGTAAAAAGTAAAAAATATTGTTTTTTTTTCAAAATTGTCGCTCTATTTTTGTTTAAAGCGCAAAAAATAAAAACCGCAGAGGTGATCAAATACCACCAAAAGAAAGCTCTTTTTGTGGGAAAAAAAGGATGCCGATTTGGGAGCCACATTGCACGACCGCGCAATTGTCAGTTAAAGCGATGCAGTGCCGAATCGCAAAAACTGGCCAGGTCCTTTACCTGCATAATGGTCCGGGTCTTAAGTGGTTAAAGAAACATCATTGAGATGTTTGATTGTATAGACCACAAGGCATCAGGTGAATGCTGTAAAAATTGTTCTGGAAATTCCTAATGGGGGAAAAAATAATAATATATGCAGATGATATCCTCTAGCATGAGATCAACTTGTTTAGGAAGGAGAAGGGGTTAGGCAGAGGGAAGGACAAGGGTAGGGGATAGGGAGGGAATGGTGAATATGAAAAGGGTAGCATTAAGCATTCAGAGGTAGAAAAATCCTGATATGAGTAGGTTTACCTTCACAATTAAAAAAAGCAATAGTAATATTACAGTATATTTCAAAGGGGTATAACTAACTATTGGTAAATATAAATATAACATAAGGCTAAAGGGATCAATGGGGCCGGGAAGGATAGGGAATTTTGATATCCAGTCTCATATTTTCTGAGTACCAAAATGTGACCTGCTGTTCCATCATTTGGATAATATGCAACATTCCCACTAAGAGCATGTCTAGCCAACCAAAATGCTGAATGAAAACTACTTATGAGGGTGATAAGAGGTCTAACAAGGGCTCAGAAGAGACCAATAATACAAAACTACTGAGATTTTGGATGTATAACATAGCATAATAATTCAGGAAAAAGCCATATTAGTTAATGTAATAGACTCTCAGAAACAGCTCTCAAAGTAAGAGATTGGATGAGTGTTCAATGGAATAATTTGCTGTCAGTCCATAGAATCTTCTTGATCCAGAGGAGGAGAGGTGAATCGACCTCTCTTATGGGAATGCTGGGTCTTGTTTTTCCCCCAAGGATTGGGAAAAGTTTCTGGAGAAGAAGAGGCGGATCGTGTACGTGAAACATTAGTAGTGGGTGCGGCTTCCAACAGGTGAAGGTCTTGCAGTGTCTGTTGAAGATCTGCAGGTGTATTTGGAGCCCTGGTAAACAAAACAAATGGAGAACAGGAAACTAGGCATGTGCAAAAGGGAAAAAATTGTTTTGTTTTGTTTTAATTCGTTATTTAATTAATTTCGTTAAGTTAGATTCGTTACATGTGTTAAATTTGTTTTCGGAATTCGTTCGTTTTCGACCGAATTTCGAAAAATCCAGTCAGATTCTAAAATATTTCGACCGGAATCGATAATATTTCAATCGGATTCGAAAACAAATTCTATTCGAATCGAATTCGAAAACCATTCGATTTGAAAATAAATTTGAATAATAATTTGAATCAAAATCTAAAAAATATAAATCGATTTCTAAAAAAGAATACAATAAAATAGAATATAAAATAATAAAACAAAAGAATGAAAATCAAAGAATAGTAAAGAACAGAATAGAATTTAATAGAATGTAATCAAATACAGTAGAATATGACCTGGCTTCTTCTATCTATCTTCCATTTTCTGAAATTCGAAATTCATATAGAATGAACTCAAATTCGAATAAAAAAATATTAGAATAGAGTAGAATAAAATATATATATATATATATATATATATATATATATATATATATATATATATATATATATATATATAATTTTATTATTCTACTCTTCTAATATTTTTCTATTTGAATTTGAAAGGGATTTTTATCATCCAACATAATCGGATCGTGTGTATGAGGCATTAGACTCTTTTAGTTTGCTGTTTTGATACATTTCCTGTTCTTAAAAACTGGATCTGAGAGGTGTTAGTGACAGTGTGGCATCT
Source organism: Rana temporaria (assembly GCF_905171775.1). Classification (NCBI taxonomy): domain Eukaryota; kingdom Metazoa; phylum Chordata; class Amphibia; order Anura; family Ranidae; genus Rana; species Rana temporaria. The sequence goes on along the minus strand of NC_053489.1, from coordinate 567,480,171 downwards.
AAAGTATGAACTCATACAGATACATGCACTTAGTATTGAAATAGAACACAGAGTTACACTGAGCACAGGGCACTATGCCCAAGAATATTAGTCTACAGGTTGCAATCAGAAACAATTTAAAAACTTTTATGGTGTCATGAACATAAAATAATAATAAATAATTCCAGGTGATATAGTGGTCATAACTAACTGCTGGGTGTTTGGTGTTCTCCTGCAACTTTAAGGAGGGGTGGCTCCCCTTCAGTCCACCTGCTCTCATCTATCTATTAGAATGCATGTGCCTCCATTGTGGGGACACTCATTGTTTAGTGTTAGGACCACAGATTACAGGGTGCCTTGGCACGGCTCTGTGGCTCACGCATGCGTTTGCAAATGCGTGCAGACAAAACTCCTGTTTTTAACGCATACTGTTAGATGGGTTAATTTGCTGTTCTGCGAGCTGGTCGGTTAGTAGGCTTGGTTTCTCCCTGGGCATTTCCCCAGGCTTTGTTGTTATCTGCTTTAGCCCTCCAATGCTACTTACTGCTATGGCCAACTATAGATGGGGCGGTGGACATGTTTGTTTCATCTGTGGTGCTTGTATTGGTCCAGCAGTGCACCAACACCTTTGCAGTCATTGTGCTACATGCTGGGTGTTTGGTGTGCTCCTGCACCTTTAAGGAGGGGTGGCTCCCCTTCAGTTCACCTGCCATCATCTATCCATTAGAATGCATGTGCCTCCATTGTGGGGACACTCATTGTTTAGTGTTAGGACCACAGATTACAGGGTGCCTTGGCGCGGCTCTGTGGCTCACGCATGCATTTGAAAATGCGTGCGGACAAAACCTCTGTGTTTAACGCATACTGTTAGACAGGTTAATTTGGTTGTTCTGCGAGTTGGTCGGTAAGTAGGCCTGGTTTTTCCCCGGGCATTTCCCCAGGCTTTGTTGTTAACTGTAAAATATTTAATTTTCATTTTTACTTAAATTTATATTGTCAACACCAACTAATCAGCAGTCACAGAAAGCTTTTGTCATTGCCTTTACAGAGAACTGTGCCCAGAAAATACAAGCAGAGTGTTAGGACCTGGGCTTGAACCTGGGACCGCTGGTGTGTCTGGTGGTAACTCTGCTTGCTGAGCCACTTGGAATGCTGGACAGCTCCTTCGACAGTTCTTTGGATAGTTCCTTAGACAATTCTTTGAATGATCTTGTCTTAAATCTTGTTTGCCTTGAACCTTGAACCCTTTGCTCCTCCCATAAACTTACTGATTTAAAGGGGTTGTAAAGGAATTTTTTTCATAATAAGCATCCTTTACCTGCAGACATTCCTCTTTTCACTTCCTCATTGTTCGTTTTTGCTAAGAAGTTGCTCTATTTCTTCTCTGTTCTTTTCACTTCCTGCTTGTCTGATTTTACTGACCACCGTGAAGGGAGGCTTTACTGCGATGGTCAGTGACATGCTCACCCCCTCCTGGGAACTACATCTGTGTGGTAGGACTCTCTCTACATGTTAGACTTCAAGGACGTGTGAATTACTGGGCGTGCCGCAATTCATACTGGGAAATGTAGTTCTTACATGAACGAGCGATGCAAACCAGGAAGTGTATAAGAGAACAGAAACTAGAATGCTGGAGGTGATATAGATGAAGGAATTTAATAGGTATTTACTTGTTTTTTAACAGAATCATTACACTATTCTGTCTGTCTACCTTGCAGACATTAATTTTAGGCAAAAATTTTTTTCCTTTACAACTCCTTTAAGCCATGTCCCTGCACTTCCTGGTTGCCAGAATATTGTGCCTTCACCAGCCAATATTTTGCTCCTGTCTCTCCTGCTGCCGACCGTATCTTTGCTACCATTCGCTACCGATATTTGGCTCGTCCCCCGACTACGCTTCTGCTGAATCCCAACCTGCAACTATTTGTTACTGACTTTTGGCTCGTTCCCCGATTGCGCTTTTGCTTGATCCCTACCTGTTATATCTGCTGGTGGGGCTATCCTCAGGACCGCAACCTGGCACTAACATGCAGAAAAGCCCATCTCCACCATCAGGAGCTCTGATGAATACCGGTTAGTGCTTAGACCCCGCACCTCAGGTGAACCTGTGTCATCAGCCAGGGTGACCTGTGTGAATATCTGCTCTGCTTCTATAGCTACTGGCCTCTGAGCCTGACTCTAGACTGTGACACAAACAGCAAAGTATTCATCAGTATTGCCTGAGGTCTCCCTTCAGTTGATTTTTTCCTAATAGGGCTGGATTATGAAAAAATAAAGTCCCAAAGGCAAATACCTTTGTATGAGGTGTGCATAATAGGCAGATGAAATTGACAAATATAAATACAATAAAATATTTATTGCAGAAATTAATTAGGAATTAAGTAGGAATTATCACACATAAAAGAGTAGCATAAACAAAGGAAAAGCTGATACAATTTGTACATGCAAAACTGCAGATATGTGAAAAGGGATGTCAAAAAATGCAATCCCTGAAAGGAAAAAAGGATATGTGAGAAAGTGTAAATGTAGAAGAAAAAAACATAACCAGCCAAAAGAGAGTGCATGAGAAGGATGAAATATGTCAACCTGTGTAGAACCAGTAACTTGCAGCAGTAGAGTGAACTGTCCCATGTGAAGTGAGAATGAAATTAAATATCCCAGCCATGTATGCTCTCCCATTTATAACCCCACAAGGTCTTAAGTGTGCAGCGCCCCTAAATAATCGGTTCAGGTGTAAACTATAATAATAGGTATATAATCGACCATTGCTAAGTTAGCAAAATTATCATAATTTTGTATATAATGGAATGCACAAATGTATGTATAAACCTATTACAATGGTAGGACAGATAATAGGACCAGGGAGGAATGTGACAAAACTGCAGATATGTGGAAAGGGATGTCATAAGTCCAGGGGTGTATCTAGAGCATTTAGCACCCGGGGCGGATCCTATATCTGGCACCCTCCTTCACTGATCATGCCTGTACTCACTTAGCCCCTCTCACACCTGTACACATTCAGCCCTTTCGTCACACTCCTATGCACTCAGTCCCACTCACACCTCTATGCACTTAGTCCCCCTCACATGTCTACGCACTCAGCCCCCTCACACATCTATGCACTCAGTCCTCTACGCACTCAGCCCCTCTCACACCTCTACGCACTCAGCCCCCCTCACACCTCTACTCACTCAGCTGCCCCCACACCTTTACACACTCAGCTGCCCCCACACCTTTACACACTCAGCTGCCCCCCCCACACACACACACCTGTACACATTCAGCAACCCCCACACACAAACACACAACTGCACACACTCAGCAGCCCCCACACACAAACACACAACTGTACACACTCAGCTGCCCCCCCACACACACCTGTACTCAGCCCCTTCGTCACACCCCTATGCACTCAATCCCCCTCATACCTCCATGCACTCAGTCCCCCTCACACCTCTACGCACTCCGCCCCCTCACACCTCTATGCACTAAGTACCCTCACACGTCTACACATTCAGCCTCCGTCACACTTCTATGCACTCAGCCCCCCTCACACCTCTACGCACTCAGCCTCCCTTACACCTCTACCCACTCAGCTCCCCTCACACTTCTACGCATTCAGCCCCCCCACATCTGTACACACTCAGCTGCCCCCCCACACACACACATGTACACACTCAGCTCCCCCACAAGTGTACTCACTCAGCTGCCCCCCACACACATCTGTACACACTCAGCTGCCCCTACACACACACACACCTGTACACACTCAGCTGCCCCCACACACATGTACACACTCCGCTGCCCCAACACACACCTGTATACAGTCTTGTACACATTCCTACCTGGCCCCATTATTCATCCTACCATCGTAATAGAATAGTTTATGCACACTCAGCTGCCCCCCACACACACACACACCTGCACACACTCAGCTGCCCCCCTAAACACACACCTGTACACATTCAGCCCCCTCACACACACACACACCTGAAAACACTCAGCTGCCCCCGACACACACAAACCTGTACACAGTCAGCTGCCCCCTACACACACACCTGTACACACTCAGCTGCCCCACACACACACACATGTGCACACTCAGCTGCCCCCACACACCTGAACACACTCAGCTGCCCCCCTAAACACACACCTGTACACATTCAGCCACCCCACACACACATCTGTACACGCTCAGCAGCCCCCCCACACACACACCCTTACACATGAGATGATGTCCTTGGGACGAAACGCATCAGGAGAACCCCACTGTTGCTACTACTTTGCACAAAGCGCTTGTACATTCATCTACATGTAAGTGTTCTTGCTACATTAAATTTTCAACATTCAACACAGAGTTACGCTATGTTGATGTTTTTTTCTTCCTAATCTATGGTATACACCCTTCCATACACATCGGGGATTTTTTTTGGACCATCATGTCCTGTGAGACCATCGGGTAACCAGCTATCTTCGTCTGTGGTATACTCCACTCCTCTGCCGTTTGGTCACTCTTGCTACAGCCATTGGAGACACATACAGGATTGCCCAGGTTCCATCGTGGTTTTACCACACAAAGCTCTGTTTGACCCATCTGAACGTAGGTTCTCCTGGGTTCAAACTCTCTTGTAAGCCCCTTACTTTTCGGTGGTGGTTTCTCTTCACGTTAATTAATTTCAACGCTCCTTCAACTCTAGCACCTCTTTGAAGTTATCACCAGGCTTTGGAATTCGCCAATATTATTGCTGGACTATTCTATAGCCAGATTTGTATTTTTGTATTCGTTTTTTTTTCACATATGGACATTTATTTATATATTTATGTAATTGTGTGGACATTTTCACTTCACTTTTACTGTCATATTTCTAGATGTTATGTATACTCATGTATTTCTACTGCAATGCAATCTTTAACCATGTACAAATTGTATCAGCTTTTCCTTTGTTTATGCTAGTCTGTTATGTGTGATCATTTCTGCAATAAATGTTTTCATTGTACACCTCATATAAAGTCCCAAACGGCGATACCTTTGTTTTTATTGTACTATGTAGGTGTGTCACTTATGACACCAGACCTTTTTTTTTATTCATAATGTCTTGTTCTGATTTTTATTTTTGTTTGGAGGTGGACATCTTGGTATAGACAGGACTTTGCATAATTATTCAGAGATGCCATCCAATGACTTGTAAGCTGATGACTAGTGGAGGAATATTCAAGAAACCAAAGCAGAGATTAGACATGTGCAAAACGAAGAAAAATTTGTTTGGTTTCATTTTGTTTCTCTTTGTTTCCATTGATTCGTAACGACTCGTAATTTTGGAAGAAGCAAGTTCTCATATTCGGATTTGTTCGTATTTTTCTAATGCCGCGTACACACGATCGGACATTCCGACAACAAAACTGTGTATTTATTTCAGATGGATTATTCACTCAAACTTGTCACACGGTCACACAAATGTCGGAAATTCCGAACGTTAAGAACGCGGTCACGTACAACACTATGAGAAGACAAGAAAAATGATTCCGAGCATGCATCAAATTGATTCTGAGCATGCATAAGATTTTTGTGCGTCAGAAATGCATACAGACGATTGGAATTTCCAATAAGAACTTTTGTTGTCAGAAAAATTGAGAACCAGCTCTCAAACATTTGTTGTCGGAAATTCCGATCATGTGTATGTGGCATAAGAGTTTTTATTGATTCGAAATTCAGACTTTTTTTTTAGATAATATTTTTCGCTTATTCAGAACACTACTCATAATTTTGTAATTCGTACTTTTTTTTTTTTTAATCAAAAGTTGGTTTTTATTGATACATCAAAATCATACAGTACAGGTCGGATGTATACAAACATTGTGAAGAAATATTCACGAGGATACAGAGAAAAATGAATATACTCGCTGCATAATATGATGGTCATTGATTTTTAACTACCCCTCTCTCTCTTCGATGGGATTGATCTATACATATTATATCTATGACAGGCCTGTATCCTTGGGACTAGTTTCTTAGTAACAGCCCCTGTATCCATTGCATCAGGAGTATATAACAAACATAAGAAAAGAGAAAAAAAAAAATTATAAAAATAAATATAAAATTGAAAGATTCCATTGTACTTAACATATAAACATGTGAACTTTCACCTTAAGCTTTTTCTGCCTCTCCACACCCAGTCATACTATCATCTTCAAATAAGTCCACGTTTACCCCAACATCAGACTCTCTTCCCATTTCCGTTTAACAGCAAATTAACCCTGTAATAGTCTCTCCATAATCAGTTCGCTAGGTCCCAGCCCTGGCACATCCAACCAGGGTTGCCACATTGAGTAGAATTTTTTAAGGGCATTTCTATGCTGGTATGTGATCTTTTCTCTTATCAGAGAACTATTTACCATTTTAACCCATTGTCCCTCCGATGGTATCCTGGGGGTGATCCAATGTCGAGCTATGGCCTTTCGTGCCGCATAAAGCAACCGCAATACCGCAGTGTGTCCGTTAGGGGATAGTGTTGGTACCTCAAGGGCTCCCAGTAAGCAGATCACTGGGTCATGAGGCAACGAAAAGTCATACGCCTGAGATATAGTGTCAATAACATACCGCCAGTACCTGAAAAGCTTGGGGCACTTCCATAACATATGTAACAAATCTCCTTCTTGTGTATTGCACTTGGGGCATATGGGAGAATCCCGCACGCCCCATTTGTGTAGGCGAGCAGGGGTTCTGTATACTCTGTGTAGCAAAAATAAGTGTGATAGTCTATGTTGTGCGGACACCGAGACCAACGGAGCTGAGGTCAGACACAACTCCCAGGTGTCTCCATCAATGGGGCCCAAGTCAGTGACCCACCCCCTTTTACATGGTAGCGTAGACGCGTCATGGGTAGCATTCAACAACCTGGAGTAAACTTGGGATATCATGCCTTTCTTGACCTTATTAAAAAGTACATCATTATGTAGAGGGTGTTGTACTAGTGACATGGGAGAAAGTCTGACTTCCCTCTGAATAGCATGCCTTAATTGGAGGTACCTATAGAACTGTGTTCTATCTAGTCCAAACTCTTCCCGTAAATTAATAAAGGATTTGAGGGTCTGGCCCACAAACAATTGTGCAATATACCGGATTCCTATATTGGCCCAGGTCCCAAAACCCTCTAGTTTGAAAATTTCCCTGAAGTAGGAGTTTTTCCAGATTGGGGTATATGAGCATACCCCCCTGACACTTAGACTAGATCGAATGTATTTCCACAGGGTATTAAGTAACACTACCGTGGGCAGAGTCTGATCTAAATGTGTGAATCCTGCCTCTAGGTGGGAAACCGCTGGGAGTATTGACTCTGAAGAAATCAGTGGGGTTCGTACAGGGTCTCCTGAGTCTACCTCCCCCCAATGTCCCAAATGTTGAATTTGAGATGCTATGAAATAGTGGCGGGCATGAGGGACGGCCAGGCCGCCTTGGTCTTTGGCTAACTGTAATGTTGTAAGTTTTATACGTGCTACCTTTCCCCCCCAGATCAGATCTCTAAACTGTGCGTCAATCTGAGCGAACCATTTATGTGGGATCCAAACTGGAGCATTGTGGAAAACATACAGGAGCTGAGGGGCCCACACCATTTTTACCAGGTTCGCTCTGCCCGCTACTGACAACGGGAGTTTCTTCCAGGCTGTACTTTTTTGTCTAAATTTAAGGAGTAGGGGAGCTAGGTTAAGAGAAAGATATTGGGCAGGTTCTGGTGTGATCTGTATGCCCAAATATTTGAATTCGTTTACCACTAAAATGTCTCCAGCACAGTCAGGTAGTCGGTCAGTCAGGGGGTCTAGAGGCATGAGCACTGATTTGTTCCAGTTGATACTGAACCCTGATAGTTCTCCAAAGTCTGCGATCAATGCCATCACATTCTTCAGAGAGTTCTGGGTATCTCCCAAATATATTAGCGTGTCGTCTGCAAACAACAAGATGATATCTCGTCTATTCCCTCTAATGAATCCTGTAATGTTAGGCGAAGATCTCATGTGTATAGCTAAGGGTTCAAGAGCTAGGGCAAACAGCAGGGGTGACAAAGGGCACCCCTGCCGTGTGCCCCTGAAGAGTCGGAACGAGTCAGACACCTCTCCATTAATCCTCATTCTTGCTGTTGGGGAACTATATAGCAATTTCACCCATTTTAAAAAAGATGGACCTACCCCAAATCTACTCAATGTCTCCCAGAGATATGGCCATTCAACACTATCAAATGCCTTTGAGGCATCAAGGGAAAATATAGCTCTATTGCCTGGGTTATCTACCGGGATTTGTATGTTTAGGAATAATCTTCGTAGATTCTGTGCTGTGGATCTGGCTGGAATGAAGCCGGACTGGTCCCTATGAACTATAAGGTGAATGCATTTAGAGAGCCTAGTGGCCAGGACTCTAGCCAAAAGTTTGATATCGAATGTCAGTAAGGAGATGGGCCTATATGAATCCGGGGAAAGAGGGTCCTTCCCCGGCTTCAGCAGGACCACAATCAAGGCCTCATTCATGGACGGTGGCAGTACTCCCGTTTCAAATGCTGCGTTGTAAGTTTTCAATAGGATGGGGATAATCTGGTCAGAGTATCTGCTATATACCTCCGAGGGAAGTCCGTCGGCTCCCGGCGCTCGCCCATTATGTGCCTGCGTCAGTGCCTCTAGAAGTTCCTCGCTGGTGATGGGAGCATTAAGCAAGACAACCTCAGACCTAGGGAGCTGTGGTAGTTGGCACTTGTCCAGGAATAAGCTCAACTGTTCTGGGGTGGGATTGACCTTCGATGAGTAAACACTTTGGAAGAACTCTCTGAAACAATTTGTAATAGAACGTGTGGAGTGGCATAGCATTCCCCCTGCATCAGCAATAGCTGCGATGTGGGAGGAAGGCTGCTGTGATCTGGCCAGCATCGCCAGTAAGTGACCTGTGTTCTCACCTTCCTCAAAATGTTTCTGTTGCAGAAAGAACCTCCTGTTTTCGGCCAGTTAAAATGAGAGATCCTTGAGCAAGGTCTGGGAAGCTAACCATTTTCTTTTAAAATCATCACTAAAGGGGTCTGCAATATAGTCTATTTCTGCGTTTCCTGCATCTTTTAGTACCCTCTTCTCCCATTCTTTAGTGTCAGTTTTGATGTGGTTAATAGTTCTAATAAATGTCCTCGTAAAAAGGCTTTAGCCGCATCCCACACAATGTGAATATCTGCTGTGTTCAAGTTTACCTGGAAGAATTCCGTAAGGAGTGGTGCGATTGGATCTGGCTCTGGAAAGAGCGACAACCAAAACGGGTTAAGTTTCCAGAGACTTCTGTCTCTTATCTCCCCCAACCCTAAATCTATTGTGAACGGAGAGTGGTCGGAGGTGTGTCTCGGGTGGTATTCTGAGTCCCTCACCTTAGGAAGCAGAAGACCATTGCCAAAACCCATGTCAATTCTGGATAACCCACCCACTGAGGCTGACCTGCATGAGTATGTTTTGGTCTCAGGGTTGCGCATCCTCCAGATGTCAGTCAGGCCTAGTTAACCCATCAGTCTTGCGAAAGGGGTGGGGCCCCTCCTACCCGCCTCCTCCATACCCATGGTGTGTCTAAGTCTGTCCAGACCGTAATCCATCAAGTTATTAAAGTCCCCTAGGACCATAACTGGGATACCAGGGAGACTGGATATAAAATTAGCTAGTGTTTTTAGTATAGTAGAGGAGAACGGAGGGGGGATATACATTCCTGCCAATACACATCTAACTCCATAAAAAGAACCGTACAAAAAGACATATCTACCCTCTGGGTCTATTTTGGTATCTATACACGTGAATTGGGATCCTCTACGGATCAGGACACTCACTCCCCTCGAGTAAACCGTGTGGGTCGAATGGTATTGGTAGCAAAATTGCCTACTCGCCAGTTTTGGGGTAGAACTCGAGGGGAAGTGAGTCTCCTGTAAGCATATCACCTCCGCACCTATTCTCTTAATAGTGCGTAGCACTTCTATACGTTTAACAGAGCTATTAAGACCCCGCACATTCCAAGACAGGTATCTAACAACATTCGACATGGCTTGCAGGTTTGGGTAACATCAGGAGAATATGTTCAAGATCAGCATACGAGTAGAGTATTGGAACAAAGTTATGGAGCATACTGACATCAAGTCGCACATTAAAGACTAAAATTGCATTATAGTAGCAGGGCAGGCAGTCAGTAGGTAGAAAACATCCTGGGTCATGGTTAAGGTGGTAGCTGGTCAGAGATGACTGGGACAAAGACAGAAAAAAAGTCATGAAGAGAAAAACAAAGCAAATAGATGGTTTCAGTGTGCATGGTGTGGAGAGGCCTCCACTCAACTGAGTCATATAAGGTGCAGTCAGGCTGACTGTCAACACTCAGATATTAGGCTGGCAAGGGCCAATAACAACCCTCTCGGGGGCAACAGTGGAAGCAACCAAACAGTCCTGGAGCTTCTCAACAGCTAAACATTGGGCCTTAGCAAACCAAGCGAACAGTCATCGCCTATCTATAGGCATCCTAGAACAAAGGCAGGTGTGTATGTGAGCTACACCAGATCCATAATCTGAGCCATCTCAGTCCGCTGGCCGTCTCCCTCTGGCTTCTTTGATTGCCTGCTCCTCACGGTCAAGCCACTGTGCTGCATTGGCAGGGGAATTAAAAAATTGAACTGAGCCAAAGACTTCCACTCTTAAGCGGGCTGGGTACAACATGGCATATTTTAAATCAAGAGCTCTTAGGCGACGTTTTACATCAATGAACTTGATTCTTTTCTTTTGTAGTTCGGCAGAAAAATCCGGAAATAAAGAAACCCTAGTATTGTCAAACTTCAGGGCCGTCGGGTTAATTCTGGCATTGTATAGCGTGGCATCTCTATCCCTGTAGTGCAGGAATTTAAATAAAAAAGGTCTTGGTGGTGCTCCTGGCTGCGGGGGTCTGGAGGGAACCCTGTGAGCACGTTCCACAGTGAACATAGGGGAAAATGCCTCTCGCCCGAACGCTTCGATCAGCCATTTCTCAATGAACTCCACAGGATTTTTCCCTTCTATCTTTTCCGGGAGGCCTATAGCCCTCACATTATTCCTCCTCATCCTGTCATCTAATTCCTCCAAACGGGCGGAATGTTGATCTACCAGATGATTGTTATAGGCAAGGTCTCTCTGCATGGGCCCCATGTCATCTTCTATGGTGCTCACCCGTTCCTCCAAAGCGGAGGTTCTTTCCCTGATTTTTTGGGCATCTTGTCTGAGGAATGAAATTTCAGACTTCATCCCTTTCAACTCCGTGGTTAATGCTGCTAGGGACACATTGCATGATGTTACTGCGGTGAATATGTCTCTTAGTGTGGGTTCCCCTTCAACTACAGGGCTCTCCCGGCCCTGCGGCCTAGTTGGAGCCTGGTTTGGAGTACTCACTGTGTCCCACGTGAGTCCGGCCTGAACCGCTTCTTCCAGGGGGACAGTGTCGTCCGTTTCCGACCCACCGCCTGCCGAATCATCCGGAGAGCTGGAGGATGCCACGGGTTCCGTTAGCAATGGCTGGGAGAACAGTTTCTCAGCCGCCTCGCGGTGCTTCTCTTTCGCGCTGCGGCCTGCATGCGCGCCATGTTGAGCTATCATTTCCGCCGGCTTGTTCACTAGTTGGCGTCTGCTGTGTGACATCGTGGGACGATTTCGCCGGGAGAGGTAAGTATTTGTTCCTCGGGTGTTGAGGATTCCTCCGGTGTGCTCAGGGATAAGCAAGGTTGCCTTTTACAGGATAGTAGCAAGGATTTTCGGCGGAGCTCGCTTAGGTTGCGTCCGGCTACATCCGCTGCCTGGCCACGCCCCCGTAATTCGTACTTTAGTGAGATTGCCTTTTTCATTGACTCATACTTTGGTAACATTGTCTTGTTTTCGTTGATTCGTAATCGGAACACATTTCATAATTTTCATTTCAATATTATTTTATTAGTTTATATATAAGTTTACAAGAATTTACCCTATACAAAACAGCTATATATATGGAAACATCTACATATACTTTCAGGGTACCTTCCTTTAATCCCATATCTTGCCTATCTAAAATAAAAAAAAGGCGCCTCCTATTAGCTTATAAAACAGATTGGATGTTGTGATTATAGTATAAACAATCCAACATTCCAAGAAAGAAAAAAGTGAAAGGAGCTAAGTTATGAAAACAAAAACAATTATACTCATTCCAACATAGCTAAACAGTGGTAGAATTTCCCTTAACCCAATTTAGAAACTCAGATGAATGTCGAAACTTAGACGAAATGGACCAAGTATGAGAAAACTGTTCTTCTCATCCCATTTTCCATGCCAACAGACCTTCTACATCTCTTATATAGTCCAATTCAATTGCCCAATTTCTCCAGGGAGGGTACCATCGTTGATTTCCAATGTTGCGGAATGACTGCTCTAGCTGCAGCGAGAAAGTGTCTAAACACTTCCTTCTTTCGCTGTCTTTTAAAGATCCTGGAATCATAGTTAAGAGAGCCACTCTGGGTTATGTGTGGATAGTTGTATCCACTTGTTCACCATATAATCAAAGATATGTTTCCAAAACTTTCTGAACCTGGTTCACACATGGAGCGCACTGCAGAAGGGTCATGTGCATCTTTGGATCTGTTTCAGGTCCAAATTCAGTCAAAAATTCTGACCTAATTTGGATTTGAAATGGTGAATGGGGATGCCCTGGAACCCTTCTGCAAGCTGCACCACAGATAGTGTGAACTCAGCCTAATATTTTCTTGCAGTGATCACCAACCACTTATGGAAATTTCTTATGTTGGCCAATGTCATGGGGTTAATTTACTAAAACTCAGGAGTGCAAAATCTGGTGCAGCTCTGCATAGAAACCAATCATCTTCCAGTTTTTTTTTTCAAAGCTTAATTGAACAAACTCAAGTTAGAAGCTGATTGGTTGCCATGCACAGCTGCATCAGATTTTGCACTCTCCGGTTTTAGTAAATCAACCCCATTCTCCCAGTCACCAACTACATCAGGGGAATGTCTCCAGTCTCTGGAAATCTATTTCAACTTGTCACAGTAGTCATCTGTAGTATGTTTCCAATATCCAACCACTCATGTAGCAAGTCCACACTGGTTGTCTCCTGGAGCATGTTTTTAGCCTCTGATGTGTTATTACATGTACTAAATGTAATGTACAGCACTTTGGTGCTATCAGCACCATACTTTCAGCACCGTACTTATCAATTATGTTGACCACCACTGATCTAATTACCTAACTTCTGCATGTCTAATTATTGTTCAGTCATTGTTCTTGTGTGTAGCAGAATATACTGCTATACACGCAGCTTCTGTGTGAATAACAGCATAATATCTATAGCTGGGCATTTGACTATAAATATGTCAGTTCTTTATTTAACAATCTAAAATAAAGTTTGACAGCTACTATAACTTGCTTAAAATAATTCTAAATATATGTTTTACTAAATGAACAGATGTACAAGATAAACTGAGTTTAAATTATTATACATCTCCTTCAGAGCTGCTATTTATCCATTTATCACTGTGGAAAGTCAGAGAGATTCAGCTTGCAATAAATTAGTTCTTCGCTAAACAACTGTGAATTCTTTGCTTTATCTTTTAAATGCCTAACTATCATGGAGCTAGAGTCAGAACTATATATTTTTTAGCAATTTATCTAATTTCAGCATTATATCTTGGCCTCATTCACATGGCCATCAAGGGCCACACCCACCCAGAGAAAAATTAATTATAAATACACTCTTGCACTACCTTACATGGGTGTCCACAGGTAGGGGCAAACGCCCCCCCCCCTCCTGGAATCAGGGATAAGCAAGGAGTCTGCCATAGGCGTGCGCATGGGTTGTGCCCAGGCACCCCAATCACCCAAGCAAAGCGGGTGCTGTGCGCTGGAATGCTCTCCATGTACTAGCACCCGGCATTTAAAAATAAATACTTGTGAGTCGCGGCTAAGCCCCTTCCCTTGACATTGTCAAAAGGGGCGGAGAATTGGTAACCTTAAAATGATTGCCCCCCCTGAAAAAAGTTCTGCGGACGCCCATGCTACCTTAAAGTTCAAAGAAACCTGTTGATACGATAAGGCCTCATAAACACTTTACATTTGGCCATCTCCTCTAGATGCCTTTCCTCTTGGCAGCAGCGCTTTGGCAGAAAAAAAAGCTTGATGCATTGTATAACAAGCACTTGGGTGTTAATTAATTTCATTGTCCATTGTTACTCTCTGAAGCTGATGATGTGGCAGGGGGAGAACCCTCTCTAAAATAATTATTACAAACACTGAACTCTTGTAAATTCGCTCTACTTGAAATATGTGATCAAATTAAAGGTATAAGGGAGGAGATTCATTTATTGATACATGACTTCAAAAAGTATGTGAATGGAAGAGAGGATGAGTTTGATGGAGCATAATTTATTGAGAATAGACTACACAGAAACAATGTGAGAATTGTGGGTCTACCTGAATGAATTGAGGGTTCCAACCCTATATGATTTATGGAAAAATGGCTTACAGAGATTTTTGGAAGAGAATATTTTTTATAATTTTTTGCAATAGAGAAAGCAATTATAGTGCCCTATAGCGTACCACTGCCAGGGGGGCAGCCTAGGCAATTTTTGGTTAAAATGTTATTTTAAAAAGACAAGGATACTATACTTCAAAAGGCAAGAGAAAAGAGGGATATATTCTATACTGGAATTAGAATCTCAGTGTTTCCAAACCTTTCCCCAGAACTCCAGAAAAAGAGGACTAAGTTTGTCAAGGTTAAAACAAGACTGCAGCATTTAAAAATTCATACACTAACGTTAAATGACCCTCAAGGTGCTGCCTCATACAATTAATGTTATATAGTGTCCATGGGCCAGATCCACAAAAGAGATACGACGGAGTAACTGCTGTTACTCCATCGTATCCCTTGTCCTAACTTTGGAACTGATCCACAGAAGCAGTTTTCCAAAGTTAGGCAGAAGATCCGGCATGTGTAATTGAATTACACTGCCGGATCTTAGGATGCAGTACCGCATCCGCCGCTGGGGGCATTTCGAGTCGAAATGCCGCTTCTAGTATGCAAATTAGCACTTAGGGCGATCCACAAAGCTTTTCAGCTTCGTTTTTTCGCCGTAAGTTTTAGTTTGCAAGTGTAAAACTAGGGCTGGTTTTACAAAGTAGAAAGTTAGTAACACCATGTAAAAGCCCATTCAAGCGACGGCATTTGGTATGCATTCCTGAGGAAGAACTCCACGGCAATTTGTAAAATCAAAACCGGCATGGGTTCCCCCCCCCAGGAGCATACCAGGCCCTTAGGTCTGGTATGGGTTGTAAGGAGACCCCCCTACGCCAAAAAATCGACGTAGGGGGTCCCCCTACAATCCATACCAGACCCGTATCCAAAGCACGCTACCCGGCCGGCCAGGAATGGGAGTGGGGACGAGCGAGCGCCCCCCCCTCCTGAGCCGTACCAGGCCGCATGCCCTCAACATGGGGGGGTTGGGTGCTCTGGGGCAGGGGGGCGCACTGCGGGCCCCCCCACCCCAGAGCACCCTGTCCTCATGTTGATGAGGACAGGACCTCTTCCCGACAACCCTGGCCGTTGGTTGTCGGGGTCTGCGGGCGGGGGCTTATCGGAATCTGGGAGTCCCCTCAAATAAGGGGGCCCCCAGATACCGGCCCCCCACCCTAAGTGAATGGATATGGGGTACATCGTACCCCTACCCATTCACCTGGAGGCAAAGTGATAGTTATTAAACACACGACACAAGGGTTTTTAAAATCATTTATTAGTCTGCTCCGGAGGCCCCCCCTGTCTTCTTTAGCTCTAATACCAGGGGGGGCTTCTTCTTCCTCTCTCCGGGGGTCTTCTCCGCTCTCCGGGGGGGGCTTCTCCTTCCGCTCTCCGGGGGGGTCTTCTCCGCTCTCCGGGGGGGTCTTCTCCGCTCTCCGGGGGTCTTCTTCTATCTTCGCCGCTCTCCGCTGTTGACTCGGCGCACCCCGGTTCTTCTGCAGCTGTCCGGTGCCTTCTCCTTCAGCGCTGGCTGCCTGCTATCTTCATGTGTTAGCTCAATTACTAGCAGGCAGCCAGCGCGGTCTTCTGTGACATCATGTTCTTCTCTTCTGTTCTTCTCCCTTCTTCCGATGTTGACTCGACGCCTCTTCTCACTGCAATGAAGGAAGCGTGCCTTGCATCCCATTTATATAGGCCTCACCGTCCCATCATGCTCCGGTAGGTACGCACGTGGGTAGGCACGAGCTCGCTCATCCCCATTCCCATTCCTGGCCGGCCGGGTAGCGTGCTTTGGATACGGGTCTGGTATGGATTGTAGGGGGACCCCCTACGTCGATTTTTCGGCGTAGGGGGGGTCTCCTTACAACCCATACCAGACCTAAGGGCCTGGTATGCTCCTGGGGGGGGAACCCATGCCGGTTTTTTCTTTGAAAATTGTCATGGAGTTCTCCCTCAGGAATGCATGCCGAGCGACGCTGTCAAATTTTTTTTTTTTTTTCCCGACGCAACTTTTTTAAGCCGGCGCGATCCACAAAACTCGGCGTAACGTAACTTCGCGCATGCGCAGTACGGCCGGCGCGGGAGCGCGCCTCATTTAAATGGAACTCGCCCCATTTGAATAGGAACGCCTTGCGCCGGCCGGATTTAAGTTACACAGCCTGAAATTTCTAGGTAAGTGCTTTGTGGATCGGGCACTTAGGTAGAAATTTTAAGGCAGTGTAACTTAAATGGGATTTTTTAAGTTGCGCCAGGTTTTTGTGGATCTGGCCCCATATGTATTGCTTTCAAAAATGAATATAGTGAATATAGATAAAAGAAAAGGGGGATGAAAATGGGAGCTCTCGGAAAGCACAATCTCTCTATCTCGAAAATAAAAAAACTGATTTTTCTCAACCATTTCAAATCAGTAAACTGTTCAACACTACTCCCTGTGCACATTTGTGCGGACACGCAAACACTGTTAAAGTCTATGGGAAGCGAACTTTAAAAATCAAAAGTGCTCATTTTATAGGCTTATATGCAAGTTATTGCCATAAAAAGTATTTTGGGGACCCGGGTCCTGCCCCAGGGGACATGTAACAATGCAAAAAAAAGTTTTAAAAACTGACTTTTTTCAGGAACAGTGATTTTAATAATGCCTAAAGTGAAACAATAAAAATGAAATATTTCTATAAATATCGTGCCTGGGGGGGTCTCCTTAGTCTGCCTGTAAAGTAGCACAGCTTTCCCATGTTTATAACAGTACCACAACAAAATTACATTTCTAAAGGATTTTTTTATTTAAAACTGCTTGTGGCTGTAATGTATTGTCGAATCCCGGCAATATAGATAAAAATCATTGAAAAAAATGGCGGGGTTCCCCCTCAAGTCCATTATCAGGCCCTTTGGGTCTGGTATGAATATTAAGGGGAACTCCGTGCCAAAAATAGCAAATAAAATGTTGTGAATGTCCCCCCCCCAAAATCCATATGTGGGAACCCCACACCAAAAGAGAAAAAATGGCATGGCGGTCCCCCAGACACTATTTACTCTGTAGAAAAATTGGGCCTTAGGTGTTGGTGGTGCCAGAACACTGTAAGCCCTCACAGTTACTCTTGTTGGGTGCAGGAGTGGGCCCTGCTGTGAAATATTGTATCAAAAAATGTAATTACATGCCAACGGACTGCATGGCAGGTCGTCATATGTCTGGCCAAGCATGTGGTGCCCAAGCGGCTGCTGTTCTGGCCATGCTTGATTCGCTTCAGACATAGGTTGCAAACAGTAACGGTGCGATCTGCTCCACACGTGTCGAAAAAAGGCCCACACCGAGGAACTTTCAAAATCGGCAGGGAGTCAGCAGAACCCTGCAGAGCTCTGTGGTGTGATGCAATAGGGTGGCTGCCCTTAAGCTGCCCCCTAGAGCCCATCCTGCCTCATTGGAGTTGTGCCTCCTCCTCCACATCCTCTCTTCTCTCAGGCACCCAAGTACAGTCAGTAATCTCATCACCCCCTCCCTCCTTGGAAGTATGCTACAGCTGGGGGAACATGACTGACAGTTTCTTGTCCTTCTGTGGCACCCCCTCTCTAGGCTCACGTTACTCCCTTCCTCAACCTGTGAACCAAAAACGGAGCCTTCAAATCGCTGCACATCCTCCAGCAGCATATAACCGACACTGTGGTCGAATAATTCTGGGGAATCCTCCATTCATGATGGTGGGGCTATGCAAGGAGTGACTGTGGACAAGGACCCGGTGGAATAGGCCTCTATCTTGGTAGGCTGATACCTTAAGAGTTCCCTTCACTCAAACTAAGGTGCCAAGCTCAACCCCTGAGAAACAGTCCCACACCATAATCCCCTCTCCACCAAATGATTTGGACCAGTGCACAAAGCAAGGTCCATAAAGACATGGATAAGTGAGTTTTGGGTGGAGGAACTTGACTGATCTGCACAGAGTCTTGACCTCAACCTGACAGAACACCTTTGAGATGAATTAGAGCAGAGATTGTGAGCCAGGCCTTCTCATCCCCATCAGTGCCTGGCCTCAAATGCGCTTTTGGAAAAATGGTCAAACCTTCCCATAGACACACTCCTAAACCTTGTGGACACCCATCCTAGAAGAGTTGAAGCTGTTATAGCTGCAAAGGGTCGGCTAACTAATTATTGAACCCTACGGACCAAGCCTGAGATGCCATCAAAGTTTGTGTGCGTGTAAGGGCAGGCGGCTCAATACTTTTAGTGATATAGTGTATAATGTTTACAATAGTCATCCACCAGTTTATGATTTATCCACACCCACGTTTGGGAAGAAGTAGAGAGGGGACATTGCTGGAACTAGAAGCAGAGGAGCTGTGCTGTCCCCCACTTGATGACTAAGGGAAAGGAGGAGAAGGAGCTTTGAGGTATCTTCTAACCTAAAGATTGTGGGACATCACTTCTCACAACCGGACCACACTATAGAAGACCTCAATGTTTTAGTTCTTAAAGGGAATTTCAGAACGATCCAGGAAAGGAAAACGTTTAAACTAAGAATGATAATTCTTTTTGACACAAAAACGAATGGCCTAAATTTAGATATTGGTTTCCTTACCCATTATACTACAGTTTTATGACCCCCTTTGTGACTAGCATCCCCCCTAAAGTCTATAGCTCTCCCGCTGTCTTATCTCACTAACTCTGCTGCTATTTTTATAAAAAAAATTCTTGTTTTGTTTTAACATCCTGCTAAAAATTTGTGAATCAGTACTGCTTAGGCCTTGAAGAAGGGGACATACCCGAAAGGTTGTCCTGAAAAATTGTATGTTAGTGCAAATAAAAAAAGTATCACGGACAGTACTCAATTTTTTTCCACCCTAAAGATAATAAAGCTGTATTAGACCTGTACATACATAGAGGTCAACTACTTAAAGTGATTATAAAGGCAGAATGTTTTTTTTCCCCTAATCCATACGCTGCATTAGGGTAAAAAATCATTTGTGATCAGCTCCTCCTACAGTAAATACTTACCTGAACCCAATCTCAATCTGGCACTGTGCCAGAAAGTAGCAGTCTCTCTTTCTCTTTCTCTCCTCCTGCTATCAATCAAATCCTGCGTGGGGGTGGGACTGAGTCATGCTGACAAGTTTGTTATTTAAAAAAAAATTGTACCCTGACAACAACTTTAAGATGAGAACAAAGTGGCAAAGGGGTTGGCACGATGTCATCACATACTGTATATGTGGAAAATAAATAAAAATCGTATTTTAGGGCGTGGCCTAGCACCGAAGCAAGATGGCAACATAAAAGGAGAGCTCCGCTGTCCAGAGCTCAAGACTAGCCTCTAATAAGAAGGAGAACCTCGGCCCTATAGTACAAAGATGACCGGGAGAAGCCACCCGGTCACAGCTGGACTCACCCACCCAGCTCAGCAAGAACATAACGGCGATGTTCCACATGCAGCATGTCAACTTGCAGGCCACACCTCAAGCCATGGACCATAGTGCAGTGGCCAACACCGTCATTACGGACTGCCCAGTCGTGTCTCACCCAGCTAGCTCTAACACAGGTATGACTGCTGCGCATCCCTCTCCTCTCCTGTGTATGGCCATGGACATTAAAATGCATTGACTGCTGCAATCTCAGACTTAAAATCTGAGCTCAGAGCTGTTGCTTCCTGCCTGAAGTATATAGAATCGGCCGCCATGACACACAGCGCGGCCATTTAGAAGGTCCAAAGAGCCACAACGGTGCAAGCACAACAGCTTATGGATATGCACAGGCACATGGAGAATCCTGACAATCTGCGTGTCGGGGGAATACTAGAGTCATTGGAAGGCCCCCAACTGCAAGCTGCAGTGTGGGCCATCTTTAATACTCTGCTAGGCAGACTGCCATATGCCCCTGTTGAGATAGAATGGTGTCACAGAGCGCTCAGACCTAGGGGCAGAGATACTGATCCAACCAGAGATGCTGTATGCTGCCTTGTTAATTTCATCCAAAAGGAAGAAATACTGAGATTAGCCCACAACCATGCCTACCTGAAATGTGAAGGAGCACACATTCAGCTGTTCCAAGACCTCTCTGCCATTACCATCCAGCACAGGAGGGACTTGCGCCCTTTACATCAAGCCCTGCGGGAAAGACATATTCCGTATCGGTGGAAGTTCCACTTCTGTTTACAAGCGACATCTGGAAATCGCTGAGATCTACAGCAGTTTTGTGATGCCCTAGGCATTCCAGTTAATCATTGTTCCTGATTGATATGGCGCTTTCCTGCAACCAGAAGGTCTCAAAGAAGCAGGCAAAGATGTCGAAAACCTTCAGCCACCACTCCACCGAGAAATCGTGGGGACATGGAAATGGTTGAAATCCCACTAGTCTCTTCATCGTCCCTGCCCTGCAAGACTGATCATTGATCACACAGACGACGGTGTTGTAAGCTGAGCCTTAAAGTTCCCTGTCCCTTCCTACACTCTTTAAAGTACACTAACTGTTGGTATAGACCATATATCTTTCCCTATGCTCTGGCATAGAGATGACTCTGGTTGGGGACTTGTTGAGCTGTGGCAGCGGCATGGGATAGTACACTCGCTTTGATCTCTGACTCCTGCTGTACTGGCATTGGGGACTCGGATAACCCTCCCATGATTTGAGGGAATGCATGGGGTTACATAGGCATTGTTGCAATCCGACTAAATGACAGAGGTTTATGCCCCAGAGCCTTCTGATAACAAGGAGCAGAGGAAGGTTTGCACTTCCGAGGCTCACATGAGCCCCATGCTAGACACGTGCATTCGTTTTCATCCGAATGCATTTTCATCCGAATTTCAGGTATTTTCGTTATCGTTTTAACAAACGAAAAGGAACACACAGAATACGAAAACCGAAAGATCCGACATAAACAAATGCTTTATTTTCGTTTTCGTCGGTCGAATGTGCCTAACCTTAACTCTATTAGTCCAAGATTATTCTACATAGCGATCAGTGCTATAAAAATGCATTGGATTACTATAAAAATGCCACAATGCCACTGGCAGTGAAGGGGTTAATACTAGGGGACGGGGAAGGGGTTAAGTATGTTCCCTGGGTGTGTTCTAACTGTAGGGGGGGTGGAGTGACATGGGGAAATGACTGATCTTCTGTTCATACATTGTATGAACAGAAGATCAGCATTTCTCTCCCTGACAGGACCGGGAGCTACAGGCTCTCGCACAGGGGAGCTGACCTGCCGCCGTAGAACTCCCAGGCTACCCCACTACCCCATCCAGAGGAACCCCCTCCCGGGCTACCCTATCCAGGGGAACCCCCTCCCGGGCTACCCCCTCCAGGGCTACCCCGTCCAGATGGGCACAAGCCTCTCCATCCCCCAGGAAGGCTTTAAGAAAGACCAGGGGTGTAGCTGGATCCCTCCAAGAAGAGCTGGCAAGGGAGCAGGCAAGGCAGACACGCCACATGGTTGCTCTAGCCTGTGACCTGCACCGTGTGGCAGACAGTCTGGCCTCCTCAGCCAAGACCCAGGCTGAATGCACAGTGGCTGTGCAGGGCACCGCAGCCACTATGCAGCAGTGCCTCACACAGCAGGCTGAGCAGAGCAGCTCGATCTCTGACTGCCTGCAGGATGTAAGCGCAAACTGCGCTGCCATGGTGACATGCATGGGTGACCAAGCCCAGACCCTGGAGGCCATGCGTCACCACATGGTGGCAGGGGGTCCCTCACCATCTGGTGACCAGGGCTCGAATGTGCAGGCCAGCCTGGAGCGTCATACCCGGGCAATTGGGGAGCTGCAGGCCACAGCAGCAGGCCTCGTGGCGGAGGTGAAGAGCCTGGGAGTGGCTGTACAGGCCAACACTGCTGCCATCGAGGCTGAGGGAAGGCAGACCAGGCGCCATCAGCAGCAGACCACCACCCGCCAGCTGCGGATGCAGGCGGATACAAACTCTGTCCTCACCCGCATTGCCCTTGCGTTGGAGGGCAGGCAGCCAGCATCTGCCAGGAGTGACAGACCAGGGAATGAACCTCCTCCTGATGCCCCACCCCCCCCCACCCGGGGCTCCCCCCAGACAATTGAGGAGCCGTACCCGTGGCACCAGGCCTGGCCCACGAGAGGGCAAATGACTGCTCTCTTTTTTTTGTGCTCAGATTATGAGCTTTATTATTTTGTTTTTGTTGGATGTGCACAGAGGTATGTGCCGTCCTCCGGTAAGGGCATGATCCCTATTTGTTTTTCTGCACACGGTGAGGAGTGCAGAAGTGGTGCCTGGACACCCGTTTGCAGGGGCAGGGTTTGCCCGGTGTTGCTACAGTGTGACTGGTGTGTGAGTGTGTGTATGTGTGGGTGACATTCCTGCCAGCAAGGCGTGTCACCTTGGTTCGTCAGGGAGAGGTTATCCCCACGACCGTATGAATGTGGTATGAATGGACAGCAACATCATTGGGGCCTTGGCGTAGCGTTGCTGCTCCAAAGTCCTGCATGGTGGACTTGGGCTAAACCAATGTGAGGTGGATGTGGTGTGTGTGAGCTAGGGACCACAGTGGTGTGCATGCGTGCATTCTCCTTGTGCCATGAAGAATGTGTGTGTTTAACGTGCAAAGATGCGTTCCACGAGGCAATTCCTGACTGCTGTTCCCTCAGCAGACAGGGTAGCCTCGGTTAGGGGGGGACTGTCTGGTTCGGGGGTCAGGTCATCACATATGACAATCTCCAGGCCCATTCTCATGGCATAGTTGTGCAGCACGCAACATGCACATGATCTGGCAAACAAAGTTTGGGGGCCCCCCCGGATGTATCCAGGCATCGGAAACGGGACTTCAGGAAGCCAAATGTGCACTCCACCACTGCACAGGTATGTATGTGTGCAATCCCTGTATCTGCTCTCTCCTCTGGTTTGGGGATTCCGGTATGGAGTCAGGAGATGGGGCCCAAGTGCATATGCAAAGTCACCTGGAAGGGAAAAGACAGGAGGATGTTAGTCGTGCATGTGCCCCTCGTGATGTCTGCATCATGGGGTCAGACAGTCATGCCTGACTCCCATGTCACTCACCAACCAGCCAGCTGTCCCTGTACACGTTCTGTTCGAATTCTGTTGGGATGTTGCTTTGACGGTATATGTAGCTGTCGTGGCTGCCCCCTGGGTGTTTGGCACGGACGTGCCATATGAGGCATTGGGCATCGGCTATCACCTGTATGTTGATGGAATTCCACTGCTTACGATTGCGGTATATGTGCTCTGTAGCACGGGAGGGCCATAGTGCCACATGTGTGCAATCAATGGCCCCCACAGTGCGTGGGAATCCGGCAATTCTGTAGAAATCCTGCATTGCCTTCTGCCGCAGATGCTCATGGGTGGGTTTGATGATGTGGTGGGACATGCGTGTGAGGATTGCGGGGACAACCTGGTGCACACATCTGCTCATGGTGGATTGTGACATCCCAGACACGACTCCACTTGTACGTTGGAACGATCCACTGGCGAGGAAATGGAGTGTTGCCAGTACCTTGTCCAGTGGCTGCACTGCATGTGAACGTTGTGTCTGGCTGGTGATTTCATCATGCAGGGCTGTGGCGAATTCCAGGATGGCATCAGGGCTGAATCTGAAGATGCGATACACCTCCGATTCCCCCATGCCAAAGACGATCATGCGCGTTCGGTATATCCTCTCCCGTGCCCTCCTCCAAGCCTGTGGATGCAGTAGTGCTATGACCATGGCTGCCCCTGGCATGTTGGAATACGGTTGTGTTGTCCTGCAAGCGTGGTTGCTCAGCTCGTCCGTAACGATGATGCTGCAGCTGCTCTCCAGCTGGCCTGTGCATGTCTGTTGCTGAGTTACACCTGCTTTATGGGGAATAACTTTAGGCTGGATGTACAACTTACGCGCACATCGCGTAGCCTGCGTCGGGCACATGTACGTTCGTGAATCACCGTATCTCCCTCATTTGCATATGTGAATAGAAAATCAATGGGAGGGCCGAATACGTCCAGCATAAATATGCGCCCACGGCGGCAAGTTAAGACGGTAGGATTAAGCCTATTTTCAGGTGTAACTTGGCTTCTGAGTCCGGCGCATAGATACGACAGCGCATATTTGCACTTACGTGGCGTATCTGTAGATACGTCGGCGTAAGTGCTTTGTGAATCTGGGCCAATGAGTCTGCTTTGGGAAATAGTAATCACAGTAATCACAAAAAATGTTGAATGGCATTGGACATACTTGACTGAGTATTTGACGATCACACAATTAGCACAAACATCATTCAAAGTATTCAATGTGTTAGTTAAGACTTGGTGGTCGATGGCAATGGGGTTGATTTTGTTTGTCTTTTTTACTTTTGCATGTAGTTGTGTTTTTTACTGTTGCATGTAGTTATTTTGTTTCTATTTCTTTTAAAACACTTTTGTTACACTTTTTTAATGAATGGGGCAGCTGCATCAGTCGAACTGATTAAAGTGGTTCTATGTATTAAGATAAAAAACCTTCGTGGAGCAGCTCCAACCCAGCCCCCCTTATTATTACCTGAGCTCCATCTCAATCCAGCAATGTATATGAGAGCAGTGGCTCTCTCTAGTCTCTCTCTCCTCATTGGCTCATGGGGCCAATCTGCATTTTGAGTGTGAATGTCCATTCACAGGAGCATCCCTTGGGAGCTAGCCTACTCGGGTGCCCCCATAGCAAGTGACATGCTATTGGGGGCACTCAGCAGGGGGAGGAGCTAGGACCGACAACCATTGCACAGAGCAGGAAAGTATAGCATGCTTGTTATTTAAAAAAATCACAACCTTTAGAATCACTTTAACATGTATACAGTACACCATATACATATTTTAAATTTGGCAACCTACTAGAATCCTGTCCTGAATTCTTCATACAGTATACGATCAATCTATTGTATCATTAACCTTAAAGCGGGGGTTCACCCTTAGAGGGCACTTTTCCCCCTTAGATTCCTGCTCGTTTTTACTAGGGGAATCGGCTATTTATTTTAAAATATGTGCAGTACTTACCCGTTTACGAGACGCATCCTCTCCGTCGCTTCCGGGTATGGGCTTCGGGAATGGGCGTTCCTTCTTGAGTGACAGTCTTCCGAGAGGCTTCCGACGGTCGCATCCATCGCGTCACGATTTTCCGAAAGAAGCCGAACGTCGGTGCGCAGGCGCAGTATAGAGCCGCACCGACGTTCGGCTTCTTTCGGCTACGAGTGACGCGACGGATGCGACCGTCGGAAGCCTCTCGGAAGGCTGTCACTCAAGAAGGAACGCCCGCTCCCGAAGACCCATACCCGGAAGCGACGGAAGAAGATGCAGCTCGAAAACGGGTAAGTACTGCTCATATTTTAATACAAATAGCCGATTCCCCTAGACCAAACGAGCAGGAAGCTAAGGGGATAAAAAAAAATTTTTTACAAATGGGTGAACTCCCGCTTTAAGTAGTATTTTTCTATCCTATAAAAAGCAGCACATCTTTAGCCAAATTTCTGTATTTTATATTTATGGGCAGACCTTGATCTTTCTCTTCAGGTAATAGTGAAAAAATATATCATGTTTGACTGTAGTTTATTCGCTTGTGAAATGGTCTCTTAGGGGAAACAGAAGTGTGTCTGGAAATTTGTGTCTGAGATTTTAAATTGTAGTCTGTTATAAAATTAGCTCCAGACAGGGACAAAAAGTCAGTAACAAATGCTTTAGTTATACGAAACATTCGTTTTTAATGTGGATGCTGTAATTCATCATGTTTGACTGCAAACTTTATTTACCTGATTTGTCACTAATTTGAATCTCACTTTTGAAGAATAAAATAAAATATATGCAATTGTTCCTGCAATATATGAGCAATTGTGCATTAAGTGTATCTAAACCCCCCCAGAAAATAAATAAATAATATTCAGCAGCTTAGCAGTCCTTAGATGTGACTACATTAGTATAATTTTTTCAGCTTTTTTTCTATTATTTTAACCTGATGATTCTGACAAAATAACATGTATTTCTTATATGTATTTTCTTCAGTAATTAAGTTCTAAACACAGTATAAACTTAAATCATGTCAGTTATCTTAAAGAACCAGTACAACAATACTTATAGTGCAATATGGTAAATTGGTAAATACAGTAACTGTTTTTTTTATAATTGGCAATAGTTAAAGAATAAAAATATTTAAAAATATTTAAAAGCGAGGTATGGTAATTGCAAAAACAAAAAAATCACACTCACCCAGATGGCTGCAGCACCAATCCCAGCTGCAGGTGTCCCCCTCTGTCTATTAGACCATGAACTAAGCAATCAAACACCATTGATCACTCCTTAGCCTGCAGAGAGCTGGTGACTGTCAGTCCCCTGCTCTCTACTCACTGGAGTGCTGGACTGTGGAGGGGCGGGAGTGGCTGGCTTAGGCTCTCAGCAGCTGGTTGAGAGGTTGAGCCAACTGTCAACCAAGGCGTTTTAGGGGGATCCAAACCAGGTGGTCAGTATCTGCTTTGGCTTAAGCCCACTGTCAGCTGAAAACGGGTCACAGGAGTGCAGAACAAACAGATCCAAAATAAAAAAAATTGTTTTGCTTTAGTTCTACTTCCACCTTTCCAAAAACCCAACCATCCTTTAGTCTACTTCATTAAACTTTGTGATCTGTTCCACAAATTAAAAATGTTTATATCACAGGATTTTATAGAGGGTAATTGATTTTGTTAGTGGAGTAACAGTAGGAAAATACAATTTGTTGTTTGATGTGAGCAGC
Organism: Rana temporaria; assembly: GCF_905171775.1. Lineage (NCBI taxonomy): Eukaryota > Metazoa > Chordata > Amphibia > Anura > Ranidae > Rana > Rana temporaria. The sequence continues at coordinate 567,453,008 of NC_053489.1, read as the reverse complement.
CTAGCCTGACCCAGTGAGTTCTCTGAATGTTTTTTGTCCTCTATCTATTTTGTGAAAACACCTATCAAATTCATAGTGCCTGTTGGTATTTTTTGTTCTGGAGAGGCAAACGTTGAACAGCCTGGACATTTTTATTTTTGATATTTGTTTTAGGGCAACAGCAGTCAGGGAATTCAGAATGCTGAGGCAATTAGAACATTTTGAATAAGGAAGCTTGGGGGCCCACATAGCAGGAACCCGATCACAAAAGAAGTCTCTGTAATGCCTGTACCTATACCACTGATTATTCCATTATGATTACAGCAACCAAGATTGTCCACTTGCTCAAACTTTCTAAAACATAAAATACTGTAAAGAGTTACTGTATACAGCTAACAGAGAAATTAGTCAGGCATTTCCTCTTGAACTGTCGAAACCCCAACACAAAGAACCATAAATCATTTCAAAATTGATTATTTCAGATCTGCCAACCGCTTGTTGGCAGTCGTCTAGCAAATATACCAATGTGACAAAAGAATTAGTCTTTCTTAAGCCACACATGCATAATAGGTATAAGGAATTTAAATCAGACTCATCAATTTCTGAAATATTATTTTATTCTGGAACAGCTTTTCTCTTGTATGTTCAAATGACAGGGTCAAACTCTGTTATAGTTTATTCTGAGGGCATATGTAAGGGCAAAGACTACATTTACCAGAATTCTGTTTGTCTCTGTCCTATTCCATCAAGCTTTCCCAATGGAAATTGTGAAATAAAGTGAAAAGCAAAAAACATAATAGCCTCGTTTCAGATTAGTAATGGAAACTCAGTGGTGCAAAGAAAATGTTAAAATAGCACAAACTTTGACAAGGAAACATGTTCCCTTTGTGTAATGTTCTAGGACATCAGCAGTAAGCCATTTTGTATCATAAAATTGCTATTATGCTATCTTTAGTTCTGCAGTTTTATGTTGTATGAATCAATGAAATTGTAAATTTTATGAACAACACAGAATGTTCCAGTTATACATCTAGTTATGAAAAGGAGGTAACAACACACAAGAAATGCCTTTATAATGGGGTTTAAAAGTATAATTGCATTTTATTACTTTGCTTATAAAATAATATTAAAGCTGATCAAGTGACAACAAACTTTAGTAAAATAGATTATGTTACCTAATTAAAAAGAACATCTTTAAGTAGGAGTTACTGCTCATAGACATATATTATAAAACGCAGAGTGCAAACAGGGTGCATAGATACAAAATCTACATGACTTTTTTATGTTTACTGTTCACCAGTAGTTTAAGCAGTTGCTCAGGAAAAACTGCAACAACATTTTCATATTTTCTCATATTTATTTTCAGTGCACAATGGATAAACTACTGGTATATAACATACTATAATAATAATAATAATAATAATAATAATAATAATAATAGAGATACTTTGGCATATTTTACCTAGAGGGGAATTGAATTGGGGGAAGAAAAAGATAATATCAAATATGCCCTGGAGAGCCCTGATAGATATTTTGAGCTAGATGTTTCATAGAGGAGATCTAAATAAGAGTAACAGTAACATCATATTCATGAAAAACTGCCTCCATAAAAAAAAGGATGGAAAGAAAAATCAAATGTTTACAAACAGTCAATGTTTGGAATGTAGTCAGTGTCCTTAGGTCATGAATATGCTTCTGTCTCCTTTCTTCTCTTCACTTTCTTTTCCCATTCTTTTTTTTCATTTCCCTCCTTGCCTTTTCCTCTCCCCCCTCCCTTCCCCTTCCTCCCCTTTTCCTCACCTTTAATACCACCAAAAGAAGAGCTTTCTTTTGGTGGTATTTGATCACCTCTACAGTTTTTTGTTTTTGTGCTATAAACAGAAAAAGAACAACAATTTTGAAAAATAAAACTTTCTGCTATAATACATATCCAAAATAAACAAAACAATATATATATATATATATATATATATATATATATATATATATATATATATATATATATATATATATATATATATATATATATAATGTATTCATCGGTTTAGGCTGACACATATTCTTCTACATATTTTTGGTAACAAAAATTGCAAAGGGCGTATATTAATTGGTTTGTGCAAAAGTTATCGCGTCTACAAACTAAGGGATAGATTTAGGGACTTTTATTTATTTTTTATTGTTTTTACTGGTAATGGCGGCAATCTGTGATTTTTAGCAGGACTGCGACATTGCGTCGGATAAATTTGACCCCAAATTACACTTTTTGGGGACCAGTGAAATTTTTACATTAAGTGCTATAAAAATGCACTGATCAATGTAAAAAATACACTGGCAGGGAAGGGGTTAACACTAGGGGGGCAATCAAGGGGTTAAGTGTGTTCCCTGGGTGTTTTATAACTGTAGGGGGATGGGCTCACTGGGACATGACAGAGATGACTGTTCCCGATCACTGGTAACCGAATATCTCTGACAAGTTATTAGGCAGAACCTTGAACCTTGTTTTCATAGGCAGTTCAGCCTATGTACACAGTGATCATGGTTCACTGGCAGACATTGCGTCTGCGGGACCTGTGTCACACTCCTGTGGCATGCGGGGGGTGCGTGCCGGCTATCCTCCTTGCGAGGGGTGTACTCACTTTTGTGAGATACTGTATTTTGCTCTAGCCTTGTCATTCTGGTCAAATTTGACATCAGACATGTACTATTCAGTTTCAGCCTTGATTACGTCATTATATGTTTGTGCTGGTCGTTGGTCTGCTGAATGAGTATGAATAACAGGACATACTGCTACCTGTTAAGGGAGTAGAGAAAGATGAACTGTTGTAGTTTACCAAGCTGTGAGACTCAAAGTGGTGTATATCTCCCTGGATGAGTTCACAACACAAAATTATGCACGGCAAACAGCATTGCAGGTGAAAAAAACAAAGGTGCAGTTTATTTACACTATATACAAGGTAAAATAGCAACAAAACAAAAAGAAACATAAAAATAAACCCTTGACAGCTTACTAAATACACCAGTTCCCAAGCTATCAACTAGGTGCAGTCTTGTGCTGCTCCCATCACCTATCTCTCTGTTTAAGAGGCTTGCCACACAGGCTTTGTCTCACCGCACAGGACATACGATTTGTCTCACAACAAACGCAGGTATCAAGCTCCCCAGTCTACACAAACACAAACACAAAACTGGTTCCAGGATGGGGCACCCTCCCTAAGCTGGGAATTTTGTAGAGGCCCTAATGAGCCAACATAATTCAGCTGAGCTCATAACCTCATCACTGCAGGACTCTCAGCACTTCCCCATAGTGGAACTAATCTGTAAAGAGCCTGAATCTAGGACACACATACCTGCCATCTTGGATGCAACCAGACGATTTTTACCTGCCCGCTGTCACAATATTCATAACTTACAACAACACGGTTTTAAATACTGTATTTATCTATTAGTGTTGGGCGAAAGGTTCGGCCCGAGCATGAGTTCGGGCTGAACATTGACTGTTCGCTCTGTTTGGGGTACACCTGAATTTGCATGGTCTTCGGCGGGTGTTCATCATAGTGAATTATGCGCCCTGATTGGGGAAAGCTTTCCTCAGTCAGGGTGTAGTAAAAGCTGGTTAATAAGGGGTGGGGCCGGGAAGCCAGCCATGACATCCTTGACAACTGACGAGTCACCAGCTGTCAATGGGCTTAAAAAAATGTCCATACCTGACCCTTATCAGCAAGCAGCCTGGCAGGTCAGAAAGGGGGGGTATGAGCAATCGAGCGACCCCCCTCCTGAACCATACCAGGCCACACACCCTCAACAGGTGGGGTGCATTGGGGATAGGGAAATAAAAAAGCTCTGCCTTCGTTGACGGTCAACCACCGAATGCATCCACTGTTTGACAGTACTTATATAGGTAAGGGTGGGGCCCCCTGGCAACGTCACATGGTGGCACCGCCCCTTGTGTTGTCACTGACCCAGCATGCACTGGTCTATGTTGTCACAATAAGGGGGGCAGTGCCACTAGGGGACATTGACATTGACAGGTGGCCCTGCCCTTATCTATATAAGAACTGTCAAATGGTGGAGGAGACATTCGGCGGTCAGCCGTGAATGAAGGTGGAGTGTTTTTTTTGTTCTTTCGGGTGCGGAAGGTGGCATGATTGATGGTTGGTGGATTTAAATTTGGCGGACACTGTTTTTTCAGTTTTATTATTAAAGGAATTGTCAAACACTGTCTCTATGTTTGCATCACTTTTTTTTTTTTACTTTTTTGGTGAATGGGGGGGGGGGATCTGGGGGCCCATGTTATTAATATAGCATGAATGTACTTATTTTGCAAAAATAAAACAGATTTCCATTTATTCTAAACACATTTACCTCACTCACTTCATAGCTGTTAAAAAACACTGCTCGATTATTTTTGCCTTACTTCCTGGACAGACTTTAGGTCATGACACAGGAAGGAATTGATCACCTGATCTCATTATCACACACCCTGCATCATCTACCTTAAGCCAGTCAACTCCTTTCTGTGTCATGACCTATAGTCTGTCCATTAAGTAAAGCAGTGTTTTCAAACAGCTACGAAGAGAGTGAGGTAAGTGTGTGTAGAATAAATGGAAAGCTGTTTAAGTTTTGCAAAAGAAGCACATTATTGCTACATTGGTACACAGGGTAGCTGGAATTTAGAAAACAAAAAGGGGAACAAAGGTGAACTTAGCCTTTAAAGTATACCCGTTATAAGAAAGAAAGAATACATGTCATGTGGCTTTAAATAAGCAACAAATCAGCAGCTAACTCAATACTTTAATACACAGTACTCAAAAAAAAAAAAAAAGACAATTTTTAACCACTTAAGCCCCGGACCATTTTGTTGCTAAATGCCCAGGCCAGGTTTTGCGATTCGGCACTGCGTCGCTTTAACAGACAATTGCGCGGTCGTGCAACGTGGCTCCCAAACAAAATTGGCATCCTTTTTCCCCCACGAATAGAGCTTTCTTTTGGTGGTATTTGATCACCTCTGCGGTTATTATTTTTTGCGCTAAAAACAAAAATAGAGCGACAATTTTGAAAAAAATGCAATATTTTTTACTTTTTGCTATAATAAATATCCCCCAAAAACATATATAACATTTTTTTTTCCTTAGTTTAGGCCGATACGTATTCTTCGACCTATTTTTGGTAAAAAAATCGCAATAAGCGTTTATCGATTGGTTTGCGCAAAATTTATAGCGTTAACAAAATAAGGGATAGTTTTATTGCATTTTTATAAAAAAAATTTTTTACTACTAATGGCGACAATCAGCAATTTTTTTCATGACTGCGACATTATGGCGGACCCTTCGGACAATTTTGACACATTTTTGGGACCAGTGTCATTTTCACAGCAAAAAATGCATTTAAATTGCATTGTTTATTGTGAAAATGACAGTTGCAGTTTGGGAGTTAACCACAGGGGGCGCTGTAGGAGTTAGGGTTCACCTAGTGTGTGTTTACAACTGTAGGGGGGTGTGGCTGTAGGACTGACGTCATCGATCGAGTCTCCCTATAAAAGGGATCACTCGATCGATGCAGCTGCCACAGTGAAGCACGGGGAAGCCGTGTTTACATACGGCTCTCCCCGTTCTTCAGCTCCGGGGAGCGATCGCGACAGAGCGGCTATAAACGAATAGCCACGCCGTCGTCCCGGATCGCTCCCCGCGGGTATCCAAACGCCGCATGTAGCGAGGGGGTCCCGATCGGACCACCAACCCGCGGAAAGGCGGGGACGTACATGTACGCCCATATGCCTGTACGTGCCATTCTGTGGACATACATATACATCCGGCGGTCGGCAAGTGGTTAATGTCCAAATATAAACCACAATTTTATATACCCCCACCAGAAGAAAAAATGTATAAGTGCAAAAAACCCATACAGTACATTCATATATAATGAATGACAAAATATAACAGCCTCGGAGGAGGAGGGTCCGCCCACCAGACGAAGACGTATTGCTAAGGAGGCAGTGCCATCCACCAGCACTGCAGTGCCATCCACCAGCACCGCTGTGCCATCCACCAGAATCGCTGTGCCATCCACCAGAACCGCAATACCTCGGCAAGCAAGGTCACGTACCAGTCAGGTGTCACCTCAGTCCCAAAGGGTTAGGTCCCATGCCAGCCTTCCATATTCCCTTCAGAACCCCTTGTGGCTTCCTCCTAATTCAGGAGAAGCCAACATTCCCCCTTTCACTGCCCAGCCAGGAGACCCTGATTGACTTTTTTAATTACATTTTTACTAAGGACATGCTTGCCTCAATTGTGGCCAAGTGCAACCTTTATGCAGAACAATTTATATCCAGTAACCCAACGTCCTATTATGCCCATCCCTTCCAGTGGAGAGCCCTAACAGTGGAGGATTTAAAAAAAAAATTGGGCCTCGTATTCTGTATGGGACTAAACCATAAAAACCAAGTATGTTCATATTGGTCATCCCGCCCCATCTACCACATGCCCATCTTTTCCTCAACAATGCCCAGGTCCAGATATCAAATTATCATGAGATTCCTACACTACAATGACAATACCTAGTGCCCTCCCCAAAATGACCTAAATTTTTATAAACTTTATAAAATTCGGCCACTATTTTTCCGAAATTTTCCCCCAGTTGTTTACCCCGGACCAACACATATGCGTGGATGAGTCCCTTATAAAATTTTCTGGCAGGCTGGGCATAAAACAATTTATTCCCACCACAAGGGCCCGCTATGGGGTGAAGCTCTATAAATTGTGTGACCGAGCCACAGGGTATACTTATGCCTTCAATGTATACGAAGGAAAAAACACCCCCCTAATTGCCCAGACTACGTAGGAACCAGCGGGAAAATTGTTTGGGAACTCCTAAACCCACTCATGGAGAAAGCCTACCACTTGTATGTGGACAATTTTTATACAAGTTTGCCCCTGTTCCAAAACCTTTTCAAAAAGAACACACCAGTATGCGGCACCGTACGGACGAACCGGAAGGGCTTTCCTCAAAGCCTCGTCACCAAGAAATTAAGAAAAGGGAAGACGGCGAGTTTACGTAATGAGGAAGTTCTGGCTGTGAAGTGGAGGGACAAAAGGGACGTGTACGTGCTTTCTACCATCCACAACAATACATTTGTTGAGATCAGAAGGAGGAATGGGCCAATCCAAAAGCCAACATGTATTCAATAATACAAAAAGTTCATGGGGGGTGTCGACTTGAACAACCAAATGCTGGAACCCTACCTTTCCACAAGAAGATCATACCAGTGGTATAAGAGAGTTTCAATTTATTTAATTTGGCCATGTACAATACTTATGTAATATATCGGAAATCCACTCCAAGACCCAAATCCTATCTTTTCTACCAGGAGGAAATCACCACTGCCCTTTTATACCCCAGCACCCTACCAGTAAACATTCGATCTGATGTGGTTAGCCGACTTTACGAGCGCCACTTTCCAGATAAAGTCCCTCCCAGACCAACAGGCAAAAAATGAGAAAAAAGATGCCGGGTGTGCTCCAGAGGAGGAGTGAGAAGAGACCACTTTTTATTGTGCCCAATTCCCCTCCCAACCAGGCCTCTGCGTAGTTGGCTGTTTCCGCCGTTACCATACCTCACTAAATTATTAGTCACTTCCTGTCATTTACCTTCACACCCCTTATGCCTCTGCTTGCTCTGTAACTGACCCTGGCTTGTTATTTGACCACGCTTCTGCTTACCGATTCTGTTTACACCTCTGCCTGATCTGGAACTGACCCTGGACTGTTATTTGACCACGCTTATGCCTACCGATTCTGTTTATACCTCTGCCTGATCTGGAACTGACCCTGGACTGTTATTTGACCACGCTTATGCCTACCGATTCTGTTTATACCTCTGCCTGATCTGGAACTGACCCTGGACTGTTTGACCGTTCTTTTTTCCTGCCTCTTGGACTGATCTTTTACCCTGCCAGTGGACTAGTGGGATTCATAGCACAGGGGTCTCACATATGTGAGGGGCTCCAGAATTGTTTTTCTGGATGAAGAAAACAATTGTTTTTGTTTTCTCATCCTAGATTAGGGTCTGGTTGCCCAGAGGCTTCAAAGAGATTTGGGTGGGAGAAGCCTCTACCCCTGTCCCCATTCTGTCCTGAACGAGGCCCTACTTCTGCCTGCTGCCTGTAGGACCTATGCCATCATGCCTCTGCCTGTCGCATGAACTGAACACACCACATGGACCTGCCTACTACCAGGACCAATATTTTGGCACTGCTGACAATCTCTGCCTGCACTGACCCTTGACTGTATATGGACAGTATCCCTGCCTGCTGCCTGTACTGACTATGGACAATATCCCTGCCTGTTGCCTGGACAATTGCGTTTGCTTTTGCTGACCAAGTCCCTGCCTGCTGCCTGGACCAGTGCTATCGTCCTGTGGACAACTGCGCTACTAAAACCACAGGTACATTTTTTGTTTACCCTTTGCTTAGCATAATGTATTTTGGGGTGTAATTCTTGGCATGTGCATGCTATGTGTCCCTAGAACACCTGTTGGTGTTCCTTGCATGTTGGGCCTCTGTATGTGGCCAGGCTGTGAAAAAGTCCCAAACATGTGGTATCGCCATACTCAGGAGGAGTAGCAGAATGTATTTTGGGGTGTCATTATTGCTATGTACATGTGGTGTGTTGGCAAAATCTTATAAATAGACAACTTTACATAAAAAAATTGTTTTTTCATTTTTTTCCACATTTTCCAAAAACTTCTGGAAAAAAATAATTGTTCAAAAGACTCATTATGCCTCATAGATTATACGTTGGGGTGTTAGCTTTCCAAAATGGGGTCACTTTGTGGGCGTTTCCATTGTCCTGGTGCTCCAGGGCCTTCAAAACTGTAATAGGTAGTCAACAAGTTAGATGTGTAATTTATGCTCCTGCATGTTGGGCCTCTGTATGTGGCCAGGCTGTGAAAAAGTCCCACACATGTGGTATCGCCATACTCAGGAGAAGTAGCAGAATGTATTTTCGGGTGTCATTTGTGGTATACACATGTCATGTAAGGGAAATAACCTATTACAATGACAATTTTGTGAGGGGGGAAAAAAAATATTCATTTTGCAAAGAATTGTGGGAAAAAATTACAACATCAAAAACCTCATCTTGCATCTTACTAAATACCTTGGAATGTCTACTTTCTAAAAAGGGGTCATTTGGGGGGTATTTTAACTTTCCTAGCGTGTTCGGGTCGCAAGAAATGAGATAGGCCACCGGTACAACAGGTGTGATAATTTTTTTATGATTTGCACCATAGCGTGTAGACTCTCTAACTTTCACAAAGAGCAAATAATATCCACTAATTTGGGTTATTTTTACCAAAGATATGTAGCAGTATAAATTGTGGCCAAAATTTATGAAGAAAAATTAATAATTTGATCAATTTTATCGCATAAACTAAGAAAAATTCATTTTTTTTTCAAAGTTTTCTGTCTTTTTTCATTTATAGCGCAAAAAAATAAAAAGTCCAGAGGTGATCAAATACCACCAAAAGAAAGCTCTGTTTGTATGAAAAAACTGACAAAAAATTAATTTGTGTACAATGTTGTATGACTGAGTAATTGACATTCAAAAGTGAGAGCACTGAAAGCTGAAAATTGGTCCGGGCACGAAGGGGGTTTATGTGCCCAGTAAGCAAGTGGTTAAATAACTAATTAATCAAACTAGTGTAAACAATAATCACAATAAAAAATATTAGTACAAATTCATATATGTACATAGAGGGCTAGATTCAGATTGGTGAGCGGATCTTTAGATCCGCGTAACCTATCTGATTTACGTTATGCCGCCACAAGTTTTTCAGGCAAGTGCTTTATTCACAAAGCACTTGCCTGTAAAGTTGCGGCGGCGTATCGTAAATCCTCAGCCGGAATTCAAATTCGGCGGATAGGGGACGTGTATCATTTAAATGATGCGGGCCCCCGCGCCGACCAAACGGCGCATGCGCCGTCCCAAAAAAATCCCAGAGTGCATTGCTCTAAATGACATCGCAAGGACGTCATTGGTATCGATGGGAACGTAAATTACGTCCATCCGTATTCGCGAATGACTTACGCGAACTACGTAAAATTTCAAAACTCGGCGCGGGAATGACGGCCATACTTAACATTAGCTATGCCTCAAATAGCAGGGGTAACTATAGGCCGGAAAAAGCCAAACGCAAACGAAGTAACAAAAAAAAAGCACCGGGCGGTCGTTTGCATATTCCTCGCGTAATAATACGGAAGCGCCACCTAGCGGCTGGCCTGGAATTGCAGCCTAAGATCCGACGGTGTAAATCACTTACACCTGTCGGATCTTAGGGATATCTATGCGTAACCTGATTCTATGAATCAGGTGCATAGATACGACGGCCGGACTCAGAGATACGACGGCGTATCAGGAGATACGCCGTCGTATCTTCTTTCTGAATCTGGGCCAGAGTCTGTAAAGGAGCATGCACAACTGTAAGTTACAAGTTCTTGTGATGATAAAGAAGCGCCAGAAGGAATTAATCTGAAGAAATAAGTATTCCTAAAAGTGGAAGATAGAAAGCCTCCAGTTCCCAAATGACATGCACGTCACACCACTTCAGTAGGGGCTTAACAGAGCAAAGTGACCGCTAATATACAGTGGTCAAAAATGCTTGTGTTACTCCAGGGAATTCTCACATCCACACAGCTTTCCTCTGGCCCACTGGTAAGTGTAGAGCCTCCAAACAATAGGTCTTCCGAACTTCCACTCCAGAGAATGCCAATATTCATACACGTGGTCAGGGATAACACTCAAGCATCACATTGCAGCAAGACAGAAACAACACCCCCCTAATAGTGAAGATCAATATTAAAAGGAACAATTTATTATGTCAATGAACTTGCAAGTGTAGACAAAAAGTGCTTGTAATACATAGATGTCCCGGCTCCCTCCTACCTGTTTCATTACATATGACTTCACCGGGGGCCCTAAGAGAAATATGTGAGCTATTATTGCTGCTTTCAGTCAAAGAATGCATTTTTTTAAAGTCAGATTCTCTTGGAAAATAAATATTAGACTTCAATGCAGTCCCTTCAGATTATACAGTTTTCCTTTAATGCTGCGTACACGCGATCGGACATTCCGACAACAAAACTGTGGATTTTTTTCTAATGGAATGTTGGCTAAAATTTGTCTTGCATACACACGGTCACACAAATGTTGTTTGGAAATCCCGATCGCCAAGAACGCGGTCACATACAACACTATGACGAGCCAAGAAAAATGAAGTTCAATGATTCCAAGCATGCGTCAAATTGATTTTGAGCATGCGTAGGATTTTTGTGCGTCGGATTTGCATACAGACGATCGGAATTTCCGACAGGATCTTTTGCCGTTGGAAAAATAGAGAACCAGCTCTCAAACAATTGTTGTCGGAAATTCCGACAGCAAATGTCCGATGGAGCGTACACAGGGTCGGAATATTTGACCAAAAGCTCACATCGAACATTTGTTGTCGGAAATTCCGATCATGTGTACGCGGCATAAAGTTAGATACAATAATTAAAACATCATTTTAACAAAAGGTGATACTTGGCACCTGAAAAACTTAGGGGCCTGCTTCATGGTGCTGTGTTATTACTTTAATGTTTGTAAATAGACTAAGACCAACATAATATGTATTGAGTTATGTATTGCTAGCATATAGAGGGAACATTTAGTAGTTTTAAGGTTTTTAAATACCAACATTCTTATTATTCTAATAAAATAATGCCATAACCAATCCCCATGTGAGGTGAGCATATGGAGCCAAGGAGGTAGAGTGAGTGGAATAAGGAGTAGAGAACAGTGTGGGCAGTGAGATGATATAGTGCAGACAGTAAGGACATGGGCTGGTAAGAAGGGAGAACTGCCACTTATATATACACAAGCTAGAACAGACGTGTCACAAACATAGACACTGGTATTGACTGCCCTAAGCATGAAAAATGCCCCAAAGAAGCTCCATAACTTTTCGTTAGAGTGGCACGTGGTGTGTTTTTTTACCATGCTTTTCGGTGCATTTGCAGCACATTTGTTGCACAGCAAATGTTCTCCTGCTACCCGTGCTCGGAATGCTATTAACATTTCATTGCAAATTAAGCATGATGCACATTTTTAGCACGTTTTCAAAATGCACTGCAAAGCATGCATTTTCTATGCAGTTTGCCATGCGTTCAGAAATGTGCAGATGTGAATGGAGCCTCTTTGTTCTTGTGTAAACACACCAATTTAACTTTTAGGCTCCATTCATGCTTATAGTAAAGGGAGCGCACGTTTTTTGGTGAGTTTTTCCCATGACACACATAAAGCAGCCCATTGATTTCAGTGGGCTGCGCTGCATGTGGCAAAGTAGTCCATGGGACATTTTGGCATCTTGTGGTTTGCATGGTTTTTACTAAGTTTTGCTGCATTTGTCTCTCATTATTTTAAGTTGCAAAATGTGTGTTTTCTTTTGCATTTGGGGCACTATTAAAAATTAATGACACCAAAAGCAAAACAAAATCTTTTTAGGTATATAAAACTACTACAAAACCTGATTGTACAGAGTTTGTGCAATCTCCTTTAGATTTACTAAAATTATATAAAAGGAGGACACATCTATCTATCCAATCATTGTGTAGCCAATCAGGCAGCCCCTTGAACTACATAGTTGATGGTAGATCTAAAGTAGATTGTACAATCAGATAGTATAGCGCATGTTGAGCGTTAGGCCTCGTACACACGACTGGACATGTCCGCTGAAACTGGTCCGCCGACCAGTGTCAGCGGACAGATCCGATTGTGTGTACAGGCTAGCAGACAGATTTCCAGCAGACAAATGTTTCTTAGCATGCTAAGAAACATGTCCGCTGGGAAGCTGTCCGGTGGACATGTCCGCTGGTTAGTATGTCTAACCAGCGGACAGAAATCCCGCGCATGCGTCGAATTGATTCGACGCATGCGTGGAAGCATTGAACTTGCACGATAGAGAACGTCGGTGTCATCTACGTCACCGCGTTCTCTGTCCATGCGGATTTCGGTTTGATGGTGTGTACAGCCATCAGACCAAAATCCGGCAGCGGACATGTCCGATGAAAACGGTCCGGCGGACCGCTTTCATCGGACAGTCCGTCCGTGTGTACGAGGCCTTACAGACTTCCAGGGCACACTTCTCCTGTTTTCAGTACTACAACTCCACATAGGCTGTTATGTGATCGATCAGCTCCTGCATTTTCTGCCAAATGAACAATCTATGCAAGAAAGTGGTACATAACAATCAATGGTTGTGTATTCAGTGATAATGGTGTTCATTGACATTGATTGTATGTGAGTATAGAGGAGGAGGGCAGATGCAGGGTGTGTGTATGTTAATGAGGTAAACTGGTGAACTATTTCCTGAGTCTTAATGGTTTTCCCAACCTAACAGATGGATACCAAGAAGTAATGGAGGAGTTTTCTATACAACAACAACATGGAGCCTGAGGTAACGCCTGTTTGAGGACACATAGAAAGCTATTCTGTTTTGCAAGAAGTACATTAAAGCTTTATTGGAATACAGTGAAGCTGGAATATAGAAAAAAAAGTAAATTAGCCTTTAGGTAATGGCAATGGAAATTGCATGGGTCCATAATCGAGACAACATGTCTTTGAATGGCTAAAAGACATGATCGGATTTTCTGCAGACAAAGCGTAGGACTTTCGTCCGAAGGGCGTTGGCCATGAACTTGTATTGCATACAAACGGCAAATAATTGTCAGCCAATAAACACAAAACTACATGATTTTTCAGCTCTTTAGCGCCACCCTTTGGGCAACTTCTGCTAATGTTGTGTTATGGTGAGCATTGCTGCTAAGCATGCATGTTTGTACTGTAGAGTTTGTCCAAAGGACTTGTGTACACACGATCGGATAATCCGACAACACACATTTGTTGGTGGACAATTTTACAGCATGCTATCCCACATTTGACCGCGGAAAATCAGACAACAATTGTCTGAGGGAGCATACAAATGATACGATTTTCCAACAACAGCCTGTCATCACACTTTTCCCATCTGAAAATCCAATATTGTGTACGAGGCTTAACACTAAATTAGAGTCTGTTCAATAAGTACAAAAAAATATTATCTTGGGATTACAGATCAATTAGTTTACACATTGAAGAAATCTGTGAATGAGACAAATTGAGTAGTTCAGCAAACAAAAAAACTGTGGACGATTGATACCGGATGTCCAAAAAAAATGATGTGTGTTGTAGGTCCACAAAATAAATTAGGAGATAAGTACAGGTATTTTTCTGTAATTGCATGCCATGGTCTTTAAAGAAATAAAACATGATGCAAAACTTGCATGGACTGCAAAGATGTACTATTTTTTTTTTTGCCATGACATACACTTCAAGGTTATTGTTTCTAGCATTAACTTTAAAATATATTTGGCTATAGGGCAGCAGTAGTATATTTGCTTGTTACATGTAATTTGTGTTTCAGCTCTTATTCGGTGCAATTCTGTTGTTCTGCTAGGATTGATTGAAATGGCATATGTTGTTTAGCAAGGATTAACCTGCAATGTCTTGTATACAGATAGGCTCATAGATAGATAATAATGCACAACAGACAAATAAAACATTTGAAAGCACATCATTTGTTTATTGCTGGCAAACAAAAAATGTTCCAGTTCATGAGATATCAAGATGCATACTGTCTGTTGCAGTCCGCTCTATACAATATATAATGGCTCCTTTACTCCTGCTATAGCTTTTACCAAGAGCCAGAGCAATGACTTAAGATTTCACCTGCTGGAAAATTTGACATTGAGCCCTGGTTCACACTGGGTACGATTTGGAACGATTTGAGATGCGATTTGACATGTCAAATCGCATCTCAAATCGGCGGCAATTGTCGGCAATGGCACTGTCCTAATCAGTGCGACGCCGCATCTGCGATTTCAAAAAGTAGTTCCTGTACTACTTTTTGCGATTTCGGGCCGCGATTTACATTAAATTGCGGCCGAAATCGTGGCAAAATCGCGGCAAAATCGCAGCCGCGAAATCGCGGTAAAATCGCGCATTTTACCGCGATTTTGAATTCGCAGCAGTGTGAACCTAGGCTGAAGAGACCTAGGAAATATAGTGGTGCTCTGTGAGAATCTTGGAATGGGTATACTTCACAGCACCAATAACTGTAAAAACAATAGAATGTAACAGGGTCAGTGTCAAGAGCTGTAGGTATTGGTACTAGAAAACGTTTTCCTAAATATATTACTTCATCTATCATATACAGTATCTGATATGTATCAGGTGAAATAATAGTTGGCACTGTTTGTAAAGTATTGCACATCTAGAATGTTGTGGACAAAATATGATCCTAATACATCATCTCCCACTGTGCAACAAAATATACATATTTAAACAGGCGAGAAATGTGCCAACAATGAAATATTAAGCCATTTGTGAAATCTCTCCCCTGCAATTGTGGAAATATGTAGAATGTTCTGAATTTAACCTATAACCCTCAACTTAGTAAGTCATTTATCTAGTGTGCAAACTCCACTTTAACATTTAAAGAAGAGAAAATGTATTTATTAGTTGTGTTTTATGATACCTATAAAAAAAAGTCAGCTCACAGCTGGTTTTTATGAGATCTAAAACAGGAAAACTGACACTTTTTACAGAGTGGAGATATTGGAGTGAAATGCATCCATGAGTCTCACTTCACTTGCTATAATACTTTTTAGTTTAATGCTTGCAAAGAGAAGAATCACTTTAGGGTACACATGATGTTGAAAGATGTTACAAATTATAATTGAATCAAGCTGGGGAACTACTTCTGAACTTACAAAATGTTCTTTCCTCCTGACATTGTTTGAATTTTCATATGTGCCACCCACAGTCTAGGCTTTCAACACTGTCAAAAAATAATACAAATGCCAAAAGTAAGTCTATAGAATTAATTGGCAGAGACTTTTACATTGAGATAAACAAGGCACTGCATTTTATATGGAACAGTTAAAAAAAGATGACCATATTAACCCACACTGTTTTACTTAGAACCTCTATATTAAGGAATTTATCATTTATACTGTATATTTTAAACGTTAACATGTAACCAGCTTTATGCAATTTCTCTCGCACCTGTATATCCCTCATACATCAGAGTAATTTTCACATCTAAACTATGGGCCTATTGATTTGGCAATAACTTTGTCATTACTTATTTTTTTATTTATTTTTTAGACAGCTATAACTTTCTTTTGGTGGTATTTAAAAAAACACAATTTTTTTAATTTAAAATGAAAAAATAAATAAATAAAAGTTTACCTTAATTTCTGTTGTAAAACGTATCAAATAAAAATGACAGAAAGGTACACACAGCCCCAAATGTTCCCCTTGTTAGAACGTAGACATTACAAGGTAATCTCATTTGTTGTCACAAATATAATGCTAATTTTTAGATGGTTTGAATACACATAGCCTTTATTAGTTTCCAACAGAAACAAAATGCAAGTCTTTGTTTATCATAAACAACACATAGGGCCAGATCCACAAAGGAGTTACGCTGGCGTATCTATTGATATAGTTTGCTCCGGCGTATCTTTGTTTTGTATCCACAAAACAAGATACGCCTGAAGCTGGGCTAGATCTGACTGGCGTACGTCTTAGTACGCCGTCGGATCTAAGGTGCATATTTACGCTGGCCACTAGGTGGCATTTCCGTCGATTTCCGCGTTGAGTATGCAAATTAGCTAGATACGGCAAAACACGAACGTACGTTCAGCCGGCGCATTTTTTTACGTCGTTTCCGTAAGGCTTTTTTCGGCGTATAGTTACCCCTGCTATATGAGGCGTATCCTATGTTAAGTATGGACGTCGTTCCCGCGTCAAATTTTTAAAATTTTACGTCGTTTGTGTAAGACGTTCACGTCGTAAGCATTGGCTTGTTGTGGGTTAATTTCAAGCATGCGCACTGGGATACCCCCACGAACGGCGCATGCGCCGTTCAGAAAAAACGTAATTTACATTGGGTCAAGTAAAATTAACATAAAACACGCCCACGTCTTTAACATTTGAATTCCGCGCCCTTACGCCGGCAGATTTACGTTGCCGTAACTTTAGAGGCAAGTGCTTTGTGAATACAGCACTTGCCTCTCAAAGTTGCGGCGGCATAGCGTTTAATACGATACGCTACGCCGGACTAAAATTATGATCCGCTACGTGTATCTGGCCCATAACGTTTTGCATACAACATTCTGCATACCAATAGTGAATAAAATAAACTACCGTATACATATCTTTAAAACATCACACAATAGACCCAAATCGAGAATGTTGTCATTAATGTTGTTATGTATATTTAAGTCATGTTGAGTGTATTTAAAGGTGAATTTTTTGTACACGTTTAACACAAATGTAATATAATGTGAATTGTGTATGTTTTAAAAAAATTTTTTAAAATAAAAACAAATAGATACAGAGCAAAAGGTATCATAAAAAAAAAAAAAAAAAAACATCACGCAATTTACAATAAATATAAAATTGTGTCCATAACAATCAAAAATACTGTGATGGAAAAAAAATCCTCTACATCTTGAAATCTTCCTATTATTTAATTATTCATACATTCTTTATTTTACATTTTTCACCTTTTACATTGTCTTGAACTCAGTTTAGTATCAATACACACAATATAAACAGTTTTCTATTGCTGTGTTTCTTACATTTCCAAACACTGTTATTCCTTTCTATCCCACTTCATCTTATCATATCGTCCCCTTAATAAAAAATGGGGGAGAGTGGGGGGGAAAGGGCTAGTAGCTGAAGCTAGACCCAGAGCCACCCACTCAATTGGTTTGGGGGGGGACTATCACGGTACTGATAAATATGCATAAAACATAATAATGTAAAAAAAGTTTATTGATTAATTAAAATTGCAAAACAAATAATTATACAGTTCATTGATTGGTCAACGTCGACTAGTTTCGCGGGGTTTCCGCTTCGTCAGGACAGCCAATCTATAGAGTAATGCAATAAGAATATGTAACAAACATCAGCAATACAGTAATAATTAATAAAAAAACTTTGGTAGTTGCTTACCGAATGAGTTATCCGTGGGTGCTCCTCCTCCCTCCCCCTCTTCCCTCCCCCTTCCTTCCCACTCCCTTCCCTCCCCCCTTTCTCCACCATCCCTGTCTTCCCTCGCCCATTCCACCCTCCTTCCCATGCCTCTCCACTCTCCCTCCTCCCCCCCCTTAATTTTCTCCCCCCCCCCTTTTTCTCTTCCTTTCAGATTACCTCCCCCCACTTTTTTTTCCCTCCCTTCCCCCCTTCCTCCCCCTCTCAATTCCCCCTCTTCCTTTCCCCCCTGCCTCCCATTTTTCCCTCTTCCTTTCTCTCTTCCTCCTTTTCCCTCCTTCCCCCCCCCCCCTTATACCCTTCCCTGCCCACCGATTCTATGGGGTTAAACATATATACATATATACATATCTTTATATCGTTTAATTTACACCCAGACCTTTACGATCAACTATCCCCTTGCCCGCCAAGGGGGGACCCCCCGTAGGCCGCCTGGTTCCGCGCATTATCAATTGACTCATTCGGTAAGCAACTACCAAAGTTTTTTTTATTAATTATTACTGTATTGCTGATGTTTGTTACATATTCTTATTGCATTACTCTATAGATTGGCTGTCCTGACGAAGCGGAAACCCCGCGAAACTAGTCGACGTTGACCAATCAATGAACTGTATAATTATTTGTTTTGCAATTTTAATTAATCAATAAACTTTTTTACATTATTATGTTTTATGCATATTTATCAGTACCGTGATAGTCCCCCCCCCAAACCAATTGAGTGGGTGTCTCTGGGTCTAGCTTCAGCTACTAGCCCTTTCCCCCCCACTCTCCCCCATTTTTTATTATAAATTGGGATGATGGTACACTTTTATTCATTTTATTATTTCATACATGAGGCCATACTCCCCATTTTGTTCATAATATTGGGTGGATAACACACCCGTTTCTCTTTTCCCCTGAGTGCCTCTAACTTGCTATTTATTTTATATACCATCCAATATACCCTAGTCTGCTTAGTGATCCCATTATTGACATTGTTTGCATGCTTGATTGGTTAATAGACATTCTCGGCACTGTATGAGTGGACGTCATCTGTCCAAAATAATATATTAATTCAATATATGCTTGTTATTCCATTTTTGATTTGATATAAATATACTAATTATATGTACCCCTTGAATGGCTTGAAATTCTCTCATTAGGGTGGTATTATCTAAGAATCATTGACCCCTATCAAAGGTCCATGTACCATTGCGGATGGGTTACCCCCCTACCGTATAGGATTTATTATGTGTTATTCACACTCTTAATTCCAGCAACCTTAGGTTCTTCCTCTATTCCCTATTTATTTGGGAATTTCAACTCCACTGGGGTACCCCTGTATGGGTAATCCTTCCCATACAACTATTTCCTTTAATTCTCTACTTGTTCTAACATGTACACTTTTTCGTTTCTTCTTTATTATTCTACAAGCACTATTAATTTACACTTACACTCCCCCGTCCCAATTTTGGGTTCGATATTCAACTTCTATTACACCCATTTTTCCTTCATACCATTGTCACGGCACCTTACTGTGTCTTTATTTTCTTTCCTTCCACTTATCACCTTTTCACTCCTTATTATTTAATTTTCAGCCGTAATATTTTGCAGCACCTTTTTCACTATCTTTTTGGCAACATGCACTCGGGTCTAGGGCTCTGTGGCACTTTTTATTGGTGGCCTCTAATGCCCTATCACCCCAGATTATATTTAATAACCACACACCCCATTCTCCTACACCTCACTCCCTAGCCTTTACCATCCCTTGTATGTGTGTCACTTATATGTGTATTTTCTTTTTTGCTCTGTTTAGCGATCTATCTCCTCCTGCCTTGTGTTGTTTTTCAGCTATCAGCTAGGCAACAATGTCTCAGGCCACCACTATTAGCATTCTTATTGTGGGACTTACACGCCCACTTGTTACTTTTATAATTCCTTGATTTTATCAATTTTATTTATTTTTCAATTCCCTTGTATTGTATTTCCATTACCCTCTGAGTCCCTTGATGCGGTCCTGGCTGCCTGCACCTCCCACCCACGGCGGACTTGTGTCTCTCCTAGTGGGGGTGATACTCAGTCTCACCCCCTCTTGTTCCTTCTCGGCTTGGGGCCTTCCGCCCCTTGACTTGAGTCGATCGTACACGCATAGTAGCGCTTACTGCGCACTTGCGTCGTACGGGGAGACTGACCCGGTGACGTCATGGCGCGGCCGTCCAGCGGCGCTCACGGCGTCTCCGGGTTGGGATGCTTACTTAATGGCCGACAGGCCATTGGATAAGCAGCGTCGGTCGGTCCATCGGCAGTCCGATGGCACGGCTGTGATAGCCCAGGATGTGGTCGGCTTCAGATTGGGGCTCTCCCTGGGCGCAGTTCACGTTACCCTCTAGTCCGTGCATTACCATGCATCTGTCATCCTCATGGATACCCTTCCTAGATGACCTAATACTGGACTCGCCAGTTTCCTTGGACCTGTGTACCTATGCGCCCCTGGTAATTCCCCACTGTGCTGCCTTGTCCACGTCCTCTGTCCGGCAGATCTGGGGCCATTACACCAGCACTTTATTCCACCTGGCCTGGTTGTATTCCTCACAATTTCCTATCGTGGTAAGTCCCCCATTTAATCTTTCCCTCACTAGTTATCCGTGGGTGCTCCTCCTCCCTCCCCCTCTTCCCTCCCCCTTCCTTCCCACTCCCTTCCCTCCCCCCTTTCTCCACCATCCCTGTCTTCCCTCGCCCATTCCACCCTCCTTCCCATGCCTCTCCACTCTCTCTCCTCCCCCCCCCTTAATTTCCCCCCCCCCTTTTTCTCTTTGTTTCCGATTACCTCCCCCCCCTTTTTTTTCCCTCCCTTCCCCCCTTCCTCCCCCTCTCAATTCCCCCTCTTCCTTTCCCCCCTGCCTCCCATTTTTCCCTCTTCCTTTCTCTCTTCCTCCTTTTCCCTCCTCCCCCCCCCCCCTTATACCCTTCCCTGCCCACCGATTCTATGGGGTTAAACATATATACACATATACATATCTTTATATCGTTTATTTACACCCAGACCTTTACGATCAACTATCCCCTTGCCCGCCAAGGGGGGACCCCCCGTAGGCCGCCTGGTTCCGCGCATTATCAATTGACTCATTCGGTAAGCAACTACCAAAGTTTTTTTTTATTAATTATTACTGTATTGCTGATGTTTGTTACATATTCTTATTGCATTACTCTATAGATTGGCTGTCCTGACGAAGCGGAAACCCCGCGAAACTAGTCGACGTTGACCAATCAATGAACTGTATAATTATTTGTTTTGCAATTTTAATTAATCAATAAACTTTTTTACATTATTATGTTTTATGCATATTTATCAGTACCGTGATAGTCCCCCCCAAACCAATTGAGTGGGTGGCTCTGGGTCTAGCTTCAGCTACTAGCCCTTTCCCCCCCACTCTCCCCCATTTTTTATTATAAATTGGGATGATGGTACACTTTTATTCATTTTATTATTTCATACATGAGGCCATACTCCCCATTTTGTTCATAATATTGGGTGGATAACACACCCGTTTCTCTTTTCCCCTGAGTGCCTCTAACTTGCTATTTATTTTATATACCATCCAATATACCCTAGTCTGCTTAGTGATCCCATTATTGACATTGTTTGCATGCTTGATTGGTTAATAGACATTCTAGGCACTGTATGAGTGGACGTCATCTGTCCAAAATAATATATTAATTCAATATATGCTTGTTATTCCATTTTTGATTTGATATAAATATACTAATTATATGTACCCCTTGAATGGCTTGAAATTCTCTCATTAGGGTGGTATTATCTAAGAATCATTGACCCCTATCAAAGGTCCATGTACCATTGCGGATGGGTTACCCCCCTACCGTATAGGATTTATTATGTGTTATTCACACTCTTAATTCCAGCAACCTTAGGTTCTTCCTCTATTCCCTATTTATTTGGGAATTTCAACTCCACTGGGGTACCCCTGTATGGGTAATCCTTCCCATACAACTATTTCCTTTAATTCTCTACTTGTTCTAACATGTACACTTTTTCGTTTCTTCTTTATTATTCTACAAGCACTATTAATTTACACTTACACTCCCCCGTCCCAATTTTGGGTTCGATATTCACCTTCTATTACACCCATTTTTCCTTCATACCATTGTCACGGCACCTTACTGTGTCTTTATTTTCTTTCCTTCCACTTATCACCTTTTCACTCCTTATTATTTAATTTTCAGCCGTAATATTTTGCAGCACCTTTTTCACTATCTTTTTGGCAACATGCACTCGGGTCTAGGGCTCTGTGGCACTTTTTATTGGTGGCCTCTAATGCCCTATCACCCCAGATTATATTTAATAACCACACACCCCATTCTCCTACACCTCACTCCCTAGCCTTTACCATCCCTTGTATGTGTGTCACTTATATGTGTATTTTCTTTTTTGCTCTGTTTAGCGATCTATCTCCTCCTGCCTTGTGTTGTTTTTTAGCTATCAGCTAGGCAACAATGTCTCAGGCCACCACTATTAGCATTCTTATTGTGGGACTTACACGCCCACTTGTTACTTTTATAATTCCTTGATTTTATCAATTTTATTTATTTTTCAATTCCCTTGTATTGTATTTCCATTACCCTCTGAGTCCCTTGATGCGGTCCTGGCTGCCTGCACCTCCCACCCACGGCGGACTTGTGTCTCTCCTAGTGGGGGTGATACTCAGTCTCACCCCCTCTTGTTCCTTCTCGGCTTGGGGCCTTCCGCCCCTTGACTTGAGTCGATCGTACACGCATAGTAGCGCTTACTGCGCACTTGCGTCGTACGGGGAGACTGACCCGGTGACGTCATGGCGCGGCCGTCCAGCGGCGCTCACGGCGTCTCCGGGTTGGGATGCTTACTTAATGGCCGACAGGCCATTGGATAAGCAGCGTCGGTCGGTCCATCGGCAGTCCGATGGCACGGCTGTGATAGCCCAGGATGTGGTC
Organism: Rana temporaria; assembly: GCF_905171775.1. Classification (NCBI taxonomy): domain Eukaryota; kingdom Metazoa; phylum Chordata; class Amphibia; order Anura; family Ranidae; genus Rana; species Rana temporaria. Next base: position 567,429,933 of record NC_053489.1, on the reverse strand, counting down.
GGCTTCAGATTGGGGCTCTCCCTGGGCGCAGTTCACGTTACCCTCTAGTCCGTGCATTACCATGCATCTGTCATCCTCATGGATACCCTTCCTAGATGACCTAATACTGGACTCGCCAGTTTCCTTGGACCTGTGTACCTATGCGCCCCTGGTAATTCCCCACTGTGCTGCCTTGTCCACGTCCTCTGTCCGGCAGATCTGGGGCCATTACGCTAGCACTTTATTCCACCTGGCCTGGTTGTATTCCTCACAATTTCCTATCGTGGTAAGTCCCCCATTTAATCTTTCCCTCACTAGTTATCCGTGGGTGCTCCTCCTCCCTCCCCCTCTTCCCTCCCCCTTCCTTCCCACTCCCTTCCCTCCCCCCTTTCTCCACCATCCCTGTCTTCCCTCGCCCATTCCACCCTCCTTCCCATGCCTCTCCACTCTCCCTCCTCCCCCCCTTAATTTTCTCCCCCCCCCCCTTTTTCTCTTCCTTTCCGATTACCTCCCCCCCCTTTTTTTTCCCTCCCTTCCCCCCTTCCTCCCCCTCTCAATTCCCCCTCTTCCTTTCCCCCCTGCCTCCCATTTTTCCCTCTTCCTTTCTCTCTTCCTCCTTTTCCCTCCTTCCCCCCCCCCCTTATACCCTTCCCTGCCCACCGATTCTATGGGGTTAAACATATATACATATATACATATCTTTATATCGTTTATTTACACCCAGACCTTTACGATCAACTATCCCCTTGCCCGCCAAGGGGGGACCCCCCGTAGGCCGCCTGGTTCCGCGCATTATCAATTGACTCATTCGGTAAGCAACTACCAAAGTTTTTTTTATTAATTATTACTGTATTGCTGATGTTTGTTACATATTCTTATTGCATTACTCTATAGATTGGCTGTCCTGACGAAGCGGAAACCCCGCGAAACTAGTCGACGTTGACCAATCAATGAACTGTATAATTATTTGTTTTGCAATTTTAATTAATCAATAAACTTTTTTACATTATTATGTTTTATGCATATTTATCAGTACCGTGATAGTCCCCCCCAAACCAATTGAGTGGGTGGCTCTGGGTCTAGCTTCAGCTACTAGCCCTTTCCCCCCCACTCTCCCCCATTTTTTATTATAAATTGGGATGATGGTACACTTTTATTCATTTTATTATTTCATACATGAGGCCATACTCCCCATTTTGTTCATATCGTCCCCTTACTCGTGTTCTCCCCTGGTTCAAGACACTACAACCCCCCCTCCCCCCCTTGCCCCCAAGCCCTTCTTCCGGGCTTAGAGAAAAAACAACAAAAAAAAAAAGGGGGAAAATCCCCTCTCTCTCTCCTTCCCCTCTCCTCCCACACCTCGTCATCCCTCCCTAATCCTCCCCCCGGTCCTCCCTCCCCCGCATCTCCCATCTCACATAGGGCTCCCATGTCTCCCTCACTATCCCCTCCCTCTCCCCCAGAAATGCCGTAAGGTTCTCCATGCATTGCATTTCCTTGGTTTTAGCTAACCATTGTGCTTTACTTGGATAGCATGTGCTCTTCCAAAGTACCGGGATACACGATCTAGCTGTAACCACTAAATGTCTCACAAGGGATCTTTTGTATTTTTCCATTGACATAGGTATGTCTAGTAGCAGATAAGTCGACGGTTCCTCTCCTAGTGCTGTCTCCGTTATTTCTTCTATCACTTCAGATACCATTTTCCAGAAATCTTTAACCCCCTCGCAATTCCAAAAAATATGTAAGAGTGTTCCCTCTTCTTTTTGACATCGCCAACAGGTATTTGACACCTGAGGGTAAATCTGGTTTAATACCTCTGGTGTCCTATACCATCGGCTCAGTATCTTATATCCTCCTTCTTGAAATTTGGAAGCTATTGATGCTTTATGGTTAAATTGGAAGATTTTTTTTTTCTGAATTTCCGTAAATCTAACCCCTAAGTCTGTTTCCCACTTCTGGATAAAGCCTATCTCCCGCGGTGCTTTCATTTCATTTATCAAGGAGTAGAATATGGAAAGTGAGTGTCTCACCGACTCTCCCCTAAGACACATTTTCTCGAACTCTGATGGTGTTTCTCTCATCCTAATGTGTCCCCGTATAGATCGAAGAAATCCCCCTAACTGTCTCCTCCTGTAGGGATCTAAGTACTCTGATAAATCCCTTTCTATTTCTTCCTTTGTCATTATCCGATTCTCTCTCTGGAAATGTATCAGTCTAGTTTGTCCGCTATTTTTTAAATTCGCGAACCCTAAGTCCTTCAAGCCCGGTACGAACGCTGGGTTCCCCAGGATTGGTGTCATCGGGTTCGCTCCGTTTTCATCTGTTAAATTTTTAAATATTTTTTTCACAATGTTAATTGTCGTCCCTATCATCGGATGTCTTTTCACTGTCTGAGGTATCACCGATTTCGAGAGCCATATTAGTCCCTCCAGTGGAATCTCTGTCGCTGCTTGTTCTAATAGGATCCAAGGTTTATTTTTTGGCCTTACACACCAGTCTAGCACTCTCGATAAATGTACTGCCTCGTAATAGGCTAGCGGGTCCGGAAATCCTACTCCCCCCTTTTCCTTAGGTAATGTAAGGATATCTCTTCTTACTCTAGCTGGTTTCCCTGCCCATATAAATCCTATAAACTTCCCTCTGATTTCTTTGAGGACTCCCTGAGATATTTTTGTTGGTAGTGTCTGTAATAAATACAGCACTCTCGGCATTGCATTCATCTTAATAATGTTTATCCTACCAAACCAGGTAAACACCTCCTTGTCCCATTTCTGTAAGTCTTTTTTCAATTGTCTTGCCAAAGGTGCTAGGTTTAACTCATGTATTCTGCTTAGTTTCTTTGGAATTTTAGTCCCCAGGTAACCTATATGCGAATTTGTCCATCTAAATGGAAAGAAGTTAGTCAGTTGTTATTGTTGTTGTATAATGCTCATCTCTACCCCCATTGCTTCCGATTTGTTATAGTTCACCCTGAAATTTGAAAGTTTGCCATACCTATCTATCTCAGCTAGCAGTGGGGGCAGAGATAACACTGGTTCCGAGACAAAAAACATTAAGTCATCAGCAAATGCCGCTAGTTTCTGTTCTCCCCCCTTCGCTTTTATACCTCTAATATCTGTACTTAATCTTATTGTCCTCAGAAAAGGCTCTATAGTCAAAATAAAAATCAATGGCGACAAGGGGCATCCCTGCCGCGTCCCGTTTCGTATTTCGAAGGGTTTTGACATCATGCTGTTTATCTTGATTTTCGCTTTGGGTCTGGAATAAAGACTCGTGATCCATCTTTGCATCCCCTCTCGCAGGCCTATATGTTGAATAATTGCTTTTAAAAATTTCCAATCTACCCTATCGAATGCTTTTTCAGCATCGGTGGATACTAGTACTAGTGGCATTTTATATGTCTGCGAGAGGTGGATAGCATTTATTACTCGTTGGGTGTTTTCCCTGCCTTCTCTTCCTGGCGTGAAGCCCACCTGATCTTGGTGTACCAGCCCAGGAATGTATGGTATTATTCTATTAGCAAGGATCTTTGCAAAGATTTTTAGATCGACATTCAGCAATGAAATTGGGCGATAGTTGGCACATTGCGCTGGGTCTTTCCCCTCTTTCTTTATGACCGATATGTGTGCCATTAGGGTTTCCTCTGGCATCTCCTGTCCCTCCCGTATCGAGTTAAATGCATCTAAAAATCTCGGCAACAGTTCTACATATGTCTTATAGTACAGGAGATTAAAGCCGTCTGGTCCTGGTGCTTTACCTGGTTTTAACTGCTTTAGCGTATTTTTAACTTCTTCCGCTGTTATTGGGTTTTCTAGACTTCTTCCTATTTCTTCTGATAGCTTCGGCATTTCCGACTTCTCTATATACTCTTTTATTTTTCTCTCCCTCTCCCCAGTTTTTTCTGACTCCTGCTCTCCCTTCAACTGGTACAGACCCACATAATAGTTCCTAAATACTTCCGCCATTTCCTGTGGGGATTTTGTTATCTTATCTCCTGTTGATTTTATACCCTCTATATGGTTTTGCGCTCTTACCTCTCCTAAAGCTCTTGCTAACATTTTACTTGGTTTGTTGCCAAATTCGTAAAAAGCTTGTCTGCACCTTCTCAGCGATGCTTTTGCTTTATCCGTTAGCAATAAGTTCAGTTCCTCTCGTGTCTTCCTCAACTTCTCCTCTACCTGTATAGCTAATGATTTTTTATGCATTTTTTCCAATCTTCGAATTTCTCCTAGCAAGGTTTCCATCTGTGCTTCTGTCTTACGTTTCCTATGGGACCCCAAAGATATCAGGATTCCTCTAACAAAACACTTATGTGTTTCCCAAATACACATTGGGGACACCTCTCCTGCAACATTGTTGGAGAAGAACATCTTCATCTCCTGAATTATCTTTCCTTCATATTCTGGGTCTTTTATAAGGGACTCATTCATTTTCCATTGCCATTCCCGTGCTTCAGCACTCC